>NC_143585.1:29234664-29860359 GCF_048544385.1 Mastigoproctus giganteus | reverse complement strand
TAAAATCCAAGGAAGTGAAGCCAGTCGAAATCGCTGGACAGTGCAGTGTCGAGTCAGTTTGGTGTGACATAAGCATTGGGAGATCAAAATTGAGAGTAGGAGTGTGCTATAGGCCTAATGACTCTGATGGGTATAATAAGAAACTGTTCGGAGAAATAGAGTGGGGCAGTAAATCAGAGAGTCTTATAATGGGGGATTTTAATTTCCCAGATATTGACTGGAATTTGGGGGCTGGTCACTCACACAGTAGCAAGGCTTTTGTGGATATATTGGATGATTGTTTTCTACATCAGCATGTTCGGGAGACAACTAGAGGGAGTAATACCCTTGATTTGATTATCAGTAGTGTTTCTTCATGCATTATGAATCTGCAGATAAATGAACCACTTGGTGGCAGTGACCACAGTGTGCTGAAGTGGGAGTTACTCAAAGAGGTAACTACCATTAGGGGTAAAGGGAAGGGTTATTGCTTTCGTAAAGGCGACTACGATGGACTCAGACAGTATTTAAATTCTATACAGTGGGACCAACTGATGATGTTACCAACGGCAAATTCAAAATGGGAAGCATTCAAAGAACTTATCTTGGAAGCTACTAGGCTTTACATACCAACTAAGAAATATTGTTCAAGGTTTAGGCCTAAATGGATGTCAGATGAACTAATGAGGCATATGGCAGAAAAGAAAAATGCATGGGATACATACAAATTAACACGTGACACAGACGCCTATGATAGATACAAGTTGATCTGTAACCAAGTTACAAAGGAGGTTAGGCAGGCGAAGGCAGATTACGAGAGATCCATGGCAAGGGATGCAAAGAAAAACAGCAAAGAGTTCTTTACTTATGTAAACTCTAGAAGGAAGGGGATGAATCAGATTGGTCCACTTGAGATCGATGGGTCAACTGTTGATGACCCTGCTCAGGTAGTTAACAAACTAAATGAATATTTTGCATCAACATTCACACATGAGGAGTTATTCAGCGAGGGGAATGCCAGAGGCGTATTCAACTCTAGCAGTAAGCTAGAGAATCTTGTAATAACTGAGAGCAAAGTGGAGGAGAAATTGTTGAAGATAAACACAAGAAAGGCACCTGGGGTGGATGGGATCTATCCAGTTATATTAAAGGAGGCAGCAAAGGAAGTAAGCAAACCCTTAGCCATAATTATGAGAGCTTCCTTGGACTCAGTGGAGGTACCCATGGACTGGAGATGTGCAAATGTAACCCCAATTCACAAAGGGGGATCAAAGGCTGACACAAGTAATTATAGACCTGTGAGTTTAACTTCTGTTCCTGGAAAATTAATGGAGGCACTGGTTAAAGAAGCACTGCAGGATCATCTAGACAAGACTTCAGTTATAGCTAGGACACAGCATGGTTTTGTTAAGGGTAAGTCTTGCCTGACCAATTTTATTGAATAGTATGATGCAGTCACAAAAGAACTGGATGCAGGGAATAACTTTGATATTATATACTTGGATCTTAGAAAGGCTTTTGATACTGTTGCACATGGAAGACTGCTGCACAAATTGGAGCAGTGTGGCATTGGAGGCAAATTGCTGCTATGGATAAAGGGGTGGTTGAGGGGGAGAAGACAGAGAGTGGTAATCAATGGACACTGCTCATCGTGGACTAATGTTATTAGTGGAGTCCCTCAGGGTTCAGTATTGGGTCCTTTATTGTTTTCTGTATTTATAAATGATATTGATGATGGTATATCAGGCTTAATGTCCAAGTTGGCAGACGATACGAAGGTTGGCAGGGTTGTCAAGGACACTACTGACACTATGCTGCTGCAACAGGATTTGGAAAGGTTGAGCAGATGGGCTTCGAGGTGGCAAATGAAGTTTAACATTGACAAATGTAAAGTACTACATATGGGAAACAGCAACCCAGAGCAACGTATCAACTCTGTGCTACTAAACTGACAGTGGTAGAGAATGAAAGGGACCTGGGGGTGGTTGTGCAGGCAGATATGAAGTTCTCTGAACAGTGCAGACGGGCTGCAAGAGTAGCTCATGGTGTATTGTCAATGATATATAGGAATTTTTCTAGCAGGGATAAGGAGGTGATTATTCCCTTGTATAAGGCAATGGTCAGGCCACACCTAGAGTACTGTATACAGGCCTGGAGGCCTCATTTCAAGAAGGATGTAGAGCTGCTGGAACGAGTACAGAGAAGGGCAACTAGATTGGTGAATGGGACAAAGGGGTGCTCTTACGAAGAAAGGCTTAAGTTTTAAGAATTACAGTGTCTGGAAACTAGGCACCAGCGAGGTCATCTGATAGAGGTGTACAAAGACTTGAATGGTTTGAGCATGCTCAATGCTGATGGGATACTTCCTCTTGCTCAGAATAATCACCTGAGAGGGCATAAATTCAAATTGAGGAAAGACAGATGTAGGATAGATGTGCGGAAATTTGCCTTTAGCCAGCGGGTGGTTGGTTGGTGGAACAGACTTCCATCCCTTGTCGTGGAAGTTGATAGCCTAAATAAGTTTAAGGCTCAGCTGGACAGGTATTTCGAACGAACAGAGGGGTGAAGTGGAAGTGGTTATTTTTTTTTATTTATGTTACTTTCTTTTTTTTGGCTGATGCTGCATAAGCTTGCTTTCTTGCATCAAATGCCTCTACTAATGCTAATGCTAATGCTAATGCTAATATATAGGTAAACAGAAGAAATTCTGAGTAACACTAATAAAATAAATTGAATATTTTCTTCGCGTGTGGCACAGTGGTTATAATCACTGTTCCACCTACATAGGATGGTAGAGGCCCAGGTTCAAATTACCTCACAATGACGCGAGGAACGTAAGGGCTTTTTTTCACTCTGTAACGGAGTCAGTTAGTCTCAAGCAAGGACAGTAAGGTCTTTTCTCCCAGAAATTCGGGTTTATTGTCCAGCATCACAGGTGAACTGACCAGGGAACACACACGGAATTTACCCATAATACATATGGGTAGATGAAGTTTTCTGATAACCCTAATATGATATATATATATATATATATTTTTTTTTTTGGTGGTAACCTGAAGAAACTGCACCTTGGTAAATCCGGTGTTGCCAACAACTATTACAGTAAGTGGTTTCTGCTTACTGTAATAGCTGATTTTCGAAATTCTCTTTAATGGAAACTCGTAGCAGGAAAAATAATTTTGTTCTCACGATGCATTTCTTATAATTAACAAAAATTGGAAGACTTATTAGTAGAATTATTTATGGAACAATTATATTTGAAGTCTTTAATACGTATTTTAAGTGAAGCGACACTGGGCGAGAGTGCAGTGCTGCAGCCTTGCTAAGTGTCACAGCCCCACTAATTTATTAAGACCAAAGGAGATTTGTGCTGTGTGCAACAGTATATGCAAAAAGATATAAATCGAACAAGTCACATGATGTAGGATGTGTGCCGGGAAGCATATAAAACCAAATAACAACTATAATCAAAATCAGTTTGCCGTAAACAGGTAATGGACAGGACCTTCAAAGAGGTACAATTTGTCCGTTCACATTTATTAATTGCTACAGCAGAGAGGATGGCTGCATTTATTGATTATTCAAAAGAGAAAAATGCCTAGAAAACATCACTGAATAAATGTAACTGCAGCGAAAGTACAAGCCGATGGAGCGAAGTGCTCGACGTCTGCAGTGGATTATCAAGTGTAACATAGCCAAAAGAGGGAACAGCTAACTCCAAATTTAAGGCAGCAACACCACAAGATCAGTACTCACATTATGCCAAGAACCTGACCGCCAGGTGGCGTTTAGTAGTATACTGTGTGTGTTTAACGCTCTTAATCAAAAGTAATTTATGTGAATTATATTAAATGCTCGACCATTAAAGTGATCTAGTAACCATCGGTGAATGAAGCCTACTCGTCTACTCGTGTATGAAGTTTCTGCTGCATTGCTCCAGCAAAAGTTAAGAATTTTTTATATTTCTCCTTTTGGCTTGGGACAATGCACTTCTTCAAGGTGGACGCTAGCTTGTAGTTATTCTTGTAAAGCATAATGTCAGTTAGTGGACACTAGCTTCGCTGACCAATAACATATCCCCTCCCTCTCTCTCCGTTTCATGTCACCTCCCTGACTGCGGCAGTCACTCTACAGCAGTCCCGTACACATTTGGAGAAAGTTTTGTTTTGAAGCTGTGACTAACAAGGTTAAATTTTGTGTGGCCATCAAATACGTAGTCTTCACTTGCAGAAAAAAGTCGGAGAATGGGCAAGGGAGCCCTACTCACTCAGCCTTGAGTTCCCCTCCGAAACAGCTGCGTGACTCCCACTTGACACCGCTCTGATGGTGGAATTGTCCACTGCAGCGTAGTAGGATGCGGCACCTCAATGACAGCCTGGTGTATTCCACCCAGTTTGATAACCGAAGCCATGCTGAAGCTGTTAATAACCTAGGAGAGCTTACAGTCCACGTAGATGATAACACTGAAGACAATGCAAAATCACAGGACGGCCCCGCCCTGGATCCCGCCTTACCCGAAGGACCACTCCTGAACCAGATCTATACACTGAGGACGAGCCTGGAAACTCTGATGGCGAAATCCAGCAGTAGAATTACAACAGCACTCAGGGGAGAAATAGTCACCATCTGGGCAAAAATGGAGCACCTTTCGATGAACACCAACCTGGAAAGAGAAAAGGCTGTTGCGAGGCTTGAAGTAGTAGTAGTTTTTTTTTTTTTTTTTTTTTTTTAATTTGGTAGTTGTTGGCGCATCGGCTTCTGTGGCCATATTGCACCTCCCAAGGTTTTTGCAGTACTTTGATCCAAGCCCGAGGCGGGAATCGAACCCGCGACCTTTGGGTTGCCGGGCAGGTACTTTACTCACTCGGCTAGCCCGGTCGGCAGTAGTAGTAGTAGTAGTAG
The DNA here is from genome assembly GCF_048544385.1 of Mastigoproctus giganteus. Lineage (NCBI taxonomy): Eukaryota > Metazoa > Arthropoda > Arachnida > Uropygi > Thelyphonidae > Mastigoproctus > Mastigoproctus giganteus. The sequence continues at coordinate 29,855,478 of NC_143585.1, read as the reverse complement.
CAGTGGCAGTGGCATTTGATGCAAGAAAGCAAGTGTATGAGCTTATGCAGCATCAGCTAAAAAAAAAAAAAAAAAAAAAATCACACCATTCCCTCCAAATGCCTGTCCAGTGCCTCCTTAAATTTATTCAACCTATCAACTTCCACAACGACAGATGGAAGTTTGTTCCAGCAATTAACCACCCGCTGGCTAAAGGCAAATTTCCGCACATCTAATCTACATCTGTCTTTTCTTAATTTGAATTTATGCCCCCTTAGGTTCGTAATCTGAACAAGTGGAAGGATCCCATCAGATGTCGGCGTGCTCAACCCATTCAAGGCCTTATATACCTCAATCAGATCACCGCGCAGGTGCCTAGTCTCCAGCCACTGCAATTTGCAGAACTTAAACCTCTCTTGGTAAGAGGATCCCTTCATTCCCCTCACCAATCTTGTTGCCCTTCTCTGTACACGCTCAAGTAAATCTACATCCTTCCTAAAATGAGGCCTCCAGACATGTATGCAGTACTCAAGGCGTGGCCTGACCATTGTCTTATACAGAGGGATAATCACCTCCTTTTCCCTGCTAGAAAAATTCCTATACATTCAGTTTTCTCCACTTTAGCATCTTCCTGCAGTGCGCAAGACATTCATTAAAAATGAATGCTGCTTTATATCATTGACAAAACCCCATGACCTGCCCTGGCAGCCTGTCTGCATTGCTCAGAAAACTTCATATCTGACTGCACAATTACTCCCAGGTCTTTTTCATTTTCTACCATCTTAAGTTTAGTACCACACAGTTGGTACGTTTCTCTGGGGTTACTTCTACCCATATGCAGTACTTTACATTTGTCAAGGTTAAACTTCAGTTGCCACTTCTTAGCCCATCTGCCCAAATTATCTAGATCCTGTTGCAGTAGCACACTGCCATTACTGTCATTAACAACCCTGCCAACCTTTGTATCATCTGCAAACTTCGACATTAAGCCTGATATACCTTCATCAATATCATTGATAAATATACAAAACAACAGTGGACCTAACACCGAACCCTGTGGCACTCCACTAATAACATTAGTCCAAGCAGAGCAGCACCCATTGATTACCACCCTCTGTCTTCTCCCACTTAACCATCCTTTTATCCATTGTAGCAACTTACCCTTAATACCATTCTGCTCCAATTTGTACAATAGTCTTCTATGCGCAACAGTGTCAAAAGCTTTCCTGAAATCCAAATATATGATATCAAAATTATTTTTTGCATCCAGTTCCTTTGTAACCACATCATAATATCCTATCAAATTTGTCAGACAAGACTTTCCCTTAACAAACTCATGCTGTGTCTGAATTATTGATGCAGTCTTGTCTAGATGATCCTGCAATGCATCTTTAACCAGTGACTCCATTATTTTACCCGGAACAGAAGTTAAACTAACTGGTCTGTAATTACTCGTGTCACCCTTCGATCCCCCTTTGTGAATTGGGGATACATTTGCACATCTCCAGTCCGTGGGAACCTCCCCTGCGTCCAAGGGTGCTCTCATAATTATGGCTAAGGGTTTGCTTATGTCTATGTAGATGAGAGTGGCAACCAAATGCAAAGCGCAACCCCTCCTTTGCAGATGCATAAAGGAATGGAATGAACCAAGTGTCTATTCCTCTGGTTTCCAGTGTGGAAATAAAGAACACATTTGTCACTTCGCTGACTGAGGAGTTCAAAACCACAAGAATTAAATCTATTAGGAAAACGCGCAACATCGACGTGATAATAGACACAGATATGAATGGAGGCAAACAATATACTAAACAACTCGAAGATATCTAGCTTAGGGCACCTAGCAGAAACCCTATGAAACAGAGGCCCCTCTATTCGGATTTATGATGTGTCAAAGGATCTTGACCCTGCTGCAATCACAGAGGAGATCTACCTCCGTAACCTTCAGAGGGATTTCCCAGACAATCAACCATCTGGCCTAATTTTACCCAAATATCAATCAAGTTGGAAAGCCGGACACACGACCAATTGGGTTGTGGAACTGGCCCCATCTGCCTGGCAGTCTATTGCCAGACAAGACAGTTTACATAGGCTGGGGATGCCACAGATTCAGGGAGCACATTCCAGTGCCAAAGTGTTTTCAATGCTGCAGGTTTGGATACACTTCCATACCTGCACCCAGACCGAGAACATATGGGCACTGTGCCAAAAAGGGCTACAGCTATAATACATACGCCCAAACAAAACATCAGAACCAGTTTGTGCTAACTGTAGGAGTCAGAAGATGGAATATACCCATTCAGTAAGCGACGGAAAGTGTCCAGTCTACCAAAAAGCAGAGTGCATTCCAAATAAGAATCAATTATGGGAACACAAATTAAACAGTATAATCACAAGATAAAATTCCTTCAAATGAATGTACAGAGAGTCAAAGCTGTCGCTGGACAGATAAGAAAAAAGGTTGAGGAAGAAAACTATGACATACTTCTTATTCAAGAGCCCCACACTTATGCTAATGAGGTGCAGAGTTATCCCCTAACCTATAAGATAGTTCAAACAGCTGGAGAAATCCCCTGGGCTGCAGTAGTTGTGCGTAACCCCCAGCTCACAGTGACAAAAGTTACCCATCTCTGCTCGGCCTGGGCAGCCTGCGCCCACATAATTAGCTCTTTGGGTGAGCTCTATGTGGTCTCTCTCTGTATTGTCGCCCAGGAGAGGATATCACCCCTACCATCCAGTACCTGCGCAATCTCAGCATGGTTCTCCGTGGAGCAAATATTTTGATAGGATCTGATGTAAACTGTCGCGCCTCCATCTGGCACAGCGAAACATCTGAGCGTAGAGGAGCCCGAAATGGACACAGACTCGAGGATTTCCTGACCAATAGCAACCTCACACTCCTTAATAGACCTAATAATCTTCCCAGCTTTTCCAGTATGCTTGGGAGGCGACGATAGACGTTACCCTCGCCACCAGATCTTTCGTGGAATATATTAGAAACTGGACCATTCGTGAAGGCTGGACAACTTCTGACCACCGCGCCATTACATTCAACATGGAGAGAACATTACAGCGTACAACTTCTTCCAGGCACATACTTCACCGTTACTCAGCTCAAAAGGTAGATTGGCCACTGTTCAAGGACATACTGCGTGATTTTGCCAGAGCCCTCCAAACAGTCAATCTGATGAATTCCGACTTGAATTCCCACCAGCGTAAAATCACTGATACTATACAGGCGGGCCTCGATTAATGCAATTAATTCGTCCCACGAGCGCATCGCGCAAAACGGAAACACGTTAATCGAATATCTTAACCAATAGGAAAAATTATAATTGGTCCTTGACCTTCTGGAATGTCCATAAAGAATTTTAAAAATACCTTTTAAATAACTTTTTAACTGTATACAATGTACAAGATAAATGAAAATAATTATGGAATTAAATGTTTATTGCATAAAACAGCGGTTCTTAAACTGTGCGCCGCGGAATATTTTAAATTTTTGAGGGAAACAGCGATACTCGACATCTGTCGGACACCGCGCGAACTACTAGCTCGAGGTAGTTCACAGTTTCAGCATTTCTTATTAAGTTGTTTAGACCTAACTACTAAACGAAAGTGTTAGGTATTTCTTTTGGTCTGGGTGCACCTTGAAAAAAATACTGAGACATTAAAGGCGCCGTGAACCGAGAAACTTTGGGAACCTCTGACATAAAATACACAATGAAGAAATTACTGTTGCGGAAATATTTGAACAGTGTTGACTTTCTCTTTTCATCAATCAATTTCCGATAGCCAACAACAATCTTCTCTGGGCACTGGCGAAATAAATTCGCAGAGAATATCAAACCTTTTGTTTGAGTTTCTATGCGATACAAAAGATTTCATCTAATTCTTTTACCGTTATCTCCTTCGCAGTAACATTTTCATCTGGCTCATTTAAAAATTTGAATTTTTAAATGCAAGTCTGCATTGACTTTATTAGCAGGAGACAAACACGTCTTCTTCCGATGGTTGATGGAACACACCGAGGCGGGCAGCAGGCAAACATTTATTTATTGACCGTATGACTCGCGGTAAGCTTAACGCGCGATTTAAATCTTTTTCAACTATCGTATATAAAAAAAAAAGATTGCGTTAACTGGAAATTTGGATCGTGTAAATGAAAAGTGGTATTTTTTAAATAGCGTTAACTGAATATCGCGTTAATCGAACTCGTGTTACGCGAGGCCTAGCTGTAGTTAATGCAGCCAATGTCACCATTAAGCGGAAAAACCCCGTACCGGGTGCTGTTCCATGGTGGTGCCGGGAACTGCAGACCCTTTGAAAAGAGGTCAACCAAAAGAGGCGTATCTTCCAAAGAGCCAGGAGGTTCTGGCTTGCGGCAGAAATAGAATACCTCAGGAATAAATACAGGGAGGCAAGGAATTCCTATACAGCAATGATCAGGCAGAGGAAAAAACTGTCCTGGAAGCACCTTGTCTCCACTGTGGGCAACTCTGACCCATGGGGGATTGTTTATAGGATAACAACTAGAAAACTTCCTAGGGGAGAGGTCATTCCCGCCACGAAGACTCCTGACGGTCAAATGACAACGATGTAGCAGAACTCCATCCGTAATATCTTGGATGTCATCTTTAAGCAACTATGCCTGGATCACACCACCGAACAACTTCAACTGGAGAGGGAAAATACCCTGTATTACACCACAGTGGTAGAACCACCCTTCAATATACAGCTCACTGCTGCAGCCTACAAAATCAGGAATAAGAAATCTCCCGGAAAATACCTAATTGATCCAGAAATTGCCAAAAAAAAAATTGAGTATGAACCTGATCTCATTCTGAACCTCTATAACCACTGCTTGAAACGTGGGGCATTCCCAACAGATTGGAAAACTGCAATAGTCCACCTAATACTGAAGAATCCGTCCAAACCATCAGAACAGCCAGAATCTTATAGGCCTATTGCTCTGTTGTCCGTCCTGAGCAAAGTGTTTGAGCAGCTCCTTCACCAGAGATTAGAAAGCCACTACGAAACCGCAGGGCTGGCTGCTCCAAACCAATCTGGTTTCAAGCCAGGAAAATCAACTGTTGATGCACTGGGAAATATTATAGCCACAACCAAAAACTGCAACAAAAATAAATACTTCTTGTCAATATCCGTGGACTTCGCCGGGGCATTCGACGCCTTATGGTGGTCGAGTGTCCTGGGGCGACTCAGACGAGCCAACATCCCAGAGAACCTATATAACTGCATCAGTAGCTATCTTTCAGATAGAAACATCATGGTGAAGATCCCCTACAGTCACGTTTCAAGACATATACCGAGGCTGCCTGCAGGGTTCCATTCTAGGGCCTCTGCTCTGGAATTATGTCCTGGATGACTTCTTGAACATCGACCTTGGAGAAGTCCAATCACAAGCATACACGGATGACCTGATCTTGATGCTGGGGGCTCTCTTAGAGACCTATGCAAATCGTGCGTTGAGTGCTACAAGAATGGGCTAATCATAAAGAACTGAACATCTCAACTGCTAAGACCTCCTCCGTCTTACTGAGGGGCACGCTTGCACCAACCAGACCGCCGCAGATAAAGACCCATGGCACTACGATAAAACTGCAAGCCCAAATGAAATATCTTGGAGTAGTCATTGACAAAAATCTATCTTTCCTACCGCATCTTGTCAACCTACGTAAGAAGATCACAAACTACACTGCCCTAGTGGCCAGGGTAACCCGGCGCGACTGCGGCCTCAAAAAAGCGCACCATGGCAACTATAAGGCAGTTTTCATCCCTGCCATCACTTATGCCTCCGGGGAATGGTTCGCAAAGACGCAGACCGTTGTCAATCGTCAAAAACTAGAAACCATCCTGCACTCTATCCTCCTAACAATAACAAGAGCTTGTCGCAGTCTGAACCCATGCCCTGCAAGTACTAGCAGGTGTAGTACCTTTAGACCTAGAAATTGTCCGCACAGGTCTACTCTATCAACTCTCCAAAGGAAAATCAGACACAATATTAGACTTCACCTCTGATCCACTAAACAACAGTACTATAGAAGACTTATCACATTTAACACAGGTCTGGCAGACTAGGTGGACGGAGTCTACAAAGGGGGCCATAACCGGAAAATTTCTTCCAGAAGTCCAAAGTTTATCCCAAATGCCCGACATTGTTCTCTCCAGGCCTACAAACCACCTTCCTTCTCACAGGGCAGTTCCATTTGTGTAAAACTGACTTATTTCCATATAACAGACAACCCTCTGTGTAACTGTGGATTCCAGGAAACCTGGGACCACCTTATGTACCACTGCCCACTTTACGAAGACCTTCTACGCATTCTCATTACACAGATTCATTACCTTCCGCAGGATCAAGAAAACCATCTTCTGGAACACGAGCAACACTACTGTGCCTTTTCCAAGTTTGCCCAAGACCTTTTTGCCCGGCAACAAACTTTACCTCAACCGTAAATCTCCTCAGGAATGCTGCCATACAACTCCTTCCTTGATTCGTCCCAGGAGTGACACAACCACTAGCACAGCTCAGATGCTGCCACTAGGCCTTCCTAGCCACACTCCCTTGATTGATCCTTTGCCTCCACTCCCCGGGAGGGTGGGGGAGGTGACTCCTGGTCTCCCCCTCTACCCCCCTCTTCCTCTGGTGGGGCATGGGTCTGCTCCACTGATTTGGGGGTCATCTCTATGGACCCCTTATCTGTCTTTTCCCTCCCAGCCTTCAGTCTCCCCACCCTTCTCTTTAACTTATAATTACTAGTGTCCGAATCATCTCTAAATTGCTTGAGCCATACACTCAAAAATTTAATAACATTAATTCGTATAAATAGTACTCCTTTTGGCTGACCCCAAATAATAATAATAAAAAAATAAAATTTTATTTTATTATTTATTATTATTTTTTAAAAATTTAATTTTATTTATTTTTTTATTATTATTTATTTTTTTTAAGGTCCTAGCCACTGAAATCTCAGGAAATTAGGAGTAAATAACTATAACAGTGGTGTACCTGGTCTGCCTCCCTCGTAGAGGCAGACCAGGTACACCACTATTATAGTTATTGAGAGCCAGCGTTGGGCCCCTAATGAGACCCAGCGGCTAAATGGCCAGAGGAACAGCAGTACACGACATATGTAGAAAATCCATTGACTTTTAAACCTCTGGCATTGACAATATTCTGTTTCACACGCACAATACATAGTATGCGGAGATGGGGGAAACACCTGGTGCCGTTTGACACTAAACACTCTATACTATGCCAAGAACCACACAAAAAATGTGCTACAGGAGTAGGAAATAGGAAATCTTCATTGGAGCTATGTCCTGGATACTAATCAGACAATATTGTTGCATGGTACTAGAAACGCAAAAGTTGGATGCAGGACTGGAAGCAAATAATGTTGCCTGAAGAGTCTCACTTTACACTTTCTGGCATCAAACAAGAGTGCATATATGGAGGAAATAACACGAGGCACTAGAACCATCCTGTTGTGTACCAACAGTGTCAGCTGTTGGAGGCATGATATCGGTTATGTTTTCGTGGCATACCCTATCCTGATCCGACTGGAAGAGAACCATGAAGGCCTGTGAATATATCTAAACATCGTTGGAAATCAGATGCACCAAGAAATGCATCTTTCCACCATTAAATGGGGGAACGTTCAAGATGACACAATGAAACTTACTGTGATGTGTAAGAGTGGTTTTAAGAACAAAAGGAAGACTTCAATCATCTGCTCTGATCAAGATTTTAAAATCTTCCACACATGCTCAATCACATTGAGCATGTGTGGACTGAATGGAAAGGCGTGTTCATCAGCACAATCTTCTGCCCATGTAATTCCAGTAACCGAAGGCAGTTCCGTTAGCACGTCAGTTTTCAACACCTTGTTGACATCGTGCCACATAACGTTCGAGCGGTGAATCGGCCAACAGAAGTTCAATACGCTAATAGCACATGGGCTAGTAAAGTGGTCAGGTGGTTTACTTTTGGCAAGTGAACTTTTACCATTCTGCGTTTTAAGTTATGTTGAAAAAATGTCTAAAAGGTAAACGTGTAGTGATATTCATCAATTACAAGTTACGACAATGAACAATTGAATGGGGACAGTTGTTCAGAATCACAACGTAGCTGATAACTACAGTGAAAAACATCTTTTTGTTATTATAAATAAAGAACTGCCACTAGGAGGCTCCAGTGTCAGTAAATTGCATGTATTCTATGGTTGGTTTGTTTTTTTAAAAAACGCAACACTCGTTTGAGACTGATTAATTCAACGAAAATGAACCATAAAAATTCTCTCACTGCTATGGAAAGTACAAGGATTGTTTTAAAAAATTCTGAGACTGCCTGTTGTACAGAATCAAACTGTTCGGAGCATCAGGGAGTTTGTTTTACGAAATGGGAACTTTACATGTGATTCACTTCTTGCAAGAATATCATATCCATTCTCAAACAAGTCATTTTTTTTAAATCTTCAGTGTAATGGTCTTGGCTTCTCTCATCTCCATATTATTATCAAATTTGTATCCCATCAGTTTACATTTAAGGTTAGGCACACCCCAAAAATCGCAGAGCGGTATCCTAATTACAGGAGGATGTTCTAGTGATGTATCTCCAATTGCCATTAATGTGTCTCTCATGCCACATGCGATATAGCGTTGTAAACCTTTCCTGCAGGACATTCTGCAGGAAGGACCCTTCCAATTGTCATCTTGCTGTAATTAAAATGACTCCATCACTGGAATACATATGCCCTACTTAAATGCGACTCATACATAAGATTACCAAATAAACTTCAACATTTCTGGCCACTTTTTCTGTTTTTGAAAAAAATTGAATCAAGGCATGTCTTAAAGCATAAGAAATATCATTTGCATTTCTCTCATTCCAAAACACAAACTATGTTTAACGGAGACCGCTGCAACACAATAGGCTTGCCACCCCCACAGAAGGTTACAGCTCGCTCTGGAATCTCGAAAATCCCTCGTATTTTTCAACATTCTTTGGTGGTGAATATCAAGCACAGGCTTCTTCCAGTGTGCAAAGGTTTAGTATTAGCAATGGCAACATGGTGCAAGGAAGCTTATGGCTTATGCTGCACCAGCCAAAAATTAAAAATTTAATAAATAAAATAAAATAATAATAAAAAAATAAATAACAATAATTATAAAATAACAAAACATAAATAAATAATAATAATAAAATAACAAAAAATATAAAAAATAATAATAATAATAATTAATAAATAAGAGAAAAGGAAATGGACAACCCAAGCATATCCCTCCTCCCATAGGTAATTATCCAGCTGACCTTTGAATTTCCCCAAACTGTCAGCCTTTACCACGTTGTAGGTAACTTATTCCAGTAATTTATTACTCACTGGCTAAACTAAAATTTCCTGCAATCCAGTATAAACATCTCCCCCCATAACTTGAAATTATTGCCGTGAATTTATATTGCCTGGAATTTATAACCGTGAAAATTTTGTCGTCATTCATTTTGCTTATGCCTCTCAGAGCCTTAAACACCTCAATCAAATCTCTTCTAAGGTGCCTAGTTTCCAAGCTCTGCAACCCACATACTCGAAGTCTTTCCTCATATGGACGCCCTTTTGCTGATATCACCAGGCGAGTTACCTGTCTCTGGACAGGTAACTCGCCTGGTGACAGGTCTCTGGACCCTTTCAAGAAGAACAATGTCTTTCTTTAGGTGCGATCTCCATACCTGAACACAGTATTCCAAGTGTGGTCTAACAATAACCTTATACAATGGCATTATGACGTCCTTATCTCTACTAGTAATTGTTCGATACCTCATCGATAGGACACCATGGGCCTTCCTTGCAACCTGTCTACAATGCTCAGAGAACCTAAAGTCTGACCATATCGTAGCACCCAAGTCCCTTTCCTCCACTACCTGTTTTAGTTAAACTCTGCCAAGTGTATAAGTTATTTTGGGGTCACTGTTCCCCAGTTGCAATACCTTACACTTTGCTGGATTAAAGCATAGCTGCCATTTTTTGACCATCCCTGAAGTCTATCTAGATCATTCTGAAGAAGCTCTGCTTGGCGGCGATTATTAACTACTCTATCAATCTTTATATCGTCTGCAAATTTAGATATCATGCCCTCTATCCCTTCATTGATGTCATTTATGAAAATCAAAAACAACAGTGGTCCTAATACTGATTCTTGGGGAATCCCACTTACATCAACCCAATCTGAGGAATAACCATTTATCACAACCCTCTGCCTCCTGCCCTGAAGCAATCCACCAATCCATCTAAGGATTTTCCGTCATTTCAACCTGTTCCAGCTTATAAAGTAACCGCTCTTGTGGGAATGAGTCAAATGCTTTGCTAAAATCCAAATAACAATGTCGAAATTATTCCCAAAGTTCAGCTCTTGAGTGACCCTGTCAAAATAGTTAACCAGATTAGTTAAACAATTTTCCCTTTACAAAACCATGCTGAGTACCCTGCAGAATTCCATTTCTATATAAATGATCCTGAATTCCAACTTTGATCATTGTCTCCATGATTTTCCATACTACTAGACTAACTGGCCGGTAATTTCCCACTTCACTCTTAGAACTGCCCTTATGTATAGGAGCTACACTGCCACTTTTCCAATCCAACGGAATTAATCCCAAGTCCAGTGATGTTTGCATAATTAACCTCAATGGTTCAATGCACTCAAATTGGTGTAAAGGGTTTTTGTTCTGTAAATATCGATGCAAAGTAACTGTTGAGTTCATCTGCAACTTCAGCTAGGGTATCTAATACTCCATTACATAAGGGTCCAATCTGGTTTGTTCTTCTCCTATTTGCATTTATATGTGAATTCCTTATCCCCCCACCTCTTTGCTAGCAATTTCTCATAATCTGCCTTTGCCAGCCTAACCTTTTCTGTGGCATTATTATGGATCAATTGTAGCTGTTATACGCTTCTGTACTTTTTACTGCTCTGTAACTTTTCCATGCCGTCTTTTTCTGCTCAAGTAATCTGGCAACTTCATTATTCATCCAACTTGGAATTCTCCTCATGGAGTATTTTTGGTATATACACATTCGAGGCTTCTGTGATTAATGTTTTAAAGGTATACCATAGTTCAATCGTATTTGCTCTCTGAGATATCTAGCCAGTTAATAGAGGCCATATAGCACCATAAGCCATCGTAATTTCCTTTCTTGAAGTTATAAACCATTCCTTTGCCTTTAACTACTGCCACCTCTCTCTTCATCAACCACTGTAGAACTCCATGATCACTTCCTGCTACTGGTTCCCGTACTGTCAGCCCTATTATGTCATCTGGTTCATGGGTGATGAGTGATAGATAAATGTGAGGTGTGTGTTAAGTGCCAAAGCAATGAGGGCTGAGGCATCGGTATATTAAGTATAAAACTCTGTGTTCTTTGATCAATTTTCTGGATGAAAGACTCAAATTTCCTAGGAGAAAAAACCCTGTCAACCTCACCCGAGACAGACTAACTCAGCGACATTATGAAAAGGCTCATAAAAGTTCTTTGCATCACTGATAAGATTTGAACTCGTCTTTTCAATCCAGTGTAGGACATAGGTGTGGAACAACAGTGATTATATATCCATCTTGTCAACTATGAGGGCTACAAGTTATGACACATTTGTAATTAATTGTGGAGTCCAAATGTAATACTCAATGAAAACTAACCTATGATGTTTGTATTTTTGGATGAGTCATGAATAAAAATGGACACTACTTTTTCAAAAATTTATGTTCAACTAAATATACTTTGAACAAAGCCTAGAGATTGAGACCAGCTAAACCAAGAATGCCAAACTGATTATGGACCCAAAACACAGAACCTATTAGCAATTCCCATAGAGCCATTTTGGACATTATTAGGATCTCAACAGTGAAGAGTTAGGAAAACAAAAAAAAAAAAAAAAACGAACAGACATTACATATTTTTATAAATACTCTGGGCACAACTATTTCAACTGTGTGAATAAATCTCCATTAAGAACTGTAAATTAAACTAGAATAAATACAGAGGGGGAAACCAAATGAATCAAACACAAATGACTAAAGAAACCAAAGAAATCTGCATATCAAACGACAATAAAATGACAAAAAAATAACCGTATGAAAAGCAGCAGTTTTTTTTTTTTTTTATTTTATTTTTGACAATAATTCTGCTCTAGTGTTTGACTAAAAAAATCAAAAAAAATAAAAATAAATAAAATAAAATATTTATGTACATAGTTTTTCAATTTTTCAAATCTTCCAAATTTCTAAAAATATATTTCACTCTGGGTGATATGCATAGAGTTTAGAAATCCCCATTAAAATGTTAAGGTATAAAACCTTAATTTACTTATTTTTTGCTGAGATACAGAACTAAACAGGCACTTTTATTGGTACATAGTATGCTACATAACAACAAATTTTATATCTGGCATAGCGGTTGCCAGAAGACTTCGGTTTCATCAGTAATTAGGACGGATTTTGTGCATTATGAAAGGTATCACATGAAAATAATTATAACAGCTCTTACAAAAAATATCATTCCTTTGATGAAACAACTAAAGCACTATTGCTGGTGCATGACATAATGGACAGTTCTGTCGGGCAACCATGTCTTGTTTGCAAGAAGAATGTTTACAATGATTACAAGTCCATTGCTGAACAATGTCCATGATGGGACGTCCGGTGGCTACACAGATGGGGAATTTTGCATTGCAGCTTGGACAGATGTTACACCTACAAAATAAAACTAAATTATGATTCTTGAATTCATGCAGCAATTTAAATTTACCTGAAAAAATTATGACAAATGTAATTAAAAGTCAGATTGTATAGATCTTTATATTTTTCAAAATTAATTATGCCTTACTGATTATAATTATGAATATTTACAAAAGTTTATACATACTAATAATAATGTTACAGAGTTTTTTCAATGTGGATAATGTAAATAAATGGAAACTGATAAAACTATCTAATTTATAGAATATTTCTCTGTTGAAGTTGTACTGCAAAATTTTGAAGAATTATAAAATTATAATCGAATTATTATTATTAATGTACATCAGTGGACAAATTGGAAAAGTCTTGTGTGTGTGTGTGTGTGTGTGTGTGTGTGTGTGTGTGTGTGTGTGTGTGTGTGTGTGTGTGAGATCAAAAAGCAAATTAAAAGCACTCCAAATTCAAATAAACAGTACTGCTTTCCTAAGAAGTTGGCTGGTTGGTTGCTATGAAAATCCTTTGGTGCATGAACTATTTAGTTCATTCAGTAAAATTTCTTATTTGTAACTTGAAGCAACCTGCATAAAACAATCATTTATTTTCAGTCATTGCCACCAACACACAAAAATTTAGATCTCTAGTGTCTGCAATTCTGCACAGACATGATAGGAGGGAGTATATGATGAGAGCCTTGTTGATTAATTCGGCCCTGGAAAGATTGTGAAAGGCTCAAGGGGTAGAATTTTTTTCAGCCTGGTCTGTACTTGTTAACAGGAGAGACAGGGATGGGATACAGTTAAATAGAAAGGGTGCAAGAATATTTGCTGACACTATCGAGGCAACGTTAGGTGGGTCGGAAAACTGCTAGTTTGGGGGGATACAAGGGCTAATAGATTAACAGTAGTCACTGGCAGGGGTGAAAGTGATTCTTGCACTGCTTCTATTGGAATGAGCAGCAGCCTGGAAAATAAGATGCAGGGTATTTCAGAGACTGCTGGGAGTCATTGCAGTACAAGAAAACACATGGGTTGTGTTAGGGTAACTAAAAATAGGAACAGGTGTATGTATACTTATGTACACTAGCATGTACACCAATGCTAGGAGTTTTGTAAATAAATTTGATGAATTTGAGGTATTGCTCAGAACATCAAAGGCAGATATTGTTGGGATATCAGACACGTGGTGTCACACAGATGTAAGGAATGCAGAACTGGAATTTTGGGAGTACAATGTGTATAGGAAGGACAGACAAGATAGGAAGGGAGGAGGGGTTATGCTATTAGTTAAGAAACACAAAATCCAAGGAAGTGAAGCCAGTCAACATCGCTGGACAGTGCAGTGTCGAGTCAGTTTTGTGTGACATAAGCACTGGGAGATCACAATTGAGAGTAGAAGTGTGTTATAGGCCTAATGACTCTGATGAGTATAATAAGAAACTGTACAGGGAAATAGAATGGGCCAGTAAATCAGAGTGTCTTATAATGGGGGATTTAAATGTCCCAGATATTGACTGGAATTTGTGGATTGGTCACTCACACACTAGCAAGTCTTCTATGGGGATTTATTGGATGATTGTTTTCTACATCAGCATGTTCGGGAGGCAACCAGAGGGAGTAATACTCTTGATCTGATTATCAGTAGTGATTCTTCATGCATTAAGAATCTGCAGATAAAGGAACCACTATGTGGCAGTGATCACAGTGTGCTGAAGTGGGATTTACTCAAAGAGGTAACTACTATCAGGGGTAAAGGGAAGGGTTTTTGCTTTCGTAAAGGCGACAATGGTGGTCTGAGACAGTATTTAAATTCTATACGGTGGGACCAACTGATGATGTTACCAACAGCAAATTCAAAATGGGAAGCCTATGATAGATATAAAATGGTCTGTAACCATGTCACAAAGGAGATTAGGCAGGCAAAGGCAGATTATCAGAAATCTTTGGCAAAGGATGCAAAGAAAAACAGCAAAGAGTTCTTTACCTACGTAAACTCTAGAAGCAAAGGGATGAATCAGATTGGTCCACTGGATATTGATGGTTCAACTGTTGATGATCCTTCTCAGGTGGCTAACAAACTAAATGAGTATTTTGCATTTATATTCACCGTGAGGAGTTATTCAGGGAGGGGAATGCCAGAGGTGAATTAAACTCTGGAGCTAGATGATTTTGCAATAACTGAGAGGAAAGTGGAGGAGAAATTGTTGAAGATAAACATAAAAAAGGTACCCGGGTGGATGGGATCTATCCAGTTATATTAAAGGAGGCAGCAAAGGAAGTAAGCAAGCCCTTAGCCATAATTATGAGAGCTTTTTTGGACTTAGGGGAGGTACCCATGGACAGGAGATGTGCAAATGTGACCCCAATTCACAAAGGAAGCTCAAAGGGTGACAAAAGTAATTATAGACCTGTTAGTTTAACTTCTGTTCCAGGAAAATTAATGGAGGCACTGGTTAAAGAAGCACTGCAGAATCATGTAGACAAGACTTCAGTTACAGCTCGGACACAGCATGGTTTTGTTAAGGAAAAGTCTTGCCTGACCAATTTGATTGGATACTATGATATGGTCACAAAAGAACTGGATGCAGGAAATAACTTTGATATCATAAATTTGGATCTTAGAAAGGCTTTTGATACTGTTGCACATGGAAGACTGCTGAACAAATTGGAGCAGTTTGGCATTGGAGGCAAATTGCTGCTATGGATAAAGGGATGGTTGAGTGGGAGAAGACAGAGAGTGGTAATCAATGGACACTGCTCATCATGGACTAATGTTATTAGTGGAGTCCCTCAGGGTTCATTAGTTGGGTCCATTGTTGTTTTCTGTATTTATAAATGATATTGATGATGGTATATCAAGCTTAATGTCCAAGTTTGCAGATGATAAGAACAGTATGCTGCTCAACAGGATCTAGAAAAGTTGAGCAGATGGGCTGAGAGGTGACAAATGAAGCTTAACATTGACAAATATAAAGTACTACTTATGAGAAGCAGTAACCCTGGAGTAACGTATCAATTCTGTGGTACTGCACTGACATGGTATAAGGTATGTTCGTGTCAGACGGCACCTGGGATTTCTCGCATCTCTGCGTGTGTTTTGCTGTATCGAGGACAGTTCACTGTCAAGCCAGAGACTTGAAAGTGTGTCTGTGTCTCCGTGTCTGTGCAGTGTGATATGTTGTGCCCATTGTTTGTCTGGCTTATTGGCCACCAGGCCCCTAGTGGGGCTCGATGTTTCCCATACCTTGTCACGTGGAGGCTAGCCGGGTGTATCTAGTATCACAACGAATTGCTCTGGCAGTTCCTGCCACCTAGTTTCCTGGAATTTTAGTGGCTAGGACCTAAAAAAAAAAAAAAAAAATTATGCATCTGACATTAATGCTTAATGGGATTGCTGTTACGAAATCGCTGGTTGGGGTTTAATGCTAAAGAGATGTGTTAAAGGCCTAATAGGTCAGCAAAATTTTGATGTTATTAAATTTAGATATGTGAGGCTATACGCTAGATAAAAGCAAATAGTGTTAGTTGTCTTAGCGATTTACACGAAAGCGGTAGAATTTAGATGTTGATTAGAATTTGGCGGCATTGTTAAGGGTGTACCGGTCGATTTAGTGAGAGAGGGGGGAGACTGAAGACTGGGGGAAAACAAATAGAAGAATAGGGACGATAGAGTAGGCATCCCCAAAGAGGTCAGTGGAGACGAGCCCCACCAGGTGAAGTATGGGGGGGTAGGCAGGGAGAAGAGGAGACAAAGATCCGTCTCCTCCCTCCCCTGCCTGGGGATGGGGTTTTAAAGGGAACCAGGTTAGAGTACCCAGTTCAGATCGCCAATGGCGTGTTGGCAGCAAAGCCACAGAATGTCTTCATGTCCAAGCAGTGTTGAATCTGGTATGAAGGTTAAGCTGCCCATCCCGCTCCAGGGGTGGGATATTTTAGCTGGCAGTGGGGAACCCACCAGGCGAGGGGGTGGGAGAGACACACATTTACTTTATTCATAATCTGCATTTTCACTCTACTTTGTACTTGCATTCTTTTTTTTTTTTTTTTTTTTTATTTATTTATTTTTTAATACTTTTTCTTATTTTATAATTTTTTTCTAAGTTTTTATATATATATATATATATATATATATATATATATATTTTTTTTTTTTATTTAAAAAATTTTTTTTTCACTCGACTCATTCATCTTTTTCTCACACCACGAGGGGATGCAATGATGTGTAGTGTAAATTTAAATACTAATTAAAACTAGGGTTAGTTTGTACTTAACTTTAGCATTTATGGTTTGTGTTCTTTTTCTCACATGCTTACACTTCATTCTTCTAGCTCTCATCTCATTTATTCGACTCTTACTTTCTGCACTGCACTCTCTGGGCACCTCAACTTACTGTTATTCTTTAGTTGTGGTGCAGGCCTAGCCGCAAGTTTTTTTTTTTTTTTTTTTGCAGGCCAGGGGAGAATGCAGTGATAGTGTTTATGTAATTAGTAAATGTTTGTTAGTACAGTATATATAAAGTAATGTAAGTTATTTTTAACTTTGTATTCTTTCGGCCAATTACATTTGCTTTTCCACTCATTCCCATTCACTCTCTCTTTCCCTCATGCTAGGTCACTCTTTCTTTCGCCAAAACTGCCATTTATTCTCTTTTACCATAATTCCTAGTTCGCTCAGTGCCCAGCCTATTCATTCTATCTTTCATTCTCATTTATTCATTCTACACTGCATCCCCTTGCTACTAGCTTACTGATATTTTTCAGTTAATCTGCTTCCCGGGCTGCCTGTACATCTCCCTCCCCTACATGGTTACTTATTTGGTGTGGGGCCCCAGGTTCCTATACATGGCAGGGTAGTCCTGGGGAGTTTTGTTATGCACCCTGACAGAAACCCTGGCAGGTTTCTGTCAGGGTGCAGAATACTGCTATCCTAACAGTTTTTAAATCATCGTCTGGGCGCGGTGGGAAACTTGGGCAATTTTACTATTGATTATTGTTTAATTGCTGGGGGGCTGAATTGCCATTCTTTGGATTGCTCTGTGCATTTTGAATACTTTCTGTGTGAAAGATGTAAAAGCTTTATAATTTTGCTCTTCTATGATGTTCTTCTCCCCTGGGAAGGGGACCAATCTGTGCTATTAGCTCTGTTCTGGGGATGTCATATATTATACATTCATATAGAATGTGTGCCCAGTCTTCACTTTCGCCACAGGTGCAGTTTGGGTCATTGGTCAGGCCTAAGGAGGTTAGTTTCACCTTTAGGGAGCTGTGACTTGTCAATATAAATGTTGTAAAAAGTCCAGGGGCATACCACTTAGGTGGCTTTGGGCTAACCATTGACACCCGTGGTAGAAACTGTTTGGTAACCAGACCTCTGATTTCCTGCTCCCACTTTGTTTGCTATAGCTCATGGAGCTTTGTGGCTATTCTTTTTCTTTCATCATTGAAGGTGTTGGTTGTATCAAGGGCTATCCCCAGAAATTCTGTGGGTATGCCCTTTGTAAATCTATAATATAAGCCTCGTTTGGCTACTTTCAGGTAAAGTGGGAGAGTTCCGGCCAGCAACTGTAGTGCAGGTGTGCTTACTGTGCGACATGCTCTGGTAATAGTGAGTAGTATAATCCTTTGTATCGATTCTAATTTATTCCTATTTCTTACTATGGCTGAGCGGATGAATCATGCACCGGCTCCATAGGTGATAACAGGTTGTTGTTATTTGGTTTTTAGGAGCATTAGCAACTAAGGCCATATTACTCCGAGGATATGCAGTGGTCATTCCCTGATCTTTCCGCATCCTCCGTAATTGGTGGCATGGGCTCGAACCCCAGTCTAATCAAGAAGCATGTGCTACACACTGCCATTCCTGCCCACCTGGCTACGGAGGCGCCGTGATAACAGATAGGAATATTGCACGGTATATGATTGCCAGGGTCTTTCTTTTGAGTCCCCACTCTGCTTGACTGATCCTGGCAATCATAACTGCATAATTTCTCGCTTTCTTCACCAAGTAGATCAAATGAGGGTAAAAAGTTAATTTTGAATCAAAGACCACTCCAAGATATTTTAGTTCTGTTACCATTTTTATAGTGGTTGCGTTAATTGTGATTTGTGGACGTCTTCTTATGTCCAAATTGCCTTTTAGA
This sequence comes from Mastigoproctus giganteus, assembly GCF_048544385.1. Taxonomy (NCBI): domain Eukaryota; kingdom Metazoa; phylum Arthropoda; class Arachnida; order Uropygi; family Thelyphonidae; genus Mastigoproctus; species Mastigoproctus giganteus. Next base: position 29,836,616 of record NC_143585.1, on the reverse strand, counting down.
AGTATTTGTTTGGTTTTTTCAGGTGATATTCTGAGCATGTGCATTTGTGCCCACTCCTGCAGCTGCAAGAGGGCAGCATTTGATCTTTACTGCTCTACAACCACTTGTGAGTTACCTTTTACAAGGAAAATCATGTCATCTGCAAAGGCCAGGCTTTCCACGGGGGCCCAGAAATTCGTCCAGAACAATGTTCCAAAAGAAAGGGCCAAGGATTGAACCCTGCAGGCAGCCTTTATTCACAGGGTGTGTCAATTCCTGGAACTTTGTGCGTACTGAGACACTTCTGTCTGTAAGGTAGCTGTTTATTACCTTATAGAGGTTTTGTGGGGCATTTGCCTGGCGAAGTCTTCTAAGGACACTAGGCCACCAGAGTGAGTCAAATGCCCCAGCAAAGTCAATGGAGATTGCCAGCATATATTTCTCCTCTGTGTTTTTAACTGTTGTCAGTAGGTGGCGCATGGCATCCTCCGTTGGATTGACCTGGTTAAAACCGTACTGACTGTTGGAATGCAAACCCGCTTCTGTGTAATATTGAGGTGATCTGCTATATATTAGTCTTTCATATATTTTCCCTAGTACAGGGAGTAGGGCTATTAGTCTATGATTTGGGATCAGTAGGGAGTTTTTCAGGGTTTTTGAGAATTAATCTTAACACAGCTTGTTTCCATATTTTTGGGAATATACCTTCTGTTATACAGGTATTATATAGTGCTATTAATTTACCTGGTGCTATTTCCGCTAATTTTTTGATAATCTCAACCTATAAGAGGTCAAACCCTGGGCATTTATTGTTTTTGGTTTTAGATGGTGCTGTTTCTAAGTCTTGTATAGTGAACAGAGGTTCAATATTGGTGTTGTCATATTCAGTGTTTTCTTTTATAATGTCTAGCTGGGTGGGGGAATGATTCCCAGTTTCAGTCTGAATGATACTGTCTAGGATGTTATTTACAGAATCCACCCAACACAGGGTTGGGGTTCCATCTGGTTTGACAGTAGTTTCTAAGACATCTCCTCTTGGCAGCTTGTTGGTCACTATTCTGTAGACAACTGCCCAAGGGTTATTGTTTCCAATAGTTCCCACCAAGTGCCTCCAACATTCCTTTTTCTTATTTCTTATGAGGGCTGTATACTGATTCATGAGAGTTCTATAAGAATCTCTCAGTGCATCCACCTCATTTTGTGGCCAAGATGTTCTGGCTCTTTGAAATTGTCTCCTCACCTGGTGTACCCTACTTTTGAGTATAGTCAGTTCGGGGCACCACCACCAGGGAACTGTCTGCTTCCTCGGTTTTTTCTGTGGGATAGACAGGGTTGCTGTTTTTGTTAAAATGTTTGTCATAGTCAGTGTTTGCTCATCCGGGCTACAGTTGCCTGATCTAGACCACTCATTTTCCTGTTTTTGCAGCTCAGCTGCTGTATGTTCTGCAAAAATCTGCCAGTTTGCCCTTTTAAGGTTATACCTTTTGATACCCAACAGGGAGTTGTTTGTAACTGCCTGTTTAGTTTGAAGGAAATGGCTCTGTGATCTGATGTGTTCCAGGCTGGCTGGACACACCAGTCTATGATTTTATAAGCTATTGAATTGGTGGCAAGAGTAACATCAATGTCACTCTCCCACATGGTACTGCTAAAAGTTGGGAGGTTATTTGGTTGGTTTAGCACATGAAAGGGTGAGGTGGCTATATAGTCTGAAAGTATCTGGCCGTTGTGTGCCTGCTCTGTCTTCTGTACGGCTATGCCATAAGGCTGACCGGCAGTTGACATCAGCACACACTATGATATTTGCAATAGGTAGCAAGTTTGTGACTACTTGTAGGTATTCAATAGTTGGATTTATATCTTCACCTGGTCTGGAATATGAAAGTGGAAGCAGAGGGTGCTAAGAATCTCTGGGTATGACCAGGCTGCCATGCATGGAAACTGAACTTGGCCTATTATAACGTAAGATCACTCATCGGTGAAGACAGGATATTAGAGCTGGAAAAGGAATTAGAAAATGTGAATTGGAATATCATCGGTTTGGCTGAAACAAGAACAAGATATGAATCACTTATAAGTTTATCAAGTGGAAATCTGCTGTACACCAATGGAAACAGTGAAAGGAGTGAAGGTGGAGTTGGGTTTCTGGTCCATAAAGATTTTAAAAACAACATTTTGTAATTTAAAAGTACATCACCAAGGGTGTCAAGACTAATGCTCAAGATTTCTAAGAGGTACAAGCTAAAGATTATAATGATTTATGCACCAACATCGAGCCATGATGATGAAAAGGTTGAAGAAATGTACACCGAAATTGAGAGTGTTCTAGATGAGCAGAAAATCCACTACACTATTATTATGGGGGACTTCAATGCTAAGGTTGGAAAAAGACAAAACAGCGCAGAAAGGGGAACTATAGGAAATTTTGGAATTGGTGAAAGAAATGAAAGAGGTGAAAGACTTGTGGAATTTGTAGAATCTCAAGGACTGTCAGTAATGAACACTTTTTTCAAGAAAAGGGTGAACAGAAAGTGGACACGGAAGAGTCCAAATGGATTAACTACTAATGAAATCGACTTCATCCTCACTAACAGAAGATATATTGTGAATGATGTTACCATCCTGAATTAGGTAAATTTTGGAAGTGATCACAGAATGGTAAGATGTACACTTGATATAGATGTAGGAAAGGAAAAAACTGACTCAAGTAAATAATACAAAGGTCTTTGAGATAACAGAAGAGAAGAAAAAGCAGTATGTACTGGAACTTAAGAACAAGTTTGAGCTTCTGCAAACTGCTCAGGACCAAGATATCGACGAGGAATATTACAACTTTCTGAAAGTGATAAAGCCCAAAAAACCTATAGGGAAAAAGAAATCCAAAGAAGAAAAAATTAGTCAAGAAACACTTGTCATGATGAACCGAAGACGACAAATGAAGAGCAAGAAAAACACTGACAGGGAGATAATTGAGTATACTGAGTTATGCAAAGCCATTAGAAAGAGACTCAGAGAGGACATAAGAAGATTTAACACAAGAAAAGTAGAACAAGCATTAAGGGAAAACAAAGGATTTAAATCAGCAGCCATGAGCAGTAATACAGAAAGACAAATGATACTGAAACTGAAGAATAGCGATGGTGTACTTATAAATAGCAGAGAAGGCATAATTCAAATAGCAGAAGACTACTATAGAGAATTATACAAGGAGCAGGGGAATGATGCCAGCAGTGGGGAAGATGGATTGCAAAGTAGCAACACATATGACATACCCGATATTCTTCCTGATGAGGTAGAACATGCATTGAAGAAAATGAAGAATCAGAAAGCCCCGGGGGGAAGATGAAGTTACTTTAGAGTTGTTAAAATTGGGAGGAAGAGACATAACACTAAAACTGGCAAGGCTCTTCATAAAGTGCATTAGAAAAGGTGTGACGCCTAAGCAGTGGAATAATGCAATCATAGTTTTGCTGCATAAGAAAGGAGATAAATCAGAAATTGGAAATTATAGACCAATTAGCTTGTTATCCCACATCTACAAGTTGTTCACAAGGGTCATTACTAACAGATTAGAAAGAATACTTGATGAGAATCAACCAAAAGAGCAAGCTGGCTTTAGGACAGGATTCTCAACTATGGATCACCTTCACGTAATATCACAGCTAATGGAGAAAGCAAATGAATATAAAACACCGTTATGCCTGGCATTTGTGGATTATGATGTCTGGGTGCGAGATTAGCCTGTGCAGCCATTGCTCCTTAAAGCTCTTCAAACAGAGAAGTTTTTCCTGATTTATTTTCTGCTTTATTAGTTTAAATTGTCATATTAACTTATTTTCTAGAGTAGCTTTATATTCCTAGTTACGATACTTAGTTTAAAGTTTAACTTAGACAGAGATTTCGTAGATATTACTTAGTATCGGTAACGGTATCAAATCCACGTGTCACAAATTGAACGAGAGGTCTTTAACCAAATTTAGTCGATTTATTAACCAATTGTTATATCAAATTATCTTCTATAAGTAGATTATAGGCCTAGTCAGGATCCTTAGTTTATTCTAAATTGAGATAGCGAGATTTCGAAGCTAATCAATACTTACGAGTCCGTAGAAATACCGTTCGTGAATTCCCGCCATTTTTACACGATAGCATAAGCTTAGTGTAGTATAGTGCATAATATAATATTGTCAATTAATCAGTAAATCTATTAATCTTGATAAACTTTATTGTCAATTAAATTGTATTTTTAACTCTATAAATATATATAACGACTTAATCGTAACAAATAATTAATACATAACTATAGTGGTACACGTGATACGGAAGTTGTATAAAGGGAACACTAGATACCGAAAAAAAAAAAAAAAAATAAATATATATATATATATATATATATAACATAACTGTTTTGGGATATAACTTAAGGATTTAATTTTTGTTTTAAATTTTATTGAATTAAATTGGAATCATGACTCTGACCAGAGCAGCAAAGCAAAAGGCTCAAGCTAATGGGAGTGCTGTGGTTCAGGGGAGAACTGAGGGGGGCAGTTGCCCTCTGAATCACAGTCTATTAAAATGCACTGTTTGCTTGATGTTTGCGGAGCAGTCGGATACGGGACATGATACTGCCAAGGGGGATATCTTTGTGTGTGCACGATGTAAGGAGTGCAAGGAAATCAGGCGACAACTCAGCGTTGTTATGGGCCTTTATGAGACCTTGAAGGACAGGGTGGATGCCCTCGAAGGAAATAAATTGAGGGGCCCATCAAGCTCTCAGCTGCCCACATCAACGCCAGAGCTTGCACTTGGTCATCAGGCAACACAGGGGCAGCCCCCTAGGCAGAATGCGCTGGTCCCACAGGAACTAGTAGTTGTTGGTGACTCTATTGTCAGGGAAACGGGGAACATGCTTTGTAAAAAGGATAGGTGGAATAGGACCAGGGTATGTCTGCCAGGGGCAAAGGTTGATGACGTTGTAGAGCGGATATCATCTTTTAAGGGCACAAAAGGTGATATAGTTGTACACGTTGGCACTAATGATATTAAGAGTAGGAGACCGGCGGAATTACTTAGCAAGTACAGGTCACTGTTGAAAAAAAGCCGTGAATTAGGGTTGAACTTGAAAGTGTCTGCAATTCTGCCCAGACACGATAGGAGGGAGTATATGATGAGAGCCTTGTCGATCAATTCGGCCCTGGAAGGATTATGCAAGGCTCAAGGGGTAGAATTTTTTTCAGCCTGGACTGTACTTGTTAACAGGAGAGATTGCTTCTACAGGGATGGGATACACTTAAATAGAAAGGGTGCAAGAATTTTTGCTGATGCTGTCGAGGCAGTGTTAGGTGGGTCGGAAAACTGCTAGTTGGGGGGGGATACAAGGACTAATAGATTAACAGTAGCCACTGGCAGAGGTGGAAGTGATTCTTGCACTGCTTCTATTCAAATGAGCAGAAGTCTGAAAAACAAGATGCAGGATATTTCAGAGACTTCTGGTAGTCATTGCGTTACAAGTAAACACATGGGTTGTGTTAGGGTAGCTAAGAATAGAAACAGGTGCATGTATACCTGCGTGTACACCAATGCTAGGAGTTTGGTAAATAAATTTGATGAATTTGAGGTATTGCTCAAAACATCAAAGGCAGATATTGTTGGGATATCAGAGACGTGGTGTCACACAGATATAAGTAATGCGGAACTGGAATTTGGGGAATACAATGTATATAGAAAGGAGAGACAGGACAGGAGGGGAGGAGGGGTTATGCTATTAATTAAGAAACACAAAGTCAAAGGAAGTGAAGCCAGTTGACATCGATGGACAGGGCAGTGTCGAGTCAGTTTGGTGTGACATAAGCATAGGGAAATCAAAATTGAGAGTAGGAGTGTGCTATAGGCCTAATGACTCTGATGAGTATAATAATATATTGTACAGGGAAATAGAGTGGGCCAGTAAATCAGAGAGTCTTATAATGGGGGATTTTAATTTCCCAGATATTGACTGGAATTTGTGGGTTGGTCACTCGCACACTAGCAAGGCTTTTGTGGATTTATTGGATGATTGTTTTCTACATCAGCATGTTCGTGAGGCAACAAGAGGGAGCAATACTCTTGATCTGATTATCAGTAGTGATTCTTCATGCATTAAGAACCTGCAGATAAATGAACCACTAGGTGGCAGTGATCACAGTGTGTTGAAGTGGGATTTACTCAAGGAGGTAACTACCATCAGAGGTAAAGGGAAGGGTTTTTGTTTTCGTAAAGGCGACTATGATGGTCTGAGACAGTATTTAAATTCTATACAGTGGGACCAACTGATGATGTTACCAACAGCAAACTCAAAATGGGAAGCATTCAAGGAACTAATCTTGGTGGCTACCAGGCTTTACATACCAACTAAGAAATATTGTTCAAGGTTTAGGCCTAAATGGTTGTCAGATGGACTAATGAGACATGTGGCAGAGAAGAAAAATGCATGGGATACATACAAATTAATGGGTGACATGGAAGCCTATGATAGATATAAGTTGGTCTGTAACCAAGTCACAAAGGAGATTAGGCAGGCAAAGGCAGACTACGAAAAATCCTTGGCAAAGGATGCAAAGAAAAACAGAAAGGAGTTCTTTACATACTTGAACTCGAGAAGGAAAGGGATGAATCAGATTGGTCCACTGGATATTGATGGTTCAACAGTTGAGGATCCTGCTCAGGTGGCTAACAATCTAAACGAGTATTTTGCATCTACATTCACGCATGAGGAGTTATTCAGGAAGGAGAATGATGTAGGTAAAGTAAACATTGGCAGTGAGCTGGATGATTTTGTAATAACTGAGAGGAAAGTGGAGGAGAGATTGTTGAGGATAAACATAAAAAAGGCACCTGGGGTGGATGGGATCTATCCAGTTATATTAAAGGAGGCAGCAAAGGAAGTATGCAAACCCCTAGCCATAATTATGAGAGCTTCTTTGGACTCAGGGGAGGTACCCATAGACTGGAGATGTGCAAATGTAACCCCAATTCACAAAGGAGGATCAAAGGCTGACACAAGTAATTATAGACCTGTTAGTTTAACTTCTGTTCCAGGTAAATTAATGGAGGCACTGGTTAAAGAAGCACTGCAGGATCATCTAGACAAGAATTCAGTTATAGCTCAGACGCAGCATGGTTTTATTAAGGGCAGGTCTTGCCTGACCAATTTGATTGGATACTATGATGTAGTCACAAAAGAACTGGATGCAGGGAATAACTTTGATATTATATATTTGGATCTTAGAAAGGCTTTTGATACTGTTGCACATGGAAGACTGCTGCACAAATTGGGGCAGTGTGGCATTGGAGGCAAATTGCTGCTATGGATAAGGGGATGGTTGAGTGGCAGAAGACAGAGAGTGATAATCAATGGACACTGCTCAACGTGGACTAATGTTATTAGTGGAGTTCCTCAAGGTTCAGTGTTGGGTCCATTGTTGTTTTCGGTGTTTATGAATGATATTGATGATGGGATATCAAGTTTAATGTCTAAGTTTGCAGATGATACAAAGGTTGGCAGGGTCGTTAAGGACACTACTGACGCTATGCTGCTGCAACAGGATCTGGAAAGGTTGAACAGATGGGCTGAGAGGTGGCAAATGAAGTTTAACATTGACAAATGTAAAGTACTACATATGGGTAACAGTAACCCCAGAGCAATGTATCAACTCTGCGGTACTACACTGACAGTGGTGGAGAATGAAAAGGACCTGGGGGTAATTGTGCAGGCAGATATGAAGTTCTCTGAGCAGTGCAGATGAGCTGCAAGAGTAGCTCATGGTGTCTTGTCAATGATATACAGGAATTTTTCTAGCAGGGATAAGGAGGTGATTATTCCCTTGTATAAGGCAATGGTTAGGCCACATCTTGAGTACTGTATACAGGTCTGGAGGCCTCATTTCAAGAAGGATGTAGAGCTGCTGGAACGGGTACAGAGAAGGGCAACAAGATTAGTAAATGGAACAAAGGGTTGCTCTTACGAAGAAAGGCTTAAGTTTTGCAAATTACAGAGTCTGGAGACTAGGCACCGGCGAGGTGATCTGATAGAGGTGTATAAGGCTTTGAATGGTTTGAGCATGCTCAATGCCAATGGGATTCTTCATCTTTCTCAGAATAATCACCTCAGAGGGCATAAATTCAAATTGAGGAAGGACGGATGTCGGATAGATGTGCGGAAATTTACCTTTGGCCAGCGGGTGGTTGGTTGGTGGAACCGACTTCCATCACTTGTTGTTGAAGTTGATAGCCTAAACAAATTTAAAGCTCAACTGGACAGGTATTTCGAACGAACGGAGGGGTGAAATGGGAGAGAGTTTTTTTTTTTTTTTTTTGGCTGATGCTGAATAAGCTTGCTTTCTTGCATCATATGCCTCTACTAATGCTAATGCTAATGCTAATGAAAAGGCATTTGACTTCATACAGCATAAGGCAATGTTTCGGGCACTGGAAAGACAAGGCATAGATACCCCATATATTATGATTTTGAAGAAAATATATGAGAATGCTACCTCCTTTATTAGACTAGACAAAGACAGTAGGAAATTTAAAATCGAGAAAGGAGTTCGACAAGGAGACACAATATGTCCAAAGCTGTTTACTGCTGCTCTTGAGGAAGCTTTCAGAAGATTAGACTGGTCGCAGAAAGGAGTCAATGTGAACAGAGAGTACCTAAACCATTTACGATTTGCAGATGACATTGGGGTCATAAGCCACGATCCCAAAGAATTAGAGGAAAATCTTAATCAGTTATGCACAGTTAGTAAGGATTTTGGACTAAAGATGAATATGGCTAAAACAAAAGTAATGATGAACAAGTATGCCACAGAAAGGAAAATAATGATTGAAGGAGCAGTAATTGAAAAGGTGGAGTCATATTCTTATCTGGGACAAGTTATTAGCTGTTCTCAGCTTCTCTTCCATTCAAAAGAATGGAAGAGAAGCTGAGAACTACACAGCGAAGAATGGAACGAATTATATTGGGAATCAGACTGTTAGATAAGAAGAGAAACATGGATTAGGCAGAAATCTCAAGTAAAGGACATTCTTATCAAAACTAAAGAACTAAAATGGTCTTGGGCAGGACATATAGCTTGAAGACATGATGACAGATGGACTAAGAAAATAACAGAATGGCATCCAAGAGGAGCTAGAAGAAAACCTGGAAGACAAAGGCGGAGATGGATTGATGAAATTCATGAGTTTGTGGGTAGTAAATGGATAGCCAGTGCTCAAAACAGAAGGAACTGGAAAGTTGCTGGAGAGGCCTTCATCCTGCAGTGGATTGAAAATGGCTGATGATGACGATGATGACTCCCACTGGGGAGCAGAGGTGACCCACCTTTGTGACTGAAAGGTCAGTATTTTTAACTACTATTGCTGTAGAAGGGACACCTGAGGTGTATCCTATTATTTTATAGTCTCTTGGGTATCCCTGAACCCTACCCATGTGTGTGTGTGTAGGGTTCCTTTAGTACCAAGATATCTATATTATTTTCTTCCAATTTGAGTTTGATCTGATCTACAATGGCTCTTGCTCTTTGAGCATTCAATTGGACAAGATTTAGAGCCCTAGTCACATTTACGTTTTCAATCTGGTCCATAGTTGGTCCTAGACTGAATAAGTTTTGCCATTTTTTTTTTATAACTGGGGCATTTATCATCCCTGATACTGTATAGTCAGTCAGCCGTGCTGCCTTGCAGGTAGCACATTTTGGCTGCTGAGACTTATTTTTGCAATTTTTGTAATCATGGCCAGTTACTGCACAGTGACCACAAACAGGTTCTTTCTGACTGCAGTCTCTGGCAATGTGACCATATTTATGGCAGTTAAAGCAACTTTGGATAGGGAAGTGTTCCCTAAATCTATGACTGGTCCAGCCAGCATAGATTCTCTGTTGTCCCTGCAATACCTTCCAAATTTTTGGTGTAATTTCTGCAATTATGTTGAGTTGTCCATTCCTTTTGTTTTTTGTTGCTCTTTTCAGCAGCAAATTCATCTATTGTCATTTCATTGTTAAAGGATGTTTTTGAAGTAGATATCCATCATGAATTCTTTTTCTATTACTGACACAGGTACATCAAAGATTATAATATTAGGGTTTTTCCCTTTTGGTTTTTCAGAGAGGAAGCCCAGTTTTTCCATCTCAGGATGGTTTTATATTTTTCTTAGATCTTCTTTGCTTGCTACCTCGATCAGGACTCCATTATTCCTGATTTTCCACATGTTGTTTATCTTTATTTCTCTCAGATGAGGCCTCAACTTTGTTACCACTGTGTCCTTAACTGCCTCACTGGTTTTATGGGTAGAGTCACTTTTTGCTTTCAGAATAATAATGTTGCTTTCCTTGTTTATATTAGGTTGCTTAGTAGCTATTTGTTTTGCTTTAGTTATGTCCTGTTTGCCATTAACCTTTGCACATTGGGCATAAGTTAATGTGTTCATTGTTTTATAGTTGTTCTTCTCCTCAGTTGTAACCTCTAATTTTGATTTTAACACTTGGTTCTCTGTGTTTAATTCAATCAGGCGCTGCTCAAGCAGTGACCAACAGTTCACTATCTGCAGCCTAATTGCAGAAGTAATCCTGTCGGTTTGCTTGTGCATATATTCTTCTAGATACACTCTGGTTTCCTTTGCCTGTTTGATAGGGGTCAGTCAAATTTGGTAGGTAGTCTAGTTTTAGTTATTCTTCTGTCTTTTGTTACATCTCTGGAATTTCTATAGTTTCTTGATTTTTTCCTTTCCTGCCCTTCTTAATACTGAGGCCAGGAGGCCAGCTATCCAGTTCATTACCATTTTCCTCATTAACAGGGGCTTTCTCCCTGAGCACTCTAGCTTCATTTTCAGAGGAGTCTTTTAAAGTCATTGTCCAGAATTTTGTCATTATTTGATTTTTCAGCCATAATTTCTGCATTAAATTCACTTTTGTAGCAATAAAAATCGCGATTTTCCAGTTTTGGCGGGAAACGCCTGTAGACAAAGAAAACTATCTTATAAACTAAGTTTAAGTTAATTTTGTCAGTAGTACAGTGGATTCCGGTTATTTGGGCCACTGGTTAATCGGGACAGCCATTTATTTGGGGCAAATCTTAAAAAACAGAACCGAATCGAGAAAATAGCCAGTGTTTACTTCGCTTAATTGGGACAACATGCCATTTAATCGGGGCAGGAGACCGCAGCACTGAAGATTACCCTATGATTGTCTCCGACCGTACCATGTAGTTCAATCGGATTTCTGGAGGTCACACCCATAAAACAATAAAAACAATTAGCAGTCACCTGTTTATTGGGCTTTTCTGTTAGTGAACTCTACATAAACTGATAGTAAACTCGATCTTATTGAATTTGCGATAATACCGACAGCTGGAATTCTGTGGGTTATTATGGTAAAATGTGTTTACACTGCTATGGAATCATCAATCGTATAAAAAAAAAATAATCTTCAGAATCTTCTCTTCATTCCCATTTTTAAAGCTTCATAACTAGGTACTCTGTTCTCACTTGCGCGTATCGTGTTACTTGCAATTTGTGTGTGCCGTGTTCTTTGTTATTGATTGCTTATCTTTTTACTGTTTTAAATTTTAACCCCCACCTACAAATGTCAGTGAACAAAAATGTCAACTAGTTAGTATGTACATATTACAGTACGTATTAATAATTATTCCAATTATCACGTATATTCTTCCAAATTTCATGTATCATTTAATTTTTTAATTGGTAAGGTAATAAAGGGTAAATTTGTGCTTAATATATCTTTACTTTTATAGCTTGTGGATAATATTCCTCCTATTTTCACTAATTAGAATTGCTGTTTAATAGAATTAAAATTAGATTCACAAATGTGATCACAATGACCGGCGCTTACTACATCGTATAGTGAACAGTACTTTACTATGCTGAGTCCATCATAACGTGATTTGATTGTACAGTGAACCAATTGTAAATGTCCATTGCATTTTTAACTATTTACACGAAACTTCGGATAATTGGGGGCAACCGCTTAATCGGGCCAAAATGCACTAGTCCTGATGTGTTCCAAATAACCGGAATTGACTGTATTATATTTTTCCATACTAAATAACCTTATCACAAGCAGTTTGAAGTATAATGTATTCAAAATTTTTGGACTTTTGAGATGTACTCTAATCAGTGGCTATGCCAGTGGGCTTGCTACCGCTGAAGTTGTAGCGGTCGCACTGAGCAAAAACACTCTCAAAAGAGCAAAAATAGGCAAATACAATCACAAAAACTATTCTTGCCTTACTTAATTTACTTACTTTCATCTGTGATACTCTTCAAACCTGAAAAATCCATGTTGTAATACTTGACTAAATCGAAGATCGCGCAATACCGTCATCCGCCGTTTACATCAAGTGGAGCTTCGTGCAGATGCGTCCGTACACTTCCACGACTGCAGTGCCACTTCTGGAACTATACTCACAGTGGTAGAGAATGAAAATGACCTGGGGATAATTGTGCAGGCGGATATGAAGTTTTCTGAGCAGTGCAGATAGTCTGCAAGAGTAGCTCATGGTGTCTTGTCAATGATATACAGGAATTTTTCTAGCAGGGATAAGGAGGTGATTATTCCCTTGTATAAGGCAATGGTCAGGCCACACCTTGAGTACTGTATACAGGTCTGGAGGCCTCATTTTAAGAAGGATGTAGAGCTGTTGGAACGAGTACAGAGAAGGGCAACAAGATTAGTGAATGGCACAAAGGGTTGCTCTTACAAAGAAAAGCTTAAGTTTTGCAAATTACAGTGTCTGGAGACTAGCACCTGCGAGGTGATCCGATTGAGGTGTATAAAGTCTTGAACAGTTTTAGCATGCTCAATGCTGATGGGATTCTTCCTCTGGCTCAGAATAATCACCTGAGAGGACATAAATTCAAATTGAGGAAAGACAGATGTAGGAGAGATGTACGGAAGTTTGCCTTTTAGCCAGTGGGTAGTTGGTTGGTGGCAGACTTCCATCCTTTTTTGTAGTAGTAGTGGCATGTGATGCAAGAAAGCATGTGTATGAGCTTATGCAGCATAAGCCAAAAAAAAAAAAAAAAAAATCACACCATTCCCTTCAAATGCCTGTCCAGTTCCTCCTTAAATTTATTCAACCTATCAACTTCCACAACGACAGATGGAAGTTTGTTCCAGCAATTAACCACCCGCTGGCTAAAGGCAAATTCTGCACATCTATGCGTATTATGCGTATTAATAATTATTCCAATTATCACGTATATTCTTCCAAATTTCATGTATCATTTAATTTTTTAATTGGTCTTGTCTACATCTGTCTTTTCTTAATTTGAATTTATGCCCCCTTAGGTTCGTAATCTGAACAAGTGGAAGGATCCCATCAGAATTCAGCGTGCTCAACCCATTCAAGGCCTTATATACCTCAATCAGATCACCGCGCAGGTGCCTAGTCTCCAGCCACTGCAATTTGCAGAACTTAAGCCTCTCTTGGTAAGAGGATCCCTTCATTCCCCTCACCAATCTTGTTGCCCCTCTCTGTACGCGCTCAAGTAAATCTACATCCTTCCTAAAATGAGGCCTCCAGACCTGTACGCAGTACTCAAGGCGTGGCCTGACCATTGCCTTATACAGAGGGATAATCACCTCCTTTTGCCTGCTAGCAAAATTCCTATATATCATTGACAAAACCCCATGACCTGCCCTGGCAGCCTGTCTGCATTGCTCAGAAAACTTCATTGACTGCACAATTACTCCCAGGTCTTTTCATTTTCTACCACCCTAAGTGTAATACCACACAGTTGGTACGTTTCTCTAGGGGTTACTTCTACCCATATGCAGTACTTTGCATTTGTCAAGGTTAAACTTCAGTTGCCACTTCTTAGCCCATCTGCCCAAATTATCTAGATCCTGTTGCAGTAGCACACTGCCATTACTGTCATTAACAACCTTGCCAACCTTTGTATCATATGCAAACTTCGACATTAAGCCTGATATACCTTCATCAATATCATTGATAAATACACAAAACAACAGAGGACCCAAGACCGAACCCTGTGGGACTCCACTAATAACATTAGTACACGAAGAGCAGCACCCATTGATTACCACCCTCTGTCTTCTCCCACTTAACCATAGTTGTGGAAGTTGATAGCCTAAATAAATTTAAGGCTGAACTGGATAGGTATTTGGCGAACGGAGGGGAGAAATGGGAGAGTTGGTGTTTTTTTTTTTTTTTTTTTTTTTGGCTGATGCTGCATAAGCTTGCTTTCTTGCATCATATGCCTCTACTAATGCTAATCTCTCTCTATACTACATCCACCACCTATCACTCACTTCTTTCTCTGATTTTGAAAGCTGGTACATTATAACCTCAGTTGTTTTTGCACCATAAAACCCAAATTCAATCCAATCTGATCTCAAAAATAATCATTACTTTTTGTTTTTATAATTTTTTTAATGAAATACTTAGCTTCCTGTTAGCATTAAATATTTCTTAAATGATCTTTCACAATGAATTAGCATCTAAAGTTCTAAAGACAAAAAAAATAAAAGTCAACTAAATTTTATTAAGAGAGTCTAAATTCCAATGCTAAAGAACTTACCAGTCAGGAATCATTGTCTCACAGGCTGTACATTCAGCTTTACTACTTCGGGAATCTTTGGGTTGATGCCTAGAAATTTAAATATGTAATAAAATAATACATATCACCTGTACAAAATTTTAGGGTTTGCTATGAATTCTACTATTAATGTTTTAACTGTGATCCAATAATTACTGCAGAAGCATAAGAAAATGCATCCGAATACTACAGTAGTAGTATTTTTATCTTTGCAAACATAAATTTAAATATTCTTAACTCTCAACAAAATGTTGTAGCAAAAAATAAATAAATAAATAAAACTTAAAAATTTAAATATATATTTGATGACAATGAATTTTAATCTATCAGTATATTTTTGACTTTTCAATCTTAATCTGAATTGTGTTAGAATTTGAGAACAGATGTAAAAAAATATCAAATCTTTCACACTTTTGGTATGTTATACATCAACAGTCTGAGAGATTTGAATTTTTGATTTGATTTTTTAATCTTTTAATAAAAAATTGAAATAAAATTAATCATCTTTAAAAAAAAAGTTATACAATGCATGTACACACCTACTTATGAAACTTTTTTCTAGATTATCAATTTTATTAATTTTTTTATAAAAGACTTAAAAGGTTTTGAAAATACAGAAAATGTTAAAATAGTAAAGAATGAACAATTGCCTTTATTTCAAATTGCTTTATTACTATTTTTTTTCAAAAAAATATGGTGTACAAAGTATACCATACATCTGTTTGTGTAATAATTTGTAAGCCAATAAAGACAAAAGACAACTATAATTATTGCTGCACTATTGTAATTTAAAAACACACAACACGTGCAGTAAACAGACCCAATAACAACACTAATTTCATTTAACAGATATATATATATATTAATTCTTTATGTTTAACAAGTTCTATTTAATTATCGCAAAGACTTTCCCTTTTTTTTTTTATTTTTTGTAATAAATATAATAAAAGTGTTAAATGGCATTATTGCATCAACAATGCCATCATTGTAAAGTATGCTGAAATGAGAAAGAGGGACATAGGCAATTATAAAGTACTTATAAAGTACTCTTATTTTCATTAAATTATAGAGAATATGAAGAGATATATTCTGTTGAGCATTGTATTCATTATTATATTCAGTACAAATGGTGCACACATTGTGCAAGTCCTGTTTTCACTAGAGCTCTGTTCAGCAAAATTCATGGAAAAGTCCTTGCAGCTACAACCAGTTTTAATGTAACAAAACTGATGTTTGATGCTGCTGAAAATGCAGCTTTAATACAATTTCACATAATAATTTTCTGGTAATGTCACATCCAATTTCCTATGTTGTTGTTGTCTGGTTTTTAGGAGCATTAGCAACTAAGGCCATATTGCTCCGGGGATATGTGGTGGTCATTCCCTGACCTTTCCGCATCCTCCGTATTTGGTGCTCACGGGCTCGAACCCCGGTCTAATCAAGAAGCGTGTGCTACGCATTGCTGCTCCTGCCCACCTGGCTACGGAGGCGCCTAACTTCCTATGTACACTAAGTTTCCTTCATCAAATGGTCACACAGTGTAACTGCATTTTCTGCAGAAGCTCTATCTTTTCTTCTTTATGAACTGACACTGATGGGTTTAGTGGGCTGCTATTCTTTCCAGTTACACCTGGGTCTAGATAATTTGTATTGATCCACAAGAGCTCAAAATGATAAAACTAATTTCTTTGCTCTCTGATGTTCATATGACTGGACTGTAAATATTGACTGTAATTTTGAAATTTGTAGAATTGGCTTGTACGAAACATTTAACTTATCAAATTAACAATAATAAAGTCATTATTTCAAAACTGGAGAGAAAATTATATACTGTTTTTGGGAATACAAGCAAGCAACCTTAGCTCCAAAAGGTGTTTATACTACTAAACTTTCTCAGATGTTAAGGTTTTAAGGACACATGTCTTAGCTAATGAAAAAACTGTTCTTATTATATACAGTGTTTATTCAAAATTTTAACATTCATATATGAAATGCCTGAAAAAAAAATTTGAATTTAAAAATGAAATCCTCAGAAACCCTTCACAGAATTCCTAGGGATCAAATTCCATCTTTCAAGGTTTTATTCTATACCACTAAGTCAATGAGCCAGTGCATTGTTATGCAACCATAGTTTCATTGGGAATGTCATCTGTTTAGCAAAAGCTGACATATGTTTGGTGGCTGGATGGAACAAAGTCAGCATTGCAGTTTTAAAGCAAAAGATGTGAAGAGTTTGGTCAAGCTGTCATTAGGCTTATGCAAGGTAACAAATTATATTTGAAACAAGATGAAACCAAAAAGTTTTGGCCCTTGTTTAAAATATTCAAATTTCACTTATTTATTCATTTGACATGATGCAATATTGATAAAAAATACTGCCTTAAATATAACACAAATAGTTTATACTAAAAAATAATTAAGATCACTGCTATGAAAACTTCCCTTCATCTTAGAAGAAGATATAGCATTTACTCTTGAACTTCTCACCCACCCAGTTGGCTTTCGTTAAAACAAAGGTGACTAAAGGCCATCTTTGCACCATAAAATCCAGCCTTCTGAAAACATAGTGTTATTAGTTTCATTGCTGTGTATGTATGCATTGTTTTAAATTAAAAAAAATCCCATAATTAACTTGTATCCAGCAGTTGTCTCTCCAGTTAATAGAGTCCAACTGATATCTCAATCTACTTTGGTCTCTTTCACTCTCTCTCTCTCTCTCCCCCCACATCCCCCACCATTTTGAAACTGAAGCACTGAAGCCTTTACCTTTTCCTCTGACCACAAAAATTTCTTTGGACACTATCCATTTATGATATTATTGTCATTATGCACTATTGGTTCCTGCACTATCAAGTTTTTGTGCAATTTGAAATCGTGGTGAGAACCAGATCAAGGATATCAAAGCCCCTTGTACTTTCTCTGGCATGGGATACATAACAATCATCAAGATGTTAAAAAAAAAAAAACTTAAAAAAACTTTTTTTGCATGGTGGTCTATGATTTCCAACCTAAAGAGGTAGGTTGATAACACCCATAATGGAGCAATCACACTTTCTTGCCCATTCATGTTTCCTAAAGAGATTTTTATTATACTCCTCAGAATAATTTCATCTGTAACATGAAATTATCCCACACTATCATTTTCAATTTACTACAAGTTATCTCTCATCACACAGATTCTACATCCAGCTGAACTTGATCTGTTTAGCAGCACACTCTGATCACTTTTAGGAAGCTTTTGATATGAAGATGATCCTCCTCCCCAACTTTGACCCTTATTATCTCTCCTGAATGCAACATATTTACCTTTACCTTAATGAAATTCTTCACCTTCTAACTCCGAATAATACCATGTCTCTGTTAGCCCTACTATATCAATATTGGTTGAGTTAATCAAAAGCTGAAATTTGTTTAATTTATTTAAAATACTCATGGCATTTACTACACAGATACATTAAATTTCCCATTTTAATGCTTTTTACTCAATACATTCTTTATAATTGCTTAAACAGGCCTTTTTGATCCGTGGCTGCTTGTTCTTTTTGTACATAATTCAACATCTCTTTCTTTGCATAAAGTGATTAGAGGTTGCACACAGTACTCCTGAGGAGGGTGGAAGTATAAATTTGGCTCAATGCCACTAAGCTGTATCATTTCTATGACTTCCCAAACCCTCCTAAAGCCTAAGGCCTCCTTAATGACATTAACAAAACAATTGCACTACCTCTGTTCAAATGAGTTCCACCTTTATAAATATTCCTGCTAGTAACTAAGGAAGCTAGGCCAGAACAACTTCCCCCCTCCCCACAATAAACCTTGCAGAGTCCCTCAAGTCTGGATTAATTTCAAAGCTTTCATTATATAATTTATTCTATCATGTCTAAGCAGAACTGCAGACACAAGAACATTGGCAACTGCAGACATAACATTCTCTCAACAAAACTTTATATTTCATGACTCAGTTATCAGCTTGCTTATGATTTATATCATCAGTTCCCACATGGATTTTTTTTACACTTTAGTATCCTTAAGAACTGATAGTCAATTTGTTACATGATCAATGTTTACACCTGGCAGCCATACTCCGGTTCTATACCCACTGTCCTTATTACAGAATATATTCCAGGTTACCCTTACAATTGAATACCCCAGTAAGACTACTTCCTGTGAAAAACAAGAGAATTCTACACCAGAAGATCCAATCTTAAGGTTGGACTCAAGAAAATGTCACATTACTTATAATTAGACATTAATTATGTCATGTTCCCGGTTTGATTTTGCTCTAGGGTGCCAACTCGTTTCCCCAGAGACCAAATCTTGTTGAAATTACAGTTATATCCAATTCCAAAAAATTTCGAGCAATTTTTTTGGAATTGGATATAACTATAAAAATGTATGCAGCCACTTAGTTTTAGTTTTGATAGTCAAATGAAGAAATTATATGGAATACATTTTTTTTTAACTTGCTGATATATAAATTTAAATGATAATTAAAATAACAGTTCTATTACTTACTTTACAAAAATATCAATTGCGAGGTCTTCATATTCTTTCCTTTCTTCTGATGTCAGGTTTTCCAATGATTCTAATTTTATGAATGCTTTAGAGCATGTGCCAAAAGCTCTATTAGCGCAACTGGCCAAAGCTGTGGATTAAAGAAAACTGATTTTTATTAGATCATTTTGTATATACCAAGACTAAATATTATACTTAATAAAGCACATTTAATCCAGAATAGAAGAATCAACTCTTGTTAGGTTTTGAAACAGAGATACTATGGAGGCAAGGGCCCAAATATAAATAGTTATCTTGATGCTCAAAATGTCAGTCTTAATAATAAAACATTTCAGAATAGCAGAATGAAGTAAAAGATGAGAAGAAACTGTTTATAGTTAATCAGTTGTAAAAATCCACCCAAGGCTTCCTCACAAATCAAACTCATTAAAAGATTTCACTTTATTATCACTCTTCACATAATAGCCCCTGAACAAAATCAAGACATTTTGTAAATTGTACATAATAATACAAATTAACTGAAGTTTTGGAAGATATTTCAATGGAGATATTTCCCTATTCCAAAATAAGAATTTTAATTCTCTTGTGTTAACACATAGCAGAATTAAAAAACTGAATCACTATTTTGCTATATGTTCATGTGCAACAGTATCTTTTTATACTGTTCCACTTCAATATGTAACAGTATCAAAAGCTTTCCTGAAATCCAAGTATATGATATCAAAATTATTTTTGGAATTCAGTTCCTTTGTGACCACATCATAGTATCTAACAAATTGGTCAGACAAGACCTCCCTTTGACAAACCCATGCTGTGTCTTAACTATTACTGCAGTCTTGATGATCCTGTAATGCTTCTTTACCCAGTGATTCCTTTATTTTCCCGGAAACACAAGTTAAACTAGGGGAAAATAATGGAATCATTGGATAAAGAAGCATTGCAGGATCATCTAGACAAGACTGCAGTAATAGTTAAGACACAGCATGGGTTTGTTAAAGGGAGGTCTTGTATGATCAATTTGATTGGATACTATGATATGGTCACAAAGGAACTGAATGCCAAAAATAATTTTGATATCATATACTTGGATTTCAGGAAAGCTTTTGATACTGTTGCACATGGAAGACTGCTGTACAAATTGGAGAGGTATGGCATTAAGGGTAAGTTGCTACAATGGATAAAGGAATGCCTGAGTGGGAGAAAACAGAGAGTGGTAATCAATGAACACTGCTCTTCTTGGACAAATGTTATTAGACAAGGGATGCAAAGAAAAACAGCAAAGAGTTCTTTACTTATGTAAACTCTAGAAGGAAGGGGATGAATCAGATTGGTCCACTTGATATTGATGGGTCAACTGTTGATGATCCTGCTCAGGTAGCTAACAAACTAAATGAATATTTTGCATCGACATTCACACATGAGGAGTTATTCAGTGAGGGGAATGCCAGAGGTGTATTCAACTCTAGCAGTAAGCTACAGAATCTTGAAATAACTGGGAGTAAAGTGGAGGAGAAACTGTTGAAGATAAACACAAGAAAGGCACCCGGGGTGGATGGGATCTATCCAGTTATATTAAAGGAGGCAGCAAAGGAAGTAAGCAAACCCTTAGCCATAATTATGAGAGCTTCCTTGGACTCAGGGGAGGTACCCATAGACTGGAAATGTGCAAATGTGACCCCAATTCACAAAGGAGGATCAAAGGCTGACACAAGTAATTATAGACCTGTGAGCTTAACTTCTGTTCCAGGAAAATTAATGGAGGCACTGGTTAAAGAAGCACTGCAGGATCATTTAGACAAGACTTCAGTTATAGCTCGGACACAGCATGGTTTTGTTAAGGGGAAGTCTTGCCTGACCAATTTGATTGGATACTATGATGCAGTCACAAAAGAACTGGATGCAGGGAATAGCTTTGATATTATATACTTGGATCTTAGAAAGGCTTTTGATACTGTTGCACATGGAAGACTGCTACACAAATTGGAACAGTGTGACATTGGAGGCAAATTGCTGCTATGGATAAAGGGATGGTTGAGGGGGAGAAGACAGAGAGTGGTAATCAATGGACACTGCTCATCGTGGACTAATGTTATTAGTGGAGTCCCTCAGGGCTCAGTGTTGGGTCCATTATTGTTTTCTGTATTTATAAATGATATTGATGATGGTATATCAAGCTTAATGTCCAAGTTTGCAGACGATACAAAGGTTGGCAGGGTTGTCAAGGACACTACTGACACTATGCTGCTGCAAAAGGATCTGGAAAGGTTGAGCAGATGGGCTGAGAGGTTGCAAATGAAGTTTAACATTGACAAATGTAAAGTACTACACATGGGAAACAGCAACCCCAGAGCAACGTATCAACTCTGTGGTACTACATTGACAGTGGTAGAGAATGAAAGGGACTTGGGGTTGGTTGTGCAGGCAGATATGAAGTTCTCTGAGCAGTGCAGACGGGCTGCAAGAGTAGCTCATGGAGTATTGTCAATGATATACAGGAATTTTTCCAGCAGGGATAAGGAGGTGATTATTCCCTTGTATAAGGCAATGGTCAGGCCACACCTAGAGTACTGTATACAGGTCTGGAGGCCTCATTTCAAGAAGGATGTAGAGCTGCTGGAACGAGTACAGAGAAGGGCATCAAGATTAGTGAATGGAACAAAGGGGTGCTCTTACGAAGAAAGGCTTAAGTTTTGCAAATTACAGTGTCTGGAGACTAGGCACCAGCGAGGTGATCTGATAGAGGTGTATAAAGCCTTGAATGGCTTGAGCATGCTCAATGCTGATGGGATTCTTCCATTAGCTCAGAAAAATCACCTGAGAGGGCATAAATTCAAATTGAGGAAAGACAGATGTAGGATAGACGTGTGCGGAAATTTGCCTTTAGCCAGCGGGTGGTTGGTTGGTTGGTGGAACAGACTTCCATCCCTTGTAGTGGAGGTTGATAGCCTAAATAAGTTTAAGGCTCAGCTGGACAGGTATTTTGAACGAACAGAGGGGTGAAGTGGAAGTGGGTTTTTTTTTTTTGGCTGATGCTGCATAAGCTTGCTTTCTTGCATCAAATGCCTCTACTAATGCTAATGCTAATTAGTGGGGTTCCCCAGGATTCAGTGTTGGGGCCCATTGTTGTTTTGTATATTTATCAATGATATTGATGAAGGTATATCAGGTTTAATGTCCACGTTTGCAGATGATAAAAAGGTTGGCAGGGTTGTTAGCGACAGTAAAGACAGTATGGTACTCCAAATGGATCTAGATAAGTTGGGCAAATGGGCTGAGAAGTGGCAACTGAAGTTTAACATTGAAAAATGCAAAGTACTGCATATGGATAGCAATAACTGAAGAGAAATATAGCCAGTGTGTGGTACTACACTCAGGGAAGTGGAAAGTGAAAAAGACCTGGGGGGTAATTGTGCAGTCAAATATGAAGTTCGATGAGCAGTGCCAACGGGTTGCCATGGCAAGTCATGAAGTCTTGTCAAATATATATATACGAATTTTTGCTAGCAGCTACAGGGATGTCATTATCTCATTATACAAGGAAATGGTCAGGCCAAACCTAGAGTACTGTGTACAGGTCTGGAGGACTCATTTTAGGAAGGATGTAATGTTGCTAGAAAGAGTACAAAGAAAAGCAACAAGATTGGTGAGGGGAACAAAGGGGTGCTCTTACCAAGAAAGACTTAAGTTCTGCAAATTGCAGCACCTGGAGAGTAGGCACCTGTGAGGTGATCTGATTGAGGTGTATAAGGCCTTGAATGGCTTGAGCAAGCTGAATGCTGATGGGATTCTCGCTCTTGCTCAGATTAAGAACCTAAGGGGGGGACACAGATTCAAATTAAGGAAAGACAGTTGTAGAACAGCTGTGTGGAAATTTGCCTTTAGCCAGCGGGTAGTTGATTGGTGGAACAGACTTCCATCTTTTGTTGTGGAAGTTGATAGCCTAAATAAATTTAAGGCTGAGCTGGACAAACATTTGGAATGAATGGAGGTGTTTTTTTTTTTTTTTTTTGGCTGATGCTGCATAAGCTTGCTTTCTTGCAACATATGTCTCTACTAATGCTAATACTATATCAGCACTTGAGCTTATTAACTTTTATAGCATTTATGTTGATTGCTGAAATAATCTAACAGTATGTAGGAAAGGATGTAGAATTGAATACTTCGTGAAGGTTCATAATTTTTTGTACGTAAATGATAATTTACCATTTTTTTTTTTTTTTTTTGCCGCCTTTATGTATTAAACATAAACTGATGAAGCAAAACATTATAACCAGCAAGTCGTTATGCAAATTGAAGCAGCTGCAGGTGAACTACGGCGTGTGCACGGGTCGGGACACAGTATAAAAAACACCTGATACTGAGCTCCATTAATCAGTGTTACTCTTGTTCTTCAGGAAGGAAAGGCAGCAGACTTAAGCGAGTTTGACAAACACCAAATTGTAATGGCCAGATGACTGGGTCAGAGCATATCTGAAATGGCACGGCTGGTGGGATGCTCATGGTTAGTTGTCGTTAGTACCTACCAAAAGTGGTCCGAGGAGGGGGAACCCATGAACTGCCGGTGAGGTGTTGGACAACCATGGCTCATCGATGCTCAATGTGAGTGAAGGCTCTCCCAGATGGTATGTGGCAACAGAAGGGCAACTGTGGTGCAACTCCCCGCTAATTGGAATGCTGGTGACGGGAGTAATGTGTCACAACACACAATACATCGAATCCTATTGAAAATGGGGCTGTGTAGCCGCAGGCCGCTCCAAGTGCCTATTCTAACCACAGTTTACCGGCAACAGGCACGCAGGCATCAAAACTGGACCTTGAGTGATTGGAAGAAGGTCGTCTGGTCTGATGAATCACGTTTCCTGTTGCACCATGTGGATGGCATGGTATGTGTGCATCATTTACCTCGGAAAGTGATGGCACCTGGATGCACCATGACAAAAACAAGCCGGTGGCAGTGGTGTCTTGCTTTGGGCAATGTTCTGTTTGGGCCAGTCAGCCATGTGCCAGGCACTCTTACGTCTATCACCTATTTAAACATCATTGCTGACCAGGTACACCCTTCCATGGCAACGGGCTTTCCCTCTGGTGGTGCCATTTTTCAACAGGATAATGTGGCATGCCACACCGCCCAGATTGTTCGAGACTTCCAGGTACTGACTTGGCCTCCAAATTCCGCAGACATCAATCTCATCGAGCATCTGTGGTTTGTGTTGGAACAGCAACTCCGATCTGCGTCGTCTCAACCACGGACCTTAAAGGAGTTAAAGGCTCTGCTGGTTACGTGTTGGTACCAGACACCACAAAAAACATTTAGAAATCTTGTAGCATCCATGTCTTTCTGGGTACGGACTGTTTTGGCTGCACGTGGAGGACCAACATCATATTAAGTTGGTGGTCATAATGTTTTGGCTCATTGGTGTATACACAGTTAATTATTTATCATCATCATTATCATTATATTATTTCTATTATTACTTTATTCTGTTTATTCCTATAATCATTTAAGTAGAGAGAAAAATCATTTCTGTCTACTTAAATGATTACTTTCTCTATTTGGGAAAGTAAATAGTAAGTAAGTAATCAGTACCAATCACATTTCAGACTGAATATGACAAATCAATAACACTGAAGCTTAGAACTAGCTTCAGATGTAACAAAATTCTTCAGAATATAATCTCTTAAACGGTATCATTTAGTTGCTATATCTTTAAGGAGTGTGATTAAACTTTTTTTATTAATAAATGTTACTTGATGATAGAAACAGGACACAAATTTCAAAATCATAATCTGAAGGGTGACACAGCTATGACTGCCTATTTAAAACCAAAGTCATTTAGTCATTAAGCCATTTTTTGAATCTATAAACATCAGTGGTAGAGGTTAATTATTGACAACTCAGTCTTTGTTAACCATGGAACTTACAGACATTTGTCAAATCAGCTGTCAAATGAATACTAAGTGCTATATTTTCATTGGCAGCATTTCATGTTAAAATACATCCAAATTATTGTTACTAAAACTGTTATCATTTTATTCTCAGTGCTACAAAAACAATATGTTTCAAATAATTCTGTATTATCAATTACAGTTATTTTTTTGACTTTCTTACAGATCTTGATTTATACTTCCAAATTTTTTCTAATAGAATTGCTGGTTACAGTAAAAATTGTTTATTTTTGACCCCTTAGATTAAATAGAATTCTTCTCTGCTATTGGGAATAAATATTTGGAAAATTATATGTTTATTCCCATAAAGTTTTAAGTTTCTACTATGCCTTTAAACACAAAATTTAATGGCACAACTCAAATTTCAAGTTCTTCATACACAAATAAGAGAAGCAGGGTCTTAATTAAAAGCTCAAAGAAAGAGCTAAAAATCAGGAGCTCCTGCCTAAATAAAAAGAGTTTATATATATATATATATATATATATATTTTTTTTTTTATGAGAACCCCAAACATGAAAGGTATCAAAACCTATAGTACTTAGTACCGTGCATGGGTTGAAGGAGAAGTATGGGGAGAGGGGGATGCCGGAAACTTTGCTCTAGAGACTAAACACGGGTTTCACCACTTCAAGCCTCCAATAAGCAAAGTGGTGGTATTTCACCGGTTGATGAGTCATCTACCACCTGAAATATATATGTATAAGGCAAAATATCACATACAAAATTCACATATAATGCAACTAACTACTACTGTGCAATAAAAAAAAAAAGCAGACTAAAAAGCTCAATGATATCAAGTTACAAAGATGTTGAAATATCCCTTTGCAAATAAAATGGTAGCAGATTAATAACAAAATTTCTTTAGAAAATGGTAGAGATTTCTTCATCACAATTAGCCTCAATAACTGGTTCAAAGAAACCATAGTACATACAAATATATATACAAAAAAGAAAGTGCATCACCCCTTAAAATTGTAATTTGTCTGAATAACGTAAGTATATGGCAATATTTCTTACAGATTGCATCAGATAAGACTGACAAGAGTAATGATGACATAATATTGCATCAGCTGTTACTTTCACTATATAAGCATGCTCTGCAAGAGTTGCAGTCATTCCTTGCTTGTGTCAGGATGGCGAGTTATGTGCAGTTGACACCACAAAGAAAGAGCGCTATTGTTGCTTTACTTGAGAAAAGATGTTCTTCACGTCATATTGCTTATAGAGGGTCTTGTAATGTCATGTATACATATTCTTTCCAAACTCAAGAATACTGGTTCTGCTGATAGGAAAAAAGGAACCGGACACAAAACAGGACCATGTTGTGAAGTGCTTATGCCTTAGAAACCGTAAAGCTTCTTCATCTGAGCTAAAAAGAGAATGGGAAGAACATACAGCAGTGGTAGCAAGTGCAGTAACAGCCAGAAGACGCCTCTTCAAAAATGGACTTGTAGCCCATCATCCTAAGAAGCCCCTCATCACACAAAAAATGAAAAAGGCCTGATTAATTTGGTGTAAGGAGCATGTCAAATGGACCCCCGAGCAGTGGAAGTCAGTTTTTTTCTCGGATGAGAAGAAATTCAACCTGCATGGCTCTGGCTGGAGACAAACGATTCACCGTAGATATGGTGAAAAATACCATCTAGACTGTATAGTGTCTACAGTGAAATTTCCTACGAGCCAAATGATATAGGGGTGCATTTCGTATCACAGAGTAGATCACCTGCAGTTTATAAAAGGTTCCGTAAATGCCAATGGATACCTGGCTATATTGGAAGGCAAATTGCTGCCAACCATTAGAGACCATTACAACCTGCCAAGTGACTGCATCTTTCAGGATGACTCTGCTCCTTGTCATCAGGCGAAAAGTGTAAGTAGGCACTTCTGTAGTTACTTTAGCTTCATTTCTGCATTAGAAGTTCAACAGTAATGTGTTTACATTTGTTACAGGTGAAAAAATGGTTGGAAGAACGGTCCATTACAACTCATAGCTGGCCAGGAAAAAGCCTGGACCTGAATCCTATAGAGAACTGTTGGCATCGTGTGGAATCTGCAGTTTCCAGAAAGAAACCAAAGATCCTTTGTGAACTTTAGAAAGCCATAATTTGTGTTTGGAACCACGAACTATCAGTTGATTATCTTCAGAAATTGATCTTGTCAATGCCTCGACGGTGTGCTGCTGTCATCAGGGCCAGAGTCGGTTCAACTAAATATTAGTTTGCAGCTGGTAAACTTTTCATTTTGTTTTCCATTTAAAATGATAAACTGAAGCAAATTGAGGGGTTCTGATAACATTTCAGCCATAATTGTCGTGTTTACCAAAACTGTTGTATAAAGGTTGCAAATGCTCCTTTTGGAATATTTTGAGAGCACCTGTCAAATATTACTTAGCTTTGCCTGAACTATTAATAAATATCTTTTGTTTATATTTCTATTTGTGATATTAGTCATTAATGTAACATACCATCGCAAAAAGGGTTAGAAATGTGAAATTCCTAGGTGATGCACTTTCTTTGAACACCAGTGTATAATAATGGATGCTTAAAGTTTTTTTACTGGAAATTCTTATTCAATGTGGAAATTAGTATTTATTCCACCATCCAATTCACATGGCAATCTCTCATTTTTGGCTACTATCCAGATTTTAAAGCCATAAGGAATATAACTTTTTACTGCTTAAAAATCAAGATTAATTTATTGGATTTAAAAAGTTATAATTTTTTTGCAACTTACCAAGTAAGCTATAAATATCTCCTGGTTGTATAATATCTTCATATTCTCTAAGATGAAGGGAAGTTTTCATAGCAGCATCCACATAACCTATTATAAAATTGGTTTTCAATATACTATGAAAAAGGCGTGTTCTACATTATACACCAGTCATATATGGAGCAGGAAAAACACACATGCATGCATGACCATGCACACACATAATAGATGACTTTAATAAATAAATTCAAAATATTAGTATTAGCAATGGCCACACAGGGCAAGGAAGCCTATGGCTTATGCTGCACCAGCGAAAAAAAAAATATATATAAATAAATAATAATAATAAAATAAAATAAAATATTAATTATTATTATTTTTTTAATTAACTTATTATTAAGAGAAAGGAAAAAAGACGACTAATGCATTTCCCTCCTCCCATATGTAATTATCCAGCTGACTTTTGAATCTCCCCAACTGTCAGCCTCTACCACCCAGGTAGGTAACTTATTCCAGTAATTTATAACTCGCTGGCTAAAATAAAACTTTCTGCAATCGAGTCTAACCATTCCCCCTGTAACTTGAAATTATGATCCCCTTGTTCTAGAATCATTTATAACTATGAAAATTTCGTCCTCATTCATTTTGCTTATGCCTCTCACAGCCTTAAACAACTCAACCACGTCTCCTCTAAGGTGCCTAGTTTCCAAGTTCTGCAATCCACATATTCAAAGTTTTTCCTCATATGGATGCCCTTTTGCAAATCTCACCAGGCAGTTACCTGTCTTTGAACCCTTTCAAGAAGCACAATGTCTTTCTTTAGGTGGAGTCTCCATACTTGAACACAGTATTCCAAGTGTAGGCTAACAATAGCCTTATATAATGGGATTACGATGTCCTTATCTCTACTAGCAATTGTTCGATAAATCATCAATAGGACACCATAGGCCTTCCTTGCAACCTGTCTGCAATGTTCAGAGAACTTCATGACTGACCTATTGCAATGTTGTATCATAACACTCAAGTCCTTTTCCTCCACTATCAGCTTTAGTTCAACTCCTCCACTAACAGCTTTAGTTCAAGTGTATAATTTATTTTGGGGTTACTGTTCCCCAGGTGCAATACCTTACACTTTGCTGGATTAAAGCATAGCTGCCATTTTTCTGACCATCCCTGAAGTCTATCTAGGTCACTCTGAAGAAGCTCTGCTTGGCGGCGATCATTAACTACTCTAACAATCTTTACATCATCTGCAAATTTAGACATCATGTCCTCTATCCCTTCATCGATGTCATTTATGAAAATCAATAACAACTGTGGTCCTAATACTGATCCTTGGGGAACCCCACTCGTTACATAAACCCAATCGGAGGAAAACCATTTATCATAACCCTCTCCATCCAGCTATCCATCTAAGGATTTTCCTTGTGATTCCAACTTGTTCCAGCTTATAAAGTAACCGCTCATGTGGGACTGAGTCAAATGCTTTGCTGAAATCCAAATAAACAATGTCGAAATTATCCCCTAAGTCCAACTCTTGAGTGACCCTGTCAAAATAGCTAACCAGATTAGTTAAACAAGATTTTTCCCTTTACAAAACCATGCTGAGTATCCTGAAGAATTCCATTTCTATCTAAATGATCCTGAATTCCACCCTTAATCATTGTCTCCATGATTTTCCCTACTACTGATGTTAGACTAACTGGCTGGTAATTTCCCATTTCATTCTTAGAACCGCTCTTATGTATTGGAGACACATTGGCACTTTTCCAATCCAACGGAATCACTCCTGAGTCCAATGACACTCTCATAATTAGCCTCAATGGTTAAATGCACTCACTTGCCGCCTCCCTTAAGATTATAGGGTACCCGCCATAAACCCCAGGAGCCTTACTTGCCTGTAAGCTCGAAAGTTTTTTCATTAAATAAACATGTGAAATTTCAACATCATTAATTAATTTTTTTTCAACTTCATTCCCATAATTTCTTATTGACATAAAGGGTTTTTCTTCTGTAAATATCGATGCAAAATAACTGTTGAGTTCATTTGCAACTTCAGCTCGGGTATCTAATACTATCCCATGTCCATTACATAACAGTCCGATCTGGTTTGTCTTTCTCTTCTTTGCATCTATATATAGGAAGAATTCCTTATCCCGCCACTTTACTCTCTTTGCCAGCGATTTCTCATAACTTGCCTTTGCAACATAACCTTTTCTGTGGCACTATTACAGATCAATTTGTAACTGTTATAGGCTGCAGTACTTTTTCTTGCTCTGTAACCTTTCTATGCCATCTTTTTCTGCTCATGTAATCTGGCAACTTCATTATTTATCCAACTTGGAATCCTCCTCATGGGGTATTTTTTTTTTTTTTTTTAATGGTATATAAGCATTCAAGGTTTCTGTGATTAACGTTTTAAAGGTATACCATAATTCAATTGTATTTGCTCTCTGTGAGATATCTACCCAGTTAACAGAGGCCACGTAGCATCTCAAGCAATCATAATTTCCTTTCCTGAAATTATAACCTATTCCTTTGCCTTTAACTGCTTTCAGCATATAATGCCTCCTAGCGTGCCTGAGAAGAATTGCAGATACACATAAACATTGTGACCTAACTCATGTCAATTTATTTGTCTAACAAATTGTCAGATCATGTATGCTTAATGTCATTAGACCCCCCATATGAATAATAATATTCTCTTTATCTCCCTTAAAATCTGACAGTCTGTTGGTGACATCATTAATAGTTGCTTCTGGCAGATATACCCTGGTTCTAGTCCACCTATCCTTATTACAAAAAATATTTCCCATTTCTCTGACAATGGAGTCTCCTAAAAAAACAAAGTCCTTTTGAACCAGAGTAGTTTGCACTTTGTTATTCTGTTCTGGGCCCGAATTGGGAGTGCATCACTTGGTAGGTTACCAGAGTCTTCATTCCCTGATGAGCTAACAGTTACATTATTCTCGATAGCAATCACCCATTTTTTTCAGTGACTCAAATTGTTCTAGCAATGCACCAAATTTTAACTTAAGATAGGTGCAATTTTTTTTATATATTACATAAAAACAAAAATAAAGTCACTCTCTTAATATAAAATCAAACCAAAATAAAACTAAAAATAAAAATAATAAAAATCAAGTTGCATATCATAAAACCTTAAACCGAAGCTTTCAAGAGTAAAAGCTGGCCCTTTGCTTGATTATAGTACTCACATACTTCACAACTGGTATATACACTGTGCTGCCACTTTATTAGGTACACCTACGTAGTAGCGTGTTGAGCCTCCTTTAGCCTTCAAAACAGCCTGAATTAATCTAGGCATGGATTGAACAAGATGCTGAAAACGTTGTGCAGGAATGGAGTACAATGCAGACATGAGTGTGTCATGCAGTTTCTTGAGATTCGATGGAGGTTTAGGCCTGCAGCGAACAGCTGCAGGCCTACACCTCCGTGGACTGGGCGGGCCACTGCAGCAAAGTAAAATCATTGTCATGTTCCTGGAACCATTCCATAGTGATTCGGGCTTTGTGCACCGGCGCATTTTCTTGCTGGAAGTAACCACCTGACTGAGGATAAACTGTCAACATGAAAGGATGCACTTGGTCAGCAATGATGGTTAGGTACAATGTGGCATTCAGACGTGAATCTATGAGTATCAATAGACCCAACATATGCCAAGAAAACATTCCCCACACCATTCCATAACATAACACTCCCCCCACCACCTTGCACAGCAGTCGTCAGACATGACAGGTCCATGGATTCGTGTTGTTTTCGCCAAATTCTAAGCTTTCCATCAACATGATGCACCAGGAACTTCGACTTGTCAGACCAAGCAACTGTTTTCCAATCCTCAATAGTCCAGTGCTGGTGTTGCTGTGCCCACAGGAGGCGTGCTCTCTTGTTCTTCATTGATAACAAAAGTACACAATGTGGCAGTCGGCTGTTATAGCCCATTCGTGACAAAGTGCAACTAGTGGTCCATTGAGATATTTTGTTCTGTGCACCAAGGTTGTATTTTGACGTGATGTGTGACATTGTGGCCCGTCTGTTTGCTTGCACAATTCTAGCCATCCTCCTCTGACCTCTCTCATCAACAAGCAATTTTCTTCCACAGGAGTGCCGCTGAGAGGATGTTTTCTGTTCGTTGCACCATTCTCGATACACCCTTGAAACTGTGGTGCTTGACAAGTTCAAGAGAACTGCCATTTCAGAGATGCTTTGTCCAGCACATCTTGCACCTACTACCATGCCACGTTCAGTCTGTTAGATCACTCCTTTTCCCCATTCTTGCTGCGGTTTGTATGCTTAACTGATACTAGAAAGGTTGTTCTGCTGCATTTATATCCACAACTGTGGTCATGTGACTTGCAACATTGTGGGGCAAACCATTTGCGTGCACAGCAGGGGTGTACCTAATAAAGTGGCAGCACAGTGTATAACAAGGTTCTGTTTTACACAGATGATCTCCCATGGATGATCATATAACATAAGAGTTTACATCAAATTTTATTTCAAGCTTGGTAAAACAGCTTCAGAAACGTAATATGTTGTAAACAATCATTGAAGAAGGTATTTTTGCTTTTGATAAAGTACCATGAAGCTGTTAACGCCTTGTCCGCAGTGGCCATACCTGGTTTAAATAGAATTTTTTTTATTTTTATTGTAGCAATTTCAAGATTTCAGCCTGTTCATAGTGCACTATCTTGAGAGTCTCTGAAATAAAAAAAAAAAAAGAGCCTTTTTAGCCCCTCCTCCACTTCCACTTTCCAAGACCCTGCAGCTTTATTTTTTCTTTCCAAAATGAAACTGCAGCTCAAAGGAAAGCGATTTAATGATGTCTTAAAAATTTGGCAAATTAATGATATATTAGTTTAATACAAAATTCCACTGTTTTAGAAAAGTGTGTTCCCTTAAAAATGCTCCCTTTGGGAATGATGAAAAATCAGGTAGGTTAAACGAATCTTTGTTTTTTAGCACATTCACTTAACTTTGGAATAGTGCTTCATATACTACATTTCAATTTGTGTTGTAGTAGCAATATGTGATTACACAAGTTTTCAAAAAGCATTAGGGTAAACAATATGTTTTTATCAACTAGAAACAGGATAGCAGCCTCAAACTCAGGATGGATGCTAATATTGTACCACAATTGCTCTTGAAATGTTGGTATAAAGTTTTACAGTATATTTTAATCTAGTTTTTAATGCTTCTAGCGTGTGATTATAATATATATTTTTATTTATTTTTAGTTTATTTTATATTAAAATAATGATTTATTTATTATAACTCATTTATCATTTTTATTTCTGCTCCATATTTGAGTACTGGGACAATTTAGAACATTATGGGTTTTCAATATTCTACACAAAAACAATGCATTTTTATACAAATAATAGTCTGAAACCTATCTGATTTAAAATTCTCTCTTTCTGGTATTATGCACAAGTGGCTATGCTCCTGGAGTGTAACATATGTGGATATGGGGGTTCACAATTCAAGACTGAGCACTATGCAAATCTGCAAAACGTACACAGTCCATTGTTAAATGTTGCATGATATATCAGCAATGAAAGAGTTACCATGAAGTTGTAAACTCCTTGTCCACACAGGCCATACCACATTGGTATAAATGGAAATTTATTTATTATTTATTTGATATTAGCATGGTTCAGATCAAAGGAGTGGCCTTCTGAGATAAAACAGCAGACCATATCACTCACTTTTATGTTGCCTATCCTGGTATATTTGGTCTGTTCTCCAAACGAAGTGTTTAGACATTTATAAAATTGCTCTCTGTGTGGCTATCTATACTGACAAGAAACTTTATACACAGTATATCTAATATCCAATAAAGGGGAGAAAAGAGAGAAATTCTCAAAAATTTGTTTTAGCATTGTTACCCTGTGTGTTATTCCTTTTAGCCATTCTTCTAATTTTCTTTCCAAAACTGGAAAGAGGGAAAGGCAATATGTGAAAGTGGACTATTGAGGAAAAGGGGCAAGATGAAAGTTGGTTATAGTTTTCTGAGTGATATTGATGCAGAAATAAGAGTAACATGTTAAGTATGGTGTTTCATAGTATCTGGTTCAAGTTCAAATCTCAAGCATTGTGCAGGTCCTTCAGGGTGAAGAACTTGACTGTTATGTCTTTAACAGACTTGATGATTTGATTGGTACCCTAGCACATGGCCTGTGTTCATTGGTTTCTTCTATATGGAAGTTTGGATGGAACTGTTTCTTGATGGAGACCCAAATGTATAAGAAAGAAATGAATGGTTGTGCTCTAGTTCTATAGGAAACTTGATATTGGGGTTCTTTATTAAGGAAAATGTGAAATACAAAGAGATCCTTTCATATTGCCAAATGACAAAAGTCATTTACCATACCCATAATTTTGGGGGTAGAAGATTAGGGAGATAGTGGTAGACTCAACATTGTCTACAAATACTTTGCAAGGAAAAGGACGTTTCCATGAGATGTACTTAACAGTTATATCAGTTCATTGATATATAAAACATTTTCAAATGAAATAATATATTAATGATAAACAAAATGCATATTTTTGTTTCCTGCTTTACAAATGGATATGAAATACTAAATTACCATTTTTGGACAATGGAGAATAAAGTCTTCTGTTTACAGCAGGGATGCATCCTTAGATAGTATTATTAAAATTTAAAAATGTTTCTATTGAAGTAACAAATATAAACAGAAGATGTGTTCCTATTCATCTATAATTTGATGCATTATAGGCTTTTATAGTTTTGACACATTATAAGTTTATTTCCACCATCTGTTCCCAGTAGCATAACAATAAGGTGACATGAGGGGCAGCATGCCATAAGCAAAGGCTCTTGCGCCTACTTGTCTAACTTTATATTCGTGTATATATTCTTTATTTAATATACTAAATCAGTTGGCTGTAACTGTGAAATGTCTGGTGGTGACACAACTAGACATTATCGACTATTCTCTAAGTTAACTGGGTATCCTCAAGAATTATCCAGAATGAGCATTTTTTTATTTTTTTATTTTTTTTGATGATTTTTTACATATAAATCCTTAATGAATATCAAGAAATATGAAGCTATCTAATTCTGGATTTAGTTCACTGTCCATCTAGGCTTTTACCTTCAGTCCATCTTCTGCACACTGTCCATAATTTGGTCTCTTTCTTTTAAAAATCTATCAGAACCTGACAGTACCACACTGTGACACATTCTTTAATTTTTCAGAATTTGTACAAATTATCATTACAGTGATTTGTGGTACTCAACCCTACATTCGATAATTTTAAAATTCTAAATTCACTGCCAATGAGATTGTTTACTGTAAACAAACTGTGCAGTATACAAGTAACTCTACTAGCCAGCCATTTGCTGTACATACTTATAGGATTTAAAACAATTTGGCACAATTTCTTCACATATGAAACTACACAGTGGCACAAAAAAACCAATGTACTCTATCTGACTGCACAAATACACACAATTCTGGGATATCCTTCAATGTAAATTTGTGACTGATATAAAAAACTATTATAAAATATTGATGTTATTTAGCAAAGTGGCAAAAATATAATTTAGTAAACTGAAGACTATCTGTATTATTCTTGACAGCTACAGTCCAAATAAAACAGTTTACTGTTTCCATTTGTTCCATCACTGTATCCATTAACAATCAAAACTTTAGTGTCAGATCAATAAATTGCAAAGAGAAAAATGTTTATTTGCAATTTCTGGTAAGGTAACTGTGAAACATTATCTCACAGTTACCTTACTGTGTAGACTGAAGTTCTAACTGAATTCCAGAGAAGCCTTTCTAGGATTATAATAAACAATGTGCACGTTCATTCCAGTTGGCTTTATGATAAAGTACAACTTATTGGAAATGGACTTTGAAGACCTTTACAAAAAGCAATCATATTTCAATTTAAATTCAAAGATTAAAAATCAAAATCTACATACCATCATATAATTGCCTCTGGGCTAAAAGAAGAAAGTGGAATGCTTCTGCACCTCTCCATGGCTGATCTACCATTTTTGGGTCTCCTGAAGCCAGTGCTTCATCATTCAACAGTGCACTTATTGCAGCCTTAACAGTTAATGGAATTACTCTTTTCAGCCAGCAAAAAAAAATTCAGTTTAATAGTTATCAAAGTTTATTTAACTTGATGACACCAAATTAATCGACAAAGCAACATTAATAAGGTTGGCTTATAATTTTTTTAAGGTAAATATTTATTTATTAGTTAAATTCAGGCTGTACAGATAAATATTCTGATAATATTTTCAATCATTTACTAAATTTAACATATAAATACTTTTAGGCATATTGTCATCAAGACTTTCAAATGAGTACTAAACATGAAATCTGGTACAAGCTTGGATCATAGAATTTTACTCAGGTTTTAGTCTCTCTCTCTCTCTCTCTCTCTCTCACACACACACACACACACACACACACGCACGCACACACGGGCCCCCTACAAATGATAGCTTTGCCCTTCCACCTTGGGGAGAAAGGGTAAAGTCATCATTCACCTCAACAACTTTTTATACTACTTAACATAAAAAAAATGATATCAATAAATAACTCAAGCATATACATACATGCATGTGCACTTTTAAAGTCTTAATTATTAAAACCAACACACATTTATACAATTTAAAAATATTTTACATATTTTACATCCTTGAGGTTGTCACAGACATTCTCTCAGATATGGCAGACAAGCTGCACTTGCTACCTGGGAGTCTAAAACGCTGATGGAACTGATATTCGGGTGACATTCAAGTCAAGTGGACCCAATTTCGGTGAAGTCCAGACAGTCTGTGACAGCCAAATCCTCCGCTTGCACCTTCACAATGGTGAGAGTGAAGATTACTGTTAGTAATCCTGGGTATAACCTCCATGCACAAGCACACGGTGGGTGACCACCCAGATGTGAACCAACATAAGCAGGGGTCGAGGTATGGCACCCACATCACATGGAGGAATGCCATCCCTCTGTGTTACCAGGCAGTACTAGGTGGTAGATGATTCTCATCAACCGGTGCAATACCACCACTTTGCTTATTCGAGGCTTGAAGTGGTGGAACCCATGTTTAGTCTCCAGAGCTAAGTTGCAGTCAACCCTTCCCCATCTCTTCCATCATGCAGTATGACTGATGACTTTTGGGGTTATGATGAACATCATGGCGAGACCCAATATTCCTTACATTTTGAGGATATAGCTCTAAAATGGTGTTCACAGGCCGGCCGCTAGTTAGTACACTGGACCGAACCTATTGATAACTCTTTAGGAGGCTTCCGGATCAGCTAGTGTATTATCATGCTACCTCTACTCTGCTAGATAGTGACTGGAGGGAGTCCGAGTAGTGTGCATACGGGGGAGGGGGATTGTTGAGGCCACGTTATGTCAAGGATCTGGGTATATTCTTACCATATGTGTAAGCCATATGCAAAAATGTCATTACTTCATACAGCATATCCCCCCCACACACTTTTTCTTACTATTGAATACACCATGAATTGTCAAACTAATAGAGTAAGCTTATCTGCAAAAAGATCTAAACCACCCAAACACTTCCTAGTTCATTTCACAAATATATGAGGTCTCAATTCCAATCTCAATGACGTCCATTTCCACTTGCAATCTGCCAAACCCCATGTACGTTTCCTGATAGAATATCAGTTATCGGTTGATTCAACTACTGCTCATCTCAGTTGCCAAAATTATTCGCTGTATGATACCTTTCGCCTCAAAGGTGGTGCTTGTGCATATGTCCATTCCAATATTCCCTGTCAGAGACGTGGTAATTTGGAATATCCTCTTTTCAATCTTCTCTGGCTTAAAATCTCTCTACCTTATTGTGTCAAATTCATCTGTTGTTTCTACCGTTCTCCCAACTACACTAATCACTTGGAGCTCTTTGACTTCCTCTCTTTGCAACTTGACTTTCTCCAGTCCAACTTTCCTAACAGACGGGTAATTTTCCTTGGTGATTTTAATGTTCACAACTTCAGCTGGATTCTGTTTTATAGTCATACCGACCTAGCTGGTCGAGATGCCAAGGTTATTGCAATTACTAATGATCTTGCACAGATTGTTCATTTACCTACAAGAATACCAGACAATCCTAACCATACAGCTAACACGCTTGATCTTTTTCTCACAAACAACCCTTCTAAGTACACGGTTGAAGTGAGTGGTCCTTTAGGCACCTCAGATCACAACTTGGTGATTGTCTCTTCTCCAATGGAGCCTTTATCTCATGGCTATTCCCAACCTTGTATTGTTTGGCATTACACGAATGCAAAATGGGATGACTTGCAAGATTTGTTTTCTTCTTTTTCTTGGTTTGATTATTGTTTCAAAACTTTTGATGTTAACATTTGCTCAGAAATTATTTTTGAAATTATTCTTGTAGGAATGGAATCCTTTAACTCCACACTCCACTATAAAATCTCATCCTTTAAATAAACCTTAGTTTTCAAATAAATATGTTAAGGTTGTTCAAGAGAAGAATGTTGCATATTGTAATTGGCTTGTTTCCAATTCTTCAGTTTCATTTTCTGCCTACACTAAAGCTCACAACAATTCTAAAGCAGTTATCAATCAGTCCAAACTAGATTTTGAATAGGCTAATAGTAGAAAACTTGCTTCTTGCCCTAATGGTAGCCAAGCATTCTGGTTTCTTGCCAAAGCTATTGGCTGCAACTTTTGCCCATCTCTGCTCCCACCTCTGTCAAAACCAGGTGGTCTGTTGTCATGATAGGAGTACATGATGAGAGCCTTGTCAATAAATTCAGCATGGAAGGAATGTGCAAGGCTCAAGGGGTAGAATTTTTTTCAGCATGGTCTGTGCTTGTTGACAGGAGAGACTGCTACTACAGGGATGGGATACACTTAAATAGAAAGAGTGCAAGAATATTTGCTGATGTTATCGAGGCAGTGTTAGTTGGGTCGGAAAACTGCTAGATTGGGGGGGGTTCACAGACTAAAAGGTTAAAAGTAGCCACAGGCAGAGGCGAAGGTGATTCTTGCACAACGTCTATTAGAATAAGTAGAGACCTGGAGCAAGGGATGCAGGGGGTTTCAGGGACTGATGGCAGTCATCGTGAAACAGGTGGGTATATGGGATGTGTCAGGGTGAATAGGAATAGGTGCATGTATGCTTGCATGTATACCAATACTAGAAATATAATAAATAAATTTGATGAATTTGGTCAAGACATCAAAGGCGGATATTGTTGGGATATCAGAGACGTGGTGTCACACTGATATTAGGAATGCAGAATTGGAATTTGGGGAGTACAATGTGTACAAAAAGGATAGACAGGATAGGAAGGGGGGAGGTGTCATGCTGTTAATTAAGAAAAACATAAAATCAAAAGAAGTGCATCCAGTTGATATTGATGAACAGTGCACTGTAGAGGCCTAATGACTTGAATGAGTACAATTAACAATTTTACAGAGAAATAGAGTGGGCTAGTAAATCAGAATGTCTTATAATGGGGGATTTTATCTTTCCAGATATTGACTGGAACTTGTGGGTTGGTCACTAACACACTAGTAAGACTTTTGTGGATTTATTGGATGATTATTTTCTGCAGCAGCATGTTCGAGAAGCAACCAGAGAGGGTAATACTCTTGATCTGGTTATCAGCAGTGATCATTCGTGTATTAAGAATTTGCAGAAAAAGAAACCATACTAGGTGGCAGTGATCACAGTGTACTGATGTGGGATTTACTTAAAGATATAATTACCATCAGGGGTAAAGGAAAGGGTTTTTGCTTCCGTAAAGGTGAGTACAGTGGTCTCAGACAGTTTTTAAATTCTGTACAGTGGGATCAACTGACGATGTTACCAGCAGTAAATTCTAAGTGGGAAGCATTCAAGAAATTAATCGTGGAAGCTACTAAAAGTTGTATACCTATTAAGAAATATTGTTCAAGGTTTAGGCCTAAATTATTATCAAATGAACTAATGAGACCCATGACAGAGAAGAAAAGTGCATGGGATGCATATAAATTATAAAGCAACTCATGTGTGGACATGTGTATATGTAAGGGCGGCACCTAGAACGTTTGTTCAACTCCGCCTCGTGTCTCTGTGAAGAACAGTATCACTACAAATGGGCCAGATATGTGTGTGACGTACGTTTGTGCGTTTTATGTGTGTGTTCTGTTGTTATGTTCTGGCCTCTTGGCTACCCAGAAGCATCAGTCACCTGGACAGATGATTCTGGGTACTCGTCCACACCACGGGAAGGTGGGCCAGTCCCAGAAAAACTCGTACTGTCTCAAGAGAGACTTTGACCCACCTAGTGTTGCCAGAAGGTGGATCAGATTCCTCTGGGGGCCCATTCCAGAGGGAGGAGATAAAGACAGAAGAGCCAAAAAAAAAAAAAAAAAAAAAAAACCACCCGTGGTGCAGTTAGGGAAAGAAAAAAAAAAAAAAAATATAGTAATAATAAATTGATTAATAAAATATATGTATATATTAAATAATAATGATAAAAAGTATAGAAAAAGAAATAATAATAAGAAAAAGAGGAAAAAAAAAAAACAATGCGAATAAATTGGCTGCACTAGAGTGGGAACTCAAGGCAGAGCGCGTGAAAAAAAAAGAAAAAAAAAAAAAATAGGAATACAAATAATAAAATAAAATAAAAAAATAAAAATAGTAATAAAAATAATAAAATAAATAAATAAATAAATTGGCTGCGCTAGAGTGGGAACTCAGGGCAGAGCGCGTGGAGAACAAATTAAATAGTAAGAAAATAATAATTTAATAAGAATAAAGAAAAGAGTAATTTGATTTAGAAAATAAAGAAAAGAAAAATAAATAAAATAAAATAAATAAATGAATGAAATGAAAATGAATGAATAAATAAACTGGCTGCAATAGAGTGGGAACTCCAGACAGCACGTGGAGAAAAAAAAAAAAAAAAATGAAGATGATGGTGGCATGCGAATATAGAACTCTTTAAGTCACTGAAGAGGTATTGTTAGGTGCAGTAACAACTCTGTAGCTCTGCTTCCTGCGCTCAAAGACTTGGGATGCATAGGATTGGAATGCCTTTAGATTGTCAGGTGTTTGGAGTAGATGCTCTGGTTGCTGTTCTGAGATACCTGTCACAGCTTGCAGCAAGGTCCTTCTTAAGTCATCGTACAACCTGCATTCGAAAAGAAGATGTTTCCAATTCTCTGGACTGCCGCAGAAACAGCGATCTGTTGGTAGCAAACCCAGTTGATGTAACTTTTCGTTGAGGGACCCGTGTCCGGTAACCAAGTAGGAGGATTCCAAGGTGAGGGAAAGCCAGGTCTTTACCGTTTTCAGGGTTGTGAAAGTGACATCAGGGAGGAATTTTCTGGTAACGGAGCCTGTGTGTGAGGTGTTCCATCTAGACTGCCAAATGTTGACGAGTTCCTTATAACAGCGAGCTCTTTCTGCTTTGGGGTCAGCATTGAGATTTAATTCTAGGCCCTGTATTTTCGTTGGTATTTTCTTTTTAATTCTGAAGTTAAGCCCTCTGAAGATAACAAATAGATCAAGTGGCAGAGTTCCAGCTATCACCTGGATGGCAGCTGTGGACATAAAGCAACTCAGAAGCCTATGGCAGATATAAGCTAGTCTGTAACCAGGTCACAAAGGAAGTTAGGCAGGCGAAGGCAGATTACAAGAAATCTTTGGCAAAGGATGCTAAGAAAAACAGCAAGGATTTCTTTACTTATATAAAGTCTAAAAGGAAGGGGATGAATCTGATTGGTCGACTTGACATCAATGGTCCAACTGTTGATGATCCTGCTCAGATAGCAAACAAACTGAATGAGTATTTTGCATCTACAGTCACACATGAAGAGTTATTAAGGTTTGAAAATGGCAGCAGGTTATCAAATTGTAGCAAGGTGCTTAATGATTTTTTAATAACTGAGAGCAAAGTGGAGGAGAAATTGTTGAAGTTAAACATAAGAAAGGCACCTGGGATGGATGGGATTTATCCAGTTGTATTAAAGCAGGTGGCAAAGCAACTAAGCAAACCCTTAGCCATAATTATGAGAGCATCCTTGGACTCAGGGGAAGTCCCCTCAGACTGGAGATGTGCAAATGTATCCCCAATTCACAAAGGGGGATCGAAGGGTGACACGAGTAATTACAGACCAGTTAGTTTTAATTCGGTTCTGGGTAAAATAATGGAGTCACTGGTTAAGGATGCATTTCAGGATCATCTAGACAAGACTGCAGCAATAATTCATACACAGCATGGGTTTGTTCAGGGAAAGTCTTGTCTGACAAATTTGATTGGTTATTATGATGATGTGGTTACAAAGGAACTGGATGCAAAAAATAATTCTGATATCATATATTTGGATTTCAGGAAAGTTTTTGACACTGTTGCACCTGGAAGACTATTGTACAAATTGGAGAACAATGGTATTAAGGGTAAGTTGCTACAATGGATAAAAGGATGGTTGAGTGGGAGAAGACAGGGTGGTAATCAATGGGTGCTGCTCTTCATGGACTAATGTTATTAGTGGAGTGCCACAGGGTTCGGTGTTGGGTCCACTGTTGTTTTGTATATTTATCAATGATATTGATGAACGTATATCAGGCTTAGTGTCGAAGTTTGCAGATGATACAAAGGTTGGCAGGGTTGTTAATGACAGTAATGGAAGTATGGTACTGCAACAGGATTTAGAAAATTTTGGCAGATGGGCTAAGAAGTGGCAACTGAAGTTTAGCCTTGACAAATGCAAAGTACTGCATATGGGTAGAAGTAACCCCAGAGAAATGTACCAACTGTGTGGTACTACACTTAAGGTGGAAGAAAATGAAAAAGACCTGGGAGTAATTGTGCAGTCAGATATGAAGTTTTCTGAGCAATACAGACAGGCTGCCAGGGCAGGTCATGGGTTTTTTTTTATGATATATAGGAATTTTGCTAGCAGGGAAAAGGAGGTGATTGTCCCTCTGTATAAAGCAATGGTCAAGCCACACCTTGAGTACTGCATACAGGTCTGGAGGCCTCATTTTAGGAAGGATGTCGATTTGCTTGAGCGTGTACAGAGAAGGGCAACAAGATTGGTGAGGGGAATGAAGGGATCCTCTGACTAAGAGAGGCTTAAGTTCTGCAAATTGCAGTGGCTGGAGACTAGGCACCTGCGCAGTGATCTGATTGAGGTATATAAGGCCTTGAATGGGTTGAGCACGCTGAATTCTGATGGGATCCTTCCACTTGTTCAGATTACAAACCTAAAGGGGCATAAATTCGAATTAAGAAAAGACAGATGTAGAATAGATGTGCAGAAATTTGCCTTTAGCCAGCGGGTGGTTAATTGCTGGAACAAACTTCCATCTGTCGTTGTGCAAGTT
Organism: Mastigoproctus giganteus; assembly: GCF_048544385.1. Lineage (NCBI taxonomy): Eukaryota > Metazoa > Arthropoda > Arachnida > Uropygi > Thelyphonidae > Mastigoproctus > Mastigoproctus giganteus. Next base: position 29,793,461 of record NC_143585.1, on the reverse strand, counting down.
GATAGGTTGAATAAATTTAAGGAGGAACTGGACAGGCATTTTGGAGGGAATGGTGTGATTTTTTTTTTTTTTTTTTTTGGCTCATACACTTGCTTTCTTGCATCACATGCCACCACTACTACTTCTACTACTTTGGCCAAGGATAAATCTGACCTGCTAGTATCCCATTTTTCTTCCACCTCACGTATTAATGATCTTGGTAAAACACCTCCCACCATTCTTAGCATGCTTCATTCAATGCCTGACAGTGGTCTTCTGTCAAAAGGATTTTGATGAATATTGATGCTAAGAAAGCTACAGGTCCTGATGGTATTTCTCCACTTGTTCTCAAAACCTGTGCACCTGAACTTACTCCTGTTCTTTGCCACCTTTTTTCACTTTCTTATTCCAAAAGTGTTTTTCCTTCTGCTTGGAAATTTGCTCATATCCAGCCAGTTCCTAAAAAGGGTGACAAATCCCTCCCATCCAATTATTGTCCCATTGCAATTACATCTACTCTTTCTAAAGTAATGGAGAAATCAATTAACCGCCAACTCTTAAACTACCTAGAAATCTTCCATCTGGTCGATGATTGCCAGTATGGATTCCATCAGTGTCGATCCACTGCTGATATTCTGGCTTATGTTACTCATTTATGGACAAATTCAACGGAAAAGTTTGGTGAAACACAAGCAGTTGCTCTTGACATCTCAAAGGCTTTCGATCATGTTTGGCATAAAGGTCTTCTTAACAAGATTCCATCTTATGGTTTGCCAACTGTTTTTGTAATTGTTTATCCAGTTTTCTCTCTGATCACTCACTGAGGGTGATGGTAGATGGTTCTCTGTCTGCTGGTGTCCCCCACTTTTTTCCACTTGTATATTAATGACCTTCTTCCGTTGACTGAAAATCCTATCCATAGTTTTGCCGATGATAGCATGTTGCATTCCACTTTCCATTTTGAGAAACCTTGCCCTGCTCAATCAGTTGTCTTTGCTCAATGGAGCAAACACAACTTAGTTGATTTCAATCCTTCTAAAGCTCAGTCTTGTCTTATATCTTGCAAAGAGGATTCTTCTGCTCCTATGCTTATCTTTGGTGACACTCCAATTTCTAGGCAAAATGATATATCTCTTCCACACTCTGACTTCTAATCTCTCTTGGCACAAGCACATTACAAACATTGCTTCCTCTGCATCTAAAAACCTTGGTTTTCTCTTTCCCTCTCGGCGTTACTTTTCTTCCAAACAACTGTTCACTCTGTACAAATCGCAAATCCGCCTTACCATGGAATATTGTTCCCATATCTGGGGTGGTGCCCCCAAAACCTCTCTCAGGCTTCTAGATTCCATTCAGAAGAGGGCAGTTAGGTTAATTAATGACTCTTCTCTAACAGAGTCTCTCCACTCGCTGTCCCATAGATGTACTGTTTCCTGCTGCATGCCTTTTCTAGATACTTCCATGGGCACTGCCCCAGATATGGGATCAATATTCCTTGGTAAGGCAGATTTGCAATTTGTACAGAGTGAACAGTTGTTTGGAACCGCCACCAGCCAACGTCCATTTACTGTCCAACTTCAAACTCACAGAACCAACTTTTCATCTTCCTCGTTTATTCATTCAACTGCCGGTTTCTGGAACAACCTTTCTTCACACATATTTTCTGAAAATTACAGTCTACAGAAGTTCAAGTCCAATGTCAACCTATCTTCTTTCGTCTTCTCAACCTCCAACCCAAGCACGGTACTAAGTACTATTGGTTCTAATACCTCTCGTTTTTTGGTTTTCATTAAAAAAAAAAAAAATGTATATATATATATATATATATATTTATAATTATTGATTAAAAAGTAAAGAAAGAAAGTTAAAAAGACAATAACTGTAACTAATATTTATGAGTCAAAGCAGTTGCAAGCAATCATGCAATACACCAATAATGTCTATAGAATATTAAGGATAATATAAAGAATTATTAGAAAAAGTAAATCAATCCAATAATAATACCATCATGGACCTAAGAAAACGCAAAAAAAAAAAAAAAAAAAAAAAAAAAAAAATTATTATCGCTTTTTACCGACAATCTAGATGACTTCAACTGGGGCCAACCACCCAGAATGAAGGCAAAAAACAACAAGAGGTTCTCTGTTTATGTGATGATCAATATATGCTAAGTAATTTAAATCTAAACCAAATATAAACCAGTATAGGCCAAATATAAATCGAATACAAATAAATCGAATGATGATAAAAGTTAAGAAAATTTAGAAATATTAGAATCAAAGGTAAGAAATATAAGTAAAATATAAATGTAAGCATATATTAATCATCGTTGACCCGACAGAGAACGTAATTTAATGATTAAAATAAGATTAAATATATAATACATACTACATATTGACCGTATCTAGGACATAATGTAATAGTCGTCAAAATAATGTGGAGCCCCCTATGTGATGGATACGGTAAAAATAAATAAATAATTAAATTAACGCATAAAGAAACATGCAGATAGTAAGAAGAAAAACTAAAGGAGTAGGAATAATAGAACCTGAACTCCACAAAGGCGAAAAATAGTGGTATAGATAAGAAATAGTTTCTCCTACGTCCTCGGATTGCCCTAATAATTTCGGAGAAATAAAAATAAAGAGTGTAGGACAGTTTAAAGACATTACAAGATATAAGTTGTGGCTTGGGTATGCGCGGGATCACAAACCCGTTCCTATAGCAGGACCCTGAGCTGAATTTGCATGTTATCTCAGCATGAACTTAAGTAAATTTAAATGAATTTAACTATATATTTAAAAAAAAAAAAAAGGGTGATACACTGTAATTTGCAAGCTGGTGGGTACAAGTTTTCTACGCCGTAAGACACCAAGAATGCAAAGTGTATCCTATTTCCATTTATATTTTACATCTTACATTTATATTTTACTTATATTTCTTACCTTTGATTCTAATATTTCTAAATTTTCTTAACTTTTATCATCATTCAATTTATTTATATTCGATTTATATTTGGCCTATACTGGTTTATATTTGGTTTAGATTTAAATTACTTAGCATATATTGATCATCACAGAAACAGAGAACCTCTTGTTGTTTTTTGCCTTCATTCTGGGTGGTTGGCCCCAGTTGAAGTCATCTAGATTATCGGTAAAAAGCGATAATAATTTTTTTTTTTTTTTTGCGTTTTCTTAGGTCCCTGATGGTATTATTATTGGATTGATTTACTTTTTCTAATAATTCTTTATATTATCCTTAATATTCTATATATATATATATATATAAAATAATAATATAATATATAAAAGATTGTATTAAAGAGTAAAAACAGAAAATGATATGGCAAATGCACCGAAGCGCGCAAAGCATCAGCAACGGATGCAAATGTAAATATATGTATATTATAATTAATATGATAAATAAAAGTAAAGATGGCAGTTCGAAACATCCGGAAAGCTTAAAAAATTACATCAAAATGTCAAAAGAAAGTTGCGATAGCCTACATCAGATAAAGGCGGGAAAATTTGCTAAATACAGTACTCCGAAACGGGGAAGAAAAGAAAATATGAAATTAATAAATAATAAAATCTGATGTCAGCAAAGTAAATATTGATGCTAAATCAGGTATTTCATCGGGGGACTACACCTGACATAGCATCAACGGACTGCATTTCCATACTTGCCCATAGTTATGCAAGAGAAAATTTATAAATGTTAATAAATAAATAAATGTAAAAAAAAAAAAAAAAAACGGAAAAGTATCTCTTACAAAGTATGGAAAAGGTAGTCCCTATGCAGTATTATAATGAAAATATAATTAAGATAAAAAGGTGAATATTATAAAAAGTAGAAGATTAAAAATATTATACTTGAAAATGGCGACGCGAAACTACATGAGGTCAATACGATAGCTGCAAACAAAACAAATAAAACAGCTACTAACGAAAAAATAGATGACTAGTGGCCTCTATAATCAGTTTTTAAGACAGTATTTTAAATACACAGAATAAAGTAAATTTTAGGCAGACAAGAAGAAATGTGGCGAGAAGTGTACCAGACAGGTTCATATATATATAAAAAAAAATAAATAAATAAAATAAATAAATAAAACGGGAGAGGCTGTGGTTTTAAGCTTAGTATCGTGCAAAGCAGCAGATGGCTAAAACTTAAATTAATATAAATAGTGCATTAAAACCAACAGAGATAACAGAATGATAAAAATCGTTTAGACAAACAAATGCACCAAAGTGCGCAAAGCAGCAGCAAAGGATGCAGATGTATATAAAATAATATAAATGCCAATGCAAGCAACACTAAAGGCCACAAGGAAAAAATAGATTAACTATAGAATAAAGATTGAAGCCAGCAAAATGGCAAACCAGAGTTAAAAACAAGACCATCTAAAAACTGAATAACAGAGATGGGTGTAATTTAAAGAACAGTATCACGCAAAGCAGCAGATAACTAATTCTTAAATTGATATAATAATATAATATATAAAAGATTGCCATATCCAGTTTATTTAACTCTCTGATGTTTTCTGTTTTTACTCTTTAATACAATCTTTTATATATTATATTATTATATCAATTTAAGAATTAGTTATCTGCTGCTTTGCGCGATACTGTTCTTTAAATTACACCCATCTCTGTTATTCAGTTTTTAATGGTCTTGTTTTTAACTCCGATTTGCCATTTGCTGGCTTCAGTCTTTATATTCTATAGTTAATCTATTTTTTCCTTGTGGCCTTTTGTGTTGCTTGCATTGGCATTTATATTATTTTATATACATCTGCATCCTTTGCTGCTGCTTTGCGCACTTTGGTGCATTTGTTTGTCTAAACGATTTTTATCATTCTGTTATCTCTATTGGTTTTAATGCACTATTTATATTAATTTAAGTTTTAGTCATCTGCTGCTTTGCATGATGCTAAGCTTAAAACCACAGCCTCTCCCGTTTTATTTATTTATTTTATTTTTTTTATATATATATGATCCTGTCTGGTACACTTCTCGCCCCATTTCTTCTTATCTGCCTAAAATTTACTTTATTCTGTGTATTTAAAATACTGTCTTAAAAACTGATTATAGAGGTCACTAGTCATCTATTTTTTCGTTAGTAGCTGTTTTATTTGTTTTGTTTGCAGCTATCGTATTGACCTCATGTAGTTTCGCGTCGCCATTTTCAAGTATAATATTTTTAATCTTCTACTTTTTATAATATTCACCTTTTTATCTTAATTATATTTTCATTATAATACTGCGTAGGGACTACCTTGTCCATACTTTGTAAGAGATACTTTTCCGTTTTTTTTTTTTTTTTTTACATTTATTTATTTATTAACATTTATAAATTTTCTCTTGCATAACTATGGGCAAGTATGGAAACGCAGTCCGTTGATGCTATGTCAGGTGTAGTCCCCCGATGAAATACCTGATTTAGCATCAATATTTACTTTGCTGACATCAGATTTTATTATTTATTAATTTCATATTTTCTTTTCTTCCCCGTTTCGGAGTACTGTATTTAGCAAATTTTCCCGCCTTTATCTGATGTAGGCTATCGTAACTTTCTTTTGGCATTTTGATGTAATTTTTTAAGCTTTCCGGATGTTTCGAACTGCCATCTTTACTTTTATTTATCATATTAATTATAATATACATATATATATATATATATATATATAAATAATATGTAAAATATTTTATACTCACATCTGGCTCCTTTCCACCTGCAGACTTTGCTGTTTTTCGAATTTGAGACTGATGTTCTTCTACTAACATAGCTGCCAGCACATACATTTTTTTTAGGCGTAGGGGTTCACTGTGTTTTTCAGATTCATCCTTTGCTAACTAAAATCAAAAAACAAGAAAAGAGACGTGTGAGTATAATAACATACACCACATTAATTTGAGCAGTGTGCATATCTAAACTGATATCGAACTATCTCCATCTAACATTAATATTTATTAATAACAAGAAGAAATTTGTTTTGTCCTGGGAGAGCAAAACACCTCCTTATAATTTGAATGAAAGATTTAATATGATGGGGAACAAGCATGGGAGCATAATCTATACAGGTAGAAAAAGGAATGTCCAAATGACAGCATCCAATAAACAACTACTTGCACTTATAGTGAAACAAGATCATGGGATCACACTAGCTAAAGTCACTGAGCAATGTCAAATGGCTTACTGTAGACTTCCTGCTGAATTGATGGGCTCATTTGCATTGCATATTTATGATATAATTGAATGAACAATTTCTCTTTCATGATTATGGATCGATTCAATAAAAAAGAATTAAAACATGAAGCTAAGCTTCCACAACTAACTAAAATCCTGCTTTCAGAATGTCTCAAGTTATTTGGAATAACAGAGCATCAGAAAACAATGGTAACAAGGATGCCCTGAATGGGACTTTTCAGACAAACAGTACACAAATCAACGGCCTGAGGTGTCTCCCATGTCTGCTATGGAGGAAGATCCTGCCACATAAAGTGACTCTGTCCACTTGAACCTATACATGCCCTTAGATGCCTCATACAAGCAGCACAATATAGATAGGAAGACAGATAGATAGGAGCAAGGGACAATAAGGAATCTCTCAGTTCTGGCTGGTTGACATACAATGAGCATTAAGCCTACCCATCAGAACTCTTTTAACACTCTATAACAACTCCTTTCTAAGGGAGGACACAAGGACACACTATTGAGCATAATCACGTTGATTGGATTATATCTGGGGGAGGAGGGAGAAAAAAGATCAAGACAGACTCTGTGCATAGGGACTGATGCCTACCCTGGAGAAATGCGAAATACATGTATTCTGGTAAGAATGATAAGGAGGTTGCTGATATTGCAGAATTTATGAGCTTATGCTCAGTGACAAAAGAGAAGTCACTAGGGGATAAGTATCATATAGAAATCTTTACAAGATCCAGGATTTCTGTTTCATACTTAGGGTCCATAACACAGCCAGAAGGCATTAAAAGATTTTTAGAGAGGAATATGAAACTTTGGTAGATGTGTAACCCCTAAAAACTAGGCATCCAACATAAGCTTTGCTTCAGTCAGCCCCACTCTTTTAACCATCAAATATCAACAGATCTTGGACGTCAGGTCCTGATTTCCAGAGCATCTTGGTCAGACTCTATGCCAATAGGAGGGAGAATTTCTTAGTGAAATTACCCAAGACAAGGGACAAAATTACCAAATTGCCACTTTGGTAAGAGTCTAACTACATCAACTGGTGTTTTGTGCATAATGTTAGAAGCACTGTTAATAAGATAAATTCATTCTGTTTCTTGAAGAATTTGACTTCATCCTTCTTATGGAAACATGGTTTTTGCATGGAATAAAACTTGATCTGCTACTTGAAGAAAATGTATGTGGCTGTCTAAATGATAACAGGGAAAGCAGAGAGCAAGCTCTGGAGAATACATATGGAATCTTCAGTGTCACTATTCATTCCAAGCTGAGCTAACCCTTGTTGGCCCAGCTTGGGATTGACAACTTTTGTGCCTCTGTCATCTCAAACATTTTCCAGTTAAATGAACAAAGGCAATGTTTTGACAAATACCTGATTATACAGATACACTACTACCCACTCAACAGAGTGCCCCTTGGAAGACACAAACTGCTGAGTACTTAAAGTAATCAGCCAACTACCAAACAAGACTACAGTCAGTCAGTCCAAGTGGCTTTCTGCTATTCTTTGCTAAAATTCATAGCACTTTCATCCTCTGACTTCCCATACTGAATGCCTCAAACAGCAACCTTTTGAGCGGGCCCACAACTACAATCTGGGAACATCTACTTTGATACTCTGGTGCCCAAAAAAAAAAACACACAATGAACCATATTGACTTTAAACCCATAACCATAGGATGCTTATTCTTTAAAATTTGTATAAGGCCATCTTACCCTCAATATCAGAACACTGTTTCCACCAAATACTGCCAGGTCACCACTCTATCCTTCAAATTAGATCATCACCAATTTAATGGAAATTCTAATCAAAATTGAGGGTGTGCGCTCAATAATAAGGTGCTTTAGACAGTCTTTCTGTACATGCAGCATATGACAATTTGCATATCCCAGCATTCATTCAATGTTCTTAGGAATATTTTAAAAAAGTCTATTTCTTTAGAATATAATGTGATTAGTGCATATATCTTAAAGTTTGACCATAAAAAATTAAGGCAGATTAAAATTTAATTTCTTATTAAAGATTAAAAAGTGCTATTTTTTTAAAGATTAATTGCTAAATGCAGTTATTCTAACTTACTTTAAACATTATTCGAGCAGCATCAAGAAATCGGTTGGCTTTTCTATACAGCTCCACAGCACTTAGAACTTTTTTCTTATCCAGCAAATGTCTAGCATACTTTGCTAGCAAGGTATCTATTTCTTTAATATTGTATTTCTGAGCAAGGCTGATGGCCATATTCCATTGATTTAATGTCACACAACAGTCAATGGCAGCTTTTGCTTTATTAGCCTAAAAGTAACATTTAGATCAGTTCAGATAAATAAATAAACATTACAATTAAAAAAAGTATTTATAACTGCAGCAACTTGGCTGTTATTATCAACTCTGATTACTATAAATATAACTGATAAGCACAGAAAAAACCTCAGAAATCCAGCAAGACTGGGACTTAATCTTGCCAGATTTTTGAAAATTTCTGATTTGTGGAACCTAATACTGTAGAACTCCATTAGTGCACTGACTATTGTAGAAAGATTACACAATATTCTGGTAAAATGAAGCAGAATTGCGAGAACAGCAATTATATAGCATATCTCTCATTTCAGGAAAATTTCCTAAGTTTAATTGCCTTAAATAAAATTAAAAAAAAAAAAAACTGTAATGGCAATTATATCAATACAATCAGTTGTATTAATAATAAATAATACAACTGTGCATGTATGATTCACAGGTAGTTTTGCCATAGTTTCCTGAAGCTGTGTACTCCCCAATATCAAACTCATGCTACAATATGACTGAATGATTTATTGATAAGCAAACTTCTAGTAGTAATTGTTGTTAAAACTGTATAACATATAAGCAAGCATTTCCACCCCATAGATATTTGTCATTTAGGAGCAACAAACAGTTATGTTACTATGACTGTTGTTGTAAGTTTATAGATGTATCAGCGACTTAAACCACATTGCATCATTGTGTGTATTGTAGAAGAGTGTGTTCATCGACCAATGCATGTTGTGCAGACTAAAAACTTTAATCTCTCTGCCCAACATTAACTAACTACAGCCCCAACTGAGGCAGTCATTTAAAAATTCTTCCAATCTATGATGGGACTTGAACCAAGACCTTGCCTCCAAGTGACTAAAAAGTGGAAAACTCAGTATACTGTCAAGGACACTATTACACATAACTGTTACTAACATAACAGTTAGCTATGTTAGTTATGCTAAAACAATAATTATAACAAATCTATATGTTACTAATTAACAGTTAAGCATTGTAGCATTTCATACTTGATCCTGCATTTTTCCTGTTTGCACAATAACTAATAGAGATTTCTGAAATTTTCAGCTGTCTGGATGTAGAAGTTTAAAAGTGTGAGGGCATTCAAATTCAACTGTAACAATTAGGCTTAAAATACTTTAAATCTCAACTGAAAATTCAGTGGAGATTAAACACTTTTTTTTTGGAAAGGTAATGGGAGTTTCAGCTGTGTGTGTGTGTGGCAGCGCATGTGCATGTGTGGATGAAGTAACTGAAGAGCATGAAATCACAAATTCACTGGGGCCAAAAAAGATCCTACATGGCTGGTTAAGGGTTAGTCATTAAAAGATAAAAAAAATAACTAATAAAAAATAAACAAATAAGGTTGCTGTGGACAAACTTATGTTTATAAACTAAGAAAAAACATTAATGTGAAGCTGCTGTAACTAGTCCTGATGTTTCAATTTTTCTCTAATATGGTACACAATCTTGGAAATATACTAAGATGATTGATATCCAATAGTTGCAGAAATATCAAATTAAGGTCAGTTTGGTGGTACTACAACTTCACTTCATTTTCACCAATAAACAAAATCTTAGGTATTAAACAATTGATTATAACTGAGAGATTCTTTTGTGAAGGACAGATGTTATTGCTCATGATCATCACTATTTAAAGATTTTAAAGACCAACAAGAAGTTAATGGTTTAAAAAAGATTTTTAATAAAAAAGAAAATGGTTTAAAAAGGATTTTTAATAAAAAATAAAATGGTTTAAAAAAAAAGAGTTTTAATAAAAAATAAAATGGTTTTAAAAGATTTTAATGCGATTTAAAGACCAATCAAGAAGTTTTGCATACCTTGATGAAATCTGGATTTTCATAAAACTCAAGTTTCATCATGAAAATTTAATTAGTGACATAATGATAATAGTACAGACCAATAAGAGTAGAGCATACTGCTTGGGAAATGTAACTATTTGATTTTGTTACATGTAGGAACTGACAGATTTATACCAATTGCTGTTTCAATCTAAAACTAATTCTGAAAATTGTGATGAAATGAATGGAGATTGTTTCACAATTTGGTACAAATCCAACTACTTCCAACTATTCTGAAATTCAGTTAACAGTTATGGATAATGTGCTACATCATAGTACTCTGCAAGAAAAAATGTTAAAGTAGAATGGAAAAAGGCTGAAATAATTAATTGGCTCAATTGTTATAGTGTATAAAACTCACCAGATTTGCTTAAATGAGATTTATACAGTAAAGTGAAAAAACACAAGGAAAAAAATTTCCATTCCTAATGATACTACAGAAATTAACGGATGTAAAGTTTTAGACTGCCACTTTACCATTGCAAACTTAATCCATGAGAGTTTACATGGTCACAGGTAAAGGGGGGGAAAGGCAAAAACATTATTTAACTTTCAAATTTGCTGATGTTGAAAAACAAACACAATCAACTATAAAAACTGCGGCAGTAAAAAAATGTATTAAAAAGTTAAATTGGAAATTTTGTACTGGGAAGCTGCTGGCCTTGTCAAAGAACAAATTGAATCCCTCATTATAAATGCTTTGCTTTCCCAGGAATAATTAAATGAGTTTCTTCCAATTAATATTTATTGCCTAGGTAGCTTGATATAATTTTAGACACGACTACTAAAATTTCCATGCTGTTAGGTATGGGTATTAGTTGGAACCAAATAACGGAAAAAATACGCAGATAAAATAATAATTCACTACATTAATGTTGTTGTTGCTCCACAGATATTTTGTGAAAACAATAAATTCCCCTTATGTTCAATGTTTGTGGTATGCTATTCACTTCTGACAAGCTATGTTGAAAGGGAAATTAATTTTTTTTTTTTTTTTAGAGGGTGAAAGCTCATTAGATTTCTGATGAGCAGATCTTGCCATTTCTCATGATATTCTTTGCTGCAGCCACTAAATGATTAATGAATGACAAGACAACTTAGGTTGAGAAATAACTTGCTCTGTTAATGCAAAAATTTAAGCAATATTCATTTTGTAAGTGTATGCTTGAAGAATGGCAAGGAAACCTATTTATGAAATTAAGCTTTTCAACCAATAACCAATTTACTTAATAAAACTAAATCAATAATTTTGTTACTTTAAAACATATTGACACCTTGGTAAGCATCATTTGTTACGATGTATGAGTAACTAATGCCAAGTTAGCTTATAGGTAAGTTATAAATCAGTAAATTATTATTAGTAGAAATTCTGACATGACACTAAATGAATTAAGATTATAAGTATTCTAAAGAATTAAATTTTCACTGTTCATGATAAAGAAAGTGAAAGGATTTTCTTTGCCGACTACCAACAACAGCAATCATTCTTTAATTATTTTTATTACAGGAAGAACACATTTTGGATGCATATCTGATTCAAACAGAGCTTAAAGAGGGTCTGAAACTATACTTAGGAACCAAAAAACTCTAAATCTGTCACTTTATTGTACAAAGTTAAGCTTGTGATTTATAAACTTTATGGTCAATTATATACCCAAGCTTTGCCTTTCACAAAAGATTCATATAGAAATGAGTTAAAATTATAGGTATTCTTGTCCAAAGTGTTGCCATTGCTTCACAGATTTCAATTAAAAATGCTAATACAGACGAATCAAAAATTTGCAAAATGTTCCAAAATCTGTAATAATACCTTTACTATAGCTACAATCTATATCTGATGAATTTTCCATTACAGAAGAATAAATGAGAACTCAAGTCCAGAATGATGGCATATACGCAAATACATACTACTGAAATCAGTTAGTATAAATTACAATCTCTCAAACAAAAAGAAACTTGTCTCACTTCACGTCTTTATAATTCTTTCTAGTGTTCTCTTCTTTATATTATCAGGCAAGAAGAACTGGAGATAATAACAGCAGATAATTTTAATAATAGAAACAATAAAGCAAGTGATAATTTTTACTTGTGCAATAATACCATGATATGCCCTTACCTTAATGTAAGTCGTGACTGCTTGTTCACACATACCAACTGAGGTAAACATAACTCCCAATTCCTAAAACAAATTGAAATAATGAAGAACTTGATTATACACAGATTTCTAACTAAACATTTGTAATGATCACAAATACTAATAAACTGAAAATTCATTAAAAGAAGTACAATGAAAGTGATGTAATTATTTTTTAAAAAAGAAACTACCATCAACTATATAAGTACACATAAAAGCTAAGGAAAAGTGCAAATGTCAGTTGTCATTCCTAGTTTAATTCCCCGAGGACATTGTAGTGCCTTGCTAATTTTTCTTGATCAAAAACCATTAAGAGGAAAGCTCTGTAATTTGAATATGAACCATTAAGATGGCATATATTATGCTTCATTGTGGAAGATTTGAAATATTCAGTTGCAGCTAAATTTATATTTCACCTTTGTGTGCTACTGCAAAGACCAATGTCAGAGATTCAAATAACTGATTATGTAAAGCAAGGAGATTTACTGGAAAAAAATAATGGAAATTATTATACTCTGAACTGTGCATGCAAAGAGGTTTTAAAATAATTATGAAACCCTCACACAAGACTTGAGTGTGAGTGTGAAAAATTCCCATAGAAGTTTCACTTGGCCAAATAGGCATTGAACTTAGGCCTTTTCAACATGATCTAGAAGAACTAGCTTACAAGATTTAAGTTTATGCTGTTTAGTGGAGCAGGCAAACCTGTATGCAAAACTGAAATTGCAACCTAACCTGGCAAAACTCCGAGAGCTGTCTTAGCAGCCTTCTACAATGTTCAGAAAATTTCATAACAGATTGTATAGTTACTCCCAAGTCTTTTTATTATCTACATTTTTTTTAGTTTGGTAGTAGCCAAGTGGTAAGTTAATTTAGGATTACTGCTTATATAAGATTAAATGTAAGGTCTTGCATATGCTACCCAGATACAAGACCTAACATTTTCCAGAATTAAACCTTAGCTGTAATTTCTTGGCCCATCCAAATAACTTATCTATATCTTGTTGAAATAGCATACCCTGATTACTGTCATTAATGACCCTGACCACCTCTGTATTATCAGGAAACTGAGACATTAAAACTGAAATACCTACATAAATATCATTGATAAATACCAGAAACAGTAAGAGGCCAAGAACCAAACCATGTGGGATCCCACTTACAACTTTAGTCCAGGAAGAAATTGCTGTTGCTTAAAAACAACAAAAACCACCATATTCTAGTTTCTTCAGTCTTAACTGTTAAAAAAGAACATTTTTCAACAACCTTTTATGTTTGGAATTACCATGAAAAAGTACAATACAAGGATACACTAAAAAATGAATCATATAATGCATGGCTTGCTAAGGGTTTGCAATTTTGTTCTACCACTGCCTTATAAAAAAAAAATTATGTATGCACTGAATATGTGACTGGAGGGAGTCCGAGTAGTGTGTATGCGGGGAGCATTGTCGAGGCCACGTTATATCAAGGATCTGGGTATATTGGAGGCTTGAAGTGGTGGAACCCATGTTTAGTCTCTAGAGCTAAGTTCCGGTCAACCCTTCCCAATCTCTTCCATCATGCAGTATGATTGATGACTTTTGAGATTATGATGAACGTCGTGGCGAGATCCAATATTCCTTACATTTCGAGGGTACAGCTCTAAAACGGTGTTCACAGGCCGGCTGCTAGTTAGTACACTGGACTGAACCTATTGGTAACTCTCTAGGAGGCTTCCGGATCAGCTAGTGTATAATCTTGCTACCTCTACTCTGCCAGATAGTGACTGGAGGGAGTCCGAGTAGTGTGTATGCGGGGAGCATTGTCGAGGCCACGTTATGTCAAGGATCTGGGTATATTCTCACCATGTATGTAAGCCATATGCAAAAATGTCATTACTTCATAAAGCATGACCCCCCCCCCACACACACTTTTTCTTACTATTGAATACACCATGAATTGTCAAACTAATAGAGCAAGCTTATCTACGAAAAGATCTAAACCTCCCAAGGACTTCATAATTCATTTCACAAATATACGTGGTCTCAATTCTAATCTCAACGATGTCCATTTCCACTTGCAGTCTGCCAAACCCCATGTACTTTTTCTGACAGAATCTCAGTTATCGGTTGATTCAACTACTGCTCATCTCAGATGCCCAAATTATTCGCTGTATGAATCCTTTCACCTCAAAGGTGGTACTTGTGCATATGTCCGTTTGGATATTCCCTGTCAGAGACTTGGCAATTTGAAATCTCCTCTCTTTGATCTTCTCTAGCTTAAAATCTCTCTACCTCATTGTGTTAAATTCATCTGTTGTCTCTACCGTTCTCCCAACTCCACTAATCACTTGGAGCTCTTTGACTTCCTCTCTTTGCAACTTGACTTTCTCCAGTCCAACTTTCCTAACAGTGAGGTAATTTTCCTTGGTGATTTTAATGTTCACAACTCCAGCTGGCATCCATTTTCTAGTCACACCGATCCAGCAGGTCGAGATGCTGAGGCTTTTGCAATTACTAATGACCTAGCACAGATTGTTCATTTACCTACAAGAATACCGGACAATCCTAATCATACAGCCAATACGCTTGATCTTTTTCTCACAAACAACCCTTCTAAGTACACGGTCAAAGTGAGAGGTCCTTTAGGAACTTCAGATCACAACTTGGTGATTGTCTCTTCCCCAATGGAACCTTTATCTTACGGCTATTCCCAACCTTGTATTGTTTGGCATTACAAGAATGCATGGGATGACCTGCGAGACTTCTTTTCTTCTTTTCCGACCAAGGAAAAGAAGAAGAAGATTACTGTTTCAAAACTTCTGATGTCAATGTTTGCTCAGATCATGTCAGTGAAATTATTCTTGCAGGAATGGAATCCTTTATCCCACACTCCACTTTAAAATCTCGTCCTTTATCTAAACCTTGGTTTTCCAATAAATGTGCTAAGGCTGTCCAAGAGAAGAATGTTGCATATCGTAATTGGCTTGTTTCTAATTCTTCAGTTTCATTTTTTGCCTACACCAAAGCTCACAACAATTGTAAAGCAGTTATTAATCAGTCCAAACTAGAGTTTGAACAGGCTAAGAGTAGAAAACTTGCTTCTTGCCCTAATGGTAGCCGAGCATTCTGGTCTCTTGCCAAAGCCATTGGCCGCAACTTTTGCCCATCTCTGCTCCCACCTCTGTCCAAACCAGATGGTTCTGTTGTCACTTCAGCCAAGGATAAAGCTGACCTGCTAGCATCCTATTTTTCTTCCAACTGATGTATTAATGATTTTGGTAAAACACCTCCCACCATTCCCAACACGCTCCATTCAATGCCTCCTGTGGTCTTCTGTCAGAAGGATATCAGAAGGATGTTGATGAATCTTGATGCTAAGAAAGCTCCAGGTCCTGATGGTATTTCTCCACTTGTTCTCAAAACCTGTGCTCCTGAACTTACTCCTATTCTTTGCCGCCTTTTTTCACTTTCTTATTCCAAAGGTGTTTTTGAGCAAATGCTTGGAAATTTGCTCATATCCAGCCAGTTCCTAAAAAGGGTGACAAATCCCTCCCATCCAATTATTGCCCCATTGCAATTACTTCTACTCTTTCTAAAGTAATGGAGACATCAATTAACCACCAACTCTTAAACTACCTAGAAACCTTCCGTCTGATCAACGATCGCCAGTATGGATTCCGTCAGTGTCGATCCACTGGTGATATTCTGGCTTATGTTACCCATTTATGGACTAATTCAATGGAAAGGTTCGGTGAAACACAAGTAGTTGCTCTTGACATCTCAAAGGCTTTTGATCGTGTTTGGCATAAAGGTCTTCTAAACAAGCTTCCATCTTATGGTTTGCCAACTGTTTTTAGTAATTGGTTATCCAGTTTTCTCTCTGATCACTCACTGAGGGTGATGGTAGATGGCTCTCTGTCTTCTAACTTCTCCACTAATGCCGGTGTCCCCCAAGGTTCAGTTCTTTCCCTCACTCTTTTCCTCTTGTATATCAATGACCTTCTTCCATGGAAATCCTATCCATAGTTTTGCCGATGATAGCACATTGCATTCAACTTTTCATTTTGAGAAACCTTGTCCTGCTCAATCAGCTTCAACTTCTCAAAAATCTGCTACCAATTCCTTAAATGCCAATCTTCAGATAATTTTCCAGTGGGGCAAAGACAACTTAGTTGATTTCAACCCTTCTAAAACTCAGTCTTGTCTTATATCTCGCAAAAAGGATTCCTCTGCTCCTATGCTTATCTTTAGTGACACTCCGATTTCTAGGCAAAATGATATATCTCTTTTGGGGATTACCCTGACTTCTAATCTCTCTTGGCTCAAGCACATTACAAATATTGCTTCCTCTGCATCTAAAAAACTTGGTTTTCTCTTTCGCTCTCGGCATTACTTTTCTTCCAAACAGCTGCTCACTCTGTATAAATCGCAAATCCGCCCTGCCATGGAATATTGTTCCCACATCTGGGGTGGTGCCCCCAAAACCTCTCTCAGGCTTCTTGATTCCATTCAGAAGAGGGCAGTTAGGTTAATTAATGATTCATCTCTAACAGAGTCTCTCCACTTGCTTTCTCATAGACGCACTGTTTCTGCTGCATGCCTTTTCTACAGATACTTCCATGGGCACTGTTCTTCTGAATTGGCTTTTATAATTCCCGCTCTCTCTTTCAAAACAGTCCGAACACGTGCCACCACTAGCCAACATCCATTTACTGTCCAACTTCAAAACCACAGAACCAACTTTTCATCTTCCTCATTTATTCATTCAACTGCTGTTTTCTGGAACAACCTTCCTTCATACGTATTTTCTGAAAATCACAATCTACAGAAGTTCAAGTCCAATGTCAACAAATATCTTCTTTCGTCTTCTCAACCTCCAACCCAAGCACGGTACTAAGTACTATAGGTTCTAATACCTCTCGTGTTTGGGGTTCACATAAAAAAAAAAAAAAAAAAAAAAAAGAATTGTCCTATATATACTCTATATAATCTGTATAAGAGATAAACTAGAGCATAAGTTATATGATACCTAGCTGAACTGTTTTACACTACGTTGTAACCAAAACAAGGTCTGACATCATATGTTTTTTTTACATAAAATATATAAGCTTCTATAAAGAATATAATAATCTGATAGTTAAATAATATACATCAATCATATTAATAGACACATGTAATCTATAGCTGTATATCATCAATGTCCAAAAAAATACATAAAAACAAAATATAACCAAATATATTCCAAACAAGAAGCTTACCAGTAACAACTTGTGGTTTTCTGGCAATCCATTCATTAATTTTTCTAAATTTTCATAATCTTCTAACATATAATAACATTCAGCAAGCCTTTCTTGATTGTGTCCCTGCTCATAATAGGTTACAGCATTTTCCCTGTGAAAAAAACATAAATGGACTGTCAAATTAAATTAATAATAATCATCTATAGTATTATCCAACAGATTCAAAACAAAGTTTATAATACAAGATGAAACCAAGGTTCTAATTTCATGCTCTTCTGTTTTTGCAGTACTGGATGTTGGTGCTGCTGGCAAAATATTTTATCTATGACTTTATATGTTAATTTTAACACATCTGCCTCCTATAATCAAAATGTTTGCATCTGAAAAAACATTGTTTTGAATTCTTCTTATAATATAATAATGGATTCATTAATTATTGATGGACTCACAGACTTTGATTTGATGTTGAAGAGACAAGCTGTATTATTCCTTTTAAAATTTTTTTAACAAAAACAAATTGCTTTTTAAGTATAAAATCTTAAAAAGTCAAAGAAATATTTGTTTTTAAAACTTCTTTGGCAGGGATGGTTGGAGATTTAAATAACAAAGCAGGAAATAACAATTACATCTATAAAGATATCTTAGTAAAATCTGAAGAGAAAGCTGACTCTAACAATAATGGCAAAAAGCTACTAGAATTTTGTATAAGTCATGCACTCGTAAATACAGTATTTCAGTGGATAAAAATATCCACAAGTTTATGAATAACAGAAACAAGAAAAACATAATTGACTACATCATTATAGAAGAGGATCTTAAACAACTAGCTGAGGTTGAGATCAGAAGGACCATAATCTTTTATTGAATAAATTAAAACGGTAATTAATGTAAAAAATAGGAGGTATAAAAAGTATTAAAATGAACAAAAATCCCCTAGATTCCAACAACCAACAAGTATAGAAACCTTGTTTAAAAGTTAACTGTCAAAAGATAACATGACTTATGACTTTAGATGAATAATTATAAAAATTTAAGACAGCTTTAGGCATATGGGGAAGTCTGTAAAGACAGGAAATTTCAAATGCAATAGTGGACAAAAGAAGGAAAGGTATAGTTAGAGAAAGGAAAAAAATATTATAAGAAATTTTTGGCAAATAAAACTAATAAATGCTTATTGAAATGTAAAGAAAAGTACAAGGGAGTTATAAGATATGCATGAAAGAGGATAAAAAAAATCTTGGAAAGATTTTGGGGAAAGACGTAGAAAACAAGTCTCAGGAAGGTGGAAATGTTTTGAACTTGAGTTAAAAATCTCAGAATGTGAATAAAACCATAAGAAGATAATTAAACATAATGCTAATACAGAAGGTTTTTTTTTTTTCTGTCTGTAGCTGTATAAGCTTGCTTCCTTTTGCTGCTAATACTAACTGTACTGTACAGAATGGTGTAATACTACTATTGTTCTATTATTATTTTATCAAGAAAATGCTGAAACTTCCCTCTCAGTTTCATTACTTATCTTTAATGAAAAATCTGCTTTTAGCTTTAGCCTTACCTATTGCAGCAAAGTTTTTATTTGTATTTTTGTCATCTATCCTTTTCCAATCAGAGCTACTATAAGCCCATCAAAAAAAAAAAAAAAGTTTTGCAACTGATTCAATAATATACAAACAAAATTACTTAAACTATTAGAATATTTGGTCCTGCTGAGCAGTTTCCTTGTAGCTGGATAGCTTTATTCCAGAAATTCTGTCACTCATGAAAGCAAGCCTGAAATTTTTTTTTCAGAATGGCTCTTGATATTCTTATCATGTTTTCAACCTTCTTCCTTTAAATTGATCTTCCAGTTTAGAAATAAGAAATCACAAGATGCCAAAACTGGAGCATAGGAATGATGTGGTACTAGAAAAATGTGTTGTACCAGATATTTAGTGATATGTGTTATCATGATATGATGCCAAGTTCCATTTTCTCAATGTTGTTGGCATGTCCTTCTAAAGAGAATATGCATACATGTTTGAACTCCTCAATAGAATATCTAATTAACAGAATCTGAATTAGATATTCTATTAAGATATTAGGTTAATCTTCAGGAAAGTGCCCATAATGAACCAAATCAACTCAAACCTGATGTACTTTTGTTGGATGAGGTGAGATGAAACAGGGCTCTTTCTCCAAGTTGGCTACTTCTTGATTTACAGATAATAGGTGTAACTATAAGATTCATTCACATGCTGTTAGAAAGAAAGTTTTGATATTCTGTGGCATGAGAACAGGATTCAAGAGACACACTTGTACAATGCAGCTTTTAGTCATCAGATGGCAACTGTGGCAAAAATTTCCTTGAAACTCTGCATGCCCAAGCCATTAGTAAGGATGGATATGTATTTATTTATAATACAAGACCCAAAGAGACCAATAGACATGCAGGTCATATGGTAATCAAAAAGTGACAATAATAAATAATAGTTTACCAGATATAAATTAAATATTTTTCAAAAAATGTTTAAACAAATTCAAATATCAATGGATATGTATGATATATTGACACTGTTTGCAAGCTCGCAAATTGTCAAATGACAGCATAAACCAAATTTCATACTGAAAGCAATTAATGCAACTGCTATATTATTTATTATCTTCAGTTAATGTCTGGCCATTTTTAAAATTTTGAAAACCACTGGAGTATTCTTGTATGGCTTAAGGCTTTGCTGCTGTTTGCAACATTTCATGAGTTTCCAAGTTTTCCCAAGTTTACAAACAATTTAACACACACACACACACACACACACACACACACACACACACACACACACACACACACACACACACACACACACACACACACACACACTATTTCAAACTGCAGCAAAAGGCACAACAAATACCCTTTACTAATGTATATAACAAACTAGTGAATGCAGATAATGCAATGGGATTACAGATGCTAGGTTATCAATTCACAATAGCACTGATGCTTCATTCACATCTCATGGCTCTTTACAGCGCTTGTATAAATACACTTGTCCCAGAAATTTGACAAACCCCCATATCATGGCACAAAAAAAACAACAGTAAGTAAATACAACTGGGATTTTTCTCCAATAGAATGTCCCATTCTTTCTTTCTTTCCCATGCTTTCTGAAATTTCATTTATTTGAGCTCTTTGCAGTGGTTGAATAAATACATGTCTTAGAGCTTTTCAACAGACCCCCAGATCATGGCTCAAACAAAGCAATAGTAAGTAAATATAAATGCATGGGATGAATATAAATTATCAAGCGACTCAGAAGCCTATGGCAGATATAAGCTAGTCTGTAATCAGGTGACAAAGGAGGTTAAGCAGGCGAAGGCAGATTACGAGATATCCTTGGCAAAAGATGCTAAGAAAAACAGCAAGGATTTCTTTACTTATATAAACTCTAAAAGGAAGGGGATGAATCTGATTGGTCCACTTGACATCGGTGGTTTGACTGTTGATGATCCTGCTCAGATAGAATAAACTGAATGAGTATTTTGCATCTACATTCACACATGAGGAATTATTAAGGTTTGAAAATGGCAGAAGGTTATCAAATTGTAGCAGGATACTTAATGATTTTGTAATAACTAAGAGCAAAGTGGAGGAGAAATTGTTGAAGTTAAACATAAGAATAGCACCTGGGGTGGATGGGATCTATCCAGTTATATTAAAGGAGGCGGCAAAGCAACTAAGCAAACCCTTAGCCATAATTATGAGAGCATCCTTGGACTCGGGGGAGGTTCCCACGGACTGGAGATGTGCAAATCTATCCCCAATTCACAAAGGGGGATCGAAGGGTGACAAGTAATTACAGACCAGTTAGTTTAACTTCTGTTCCAGGTAAAATAATGGAGTCACTGGTTAAAGATGCATTGCAGGATCATCTAGACAAGACTGCAGCAATAATTTAGACACAGCATGGGTTTGTTAAGGGAAAGTCTTGTCTGATAAATTTGATAGGATATTATGATGTGGTTACAAAGGAACTGGATGCAAAAAATAATTTTGATATCATATATTTGGATTTCAGGAAAGCTTTTGACACTTGCGCATGAAAGACTATTGTACAAATTGGAACAGAATGGTATTAAGGGTAAGTTGCTACAATGGATAAAAGGATGGTTGAGTGGGAGAAGACAGTGGGTGGTAATCAATGGGTGCTGCACTTCGTGGACTAATGTTATTAGTGGAGTCCCACAGGGTTCGGTGTTGGGTCCACTGTTGTTTTGTATATTTATTAATGATATTGATGAAGGTATATCAGGCTTAATGTCGAAGTTTGCAGATGATACAAAGGTTAGCAGGGTTGTTAATGACAGTAATGGCAGTGTGCTACTGCAACAGGATCTAGATAATTTGGGCAGATGGGCTAAGAAGTGGCAACTGAAGTTTAACCTTAACAAATGCAAAGTACTGCATATGGGTAGAAGTAACCCCAGAGAAACGTACCAACTGTGTGGTACTACACTTAAGGTGGTAGACAATGAAAAAGACCTGGGAGTAATTGTGCAGGCAGATATGAAGTTTTCTGAGCAATGTAGACAGGCGGCCAGGGCAGGTCATGGGGTTTTGTTAATGATATATAGGAATTTTGCTAGCAGGGAAAAGGAGGTGATTATTCCTCTGTATAAGGCAATGGTCAGGGCACGCCTTGAGTACTGCGTACAGTTCTGGAGGCTTCATTTTAGGAAGGATGTCGATTTGCTTGAGCGTGTACAGAGAAGGGCAACAAGATTGGTGAGGGGGAAGGGATCCTCTTACCAAGAGAGGCTTAAGTTCTGCAAATTGCAGTGGCTGGAGACTAGGCACCTGCACAGTGATCTGATTGAGGTGTATAAGGCCTTGAATGGGTTGAGCATGCTGAATTCTGATGGGATCCTTCCACTTGTTCAGATTACGAACCTAAGGGGGCATAAATTCAAATTAAGAAAAGACAGATGTAGAATATCATCATCATCATCATCATCATCATCATCATCAGCCATTTTCAATCCACTGCAGGATGAAGGCCTGTCCAGCAACTTTCCAGTTCCTTCTGTTTTGAGCACTGGCCATCCATTTACTACTCAAAGACTCATGAATTTCATCTATCCATCTCCGCCTTTGTCTTCCAGGTTTTCTTCTAGCTCCTCTTGGGTACCATTCTGTTATTTTCTTAGTCCATCTGTCATCATGTCTTCGAGCTATGTGTCCTGCCCAAGACCATTTTAGTTCTTTAGTTTTGATAAGAATGTCCTTTACTTGAGTTTGCTGCCTAATCCATGTGTTTCTCTTCTTATCTAACAGTCTGATTCCCAATATAATTCGTTCCATTCTTCGCTGTGTAGTTCTTAGCTTCTCTTCCATTCTTTTGGTGAGTGCCCAAGTTTCACTTCCATAAGTCATGGTGGGGAGTATACATTGGTTCATTATTTTACGTTTCAGACAAACTGGGATATTGCTCTTCAGTATGTGACTATATTTCCTGAATGCTATCCATCCAAAATTTATTCTTCTCTTGACTTCCAGCCATTTATCATTATTACAGCTAATAACTTGTCTCAGATAAGTATATGACTCCACCTTTTCAATTACTGCTCCTTCAATCATTATTTCCCTTTCCGTGGCATACTTGTTCATCATTACTTTTGTTTTAGCCATATTCATCTTTAGTCCAAAATCCTTACTAACTGTGCATAACTGATTAAGATTTTCCTCTAATTCTTTGGGATCGTGGCTTATGACCACAATGTCATCTGCAAATCGTAAATGGTTTAGGTACTCTCCGTTCACATTGACTCCTTTCTGCGACCAGTCTAATCTTCTGAAACCTTCCTCAAGGGCAGCAGTAAACAGCTTCGGAGATATTGTGTCTCCTTGTCGAACTCCTTTCTCGATTTTAAATTGGCTACTGTCTTTGTCTAGTCTAATAAAGGATGTAGCACTCTCATATATTTTCTTAAAAATCATAATATATGGAGTATCTATGCCTTGTCTTTCCAGTGCCTGAAACATTGCCTTATGCTGTATGGAGTCAAATGCCTTTTCATAATCCACAAATGCCAGGCATAATGGTGTTTTATATTCATTTGCTTTCTCCATTAGCTGTGATATTACGTGAAGGTGATCCACGGTTGAGAATCCTGTCCTAAAGCCAGCTTGCTCTTTCGGTTGATTCTCATCAAGTATTCTTTCTAATCTGTTAGTAATGACCCTTGTGAACAACTTGTAGATATGGGATAACAAGCTAATTGGTCTATAATTTCCAATTTCTGATTTATCTCCTTTCTTATGCAGCAAAACTATGATTGCATTATTCCACTGCTTAGGCATCACACCTTTTCTAATGCACTTTGTGAAGAGCCTTGCCAGTTTTTGTGTTATGTCCCTTCCTCCCAATTTTAACAACTCTACAGTAACTTCATCTTCCCCCGGGGCTTTCCGATTCTTCATTTTCTTCAATGCATGTTCTACCTCATTAGGAAGAATATCGGGTATGTCGTATGTGTTGCTACTTTGCAATCCATGTTCCCCACTGCTGGTATCATTCCCTCGCTCCTTGTATAATTCTCTATAGTAGTCTTCTGCTATTTGAATTATGCCTTCTCTGCTGTTTATAAGTACACCATCGCTATTCTTCAGTTTCAGTATCATTTGTCTTTCTATATTACTGCTCATGGCTGCTGATTTAAATCCTTTGTTTTCCCTTAATGCTTGTTCTACGTTTCTTGTGTTAAATCTTCTTATGTCCTCTCTGAGTCTCTTTCTAATGGCTTTGCATAACTCAGTATACTCAATTTTCTCCCTGTCAGTGTTTTTCTTGTTCTTCATTTGTCGTCTTTGGTTCATCATGACAAGTGTTTCTTGACTAATTTTTTCTTCTTTGGATTTCTTTTTCCCTATAGGTTTTTTGGGCTTTATCACTTTCAGAAAGTTGTAATATTCCTCGTCGATATCTTGGTCCTGAGCAGTCTGCAGAAGCTCAAACTTGTTCTTAAGTTCCAGTACATACTGCTTTTTCTCCTCTTCTGTTATCTCAAAGACCTTTGTATTATTTACTCAAGTCAGTTTTTTCCTTTCTTTTCTACATTTATATCAAGTGTACATCTTACCATTCTGTGATCACTTCCAACATTTACCTTATTCAGGACGGTAGCAACATTCACAATATATCTTCTGTTAGTGAGGATGAAGTCGATTTCATTAGTTGTTAATCCATTTGGACTCTTCCATGTCCACTTTCTGTTCACCCTTTTCTTGAAAAAAGTGTTCATTACTGACAGTCCTTGAGATGCTGCAAATTCCACAAGTCTTTCACCTCTTTTATTTCTTTCACCAATTCCAAAATTTCCTATAGTTCCTCTTTCTGCACTGCTTTGCCTTTTTCCAACCTTAGCATTGAAGTCCCCCATAATAATAGTGTAGTGGGTTTTCTGCTCATCTAGAAGACTCTCAATTTCAGTGTACATTTCTTCAACCTCTTCATCATCATGGCTCGATGTTGGTGCATAAATCATTATAATCTTTAGCTTGTACCTCTTAGAAATCTTGAATATTAGTCTTGACACCCTTGGTGATGTACTTTTGATGTAGAATAGATGTGCAGAAATTTGCCTTAACCAGTGGTGGTTAATTGCTGAAACAAACTTCCATCTGTCGTTGTGGAAGTTGATAGGTTGAATAAATTTAAGGAGGAACTGGACAGGCATTTGGAGGGAATGGTGCAATTTTTTTTTTTTGGCTGATGCTGTATAAACTCATACACATGCCACTACTACTATTATAACGGCTTCCATCATCAATGGAAATTCTTCCTGAACTTCGAGGGTACAGAATTAAATTCCGTAACTTCTATCAATCCGGGAATAAAATGTTCTGTTTACACTTTGGAGCAACCACACAGGACAGGAGAATTTACAGCTAATCATTTTGACAAGAATATTATCAGTCACCGTATTTAGCGGTCATATGAGCTTGAACTAAGTTCAATTCAAATGCGTGTACTGCAGCACTTGCGTTGCTTAATCAATTTCTTCCATCAGACTAAAACTATTAAGACGAATAGAGTATGCTGTCCGTCATAGAAAATTACAGAGGGAAGCAGTTCTATCCACCTCGCTAGCTTGAGGACATTTTACAATTCAAACAAGCAATTTTAATAAATAATCTATTTAAAATGTAATGAAAATTTTAAAGTGTACATTGATTTTATTTCATTCAGAATTTTATGATACTTCAATGGAAAAACCAACAGACCATGCAAAATAAAATGTTTATTTGAAATTTTCTGACTATAAATGGGACATTCTCTCAAGAAAAACTTCGTTCTGAAAATTAAACTTAGAGTACTGTACCCAAATATGATGTTTCAAAGGCCTAATTATACTAAATAATAATAAATCATGATGACTGTTATCTCTTTTTGCATTCAAGCTATCTTGATAATCTCGGAAGAAAATATTTTAAATATACAGGCATACCTCGAATAATGAATAGGATGCATTCCACGAAATTACTTCGCTAAGCGAAATTTCGTTTTCAGAGGTAAAAATACTATGGCCAGAATAGGGATACGTTCCTACGTAAAGAAAATGAAAAGCTTTTTTTTCGAACAAAGAAAAGTTTTATTAAATAAACAGTCAACTTACATACAAAGTGAAATCACATTTTAAAATATGAGTCTAAAGTTGATTGCTTATGCTTTTTTTCTCTTTCATTTAACAATTGCCTATACGGAGTTATTGCATTTAACACTGATCGCTTAACAATAAAACTTCTTCCTAAATCAGGATCATTTTCACTAAAAAAATTTAAAACGTTTTCAATGTCATTTAAGCACCTTTTTAAATCTTTGGTTGTTAACACTTTTTCGGCAGGAACTTCTTTAACTTCGTCTTCATTATCTTTGTCTTTGTTGCTAACAAGGTTTTCTAAATCTTCCACTGAAAAACCATCATCTTCTGCATTCAATAAATTTCTAACATCCTCTTCATCGACATTTTCGAAACCTATTGATTGAGCCATCTGGATAACTTCATTTCTAATTTCTTGGATGTTATTTTCTTCTTCTAGTACAACTTCTGGCCATATTTTGCGCCAAACTCCATTTAAACATTTCTTAGTGACTTCTTTCCAAGAATTATCAATGTTTTCAATTGCGTTTTTAATGGTGTAGTTTTTCCAAAAAGTTTTAATTGTCACTTCCTCTTTATCCTCTAGTTCAGTTAAATTGCTTAATGTTCGACGCAGATAATAAGCTTTAAAAGATGCTATTATTCCCTGATCCAATGGTTGAATCAGGGAAGTTGTGTTTGCTGGAAGAAACACAACTTTGACAGGAATGCATGTGTCCAACGGGTTAAGATCAGTAGGATGTCCCGGAGCAGTGTCTAACAACAAAAGAGCTTTTTCTTCAAAGTTGTTTTTTTGACAATACCGTTTTACTTCAGGACAAAAGTGGTTAACAAACCAATCAGTAAATAACTCCTTGGTAACCCACGCTTTTCTATTTGCTTTCCATATTACAGGTAAATTTATTTTTATGTTACCTTTTAACGCCCTTGGATTTTCTGAATGGTAAACTAATAACAATTTTAATTTATAATCGCCAGAGGCATTTGATCCAAAGAGTAACGTTAAACAGTCTTTGGCTGCTTTGAACCCAGCAGCTGATTTTTCTTCAATAGAAATGAAGCTTTTTGTTAATAGCCGTTTCCAGAACAAACCGCTTTCGTCAACACTGAACACCAAATTTGGTGAAAATTTTCACGTTCAATTATTTCCTTTAGTTTTTCTGGAAACTTATTTGCAGCTTCTCCTGTTAATTTTACACTATGAATCCTGGCCCGTTTTTTAAATTTCTCGAACCAACCACGAGAAGCCCCAAAGGTTTCCGTAATTTCTTCAGTTTGTTTAGATTTCAGGTGATTAAACTGGAATATTTTTTTTATGTTAAATGGGGCTTGAAATTGCGGACTTCGTTATATCGAAGCTTCGTTATCAGAGGTAACGTTAACAGAGGTATGCCTGTATAACATGAATGAATTTAATCAGAGCTGTTTAAAATTTGTACCTTCTATTACAATACTATAATGGAAAAGACAGAGATATCTTATATCCTATTCACCATTTTTGTCGGTCAGCATAATAATCTCCAATTGCATTCCAAGCATCTTCTAACTGCCTGTCATCAACTCCACTTGCTCCTCCTTTCAGCAATTGCACAACACGAAACCAATCTCCTAAGAGACTTCGCAGATCTATAGCTAAATCTCTGCACAGAAAACAATTTTGTAAAAATTGTGTTAAAAGTTTTCAATAAAATATATGGCCATTTATAAATTTCAGACCTGTTATAGAAAACACAAGTAATGCATTTTAAATAAATTTTTAAAAATTTTAATATGCAAATTTTGATACAATACATTTTGACCTTACACTGGAATCTTCTTCAATAGTGCAATTAACTTTAATTACTTAACATTTATATCAGATAGAAATTCACAATAAAAAAAAAAAAGTCCTAATGGCCATGGCCATATTTACATGGCCATTACTGGTTAACATAACTATGTACAACTCTTGTTTGTCTAAAGTTTCTATAGGGACAAGTGTCTATTGCTGGATGACAAAAAAAAACTGATGGGCATCTTCTACATCCAAAGTGATTGAAGGTGCCTCCGTAGCCAGGTGGGAAGGAGCAGCAGTGCGTAGCACACGCTTCTTGATTAGACCGGGGTTCGAGCCCATCACCACCAAATACGGAGGATGCGGAAAGGTTAGGGAATGACCACTGCATATCCCGGAGCAATATGGCCTTAGTTGCTAATGCTCCTAAAAAAACCAAATAATAAATAAAAATAAATAGTGATTGATGATTATACCTGGATGGGCAATGAATGATGTTTTGTTATGTGGATTACTTCCTCAGCCTGAAACTTCATTCTGTACTGATTATCGGAATCTGCGAAGAGTCTGTTAAGAGTTAATTTACACACAATTAGGAAAATCTGGTCTCTGAGAAGCAGTAACTTATAAATATCAATATATCAAGCTCACTGATTTTCCCACACTTACTTCTTCAGAATGTTTTAAATAGCCAATCAATAACAGGTTGTTGTTGTTGTTGTTATTTGGTTTTTAGGAGCATTAGCAACTAAGGCCATATTGCTCTGGGATATGCGGTGGTCATTCCCTGACCTTTCCGCATCCTCTGTATTTGGTGGCTCACAGGCTCGAACCCCGGTCTAATCAAGAAGAATGTGCTACGCACTGCTGCTCCTGCCCACCTGGCTACAGAGGTGCTTCAATAACAGGTGACCTTGAGATATCATTATAAGCATTTGATATACAATGCCAATGTTAGAAGGTAGCAGCACAAGATAAAATTATCACAGACATTATCTACATACATGGGGTAGAAGAAAATAACTAGAGTACAACAGCAATAATAGTTTCTGTTTTTTATAACAAACTGGAAAAGAAGAGAAGATATAAAAAAAATTAACCTTGCACAGAGTATTTTACTCACAGATCTCTCATTTATATGTATTAGGAATTCAGCATTTTCCAAGTGTGGGAAACTTTATTATGTCAGTGAAACATCTTATCAACAGGAGAAAATATTAAATACATATTAGCTGTATTATTACCTGCCACTAGTGCAGTAGTTATGCTTGGAATTATGCAACCATAACTACTGCACAGATGGCATATCTGCTAAGGCAACTAACAGTGATATACTGTATGCCTTCACTACACTTATCATAGCAGTTATCCTGTAAATAAAATTTCACAACTACAAAAAGAAGTGAAATCAAAATCTAAGTATACTACCCCCATTGTATCATGATTCATAATGGTATTCTGTAAAGTTTATCTTATAAATAAATTTTAGCAGTTATCCTGTACATAAACTATGAAAAGAAATGTAATCACAACCCAATTATTATAATGATGCATAATGCAATCATAACCCTCCATTTTATCATGATGCATAATGATATTATGTAAACTTTATCCCATAAATAAATTTTAGTATAGCAGTTTTCCTGTAAATAAATTTTTACAGGATGGAATTTTCAAGTTGTAAAATCACAAACTAAGTACGTTACCTTCCACTGTATCATGACTCATAACAGAATTCTGTAAAATTTTATCTTTTAGTTCCCATGGCTATATAATCGTTACCCAAATTAATCTCAGTTCTTACTGTTTCACCAAACTCAAGGTAAAAATCTAGACTTCTCCATGGTTTTTACATGGACACTCTTTCTGATGCTCCTCTTTTGATTCAACTTTTTAACATTGGTCACATTTCTTCTTTTTTTCATTTCTCTACAGCCCATTTTACCTTTGACTTAGAAGCAATAATTTCATTCTCTACATAAACTTTATTGAATCCAACTGTGAACTTGATCTTGTGCAAATTTTAATATACAGTAAACCCCCGCTATTCGCGGTATCTGTATTCGCGGTTTCGCGTATTCGCGATCGCCGATTTAATATAAAATGAAACCTAAAAAATGTGAATTTTAAAGCGCCGTGAATATTTTCCGCCATAAAAAAACATGGGCGTGGCTAAAATTATCTTTCCCGGTCAAAACAGCGCTCAGTGGGTGGGGGAAGAGTGGTGACAAAATCGCGAGCTGAATGTTTCTCGCTAATCCTTGTTCAATATGTGTTATGCGCTTGTTATGGAAGGTTTCGTCGTTTGCTTTTAATTTATATGCTTATAAATTTATCAATTTATAAATTGATATGCTTACAAAAGTGATAAATCTCCCGTTTTGCAGTGTAAAACAGACTTTTTCGAGTGTGTTAATGGAAGAAAGTGACTTTATTGTGGACAAGTTCTTTCTAACCCCTACAAAAATATGACTACGAATAACAAGAGAAATGTGAAAATATCAAAGAAGGTGATGACATTAGCGAATAAAATTAAGTCATTAGATAAAATTTCTAATGGTGAAAGTGTCTCCTCAGTGGCAAAACATTATAAAATCAATAAGTCAACGGTACGATCAATCAAGAAATCGGAAGAAAAAGTCCGCCGTAGTGTCCGTGAAAACGCGCTAATTGCTTCAAAAATTTGCTCTGTAACTCGTGATGTTAAATTAGAAAAAATGGAAAAAACTTTAAATCTGTGGATAGAAGACCGAACTCAAAATAAAATTCCGTTAAATTCACTCATCATTCGCGAAAACGCAAAACTCCTTATCAACGCTTTAGCGAAACTGGTGATAGCACTGGCGGGATAGGTTTTTTAGCTAGCAAAGACGCTGGTTTGAAAGATTTGTTTGAAATTTCTAATAAATATTACATTTAATATTAAATTGTTTCTTATTTTCATTTTGATGCCATATGCTTGCATTTCACTATGTACTGTCTATGTACATAGTCATATTATGAAGGTACATATAACACATACATAGACAAAATCTTAGACTAGTTTTTCTTATATATTTCATACTTTGGAACGGAACCCCTTTATTACTATGGGAGCCATAACTCAGTATTCGCGTTTTCGGTATTCGCGGCATTTCTCAGGAACGTAAACCCCGCGAATAGCGGGGGTTTACTGTATATGCATATATTAGGAATCAACATATCAATTTCTGCCATTTCTTTACTTGTTCTTGCAGAGCCCCCTGATCATCTAAAAACAACTCCAATGATTGATGTTAAAGGGGAGGGAGGGAGGGAGAGAGAGAGAGAGAGAGAGAGAGAGAGAGTGAGTTTGTTTGTTGTTTGTTATTTGGTTTTTAGGAGCATTAGCAACTAAGGCCATATTGCTCCGGGATATGCGGTGGTCATTCCCTGCCCTTTCCGCATCCTCCGTATTTGGTGGTGATGGGCTCGAACCCCGGTCTAATCAAAAAGCGTGTGCTATGCACTGCTGCTCCTTCCCACCTGGCTACGGAGGTGCCGAGAGAGAGAGAGAGAGAGAGAGAGAGAGAGAGAGAGAGAGAATGTAATGAAGAGAATCAGATAACTGATTTAATAATATGAGTTAAACTTACTACTCAGTGTGCCTGAGAAAGCATAAAAGACAGCCAATGTTCTATCTCAAGCTTAACAGGGCATTGTTTTTCATTAACCCAGTGATGACTGTGGCAGTGCATGGAATGTGCTAAATTAAAATGGCTATCACAGTAATGTAAATAAGAAATTTAATATTCCTTCAGTATGTTTTTGACTTTTGATCTGCACCTCTGATTTTGCTTAAATTTGAGAAATATATTGTAAAAAAATCAGATTTAAGTATTAGACATTCTTCATATGCCTAGGCACAGGCTCATGAAATAACAGGATTAAGTATTTTTGAGAATTTCACGTTTGTAGTAAAAAAAAAAACATCATGGGTTGGAAAAAGTACTTCTAGAGTAATGTAGACACCTAACGTTAATTTATTTTTGATTTTGATTTGATATCTTACATGTCATTGTTTCAGTTTGAAGTGTTTTAGTTGGATTATAATTTTTTTCTGGTGGACAACGTAAAACGTTTTTAGTTGATGATTGATCAACTATTGCATTACTGACGTTAGTGACTTTATATTTTGCACATATGATCATGTAAGTGGAATTCTTATTTTAATTTATATACATCTTCTTGTCATTTTTTTAGCACTAGTGATCTGCTAGCACAGTCAGACACACAAATACAGCAGTCACTAGTGGGCAGCTGATATGACACTAAATTTAAAAAGGCATCGGCACTTCAATTCTATGTGCAGCAATCATTATTGTTCACAATACTAAAATAAAACAGTAAACTTTTATAATTACATCAGAATGCAATATATTGATTTCATTTGCAGATTAATTGTTAACTTTTATTTGTGATCTGATTCCCAAACATTATATGTTTAATTTGCATATAATGCAGACTAATTAATTTGCAGACAAAGCATGAGAAAGTGGAGGAAGCAAATCTGGCAGTCTTTCAAATTATTTAAATTTTTAAAAACATTTTTTAAAGTGTATATTGGAAAACTTGACTTAAATCTTCTAAAAATATATTTTTATCATATATGCTTAAAAAATATTCCACAAGATGTCTCCATGTGCATTTATATGCTAATGAAAATAGTTATTAGCTATTGTGATTATTTTTAATCTTGATTTAATGTAATTTATAAAAAAAAATCATGAAAATAATAATTAAAAAATTATATATTACTTCTTCTGATATCCAATATACTGCCAAAATAATGAATACATTAAGAAGTGCCCAATTTTAAATTATTACTGCCTTTATTTGAAACATTTCTAGGGAATCAGAGGACTTGCAGAAGCCTGCTAATGTGAGTTTTAGGAATATGCTAGCTAGTGGATTAAATGTCCAAATATTCTCAATTCTTGGATTACATTCAGTTTATATCTGCATTATTTAATTAACTGGAATTAATTAATTCACTTACCTACGATCAATGTCCAAACAAAGTTTTTCTGCTTCATCAAACTGCTTGAAATAAGCAGCTACTTCAGCTTTTCTCATTGTTTCATTCTTAATGAGATTTAAAAATAATTAAGAGGGGATCATAAGAATAAACCATTAAAATGCATTTAAAAAATACTTGTTAATAAAACTGTCATATGAAAAAATTTTATAAATTCAAAATTGTGGTGTGGCCGCTCTGTTTGTCGCTCTGCATTATTGCCGTACTACTGGCTGATTTTTTATTTATTTATTTTTTTTTTAAATATCATATTTATTTTAATTATCAGATATATACACATATATATACATACATACATAT
This sequence comes from Mastigoproctus giganteus, assembly GCF_048544385.1. Classification (NCBI taxonomy): domain Eukaryota; kingdom Metazoa; phylum Arthropoda; class Arachnida; order Uropygi; family Thelyphonidae; genus Mastigoproctus; species Mastigoproctus giganteus. The sequence goes on along the minus strand of NC_143585.1, from coordinate 29,759,998 downwards.
ATATTATATATGTACACACACACACACACACACACACACACACACACACACACACACATATATATATATATAGGGTGTTTCAAAAATGATGGTCAAACAATAATTTAAAGGTGAAGAGTACAAACTAAAATAAGCAAAAAAAGTCTCAGAGAACATCGGGCCGCAAATGAATCGTTTTCAAGATATTGCACATTTTCTGTTAACACCTGCCACTGACTATGGGAGCACTCTGGGAGGGTAGTCTGTATTGCTGAGACCTTGTACATGCTGGATATGGTAGGGGTACAGTAACTGGCAATGTAAAATTCACCACACAGCTATGACTCAGCACATGCTCTTGCAGAGCAACCCTCCTTGTCAAAATTCCTGGATTTTGTTCTATTCTTTCTAACACCCTTTCCTCAACATCAGGTATTATGGTTCTGGGCCTACCTGCTTGTACTCTATGTTCTCTAAGGCACATATGTACACTGTTGGGCTGTTGCCCAACAGCCTGTTGGGCTGCCTTCGGCGGGGAAATGCTTCTTGGTACAAACGTGCAGCCTCGAGTGCACTGCCGTTGGCTTTACCATACATGAAGTGCATGTCCGCATACTTTATTGCTGTAACCTCTTTCCATGTTGACTATCCTTTGACAAGTACTAGTATGCCTGCTACATCTCAGAGCATTGGGAGTGGGGAAAGGGTGAAAATGAGCATAACATAACCTAACCTAAACAAACAAGTCAGTGGTGAATCCCAACTCTGTACAGTTCACCTTATCAGTTGTGGATCGCAACTAGAAATGTGCAATATCTCGAAAACGATTCACTTAAGGGCCCATGTTTACTAGGCTTTTTTTTTTTTCATATTGTGGTCTGTACAGTTTACCTTTAAATTATCGACCATTACTTTTGAAACAACCTTAATGTATATCTAGTTCACCATATTGGGTATATGGTGAACTAGATTTTATGATTATGCAGGGCTATGTGTGATAAGCATAACCTCAGCAAACAGCTCTAAAAGTAGCAAAAGAATTAGGCTGGTTGGTTATAGTGGGGAAATAGTAAAGATGCCGTAAGATAAACCAAAGAGAGAGCCCTAAAAAAATTATATATACATAATAATAAAATTAAAATTATTTTCAATTATTATTATAAGGATACATTGAAGGGTACATTATCAAAGGCTCATCATCCTTCATTCTCAATCTACTGCAGGATGAAAGTCTCTCCAACAACTTTCCAGTTCCTTCTGTTTTGTGCAACGGCCATCCATTTACTACCCACAAACTCTTGAATTTCATCTGTCTATCTCCACCTGTTGTCCAGGTTTTCTTCTAGATCCTCTTGGATACCATTCTGTTCTTTTCTCAGTCCATCTGTCATCATATCTTTGAGCTATGTGCCCTGCCCAAGACCATTTTAGTTCGCTGCCTAATCCATGTGTTTCTCTTCTTATCTGACAGTGTGGTCCCTAATATAATTCATTCCATTCTTCACTGTGTAGTTCTCAGCTTCTGTTCCATTCTTTTGGTGAGTGCCCAAGTTTCACTTCCATAAGTCATGATTAGACTCGGGGTTCAAGCCCATCACCACCAGCCAACATCCATTTACTGTCCAACTTCAAACCCACAGAACCAACTTTTTATCTTCCTCATTTATTCATTCAACTGCCATTTTCTGGAACAACCTTCCTTCATACATATTTCCTGAAAATTACAATTTACAGAAGTTCAAGTCCAATGTCAACAAATATCTTCTTTCGTCTTCTCAACCTTCAACCCAAGCACGGTACTAAGTACTATAGGTTCTAATACCTCTCGTGTTTGGGGTTCTCATAAAAAAAAAAAAAAAAAAAAAATACGGAGGATGCAGAAAGGTCAGGGAATGACCACCGCATATCCTGGAGCAATATGGCCTTAGTTGTTAATGCTCCTAAAAACCAAATAACAACAACAACAACAACATAAGTCATGGTGGGGAGTTCGCTGCCTAATCCAATAGAGTATACATTGGTTCATTATTTTACGTTTCAGATAAATTGGGATATTGTTCTTCAGTATGCGACTATATTTCCTGAATGCTATCCATTCAAAATTTATTCTTCTCTTGACTTCCAGCCATTTATTATTATTATAAATGGCTGGAAGCCATTTGAATCCACCTTTTCAATTACTGCTCCTTCAATCATTATATTCCATTCTGTGGCATAATTGTTCATCATTACTTTTGTTTTAGCCATATCATCTGTAGTCTGAAATTCTTACTAACTCTGCATAACTGATTAAGATTTTCCTCTAATTGTTTGGGATCATGGCTTATGATCACAATGTCATCTGCAAATCGTAAATGGTTTAGGTACTCTCCATTCACATTGACCCCTTTCTGCGACTAGTTTAAATCTTCTGAAAGTTTCCTCAAAGGCATTAGTAAACATCTTCGTAGATATTGTGTCTCCTTTTTGAAATCCTTTCTCAATTTTAAATTTGCTACTATCTTTGTCTAGTCTAATAATGGAGGTAGCGTTCTCATATATTTTCTTCAAAATCATAATATGCCTTGTTTTTCCAGTGCCCGAAACATTGCTTATGCTGTATGGAGTCAAATGCCTTATCATAATCCACAAATGCCAGGCATAATGGTGTTTTATATTCATTTGCTTTCTCCATTAGCTGTGATATTACATGAAGGTGATTCATAGTTGAGAATCCTGTCCTAAAGCCAGTTTACTCTTTCGGTTGATTCTTATTAAATATTCTTTCTAATCTGTTAGTAATGCCCCTTGTGAACAACTTGTAGATGTGAGATAACAAGCTAATTAGTCAATGATTTCCAATTTCTGATTTATCTCCTTTCTTATGCAGCAAAACTATGATTGCATTATTTCACTTCTTAGGCGCCACACCTTTTCTAATGCATTTTATGAAGAGCCTTGGCAGTTTCTGTGTCATGTCTCTTTCTCCCAATTTTAACAACTCTACAGTAACTTTATCTTCCCCCGGGGCTTTCTGATTCTTAATTTTCATCAATGCCTGTTCTACCTCATCAGGAAGGATATCAGGTATGTTGTATGTGTTACTAATTTGCAATCCATCTTCCCCAATGCTGGCATCATTCCCTCGCTCCTTGTATAACTCATTATGGTAGTCTTCTGCTATTTGAATTATGCCTTCTCTGCTATTTATAAGTACACCATCGCTATTCTTCAGTTCCAGTATCATTTGTATTTCTGTATTACTGCTCATGGCTGCTGATTTAAGTCCTTTGTTTTCCCTTAATGCGTGTTCTACTTTTCTTGTGTTAAATCTTCTTATGTCCTCTCTGAGTCTCTTTTTAATGGAGTTGCATAACTCAGTATACTCAATTCTATCCTAGTCAGTGTTTATCTTGCTCTTCATTTGTCATCTTTGGCTCATCATGACAAGTGTTTCATGACTAATTTTTTCTTCTTTGGATTTCTTTTTACCTATAGGTTTCTTAGGCTTTATCACTTTCAGAAAGTTGTAGTATTCCTCATTGATATCTTGGTCCTGAACAGTCTGCAGAAGCTCAAACTTGTTCTTAAGTTCCAGTACCTACTGCTTTTTCTCCTCTTCTGTTATCTCAAAGATCTTCACATTATTTACACGAGTCAGCTTTTCCCTTTCCTTTCTTACATCTATATCAAGTGTGCATCTTACCATTCTGTGATCACTTCCAATGTTTACCTTGTTCAAGGCGGTAACATCATTCATGATATATCTTCTGTTAGTGAGGATGAAGTCAATTTCATTAGTTGTTAATCCATTTGAGCGTTTCTATGATGTCCACTTTCTGTTCACCCTTTTCTTGAAAAAAGTGTTCATTACTGACATTCTGCAAATTCCACAAATCCAAAATTTCCTATAGTTCTCCTTTCTGTGCTGTTTTGTCTCTTTCCAACCTTAGCATTGAAGTCCCCCATAATGATAGTGTAGTGGGTTTTCTGCTCATCTAGAAGACTCAATTTTGGTGTAGATTTCTTTAGCCTCTTCATCATCATGGTTCGATGCTGGTGCATAAATCATTATAACCTTTAGCTTGTACCTCTTAGAAATCCTGAGTAGTAGTCTTGACACCCTTGACACCCTTTTGAATTCCAAAATGTTGTTTTTTAAATCTTTATGGACCAGAAATCCAACTCCACCTTCGCTCATGTCACTGTTTCCATTGGTGTACAGCAGATTTCCACTTGATAAACTTATAAGTGATTCTTTTCTTGTTCTTGTTTCAGCCAAACTGACGATATTCCAATTCACATTTTCTAATTTCTTTTCCAGCTCTAATATCCTATCTTCACCAATGAGCGATCTTACATTGTAACAGGCCAAGTTAAGTTTCCATGCATGGCAGCCTGGTCGTATGCAGAGATTCTTAGCACCCTCTGCTTCCACTCTGATCCTTTCACTGCTGTAAGAGGGGAAGTGAAAGCCGCTGGGGCTGAGGGCCATTTGTTTTGTCGTGCTGTTATGTACTGGAGGGTTTGGTCTTTTCTTCTTCACACTGACCACGCATCTTGAAGAGAATCATTCTACATGTTCGTTGCCAACAAAGTGATGTACCATCGAGGTGTGCATGAGTGGATTTTAGGAAGGCATGCCAAACGGACTTCTCCTAAATTTTCTGAAATAGAAAGATATTGGATCCATCAGTGTTTTAGACTAAGTGTCTGATAACACACAGAATGCCTGTTCCCTTGTAAGCCCCGAGGCTACTACCATTCAATACATTCCAATTATAATTAGCTGAAGCTATCTGTTTCTTATTGCTATCTGCCAGTATAAAAGAGGTTAAAGTTAGGCCAACAGGCCATATTGTGAAATTGAAATACATTCTCAATTATTTAACGGCTTACTGGCAGAATAACTGCTAGTCCAAAAAAACAGCAGACAGGATAATAATATACATATGATTGAGAGGGTTGGGAGGTGGATGTTAATAGAGGATAAGTAATGAGCTGAGGGTTAAATTACGCAAAACAAAGGGAAGAAATAGGATAGTATAGTATTTCAATCATCCTCAAGTACTTTAATACTTCATGAGGTATAAAAATTAGAATAAGATAATATAAAGAGAAGGGAAAAGCATATGCCAACGTTACCTGGACACACACTGGGAGTGTAACTGCCCATCCCTTGAGGCGGGATCCAGTATTTTCATAAGGCATAAAGTAATAACAGGATCAATGGAGTACATATAACATAAACTAATAGAATTACAGAGAATACTAAAAATAAACCTAAAGGCAAAGAGAAAGAAAAGCATCATATAAAGGAATAGATAAATAACAGCCAGTAACTATAGTTTGTCAGGGAAGCGGGGAACATGCTTTGCAAAAAGGATAGGTGGAATAGGACCAGGGTATGTCTGCCAGGGGCAAAGGTTGATGACGTTGTAGAGCGGATATCATCTTTTAAGGGCACAAAAGGTGATATAGTTGTACACGTTGGCACTAATGATATTAAGAGTAGGAGACCGGCGGAATTACTTAGCAAGTACAGGTCACTGTTGAAAAAAAGCCGTGAATTAGGGTTGAATTTGAAAGTGTCTGCAATTCTGCCCAGACACGATAGGAGGGAGTATATGATGAAAGCCTTGTCGATCAATTCGGCCCTGGAGGGATTGTGCAAGGCTCAAGGGGTAGAATTTTTTTCAGCCTGGACTGTACTTGTTAACAGGAGAGATTGCTTCTACAGGGATGGGATACACTTAAATAGAAAGGGTGCAAGAAGTTTTGCTGATGCTGTCGAGGCAGAGTTAGGTGGGTCGGAAAACTGCTAGTTGGGGGGATACAAGGACTAATAGATTAACAGTAGCCACTGGCAGAGGTGGAAGTGATTCTTGCACTGCTTCTATTGAAATGAGCGGAAGCCTGAAAAACAAGATGCAGGATATTTCAGAGACTGCTGGGAGTCATTGCGGTACAAGTAAACACATGGGTTGTGTTAGGGTAGCTAAGAATAGAAACAGGTGCATGTATACCTGCGTGTACACCAATGCTAGAGTTTGGTAAATAAATTTGATGAATTTGAGGTATTGCTCAAAACATCAAAGGCAGATATTGTTGGGATATCAGAGACGTGGTGTCACACAGATATAAGTAATGCGGAACTGGAATTTGGGGAATACAATGTGTATAGAAAGGATAGACAGGACAGGAGGGGAGGAGGGGTTATGCTATTAATTAAGAAACACATAAAGTCCAAGGAAGTGAAGCCAGTTGACATCGATGGACAGGGCAGTGTCGAGTCAGTTGGGTGTCACATAAGCATAGGGAAATCAAAATTGAGAGTAGGAGTGTGCTATAGGCCTAATGACTCTGATGAGTATAATAAGACATTGTACAAGGAAATAGAGTGGGCCAGTAAATCAGAGAGTCTTATAATGGGGGATTTTAATTTCCCAGATATTGACTGGAATTTGTGATTTGGTCACTCGCACACTAGCAAGGCTTTTGTGGATTTATTGGATGATTGTTTTCTACATCAGTATGTTCGTGAGGCAACAAGAGGGAGCAATACTCTTGATCTGATTATCAGTAGTGATTCTTCATGCATTAATAATCTGCAGGTAAATGAACCACTAGGTGGCAGTGATCACAGTGTGTTGAAGTGGGATTTATCTCAAGGAGGTAACTACCATCAGAGGTAAAGGGAAGGGTTTTTGTTTTCGTAAAGGCGACTATGACGGTCTGAGACAGTATTTAAATTCTATACAGTGGGACCAACTGATGATGTTACCAACAGCAAACTTAAAACGGGAAGCATTCAAGGAACTAATCTTGGAGGCTACCAGGCTTTACATACCAACTAAGAAATATCGTTCAAGGTTTAGGCCTAAATGGTTGTCAGATGAACTAATGAGACATGTGGCAGAGAAGAAAAATGCATGGGATACATACAAATTAATGGGTGACATGGAAGCCTATGATAGATATAAGTTGGTCTGTAACCAAGTCACAAAGGAGATTAGGCAGGCAAAGGCAGACTACGAAAAATCCTTGGCAAAGGATGCAAAGAAAAACAGAAAAGAGTTCTTTACATATTTAACTCAAGACGGAAAGGGATGAATCAGATTGGTCCACTGGATATTGATGGTTCAACAGTTGAGGATCCTGCTCAGGTGGCTAACAATTTAAATGAGTATTTTGCATCTACATTCACGCATGAGGAGTTATTCAGGAAGGAGAATGATGTAGGTAAAGTAAACATTGGCAGTGAGCTGGATGATTTTGTAATAACTGAGAGGAAAGTGGAGGAGAGATTGTTGAGGATAAACATAAAAAAGGCACCTGGGGTGGATGGGATCTATCCAGTTATATTAATGGAGGCAGCAAAGGAAGTAAGCAAGCCCCTAGCCATAATTATGAGAGCTTCTTTGGACTCAGGGGAGGTACCCATAGACTGGAGATGTGCAAATGTAACCCCAATTCACAAAGGAGGATCAAAGGCTGACACAAGTAATTATAGACCTGTTAGTTTAACTTCTGTTCCAGGTAAATTAATGGAGGCACTGGTTAAAGAAGCACTGCAGGATCATCTAGACAAGAATTCAGTTATAGCTCAGACACAGCATGGTTTTGTTAAGGGCAGGTCTTGCCTGACCAATTTGATTGGATACTATGATGTAGTCACAAAAGAACTGGATGCAGGGAATAACTTTGATATTATATATTTGGATCTTAGAAAGGCTTTTGATACTGTTGCACATGGAAGACTGCTGCACAAATTGGAGCAGTGTGGCATTGGAGGCAAATTGCTGCTATGGATAAGGGGATGGTTGAGTGGCAGAAGACAGAGAGTGGTAATCAATGGACACTGCTCAACGTGGACTAATGTTATTAGTGGAGTTCCTCAAGGTTCAGTGTTGGGTCCATTGTTGTTTTCGGTGTTTATGAATGATATTGATGATGGGATATCAAGTTTAATGTCTAAGTTTGCAGATGATACAAAGGTTGGCAGGGTCGTTAAGGACACTACTGACGCTATGCTGCTGCAACAGGATCTGGAAAGGTTGAACAGATGGGCTGAGAGGTGGCAAATGAAGTTTAACATTGACAAATGTAAAGTACTACATATGGGAAACAGTAATCCCAGAGCAACGTATCAACTCTGCTGTACTACACTGACAGTGGTGGAGAATGAAAAGGACCTGGGGATAATTGTGCAGGCAGATATGAAGTTCTCTGAGCAGTGCAGACGAGCTGCAAGAGTAGCTCATGGTGTCTTGTCAATGATAAAGAGGAATTTTTCTAGCAGGGATAAGGAGGTGATTATTCCCTTGTATAAGGCAATGGTTAGGCCACATCTTGAGTACTGTATACAGGTCTGGAGGCCTCATTTCAGGAAGGATGTGGAGCTGCTGGAACGGGTACAGAGAAGGGCAACAAGATTAGTGAATGGAACAAAGGATTGCTCTTACGAAGAAAGGCTTAAGTTTTGCAAATTACAGAGTCTGGAGACTAGGCACCGGAGAGGTGATCTGATAGAGGTGTATAAGGCTTTGAATGGTTTGAGCATGCTCAATGCCAATGGGATTCTTCATCTTGCTCAGAATAATCAGCTCAGAGGGCATAAATTCAAATTGAGGAAGGACGGATGTCGGATAGATGTGCGGAAATTTGCCTTTGGCCAGCGGGTGGTTGGTTGGTGGAACCGACTTCCATCACTTGTTGTTGAAGTTGATAGCCTAAACAAATTTAAAGCTCAACTGGACAGGTATTTCGAACGAACGGAGGGGTGAAATGGGAGTGGGTTTTTTTTTTTTTTTTTTTTGCTGATGCTGAATAAGCTTGCTTTCTTGCATCATATGCCTCTACTAATGCTAATGCTATAAAGTAAAGGAAAAATTAAATCAATTACAAGTAAAAATTACTAGTAATACTCTTAACTATAAATAGTACAGTATAAAGAAATACATAACTTTAAATAATGGAATATAAAGGCAGAAAAATGTAATATATTATAACATACTTAAAAGAATTCAATTAGAATAGGCATGAACAATAGAAATAAGAGATATTGCTATATTTTGAAAAAGTAAGAAAGTATTAATGTACACAGTAACTGGAAAATAATGCAAAATAAGAAGAGGAAATATAATACCTGTAATAGTAAAGCTAAGCAGAATAGAAACCTTACCTCTTTGTCTCAATTTCTACACCAAAAAAAATGAAAACCACCTTGCAAAACTGAAGAAAAGATGAGTAAACCAAGAACTTTTTTATATTTACAAAATATATTTACAAATTTTGCGTACCTGAAGTCCAGCAACTTTTTTAACAAACTGAATTCCTTGGTAATCTTTACACCTAACAAAAGCTGCTTCTGCAGTCTGAAAGTCCATTTTGTGTATTGCTGCTTCAGCCAGTAATCTCCTATATGTTATAAAAATTTATGGATCTTATCTATCTAGTATTTAGTGTATGCAAAATATTAGTTTCCCCAAATGCATTTAGAAAGTAAGGTAATGCTATAAGAGGATTTCATACACCACATGAAATGCTTTAAAATCTCTACGGGATAGCAGTAGAATGGTAACTCATATTTGCATAAAGCTGAATTTTTTCTGTTATAGTCATGTAAACAAAATAAAATAAAAAAAGGTAATGTTATAAGATAAAATAGCTAAAAGGAACTTCACAAAGCACACTATGCAAGAGAAAAATTTAATTAATACTGGTATTTCAAAGAAGGCTGCATGTCTTCACCTGCTGTTCTGCAGAATTTGTGGTTATCATAATAACTATAATCACTATCTGTCTACACCATATGGAGAAGATTTTTTTGTCAAAACAGGATCAAACTATGCAACTCTCTTCAGTAAGTCTCTGATGACGGTTGCATGTTTTTTTTTTTGCCCTGGAAACCGTAGTTTTTCATTAGAAGGAGACTAACTGAATAGAGAATACTCATATATGGTATGCTGATGATCCCTGAAGCTTATCCCAGTCATCCAAAGGAGCATGCCTTAGTACTGATCATTAATTACTCACTCAATTATTGTATCATCTACAAATTTTGATACCCTTCATCAGTGTCATTCAAAATCAGAAACAGGAACAATCCAACCATTGATTCCTTTGAGTTCTTCCCCTTCTAACCATAGCCATTGTGTAAATTAACCAATAATTTACAACACTTTGCCTCCTGCCATGTATTCATCCCATAAGGAATAACACAACCTTATTCACAATGCTTCAGCTTACGTCACAATCTGTCATGCAGTAAAAGGTCAAGTTTTCTGTTAAAGTCCAAATAAACAATCTCAGTTTTTTCCTTAAGGATTTGAAATATTTTAAGAGGTGTGGACTTATAATTCATTATGAAGTTCAAATGGTTATTTATATTGGATGTTGTATTTATTATACGTTGTGAACACCTGTGTATGTTAGAGATTTTACTTTCTTTCATGTAAGCCCCATGTGATTTTACTTTCTTTCATGATTTTACTTTCTTTCATGTAAGGCCTATGTGCTGTACACGGCATGCTGCAACTTCAGCCTATTTATTGGTATACAGTAATCAGTACATATATATAGAGCATGACAATAAAGGATGTTTATTTTTTTTTATAATAGTTAATCAGGTTGGTTAAGATTTTCCCTTTACAAAACCATGCTTTCTTTCCTAGAAAAAAACCATTTGTATTGAGATGGTCCTGAATTGCATTCTTAATAATTCATGATTTTTCTACTACTAAAAACAGACCAACTGGCTCATAGTTCCACTTCATTCTTAGAACCACCTTTATAGACTAGCAATACATTGCAACTTTTCCAATCAAAGGGAACCACCCTTGAGCCTAATGAAGACCTAATGATTAACCTTAATGGTGTGGTGCAATTTCTTGATGCTTCTCTCAAATAACTGGGTACGTACTATCTACCCCAGCACCCTTACTTATTTTCATGCTCACAAATTTTTATAGTATATATTACTCTGCAAATTTCTGCATTGATGATTTTACAGTTTTTAGTACAGTTTCTCCTCACCAAAAAGTTGTTGTTATCAAGTTTTAGGTGCATCAGTGACTTAGACCATATTGCATTGTACATATTATGCAATATAAATCATGTTTTTCTGTGGTTGAGTTGTCTATTTGCTAGAAGAAAAAATACCCAGGTTTCTGGGAAAAACCATGCAGACCGACTAACTCAGCCATGTTGTGAAAAATGTCCATAAAAATTTATGTCATTGACAGATTTGAACTCGTCTTTTCCACCCAGTATGTGGAGGATGATGATTACAGCCAGGCCTCACATAACACAAGTTCGATTAACACATTTTTCAGTTACCGCTATTTGAAAAAATTATACCACTTTTCACTTTACACAATGCAAATTTCCAGTTAACGCAACCTTTTTTTTATGTGAGAGTTGAAAAAGTTAAAATTTGAATTGCATGCTAAGTTTACTGCACGTCAGGCAGGCAATAAACAAGCATTTGCCATTTGCCATCTGCCCACCTCAGTGTGTTCCATCAACCATCGGAAGCAGACATGTTACTTGTTTGTCCCCCACTAATAAAGTCACCTGCAGACTTGCATTTAAAAATTCTAATTTAAAAATGCACCAGATGAAAATGTTACGGCAAAGGAGGTATAAGAACAAGATGAAACCTTTCGTATCACAGAGATTCTCTGTGATATTTATTTCACCAAGGCCTAGAGAAGATTGTTGTTGGTTATTGGAAATTGATTGATGAAAAACAGAAAGACAACACTGTTCAAATATTTTTGTAACAAATAGTTTCTTCATTGTGTATTATATGCAATAAACATTTAATTCTATAATTATTTTCATTATCTTTTACATGATATACAGTTAAAAAGTTATTCAAAAGATATTTTTAAAATTCTTTATGGATATTTCTGAAGGTCACGGACCAATTATAATTTTTCCTATTGATTATTATATTCGATTAATGCATTTCTGTTTTGCATGATGTGCTCGCGGGATGAATTAATTGCATTAATTGAGGCCAGCCTGTATATCAACTATGCTACCCACGAGGACTCACTAGGAAAAAATTAATTTGTAAAGATCAATGCAAAGTATCTATTTAATTCATATGCTGCATCAATAACTACCCATACGATGACTCTCATCAACCGGTGCAATACCACCACTTTGCTTATTGGAGGCTTGAAGTGGTGGAACTCATGTTTCGTCTCTAGAGCTAAGTTCCGGTCAACCCTTCACCATCTCTTCCATCACGCAGTATGATTGATGACTTTTGAAGTTATGATGAACAACATGGCGAGATCCAATATTCCTTACATTTCAAGGGTACAGCTCTAAAACGGTGTTCGCAGGCTGGCAGCTAGTTAGTACACCGGACCGAACCTATTGGTAACTCTCTAGGAGGCTTCCGGATCAGCTAGTGCATCTTGCTACCTCTACTCTGCCAGATAGTGACTGGAGAGAGTCCGAGTAGTGTGTATGCGGGGAGCATTGTCGAGGCCATGTTATGTCAAGGATCTGGGTATATTCTTACCATATGTACGCCATATCCAAAAATTTCATTACTTCATACAGCATGTCCCACCCACTTTTTCTTACAATTGAATACACCATGAATTGTCAAACTAATAGAGCAAGCTTATCTGCGAAAAGATCTAAACCTCCCAAGCACTTCATAATTCATTTTACAAATATACGTGGTCTCAATTCTAATCTCAACGATGTCCATTTCCACTTGCAGTCTGCCAAACCCCATGTACTTTTCCTGACAGAATTTCAGTTATCAGTTGATTCAACTACTGCTCATCTCAGATGCCCAAATTATTCGCTGTATGATTCCTTTCGCCTCAAAGGTGGTACTTGTGCATATGTCCGTTCTGATATTCCCTGTCAGAGACTTGGCAATTTGGAATCTCCTCTCTTTGATCTTTTCTGGCTTAAAATCTCTCTACCTCATTGGGTCAAATTCATTTGTTGTCTCTACCGTTCTCCCAATTCCACTAATCACTTGGAGCTCTTTGACTTCCTTTCTTTGCAACTTGACTTTCTCCAGTCCAACTTTCCTAACAGTGAGGTAATTTTCCTTGGTGATTTTAAAGTTCACAACTCCAGCTGGCTTCCGTTTTCTAGTCACACCGACCCAGCTGGTCGAGATGCTGAGGCTTTTGCAATTACTAATGACCTTGCACAGATTATTCATTTACCTACAAGAATACCGGACAATCCTAATCATACAGCCAATACGCTTGATCTTTTTCTCACAAACAACCCTTCTAAGTACACGGTCAAAGTGAGAGGTCCTTTAGGCACTTCAGATCACAACTTGGTGATTGTCTCTTCTCCAATGGAACCTTTATCTTATGGCTATTCCCAACCTTGTATTGTTTGGCATTACAAGAATGCATGGGATGACCTGCGAGACTTCATTTCTTCTTTTCCGACCAAGGAAAAGAAGAAGAAGATTACTGTTTCAAAACTTCTGATGTTAATGTTTGCTCAGATCGTGTCAGTGAAATTATTCTTGCAGGAATGGAATCCTTTATCCCACACTCCACTTTAAAATTTCATCCTTTGTCTAAACCTCGTTTTTCCAATAAATGTCCTAAGGCTGTTCAAGAGAAGAATGTTGCATATTGTAATTGGCTTGTTTCTAATTCTCCAGTTTCATTTTCTGCCTACACCAAAGCTCGCAACAATTGTAAAGTAGTTATTAATCAGCCCAAACTAGAGTTTGAACAGGCTAAGAGTAGAAAACTTGCTTCTTGCCCTAATGGTAGCCGAGCATTCTGGTTTCTTTTGAAGTTATGATGAACAACATGGCGAGATCCAATATTCCTTACATTTCAAGGGTACAGCTCTAAAACGGTGTTCGCAGGCTGGCAGCTAGTTAGTACACCGGACCGAAACTTTGGCCGCAACTTTTGCTCATCTCTGCTCCCACCTCTGTCCAAACCAGATGGTTCTGTTGAAACTTCAGCCAAGGATAAAGCTGACCTGTTAGCATCTCATTTTTCTTCCAACTCGTGTATTAATGACCTTGGTAAAACACCTCCCACCATTCCCAACACACTCCATTCAATGCCTTCTGTGGTCTTCTGTCAAAAGGATTTCAGAAGGATTTTGACGAATCTTGATGTTAAGAAAGTTCCAGGTCCCGATGGTATTTCTCCACTTGTTCTCAAAACCTGTGCTCCTGAACTTACTCCTATTCTTTGCTGCCTTTTTTCATTTTCTTATTCCAAAGGTGTTTTTCCTTCTTGGAAATTTGCTCATATCCAGCCAGTTCCTAACAAGGGTGACAAATCCCTCCCATCCAATTATCGTCCCATTGCAATTACTTCTACTCTTTCTAAAGTAATGGAGAAATCAATTAACCACCAACTCTTAAACTACCTAGAAACCTTCCATCTGATCAACGATCGCCAGTATGGATTCCGTCAGTGTCGATCCACTGGTGATATTCTGGCTTATGTTACCCATTTATGGACTAATTCAATGGAAAGGTTCGGTGAAACACAAGTAGTTGCTCTTGACATCTCAAAGGCTTTCAATCGTGTTTGGCATAAAAGTCTTCTAAACAAGCTTCCATCTTATGGTTTACCAACTGTTTTTAGTAATTGGTTATCCAGTTTTCTCTCTGATCGCTCACTGAGGGTGATGGTAGATGGCTCTCTGTCTTCTAACTTCTCCACTAATGCCGGTGTCCCCCAAGGTTCAGTTCTTTCCCCCACTCTTTTCCTCTTGTATATTAATGACCTTCTACCATTGACTGGAAATCCTATCCACAGCTTTGCCGTTGATAGCACATTGCATTCCACGTTACATTTTGTTAACCTAACTGCCCTCTTCTGAATGGAATCAAGAAGCCTGAGAGAGGTTTTGGGGGCACCGCCCCAGATGTGGGAACAATATTCCATGGCAATGGAATGGAATCCTGCTCAATCAGCTTCAATTTCTCGAAAATCTGCTACCAATTCCTTAAACGCCGATCTTCAGGTAATTCTCCAGTGGGGCAAAGACAACTTAGTTGATTTCAACCCTTCTAAAACTCAGTCTTGTCTTATATCTCGCAAAAAGGATTCTTCTGCTCCTATGCTTATCTTTAGTGACACTCCGATTTCTAGGCAAAAGGATATATCTCTTTTGGGGATTACCCTGACTTCTAATTTCTCTTTGCACAAGCACATTACAAATATTGCTTCCTCTGCATCTAAAAAACTTTGTTTTCTCTTTCGCTCTTGGCGTTACTTTTTTTCAAAACAGCCATTTATTCTGTATAAATCGCAAATCCGCCCTGCCATGGAATATTGTTCCCACATCTGGGGCGGTGCCCCCAAAACCTCTCTCAGGCTTCTTGATTCCATTCAGAAGAGGGCAGTTAGGTTAATTAATGATTCCTATCTAACAGAGTCTCTCCACTCGCTTTCTCATAGACATACTGTTTCTGCTGCATGCCTCTTCTACAGATAGTTCCATGGGCACTGTTCTTCTGAATTGCTTCTATAATTCCCGCTCTCTCTTTCAAAACAGTCTGAACATGTTCCACCACCAGCCAACATCCATTTACTGTCCAACTTCAAACTCACAAAACCAACTTTTCATCTCCTTTGTTTATTCAGTAGCATACTGTTTTCTGGAACAACCTTCCTTCATACGTATTTCCTGAAAATTACAGTCTACAGAAGTTCAAGTCCAATGTCAACAAATATCTTCTTTCGTCTTCTCAACGTCCAACCCAAGCACGGTACTAAGTACTATAGGTTCTAATACCTCTCGTGTTTGGAGTTTACATAAAAAAAAAAAAAAAAAAATACATTATATAAAGGACAAATCTGATTTTTGCTTTCTCTTTAGCGCATTTGCCTAAAAGTGCCTTATCCATTTTCTTTTGCTCTCTTTGGCAATCATTTCTCATATTTGACCTTTTCTAGCCTAATTGTTTTCTTTGATACTATTACAGATCAGCTTATAATCATCATATGCTTCGGAGCTTTTTTCATCACTCTACAATTGTTTCATGCTATCTTTTTTTTTGCACTATTAAACCAGCCAGTGCCTTACTCATCTACTGCAGCATCTCATTCTCATGCTATATTTTTTAATAGTGTATATGCATCTGTCTTCTGTGATGGCAGCTTTAAATCTATTCTATAATTCTCCTGTATTAGTCTGCTCCAAACTGTGTTCCCAGTTGACATATGCTATGCAGCATTTTAATTATCATGAAATTAACAATCCTGCCCTTACCTTTAACAACTGAGACTTCATTTGTCACCATACACCTTGTTCATCATGACAATTTTTCCATGATCCCCTGATATCATTCCAATCAAAACAGACAGACTGAAATTGCACATTGATCTCACTAATACTTACTTGCCCATTCCATTTGCATATAGAGCTGTCATCATAGTCTTTAATCTTTTAATCTGAAGGAAACCTCCACTTATATTTCCCTTTGATTCTCAATACCTCATACTACACATATTCAAAATTGGCATTCATTAGTTCTGAATCTAGAAATGCTTTTGTCACACACAGACTACTTGTCAAATATGTCTAAAAATAAGTTTTTGTTATAATTATTAATCAGTTTATTAGCCTATGTGTACAGAGGAAGAATAATTCCTAGAAAGCATCATGCAGAATTATAATGTACGCTTTGTATTCAACTCTCCATAAGAATATAGTGGTTTTATCACTTGCAAATTGTATGGAGATATCTGGATTTAAACCTTGTCAAAGACTGGAGGAATTTTTCAAGAGGCTTCTTCAGTCAGGACTGTAATTACTCAATCTCAAGCAGTTGGTGTAGAGTTTCTTGGTGAAAACACACTTGTATATACATAATGGATAACAAATGATATGAACTGAAACCACAGAAACTGGTATGCTATTACCAAAAATTCAGTTAATGCAGAAAAAATTCCCAAAGCAAGGAACACTTTTACTTTTAGTTTTATTTCAAACACTATAATTCACTTTCTACTAAGTAATTCTTATGTAGTTTCTAAAAATACAACAGAGACATGTGTAAAGGAATAACGATGTAAAAAATAAACTTTATGATGAACCTAAATTTGTTACTTAGCCTATCTTATTATTCTGTCAGATCAACTGATGTATTCCAGAGTATACTGAAGATAACATGGTGAGAAACTCCTACTAACAATTGGACAAAAAAACAATTTTCATTCCAATTATTAGAGTGAAGAATTATGAAAACCACTAAGAGATAAAAAAAAACACTTAAAACCCTACTAAAACTCAGATTTATAAATCTGTTCTAAACTTACAGTATATTGAGAAATATATATATATATATATTCAGATTTTAATACTTCAAAGAGTTATTAATCAGTGTCGCACAAAATTAAGATGATTAAAAAGTCATACCAAAGTCGTGGATGAGAATTATCTTCAATGAACTGGGATGCTTCTGAAATGCCAACTTTTTCCAAAAGATCTCGAGAATCTCTAAGGGACTTTAAAGATAACCATTTATTAAAATTATGTTATCACAATAGCACATTTCAATTTAAAAAAAAAAAAAAAAAAGGATAAAAATAAAGTATATTAATTTAAGTAAGATAAAATAAGATGCATCTAGCACAGTGATATGCTAGTAGCAATACAGCACTACTTCCAGCAACATGTAAATGAAACTTTTAAAAATAAGTTTTACTGAATATATCGTGTGAAAGGCATTATTATTTTTAAATTATAAAAATTAGATGTGACTCCACTGTTGTTTGGTTTTTAGGAGCATTAGCAACTAAGGCCATATTGCTCCGGGATATGCGGTGGTCATTCCCTGACCTTTCCACCTCCTCTGTATTTGGTGGTGACGGGCTCGAACCCCGGTCTAATCAAGAAGCGTGTGCTACGCACTGCTGCTGCTCCTTCCCACCTGGCTACGGAGGTGCCATGTGACTCCACATTTTTGTTAATGCAATTTGAAATGATTTACTGAGTTCTAAAAGTAGAAAATATTAAACCTATTTCCCACCAACTTGCATGTTCAACATACTAAATAACATTGCATTCTTGTTGATGTTTTGGATCCAACTTAGGGAATCCATTATCAAGAGAAAACTAACAGAACGAAAAGGAAATAAACAAAGCATGAGATTATTAATATTGGTGCATCATCTTTGTTTTCTTTATTTTCTTTTCTTTCTCTTAGTTTTGTCTTGATAATGAATACCCAAAATTGGATATACATGATCAAAAACATCAACAAGAATGCAGTATCATTTAGTATAGTGAACATGGTTGTTAGCAGAAAGGGGTTTAATATTTTCTACATTTGGAACTCAATAAATCATTTCGAATTGCATTAACAGAAATGGGGGAGTCAAGTGCCAATTCTAAAATTTTTTAAAATTTTGAATATGCTTTATTGATTCTAATGTTAGATGTATTAAGAATAAATTTCTTGCTTGATTTTAAAAAGTGCAAAAACACAAACACTTCACATTAACTAATATCTAACTCTTTAGTTGTACTTTAGTTCATAAAATGTAAAAAGGGCAACTTTTTGTGTTTTAAAAATTTTTATTTCTCACCAACTTCTAAATTCAAATGAGCAAGATTATTTACAGTCATTTCTTGATTATCATGGTAGCTGTGTTTCTGGAAAGCGGTCATTTAATTTAAGAGCTAATTTCCAATATGTACATAACACATACACCAGTATATATAAATTTCTAAAAATTATTTAAGTTATTAAATTGTGTACATGACCAGAATGGACTATAATCTGAATGGTACTGCGCTCAAATGTTTTCAATTTGAACTTAATAAACTGTGTGGCAAATTAGCATTAGCATTAGTAGAGGCATTTGATGCAAGAAAGCAAGCTTATGCAGCATCAGCCAAAAAAAAAAAACCCACTTCCACTTCACCCCTCTGTTCGTTCAAAATACCTGTCCAGCTGAGCCTTAAACTTATTTAGGCTATCAACCTCCACCACAAGGGATGGAAGTCTGTTCCACCAACCAGACAAATGTCTCAAGAAACATTTATATTTTTGGTGACTCTTGATGTGGTTGCAAAGGAACTGGATGCAAAAAATAATTTTGATATCATAAACTTGGATTTCAGGAAAGCTTTTGACATTGTTGTGCATGGAAGACTACTGTACAAATTGGAGTAGAATGGTATTAAGGGTAAGTTGCTACAATGGATGAAAGGATGGTTGAGAGGGAGAAGACAGAGAGGGTAATCAATGGGTGCTGCTCTTCATGGACTAATGTTATTAGTGGAGTCCCACAGGGTTCGGTGTTGGGTCCACTGTTGTTTTGTATATTTATCAATGATATTGATGAAGGTATATCAGGCTTAGTGTCGAAGTTTGCAAATGATACAAAGGTTAGCAGGGTTGTTAATGATAGTAATGGCAGTGTGCTACTGCAACAGGATCTAGAAAATTTGGGCAGATGGGATGAGAAGTGGCAACTGAAGTTTAACCTTGACAAATGCAAAGTACTGCATATGGGTAGAAGTAACCCCAGAGAAATGTACCAACTGTGTGGTACTACACTTAAGGTGGTAGAAAATGAAAAAGACCTGGGAGTAATTGTGCAGTCAGATAAGAAGTTTTCTGAGCAATGCAGACAGGCTGCCAGGGAAGGTCATGGGGTTTTGTCAATGATATACAGGAATTTTGCTAGCAGGGAAAAGGAGGTGATTGTCCCTCTGTATAAGGCAATGGTCAGGCCATGCCTTGAGTACTGCGTACAGGTCTGGAGGCCTCATTTTAGGAAGGATGTAGATTTGCTTGAGCGTGTACAGAGAAGGGCAACAAGATTGGTGAGGGGAATGAAGGGATCCTCTTACCAAGTGAGGCTTAAGTTCTGCAAACTGCAGTGGCTGGAGACTAGGCACCTGCGTGGTGATCTGATTGAGGTGTATAAGGCCTTGAATGGGTTGATCACACTGAATTCTGATGGGATTCTTCCACTTGTTCAGATTATGAACCTAAGGGGGCATAAAATCAAATTAAGGAAAGACAGATGTAGAATAGATGTGTGGAAATTTGCCTTTAGCCAGCGGGTGGTTAATTGATGGAACAAACTTCCATCTGTCGTGGAAGTTGATAGGCTAAATAAATTTAAGGAGGAACTGGACAGGCATTTGGAGGGAATGGTTGTGTGATTTTGTTTTTGGCTGATGCTGCATAAGCTCATACACTTGCTTTCTTGAATTACACACCACTACTACTTGTACTATTTCAAAATGTGCATTTTTCTTTCTTTCATTCTTTCTTTAAAGTTTTCCAAATGCAAATAATTTTAAAGCATAAGAACTGAAACATCTGAGGTATATTTTAGACTTGTATGAGTATTGACAAATCTACTTTAATAGATCTGAAAGTAGCAAACCTTGGATAATCCTTACACAGGATTAAACAACCAATAAATTAAAAAATTTGGAAAACAGTTTTAATTTTGTTGTAGTAAATTAGCTAATTAAGATTCGTTGAACAATTAAAATGAAGGATTTCAAAACGACTAATGTATAATGATCCAGCCACTTCCTTCTTTTCCTTAATAATTTTTGAAAACTGTTGAAAATAAGAGGAAGCAGATGTATGAATACAATTTTATCCCACTTGAAGAAACTTTTGAGATTAAATGTTCTTGTTTTATAAATGAAATCATTCAATTTGTGTTTCAGGCTGCAGAAGTCAAACCTCATAAAGAGTTCTTATATAATAAATAATAAACGTAATATGACATTCTTGTAATATGAAGTGTATTATCATATTACAAGATATTTATATTATATCTTGTAATATAAACGTGATATGACATTAATAAATGTAATATGACATCAATATAACTACAACTAAAATTCACCTTGACTTCATTCAAAATAATTGATGATTCATCAGGATTTTCAGGATTTTGCATCAGATCATCTAATAGTACAGATATAACCTGCAAATCTTCAAAGGAACACATGTAACCACTACACATCACTGGTTCCTGAAACAAAATAGCAAATATCAGTATAGTTATCAAAATAATGCAAAGACAACTAAAGAGAAATGCTGCACATGGCTACAGTATGGTCTAAAATTCATAACCTAAGTTTATCCAGAATAAATTGAAATAAAAATTATTATTTTACTTATGTAGAGAGAAATATGCATGAAAGAAGGTTAAGAATTTAATATCTTTAGTCACTTTTGCTATTCAATAAAGAGTCATGAAATATATCACTTAATTAAAATGAAAGGTTTTAACTATGTAAAGCATATTTAAAAAAATGCACAGAAACATGCAGAAATAAATTTTAATGTGTTTGATGCAACTCTTGAACATATGAAAAATATGTTCATCAGTGGCACAGATGCAGTTCTCAAAATTCTGTTTCACTTCATCCAGAGTTTGCAGATTGTTTGCATAGCTCTTATTCTTAAGTGCAATCCACAGATAAACGCCAAAGGTGACATATCTGGTGACTTGATTGATTGATTTCATTTTTAATGGTGTACTGACAGCCTAGGCCCCAATGCACCAAGTCAAGGTGACAAGGGAGACTGTAAACTACATGAATAAGGTAATCATCAAAGAAACTCCATCAGCAGATTCACTGATCTGAAAGTGGTGTGTGTGTGTGTGTGTGTGTGTGTGTGTGTGTGTGTGTGTGTGTGTGTGTGTGTGTGTGTGTGTGTGTGTGTGCGCGCGCGCAATTGCTCCACCCTGCTGGAAACAACAGCTTTGTTCATTCTCAGTGTCAAACTCATTAATCTTGAAGTAGTGGCATAGGATTAAGGTATCCAACCATGTTTATTTGTTATGAAATCCTTTGTTTGAAATTCCATTGATTTACAACTTGTTAGCTAAAAGAAAACTTCCTAAAATACAGGCTATACCTTTTCCTCTGTAATTGGAATGCTAAACATGAAAATTTTACCTTGATTCATTTATCTACCTCAAAAAAAAAAAAAAAAAAAAAAAGTGAAACCAGTAACATAATCTGATCCTTGCTGTTATATCTGACTACCTGAGCTTGTGCACAGCCTGAACTTGATAGGCATCCATCTTCAAACTATTTTGTGACCTGATATGCACTCCTATGACTGCACTCCTGATATGCACTCCTATGACTGCACTCCTGATATGCACTCCTGTTACTGAAGTTGCAGTGCAAATTTTCTGGGAGATCTCAAAAGCACTTTTTCAACTTCTTGGAGTTTATCTTCTGTTAAAACTGTTGACTTGCAGTTATAGTTATATTCATTCACACCGCTTGTTTGGCAAAAATGGTGAACAGGCAATGAATGGTTGTCTTATATGGTATAGGCCTTTTTTAAATATTTATTACCAAATGTATCCTGGCATCACAAAATTGATTTAGATGCAAGATAATGCTTCAAAACAAACATGCATTCTTCTCAGGGAAACCTATCTTGTGTACTACACTAATAAGTGCTGTACTGCTTCTCAAATACTACTGCTATCACAATGAAATTGCCTTATGCCTGTCTAAACATATCTCACTCCATGCCCATGACATCACGTGCTATGTTGCCATAGTTACCTTGATACATACTGCAAATTGAAATGTTGTGCAATAAATATATAAACCTAAATATATATGTATATATATATATACATACATATATATAAAAGAAAAGTGATTTCAAGATTGTTGACTTCAAACAGCCACTATGAATAAAATAATTAAGAAGTCATGTGACAAATACTTAAAATCTTTTGATTTCATCTTATAATTGGTTGAAACATGAAAACAGGAGTAGAAAGGGAAATTAAAAGTTTGCACTTTCAGTGGGTGCAAAAATCAATTATAAATTATAATTTTTAAAAACCTTACCTCTGGATCTAAGTTTCGAAATATATACATTCTAGTTTTTTCCATCACAGCAAACATCTCACTGTTATCCTGGAAAAAATAAAATCAACACATAATGTTGGCTTTATTTTACATGATTAATTATTGAACTCTATCAATGTTTAGCCTTCTAAGTTTCACTAATCCTCAAAATGTGTTTTAATATTTTTTAAAATGACTAGCTGAAGTGGTATGCTATCAACTGAAAACCCTTGAGATGTAGAAGTGAAAGCTGAAAAGCTTATTTCAAAATCAAAACATTCTCAAAAAATAACTCATCAAATAGGGGGAAGTGTCAAGAATTACCGAGAAGAGCTAACAACCTTCAGTCCAATCTGAATTTTTGAATTTCTCCTCCCTTTTCATTTCTTTTTTATTTATGGGTGAATATTTATGTGATCAAAAAGTCTGGGGAATATTTAGGAAATGATGAAGCTTACAGGTTATTCTGATGGATCTCCTTTGAAGTACTCTCCCTGATTCTTGATAGGCTTCTTTTAGGGATGCCAACAGTTCCATATGCTATGAATAATTTCCTCAGTCATTGCAAAATCTGTAATCTTTAAGATCAGTGGAAGGGGAGGGAGAGGGTAAAACAGAAGGAGCTAAATCCAGTAAGGCAGATAAAGGATCACAGTTATGGAGTGCTTCACAAAAAATTCTTGAATGGAAAGTGGTAAGTATGCATGGGTAATGTAGCAATGCAAGCACCAATTCACCAAAGCTCACACTTCTGGCTGCTTTATCTTTACAGCATTGTGCAATCACCATGGATCTATTTGTGCATTACTGGTTCATTGTTTAGTAGTTTATTTTTTCCACGTGGAAAAAATTTATATGAACAATGTTTTGTGAGTCCAAAAATACAATAAGCATGATATTCACATTTGATCAGGTTGTACTGGTTTTTTTGGGCCTTGGAGAAGACAGTCTTCCTTTCAGAGGACTGGGCCTTTATTTCCAAGTCATAGTCATACACCCATGATTTGTTACTAGTACCCTTAGAAGAACAAAGTGTGGCTCAGCAGCAGCATGTTGATGAAGATTCTAACATGCCAGAACCCACCACCCTCTGTGATGTGATCATCAGTGAGGATGTGATGCTGAAATGCATCCCATTCCCAAATTTTGTGTTAAAATGGACACATCCCAATAAGAAATACTAATTTCACTAGGAACTTTGCAAACAGTTAAATGTTGATCATCCCTAATCAGAGCAATTGAATCCCTGAGTACAAGCTGAATTATTGGTTTTGAAGTTGAAGGGCAACCAGAGTGAGGATGATCTCTGATGGACAAGCAGCCCTCTTGAGACTTTGCAAACTACTGAAATGTCTTCAAATGACACGTAGAATTTTCCTAAAAAACTGTTTTTAACATTTTGTGGATTAATTTGAAACAAAATTCGATGAAAATTCACTGCTCACTAAAATTTCTCATTTTAAAATGCAAAGAAACATGAAAAACACCTTCTATTCAACATGCACTGATTTCAGATTGACTGCAGATAAATGGGCATTTTAGGCATTGCTGTGCTTAGATGAATCACTAATCACATTAAGACAGTCAAAACTCACTATAGCATCACAATTTTAAGATACATGTTGCCAAACCTTTTGTTCATACCTCATAAATATCTTTACTTTTTTAATATTTTGTAAATATATTTATATCAAGTTTGCCCATAATGCTATGTGTATAGTTTTAGTTTGGTGTATAATATATACAGGAAACCCTTGATTAGTGCGGGTAATGAATCCTTGAAATATACCGCACATATTAAAACCGCACTAATCAAACTTAAGAAACAATGGGAATGATTATAATGAATACTTGAAAATTATGAAATTGTAAAAATATATTTTTTCTTACTCAATACGTACCTATAATGCACTGCATAGTTCTTAAATTATTAAGGAATAAATTTAAAAAAAGATAGTATGATTTAAATTTTATTTTTTGCAAAAAAAACTTATCTAACTTCAATTGAACAGTGGTAGCTTTCTTCCTTTCCTCCATGATCTTGCGATAACAATCAATTTGCTTATCTAACCCTCAACGAACGTTCATGCTTCTCTCTGCATCTGGATCAATCTCTAGTATGAGTTCTTTTGCTTTTTAAAGTGTATTAAATAGTTCAAGTTTTTTGAATGAAATTTCTTTGGGAGCAAATTGCTTTTCTTCTGCTTCATTTTCGTCTTCTTCCTCGTATGCATGTTGATGCTCAATTTCAAGAAGATCGTCGTTACTTAAGTCTTTTGAATGCGATTCCAATAATTCTCTAACGTTTTCTGAATCTACTTCCTCAAAGCCGAGGTCTTTTCCAATTGTAGTAATTTCATCAATAACTTTGTTGACAGGATTAATGAAACCGCAAAAATCATTTGCGCATTCAGGCAAAAGATTCTGCCAGACAGCTCTCATGCAGCTGTTCGTCATTTCTTCCCACGATTTGTGTATGTTCTCAACTGCTTCTTTAATATCATAATATTAAAGAAGTTTAATATTAATAATAAAAGAATAAGAGTTACCAGAGCAAATTTCAATTTCAGAGTGGTATGGGGTGCTGCTGTCGAGCATTTTGGAGTCGATTCCCATTCATTTAAGTTAGAAGACCCTGGTGAGTGCGTATCACGTATTTGCCGCTTTAGGCGCCGTTGTGATTGCCAAGCACCGCAAGAAAAAAACAGCGCACTAATCAAATTTGATAACGCATATATTAAGGGGATAGTATCAAAAAAATTTTGCGCACTAATTAAAACCGCATTGTTCAAAACCGCATTAATCAAGGGTTTCCTGTACTATATTGTCAAAAGTATTCAAACACTTGATTTCAGGGAACTTTTTATTGATACCATCTTTAAAAATATATTAACCCACTTATGGCTTTAAATGACACACTGTATGTTATAATATGTAATAATATGTTAGCCCACTTATGGATTCAAATTACACACTGTATTGCTTTGTCAGTAAATTTTAAACTGAGTTTTGAAATACATTTTAAACCAATTTTTCCTCCGACACACAATCATTTCAGCTAGTGACTGTGGATGCATTGGTCTGGAACAAAGCCAACATTCCAGTTCTTCCTAAAGGTGTTCAATGGGGTAAAGGTTACAGTTTTAAGCAGACCAATGAAGCTCTTGCATGCCCATATATTCAAACCAAGTTGCTACTTACTGTGCAGGATGACATGGTGCACTGTCATTCTGAAAACAGAAAAGGGAGCCTTCCATCCTCTTCCTTCCACAGCACAAGAAGAGCTAATTTGTCTAGAATGTCAAGTACAGAAGGATATTCAGGAACAATAGTCAAATCCAACCCCAAATGGTGATAGCACCTCCAAATTTCAGCACCTCTGAAATTTCACAGTTGCCAAATTTCACAGTTGGGATGGCACACTAGTAAATAATGTTCTTTAGGCTGTCAGTCCCAAATTTGACCATCAGACTGGAGAACTATGTGCTGTGATTCATCACTCCACAACACAGTTTTCTAATGTTCCAGGGGTAAATTCAAGGGGCTGTGTTGTGTACTGCATGCTGTGATGAATGCAGTACACAACATTGTGTACTGCATTCATCACATGTGTGCTACATCTTTCACAAATTCCAATGTTTTGCAGATTCCACAATATTGCCTTTGTACTAATATTAGTTGATGGTATTCAACGAGGACTGATGGGATGTATGTGGTCACTTTCAGTCAATTGCTGTGGTCTTCCCAAACATTTCCTGGCTATAATAGCACCATGGTATTTCCACTTGGTGATTATATCAGCCACTGTGGATCAAGGGTGTTGTAGTTTAGTTTCAATGGAATGAACAGATTGACTGCTAATAAGGTATCCTAAAATTAATTCCTGAAAATAGAAGTTGCTAAGATCAAGGTGTCAATTCATCATTGATCTGCTTTTACCAAGAACACAGTTGCTTTTATACCTATTCTTGCCATGAGGATAGTGGGATTGGTTAATTTTTTAAACTCTAACCAGAGTATAATATACCCAGAGCACCATGAGGTAGTGGGAGAACTCTTCTTTATTTCAATTTCTGTTCCTCTCTGCATAATAACAGATA
This sequence comes from Mastigoproctus giganteus, assembly GCF_048544385.1. Taxonomy (NCBI): domain Eukaryota; kingdom Metazoa; phylum Arthropoda; class Arachnida; order Uropygi; family Thelyphonidae; genus Mastigoproctus; species Mastigoproctus giganteus. Next base: position 29,733,086 of record NC_143585.1, on the reverse strand, counting down.
CTGGTAAAAAAAAAAAAAAAAAAAAAAAAAAAAAAAAAAAAGGAAAGAAAGTTGGAAATTCAAAGAGAAAGTAATTTTCATGAAATGGACCTTCCAAAGTAAGAATCTGAAAGGTACTATTCATGGTTGCTCATGGCAAATATGGAATGAATATAGCTTTACAGTGTTAGAAGCCTTGAATACTAAGTACATCCAAACAAGTGAAGGCCCTCACCCTTAAAACAATTTTTTTTTTTTTTTTTTTTGTTAGTTGTTGGCACATTGGCTTTTGTGGCCGTAATGCACCTCCCAGAGTTTTTTTATTTTACTCTGATCCAAGCCCGAGCCAGGATTCGAATTCATGACCTTTGGGTTGCCAGGCAGGCACTTTACCCACCTGGCTAGCCTGGTCGGCCTTAAAACAACTATGAAATTTGACAATTGTTGGATACAACAAGCATTGGTCATTATTAGAAACATTCTTACACATTTTTGCAAGCTATAAAAGGAACACTGACCATCTACAATTATAATCTTTGGTATGGTCCATACCCATTATATTTAAATCCAAATTTATTCCATTAAAGACAGAGACACAATGGTCCAGCAAATTGATTTGTATTTCCTATTTTCTGATAAACTGTAATCAGTAAATTAATGCTTTCTTGAAATTTGGATCTAATCATTATTAATAACTTGATTAATAACTCTGTTTCTCCATAAACTAATCTCTTTCTCTTCATATATTTGTAAAATATTGGCAGTTAGATAATATTTATTATATTACATAAAACCCTACATGGGAGCACTAATATTTTAAGTATTATAGATCTAAAATTTGGATATTTTTAACCTTAGAAAAGTATCTCTAGCAAATTTTTTAACTATGCTCACAGTGCAGGAATTTTTCATTAATGAGTTAAATTTTCTAAACAGTTAAAACACTGTTTAGATTTGGCTTACTTCTTATACCACACGGAGGAATTCTCCTCCCAATTATTCCCACATTAGTTGAATTATTAATGCCATCAAGACATTTTGCCTATAGAATTTTGCTTATATTGCAATAAAGCTCAAGAAAGATGTCTAATTACAATAGCTTAAACTATACTCATGTGATAATACCATTATTTTACATCTTTAGCTTTTCAAACTGTAAATTTGTCTTAAATAAGATATTATTATTGAACATTAAAAATTAAAAAATGATTATTATATAAAATGTATATAAAATTATATATATAGAATATATATAAAATTATTATATAGAATATATATTAATATATATAGAATATATATAAAATTAAGTTCTTTAAATCAAGTATAATACTACTTACAGATGCCCATTTAATATCCCAAACATCTTTTCTTTCAAACTTTAGTTGTTCTCCTAAAGATTCATGACCAGCAGGTCCAATGATTCTTGAGTCCAAATCATAAAGTAAAAGGACACCTGTTATATCCACTATTGACATGCGGCTACAGTTAATACAAAATCAGAAATAAAAAAATTATAAAACCATAATAAAATTTTTTTTATTTTTGCTAGATTTTCTAAATATGTTAGGTTGAATTGGATTGAAAAGAAAAAAAAAAAATTTCCACAAACATATACCATTTGAAAAATGAGTGCAAAGTTAAATTAAGAAGTAAATATAAATATTCCTTGTATAAAAGATTGGTGATAATATTCAATAATTTCATTATTAACCACTTAAATTATCACTTTTTAAGTCTACTTGGTAGGTGCAGTATAAGTTTACTGCTACAGTGTTAAAAAAATGAAAATTCCTATACATGCTGTGTAAAGTTGAATAAAATAAATTAATTTTTAATTCACTTTCCCATGCAATAGAACTAAATTAGATTATTGTTCAGTCAGAAAAAAATCTTAACCATAGATTCCATGATTTATGGTCAAGATTAATCAAAATAATCCAACAGAAAATACTTACGCTGAATTACAATTAAGAGCAATTTTTGCAGGATGGCAATTAACTGAATAACGGTGGGTTAGAGCAAGATGAGGAAGAACATATCTTTGAAATGTTCCAGATTCTCTTCCCTATAATAGTAAAATACAGATTAATTTAGTGTTAAATATTTTGATTAAACAGAAAAAAAAAATCTTTTTTGGTCTGATTTTGAAACATTTATGGATATCACAGCAAATTTTTACACTGCTTAATTAATAATACATTAATTTTTAGATAAACTCTACTCTTGCTATTCATTTTAGTCAATTAATATTTATCTTATACAGCTTGCAACAACTGACATAAGCCAAGGACATCTTCTTAGCATACTGAAAAGGTAACACACAGAACTACAGATTAAAGTCTAGGATAGTGTCATGCAAACTTTTTCAGTCACAGAACCCTTTTGATTCCTAGCTTTACCAGCAGAAAATTAAAATATTTTATTTTATTGTTCTCAATAATAAATCATTGTTATTGATAAACAAAAAGGTTTCTAGCCCACCTTCCAAAATTTGCCCTTCCATGTTTCAAAGCAGAATAAAGTTGACTAAAATTTATTTATTTTATAAGGGATAACTGAGCAAGAAAGTCTTGTGAAAGAATAATGTAACTGAAGAAGGACATATGATATCCTATTTTAGTTACATTAGCAACTAAAGAAGGAATGCAGACCACAGTTTGCATACTTTGGTCTCAAACTTGGGCCTGGTTTATATATACTGTTAGCATTAGCATTAGTAGAGGCACATGATGCATGAAAGCAAGCTTATACAGCATCAGCAAAAAAAAAAAAAAAAAACCTTCCCATTTTACTGATCCATTCATTCCAAATGTTTGTCCAATTTTATCTTGAATTTATCAAAGTTATCAACTTCCACAACAATAGATGGAAGTTTGTTCCAACAATAAACTACCTGCTGGCTAAAAGCAAACTTCTGCACATCTATTCTACAACTGTCTTTCCTCAATTTGAATTTATGACCCTTCAGGTTCTTAATCTGAGCAAGCGGAAGTATCCCCTCAACATCGAGCCTGCTCAAACCATTCAAGGCCTCATACACCTCAATCAGATCACCCCACAGGTGCCTAGTATCCAGATGCTGCAACTTGCAGCACTTAAGCCTTTCTTCATAAGCACACCCCTTTGTTCCTCTCACCAATCTTGTTGTCCTTCTCTGTACTCGTTCCAACAACTTGACATCCTTCCTAAAATGAGACCTCCAGACTATAATGATATATAGGAATTTGTATAAGGCAGTGGTCAGGCCACACCTTGAGTACTGTATACAGTACTCAAGGTGTGGCCTGACCACTGCCTTATACAAATTCCTATATATCATTGACAAAACTCCATGACCTGCTCTGGCAGCCTGTCTGCACTGCTCGGAGAACTTCATATCTGACTGCGCAATTACCCCCAGGTCTTTTTCATTCTCCACCTCCCTAGTGTAGTACCCCACAGTTGGTACATTTCTCTTGGGTTACTGCTACCCATATGGAGTACTCTACATTTGTCAATGTTAAACTTCAGTTGCCACTTCTCAGTCCATCTGCCTAACTTTTCTCGATCCTGTTGTAGTAGCATACTGTCTTTATTGTTATTAACAACCCTGCCAACATTTGTATCATCTGCAAACTTGGACATTAAGCCTGATATACCTTCATCAATATCAATGATAAATACACAAAACAACAATGGGCTCAGCACCGAAAACTGGGGGACTTCACTAATAACATTAGTTCACATAGAGCTGTGTCCATTTATTACCACTCTCTGCTGTCTACCACTCAACCATTCCTTTATCCATTGCAGTAACTTGCCTTTAATGCCATACTGCTCCAATTTGTACAGCAGTCTTTCATGTGCAACAGTATCAAAAGCTTTCCTGAAATCTAAGTATATGATATCAAAATTATTTTTTTGCATCCAGTTCCTTTGTGACCACATTGTAGTATCCAATTAAATTGGTCAGAAGTGATTTCGCCTTAACAAACCCATGCTGTGTCTGAGCTATTAATGCTATCTTGTCTAGGTGATCCTGTACCATCTCTTTAACCAGTGATTCCATTATTTTTCCCGGAACAGAAGTTAAACTAACAGGTGTATAATTATTTGTGTCACCCTTTGAACCCCCTTTGTGAATTAGGTATACATTTGCACATCTCCAGCCTGGGGACCTCTCCTGACTAAGGATGCTCTCATAATTATAGCTAAGGGTTTGCTTGCTTACTTCATTATAACTGGATAGATTCCATTTGCCCAAGGTGCCTTTTTTATGTTCAACTTCAACAATTTCTCCTCCACTTTGCTCTCAGTTATTACAAAATCACTTAGCTCACTGTTTTGATAAACTTCTGGCATTCCCCTCCTTGAATAACTCCTCATGTGTGAATGTAGATGCAAAATACTCATTCAGTTTTTCAACTACTTGAGAAAGATGATAATAGTCGAACCATCTATGTTAAGTGGACCAATCTGATTCATCCCCCTCCTTCTAGAGTTTACATAAGTAAAGAACTCTTTGTTAAGAATATATAAGAATATATATTTTTTTCTTTTTCACTAGTACAGATTAATGTAACTGAAGGATATTATGCTGGAGCTTTAGCAGTTTTTACAACTGGGAAACACTTAACCAACATCGAACCTTGAGTATCAAGACTACAGCATTTAGTAATAAAAGTTAAATACATAGGACAAGACAGGTCTTGATTTTACTAATTTATTTCCTAAGCCATATGATTTGTAGAAATGGCAAAAAGCAAATTCTGCTATTCATATGGATTCCAAAAATGCATCCTAAGAAAACAGGTCCAAAAGAAAAGCAATTTTTAAAGTTCATTTGAATAGTTAAATTTTTCCATTCAAGTCCAACTGATTGGATTTAATGACATTAATTAATAAAAATATTAAAGCATTGTTTGTTTGTTTATTTGGTTTTTAGGAGCATTAGCAACTAAGGCCATATTGCTCCGGGAATATGTGGTGGTCATTCCCTTGACCTTTCCGCATCCTCCGTATTTGGTGGTGACAGGCTCGAACCCTGGTCTAATCAAGAAGCGTGTGCTACGCACTGCTGCTCCTTCCCACCTGGCTAAGGAGGCGCCTATTAAAGCATTACTGCCAAAAAGAAAGGAATATGTGTCAATTTGTGCCTTCAATTATAGTTTTTGCTGGAGGTTAATGTTTGTAATTATAAAAACAATCACAAACATGAGTTTGTGATTATTGTAATCACAAACATGAGTTATTCACCTCTTTGAGAAAAACAGAAAGATAAAACATAACATCATAAAAATATTATTTAAATTACTTACCACAATTAAAATCTTCTCAGAAGCTGTAATACAGCAAATTGGGTCTTTTGAAGTCTATAAAAATTTTTTTTTACGAATGACTAAAAAAGTTTCAATATAAATGAAATTTGCTTAAAAAAGTAGAAAGAAGGAAAACCCTTTTGTTAAATTTTTTTTAATCTAAAACAACAAAGAAGTCAGTAAAATTCTCATTATCTTTATAACAATTTAAACATTTCATATAGCAGCAAACCAACAAAAGTCAAAAGCAAATAAAACTGATAAAAAATTTAAGAAGCACTTATTTGAACTGAGTTACATTTATTAAATCTTAAATTATTATGGACAATTACAAGCGGAGGGGATAAAATTATTAGATGGAAAAGTAAACAGGAACACTCTATATGTTAAATAGTATTAATTTTCCAAAAAAATATTTCATAATTATTTTTCTCAAAAGTGATTCTAATGACACAACAGTGCAGATAATAGTTTAAGCACCTATGATAAATTACAACTAGAGCAGCCAGTGGTTTTTAGTATCATCTAATTTAAAACTATCTCTTGCTATATAAAATAAATTAGAAAGAGACAGAGTCACAAATCGGATCCTATTTAAAAAATAAGAAATGAAAGTATTCTGCAAGAGATGGATAAAACAGAAAAAATTATAACAAAACTAACTGATGCTGGTTTGTTATAATTTTTTATTTTTTAATAAATAAAACACCACCATCAAAAAGCAACACTATATGTGTAATTAAACTGTTGTAAATATTAATTTTATTTGTTTAAATGATAAAACAGTAATAAAATATATTTTGTATTTGTTGTTGACACCTATGCAGAATATATTTTGTTTTGCATGGCAGTGGCTAGAGAAAAAGAAATTAGCAGAAAACATGCATGTATGTATACAGACATAATACCTTATTAATATCGTTGGAATTGTTGCATAATACCTGATACAACATAGCCTAAGATGCTGATGTTCTGAAAAACTACCAGTGATAACAAGACTATTTTAAGCAGTAATTTGTGTCATGTTTAAAAGGTTGTTGTTGTTATTTGGTTTTTAGGAGCATTAGCAACTAAGGCCATATTGCTCCGGGGATATGCGATGGTTATGTTCCCTGACCTTTCCACATCCTCCGTATTTGGTGGGCATGGGCTCGAACTCCGGTCTAATCAAGAAGCATGTGCCACGCACTGCTGCTCTTGCCCACCTGGCTACAGAGGCGCCATGTTTAAAAGGGAAGTGCCAAGTTCTGATGTGCAGTACATTGTGTTTTGTCAAATAAAACTGTGAAACTGAGCAAATTTTTTTACCAGACTTAAAAGTTCAGCATGGCGATGAATGTTTATCCTATTCAAAAGTGTATGTGCTGCAAAACTTTCAGTGAATGGTTTAATGAATGATACTCAAATTCACTGTCTCCAAAAAATCTGGAGACTGATGGGGGTGCCAACTGGTAAAGATGTGTGTTTGAGTAGGAGCGTGTCCAGAACGTACTCTTTTTGAAAGATTTCTTGTGGATTATTGCAATGATGGATTTCAAATTTAGATGTCACCAATGTCTAAACTGCTAGGCTTTCAGGCAAGCCACTTAAGCCCACCCCCCCACTACTGTTCATTTCATGGTGACTCCCTTCAAAGGCATGGCATGAGAAAAGCTGACAATGGCTTCAGCTGGTCTGGCCAGTGTGGGATTAAGTACTGATAGTGACCTCACCTCACAGAGGGCACTTTGACCCTATAACTTTATTTCCCACCTCATCCCCCAAACTTTCTATTGGTGTGCCGTACAACCCTAAAAACTTTATGCTGCTCTTAACAGCCCCCTTGTGGAGGGTGGATTGCCTCCACAGGGAGGGATACCCTCTATCCCTTTAAATTCTAACTCCTGGTGGAAGCCTTCCTATCATTCACAACTCAAACTATCACCCCTGTGCTCCCTTCCAATAAAAATTGCTACTTTTTTTTCTTTTTTTTTAGGGCACCTCCCTAGTAAGCTCAGGTGAGGCTAAGATTCACACAGCCAGAGAACTTAATCCCTACTACCGGGCGCGGCTCCCTGCACCTGGTAGGGTTACTAGCAATTGGTGGTGTTCCATGGCCCTTAGACTAAGAGGCCAGATAAATAACATAATCCTACACTACACTACATAAATCACATATAACTCAAATTATCTGGCCTTCTGGCCTTTACAGGGTACAGTATTCAACACAAGAGAACTGATCACAGATTTGTGGGGAACCACTAGTGCTGCTTGACCCTAAACACTATTTACTATGTCTCAAAAAAATTCAGAACTGTTCCTTCTAAGGCAAGTTAATTGATGATCTTTTTTTTCCATGATGCAAAAGATATTTTTTCACTTTTTGCATCCTAGAAAACACTAAGCGAGTGACATTTTTATCAATTTTAGGGAATGCAAGAGCGCTAATGCAAATTACTGAAGAAAAATTAAAGCTGACAATGCTGTCATAAGAGGATCAGCAATTCAAAGGCATCTGTTTTCAGCAAGACAAAAAGCCAGTCCCCAAAAAACCACAGTGAAAATACCCCTTGGTATATAAATTGTCGGTTGTTTCCTCCTCCCCCACAGTCCACCACCTGATTATCATTTATTGGAACCATTAAAAGCATTCTCAGGAGTAAAATATTTCTTCAACTAATAACTTTTGAATGCCTATAAAAGAGGCAATCAAGTTATCAGCAAGAAAAAAAAAAAAAACTTACTCATATTTAAATTGAGTCATACAAGACCAAATTAAAATTCCTTCATAAATTTAACATAAATATGGCACAAAAATAAGGTAAAAAAACTATTTTCCCCATACAAATGCTAAATATGGATTTCACTGTGTGTGTGTGTTTAGACTTTTCTGCAATAAGTAATAATAAAAAGTAAATAGGAAAATGTTTGAATGGAAAGGTAGGAAAAGAGTTTTATTCATATCCTTACTACCTACTGTAATACCAGGATCCCTACTAAAGGGAAGGGCAGTTACGTTCCCGGTATATCCAAAGTACCTCTATTATTATACACTAATTTTTTTTTGCTTTTTGCTTTCTACTTGCTAACTTTAAATTTTATACCTCAAAATCTATTAAAGCAATTCGAAGTGCTATTACTATCCTCACTCTTACCTTCTTTCATCTTAATTCAGCATAAGCCATTTCTATTTCACTATTTAATAAATAAGTTAATTATTTTTCACTGGTAAATAGCTTAAATTATTTCCTTTTCACAGGTAAATAGCACAACAGAATTTTCACTTCTAACAACACATGTAATTTATAGCTGGCATTTACTTTCTGTATTATTTGTTTGACAGCTATCTGTTGGGCTAGCTGCTATTTTGCTGCTAAATTTTAATATAGTTTGTATAATTTGGATAATTTTCCATTATTTGGACCTAGCTAAACTAGCAGATAACAAACAGAAACAGGCTGCCTTTGCCAATTATTGATTGGATATATTGAATGGTTCTAACCCTCGTCAATGTACCATTCAATGTATCCTAATATCAGTAACTTGCCTCGTCATCATCATCATTTTATTTTATTTTATTTGCATTTATTTTATCTTATTATCATTTGTTTATTTATATGGTATAACACATTAAACCAACTCAGGCTGTCTAAGTGTTTTGGCCTCATGGCTCCCTGGGTATACTTTTATACTGAATACCTTTATTCTAAATCCATATGCTAAAATCTTATCTTACATCTTCTTTATTGGCCTAAAAGCTAATTTGTATGCTTTTATTATGTATATAAAGTGCTTAGCATCATAATACACAGCCATTTCTGAATAAACAGAAAATTTTTAAGGTGGCATCGTTTTAGGTTATATCTCATATTGTGAATGCCTTCATAACGAGTTGCCATGATATTGCACTACTTGTAGTGCAATATCATGGCAACTCGTTATGAAGGCATTCTTGTAGTGCACTACTTGTAGTGCAATATCATGGCAACTCGTTATGAAGGCATTCACAATATGAGATATAACCTAAAACGATGCCACCTTAAAAATTTTCTGTTTATTCAGAAATGGCTGTGTATTATGATGCTAAGCACTTTATATACATAGTCTAAATTTGTTCGCAGCTTGAGGCTCTAGCCCTAAATGCGCCTTAGCTTTTATTATGCTTAATACACTCTTATTCAATTCATTTGGCCTTAGGGCTCTCTGGGAAAGCCTTTATTGGAACAAACGGAAAAGAAGAATAAATGTTAGACATAAATAATAGCCCAGAAACCCCTATATAATTTCAAACTTTAAATCCAATTAACATGACGTATATAAGATTTAGAATAATGCCAATTACATATTAATTTAGCGGTACCCCCCGCCCCCGAGAGGTACCAGTTCCAAAAGACGTGAAATATCACCAAAAAAGGGGGTTAAAGGAACTACTAAAAGATGACAAAATCAGAATAAATAAAATAAAATAAAATAGACTGGCCATCATGCCCCATATCGACAGAGGACCACGAGGCCAATAATGGTCATGGAATCGCTACATTTCAATCGCTATACAAATCGTCGCAATGGTAGTATGGGTTGATATGCTAATTTAGCAGCGCCTGTGCCACCATCTATTTTCCTTTCTTCTATATAAGCTGATTCAGCTTACAGTATGTCAGTGGTGTGGCTCTGCTTTAGAGTGCTGTCTGTTCTATAATTTATTTTTCGCTGCATAAGGACCACCGCCGTGCAAATCCTCTGCATTGGAGGAAGGGTGATTTGGTACTTCGATCTTTTCACCATTGCAACGATTTGTATAGCGATTGAAATGCAGCGATTCCATGACGTTATTGGCCTCGTGGACCTCTGTCGATATGGGGCATGATGGTCAGTCTATTTTATTTTATTTTATTTATTCTGATTTTGTCATCTTTTAGTAGTTCCTTTAACCCCCTTTTTTGGTGATATTTCATGTCTTTTGGGGGAAGGTACCGCTAAATTAATATGTAATTGGCATTATTCTAAATCTTATATACGTCATGTTAATTGGATTTAAAGTTCGAAATTATATAGGGGTTTCTGGGCTATTATTTATGTCTAACATTTATTCTTCTTTTCCGTTTGTTCGTTTATTTGGTTACTTTTATGTTAATTTTCGCTCTACAGTTTTTGCCATACTACTGGCTTATGTTTTATTTTATTTAATTTAAAATATATTTCGGCTTCATATGGAGGAATTGCGAGTTGCTGCCTCTAATGAATGCTCAATTATTTATTTATTTACTTTATTATAATTTAACTTTTGTCAATATTTAATGGTAGTATATATATAAATATATATATATATATATAATCAAATTACTAAAGCGTGGAACTGTGATGTTATATTTACTAATGCTATAATTACTAAAGCATTGAACAGGGATATTATATGATAATATTAACCAATCGGATTAATGCCATCTGCGATAGAACATTACATCCATCGTTATGCAGTAATGAAATAATGTTAAAATGTAGAGGCCTTCCTGTCATTTAAAAACACGAAGCAATCCATGACCTAACTGGACCCTAGGCAACAATAGTTAAACATAAATATTAAACTCAATAAAAATTATATATAAATAGCCGTCCGCAGGAAAAGATACTTTGCAAGGGACTTTGTCGAGGGCTAAACCCCTACAAAATACCAAACCCATGGCTGGCAGAGCTATCAGTTTCTGTTGTCATCTGCCTGTATAACTAGGACCTAAAGAAGTCCATAAGTACCCGTAAGATGGGTATATTATAATAAGATATAAAAATTATAATAATAATAATAAAATTAAAATTATAATAAAATTATATAATAAAATAGAAATTATAATAAAGAAATTAAGTAGCTTATTAATAATAATTTTGCAGCATACAGGCTGGATGACATTTAGCCCGACCGATAGCTGAAACAAAATAGTAAATAAGTAATGCTGAGAACCAAATAATCTGCTAAACATAGTAAGCTAAATTAGCTAACAAAAGAAGAACAGAGAGAAGGCTAGTTAAAGTAATAGTACCTCAATCCCCCCTCGAATTGCTCTAATAGTTCATGAGGTATGAAAAAGAGAATAAGATAGTTAAAAGTAAAAAGTGAAGGAAAAGTGTTTATATGATTGTACATTGGATATTACCGGGAACGTAACTTCCCGATCCTATAAGAAAGGGATCCTGGTATAGTAAGAAGAGCCGGTAAAAGATGGTAATATATATCGAATATTGGAATACTGGAATGGCTAATTCCTAATATAAAATTCTAAATGCCAAATAGGCAAATTTCGTAGTGAAAAAGTTAGGGTTATAGGGAGTAGGATATACCATAGTGCAAACACAAGGTTACTACAGCATTAAATATACATTACCTTACCCTGTTGAAGCGCAGACAAGAAAGACCGTAAGTCAAAGCACATGTGGTATATACACATAGGTGAAGACAGCGCCACCTCTGATGTGTCAAGCAGTTACAAAAATGAAATTACTAGATAAATGGATAGGAAACGTCCTCTATAGTGGTGAAAGCAGAACCAATTAAGTTCTCGGTGGTAGAAGAGGAAAGCAATTAATTCCTACTGTAGCAACACATATAGGTACGACTTTTTCAATGAGTGTAAGCTATATATGTCGTGTTACTACTGCAGTACCTATTATGTACATGTATACACATAGGCTATGTAGAAACTGTTACACGTAACCGATACCGATGTAATAAACCAAATTCCAAGATTCCGATAATTATAGATCCTAAAATAAAGATTACTATGCATATATATCCAAAAATAAACCAGAGTTAAGGCTGGCTAACAGCTGCTATGGTTTCCAAAAGGTTTATGTTATCGTGGTATTTTTAATGGCTATAGCCATGGCTGTATACATATTCTTCATAATAAAATTATGCGGGGGAAACCTTTACCTATTAATTTTTTTTTGAGGTCGATAATATCACTAGTATTGTTGCAAATTTTTATCCTTCTGATAGATTGTGCAACTATAATGTTTTTATGGATACGTATAGAGATATCGGTAAACCAACTGGTTAGGTCTATAGATTTGAACTTAAATTCGCTGCGTTTGTCATATACCTTAGTATATAAATAATTATTATTTATATGTATGTCTATATCCAGATAGGCAGCTTTATTACTACTGTTCTTGTTAGTAACCTCTAGAACCAATTCCTGTGGGTAATATACCCATCTTACGGATACTTATGGACTTCTTTAGGTCCTAGTTATACAGGCAGATGACAACAGAAACTGATAGCTCTGCCAGCCATGGGTTTGGTATTTTAGCATTAGCATTAGCATTAGCAGAGGCATATGATGCAAGAAAGCAAACTTATTCAGCATCAGCCAAAAAAAAAAAAAAAACCCACTCCCATTTCACCCCTCCGTTCGTTCGAAATACCTGTCCAGTTGAGCTTTAAATTTGTTTAGGCTATCAACTTCAACAACAAGTGATGGAAGTCGGTTCCACCAACCAACCACCCGCTGGCCAAAGGCAAATTTCCGCACATCTATCCGACATCCGTCCTTCCTCAATTTGAATTTATGCCCTCTGAGGTGATTATTCTGAGAAAGATGAAGAATCCCATTGGCATTGAGCATGCTCAAACCATTCAAAGCCTTATACACCTCTATCAGATCACCTCGCCGGTGCCTAGTCTCCAAACTCTGTAATTTGCAAAACTTAAGCCTTTCTTCGTAAGAGCAACCCTTTGTTCCATTTACTAATCTTGTTGCCCTTCTCTGTACCCGTTCCAGCAGCTCTACATCCTTCTTGAAATGAGGCCTCCAGACCTGTATACAGTACTCAAGATTACCTTACCATTGCCTTATACAAGGGAATAATCACCTCCTTATCCCTGCTAGAAAAATTCCTCTTTATCATTGACAAGACACCATGAGCTACTCTTGCAGCTCATCTGCACTGCTCAGAGAACTTCATATCTGCCTGCACAATTACCCCCAGGTCCTTTTCATTCTCCACCACTGTCAGTGTAGTACCGCAGAGTTGATACGTTGCTCTGGGGTTACTGTTTCCCATATGCAGCACTTTACATTTGTCGATGTTAAACCTCATTTGCCACCTCTCAGCCCATCTGTTCAACCTTTCCAGATCCTGTTGCAGCAGCATAGCGTCAGTATTGTCCTTAACGACCCTGCCAACCTTTGTATCATCTGCAAACTTGGACATTAAACTTGATATCCCATCATCAATATCATTCATAAACACCGAAAACAACAACGGACCCAACACTGAACCTTGAGGAACTCCACTAATAACATTAGTCCACGTTGAGCAGTGTCCATTGATTACCACTCTCTGTCTTCTGCCACTCAACCATCCCCTTATCCATAGCAGCAATTTGCCTCCAATGCCACACTGTTCCAATTTGTGCAGCAGTCTTCCATGTGCAACAGTATCAAAAGCCTTTCTAAGATCCAAATATATAATATCAAAGTTATTCCCTGCATCCAGTTCTTTTGTGACTACATCATAGTATCCAATCAAATTGGTCAGGCAAGACCTGCCCTTAACAAAACCATGCTGCGTCTGAGCTATAACTGAATTCTTGTCTAGATGATCCTGCAGTGCTTCTTTAACCAGTGCCTCCATTAATTTACCTGGAACAGAAGTTAAACTAACAGGTCTATAATTACTTGTGTCAGCCTTTGATCCTCCTTTGTGAATTGGGGTTACATTTGCACATCTCCAGTCTATGGGTACCTCCCCTGAGTCCAAAGAAGCTCTCATAATTATGGCTAGGGGTTTGCATACTTCCTTTGCTGCCTCCTTTAATATAACTGGATAGATCCCATCCACCCCAGGTGCCTTTTTTATGTTTATCCTCAACAATCTCTCCTCCACTTTCCTCTCAGTTATTACAAAATCATCCAGCTCACTGCCAATGTTTACTTTACCTGCATCATTCTCCTTCCTGAATAACTCCTCATGCGTGAATGTAGATGCAAAATACTCGTTTAGATTGTTAGCCACCTGAGCAGGATCCTCAACTGTTGAACCATCAATATCCAGTGGACCAATCTGATTCATCCCTTTCCTTTTCGAGTTCAAGTATGTAAAGAACTCTTTTCTGTTTTTCTTTGCATCCTTTGCCAAGGATTTTTCATAGTCTGCCTTTGCCTGCCTAATCTCCTTTGTGACTTGGTTACAGACCAACTTATATCTATCATAGGCTTCCATGTCACCCATTAATTTGTATGTATCCCATGCATTTTTCTTCTCTGCCACATGTCTCATTAGTTCATCTGACAACCATTTAGGCCTAAACCTTGAACAATATTTCTTAGTTGGTATGTAAAGCCTGGTAGCCTCCAAGATTAGTTCCTTGAATGCTTCCCATTTTGAGTTTGCTGTTGGTAACATCATCAGTTGGTCCCACTGTATAGAATTTAAATACTGTCTCAGACCATCATAGTCGCCTTTACGAAAACAAAAACCCTTCCCTTTACCTCTGATGGTAGTTACCTCCTTGAGTAAATCCCACTTCAACACACTGTGATCACTGCCACCTAGTGGTTCATTTATCTGCAGGTTCTTAATGCATGAAGAATCACTACTGATAATCAGATCAAGAGTATTGCTCCCTCTTGTTGCCTCACGAACATGCTGATGTAGAAAACAATCATCCAATAAATCCACAAAAGCCTTGCTAGTGTGCGAGTGACCAACCCACAAATTCCAGTCAATATCTGGGAAATTAAAGTCCCCCATTATAAGACTCTCTGATTTACTGGCCCACTCTATTTCCTTGTACAATATCTTATTATACTCATCAGAGTCATTAGGCCTATAGCACACTCCTACTCTCAATTTTGATTTCCCTATGCTTATGTCACACCAAACTGACTCGACACTGCCCTGTCCATCGATGTCGACTGGCTTCACTTCCTTGGACTTTATGTGTTTCTTAATTAATAGCATAACCCCTCCTCCCCTCCTGTCCTGTCTATCCTTTCTATACACATTGTATTCCCCAAATTCCAGTTCCGCATTACTTATATCTGTGTGACACCACGTCTCTGATATCCCAACAATATCTGCCTTTGATGTTTTGAGCAATACCTCAAATTCATCAAATTTATTTACCAAACTCCTAGCATTGGTGTACACGCAGGTATACATGCACCTGTTTCTATTCTTAGCTACCCTAACACAACCCATGTGTTTACTTGTACCGCAATGACTATCAGCAGTCTCTGAAATATCCCGCATCTTGTTTTTCAGACTTCTGCTCATTTCAATAGAAGCAGATTTTGTAGGGGTTTAGCCCTCGACAAAGTCCCTTGCAAAGTATCTTTTCCCACGGACGGCTATTTATATATAATTTTTATTGAGTTTAATATTTATGTTTAACCATTGTTGCCTAGGGTCCGGTTAGTTCATGGATTGCTTTGTTTTTAAACGACAGGAAGGCCTCTACATTTTAACATTATTTCATTACTATATATATATATATATATATACACACAGGTTGATTCACTACCAGTGCGACAAACTTGCAGGAGGTGTAGGGGGCACAAAGACGAATTGGAATCACATAGCATTGCAGGTCAGAAATGCCTTTGTCATGCAGTAGAGGATGTTGAATGGGAGGTCGCATGAACAGCGATCCCGCTGGAAGTCAGCATTTGTAAACCGTTTCTGTTGAAGAAACCAAGTAGCAAAAGTCTTCCGGAGTGGATAAGACGCAGGCTCTGATGATTGGACAGTTGCAGATGATATGAACTCATTTGGTTTGTTGACAGTATCCTCCATACAGTGGATTGAGAAATACCCAATCGTTGGCCTATCGCTCGAGTACTCGTACTCGGATTGCCTTTTGCAAGACGTAGGACATTCTCCTCATTGTCTAGCATTCTCGTTGTTCGCTCTCGATTCATGGTACCTCTCGAGAAACAACCAGTCTCACGTAACCTTATGTGCACATGTGCGAAAATCGTATGATGAGGAGCACGCCTGTGCGGGAAACGTTCCTGGTACAAGCGCAGAGCGGCATGCCCATTACAGTCCGCAGCTCCATATGTGAGGTGCATGTCGGCCAGTTCAACGTTTGAATACTCGTCCATCCTACTACCTCGGGAACTGGTTCGCAAATGCTGACTTCCAGTGGGATCGCTGTTCACGCGACCTCCCGTTCAACGTCCTCTACCGCATGACGAAGGCATTTCGGACCCTGTAATGCTAAGTGATTCCGATTCGTCTTTGTGCCCCCTACACCTCCTGCAAGTTTGCTGCACTGGTAGTGAATCACCCTGTATATGTGTGTGTGTGTGTGTGTGTATATATATATATATATATATATATATATATATATAGACAAAAAGGTAATTTTCAGTGTATTTGGTGGGGGATTTGAGCTATCAGAATAACCATGGAAGAATTGAGAAAACCTGTATGCTAAAAAACAAATTACCTGAAATAAAATTGCATAAAACTGCTTAAAATGCAATTTTATTTCAGGTAATTTGTTTTTTAGCATACAGGTTTTCTCAATTCTTCCATGGTTATTGCACCTGATAGCTCAACTCCCCTACGAAATACACTGATAATTACCTTTTTGCCTGTTTTTTTCTATGTTTACCGTAGTACCCCAGATCCATAACCCTGTCTTATATATATTTTTATATATTTTAATTTCTCATTCCTGTTTACTAAGGCTTTCAGTAATTTCATTGCATCTTTATCATTTTATATATATATATATATATATATATAAGCATGTAAGATAGATAAGTCAGATAAAGTTTGCAAAGGACTGGAAGGGTAAGGATAGTAGAAAAAAGAAGTAATGTAGATTTTAAAAAGGCAAAAGAATGTTAATATCCTATGATGAAAGTTATGATGAATTAAGAAAATTACGGGCTGAACTGCAAAGCCAATTTGGAGGTGAAGGAACTGTAAAATAAAAAAGTAAAATAAAATAAAAGGTGGTAGAGCTGTCATCAGATATGGGTGGGCAAATTTAGTTATAAGTAAATAAGTTGAATACAGGGATGGCAAAAATGCAAAATCTGATGTCAGCAGAAGTAAATATTGATACATGGTCAGGTAATTCATCAGGGGACTACACTGGACCATGTATTAGGAACTGTGTTTCTATACTTGTCCATAACAGTAGAAGGAATGTGAAATAAAGCCAAAAAGAAAAAAATTAGCACATTCTTTTACAGTATGGACAAGGCAGTCCCAACACAGTGTCAATGATATGAAAATTATTAAGGTAAAAATAAGGATAAGGCTAAAAAAATATAATTAAATGTTTTCAGAGTGTAAAAAAGGTTTTGAAATATATGTAGATTTTTGAGTAAATATGTAAAAATATTTTTTAGTGTTGGAATTTTGTGGAGATTAGAATAATTTAAAAAAAATAATAACAAGCAATAAATAGTTAAAAGTACCATGGTATAGGGAGAGGTATTAAATTGAGAATGGGGAAGGGATAAAGGCGTAGTTAAATAAAGACTTAAATAGCAATAGAATGATGATAGTTGGAGCATTTATACAATATTAGTCACTAATGTAGTTATGCTTTAGATACATTCAACTACTCTACTAAATATGTGCGCTTTATTTTCCTGCTGTCTTCTTTCTGACATGTTTTACTTGAAAACTCCAGATCGTTCCCTTTCTTATTATACTTTCAGTTCGTTTCTATACCTGTTTTGACTTACATATTTTTTTTGCCTGCTTTTTCCCTGCAGTACAAGCATCTGATATTCATCTCCTTTTTATACGAACTCTTTACAAAGCTTTACAACCCTAGCTAGCTCAGTATGTTTTAATAACTTTTTCTATACTTTTTATCTTTCAACTTTCTATTTCTACCTTACTTCCCATTCGTAGAGCTATTAGTGCAATACGAGGGTGATATGAACATTTCAACTATCATCATTCTATTGCTATTTAAGTCTTTATTTAACTATGCCTTTATCCCTTCCCCATTTTCAATTTAATACCTCTCCCTATACCATGGTACTTTTAACTATTTATTGCTTGTTATTATTTTTTAAAATTATTCTAATCTCCACAAAATTCCAACACTAAAATATTTTTACATATTTACTCAAAAATCTACATATATTTCAAAACCTTTTTTCCACTCTGAAAACATTTAATTATATTTTTTTAGCCTTATTCTTATTTTTACCTTAATAATTTTCATATCATTG
Organism: Mastigoproctus giganteus; assembly: GCF_048544385.1. Taxonomy (NCBI): domain Eukaryota; kingdom Metazoa; phylum Arthropoda; class Arachnida; order Uropygi; family Thelyphonidae; genus Mastigoproctus; species Mastigoproctus giganteus. The sequence goes on along the minus strand of NC_143585.1, from coordinate 29,714,623 downwards.
ACACTGCATTGGGACTACCTTGTCCATACTGTAAAAGAATGTGCTAATTTTTTTCTTTTTGGCTTTATTTCACATTTCTTCTACTGTTATGGACAAGTACAGAAACACAGTTCCTGATACATGGTCCAGTGTATGTATCGATATTTACTTCTGCTGACATCAGATTTTGCATTTTTGCCATCCCTGTATTTGACTTACTTACTTATAACTAAATTTGCTCACCCATATCTGATGACAGCTCTACCACCTTTTATTTTATTTTACTTTTTAATTTATTTTGTTTAATTATTTGGTATTAATATTTTTTAGTTTACAGTTCCTTCACCCCCAAATTGGCTTTGCAGTTCAGCCCGTAATTTTCTTAATTCATCATAACTTTTAGGATATTAACATTCTTTTGCCTTTTTAAAATCTACATTACTTCTTTTTTCTACTATCCTTATGTTTCTAGTCCTTGGCACTTTGTGTAATTCTCACCTCCATCTATGCAAACTTTATCTGACTTATCTATTCTTACATGCTTATATACTTTTGCATCCTTTACTGCTGCTTTGCTCGTTTTGGTGCATTTGTCATACCTTGCTTATTCATTTTTTATTTTATTTTTATTTTTCCATCAACTGTCACTTTGACTTTAAATTACATTTAATATATATATATACACTAAATTTGGCTATAGAGGCCATGTGTGTGTGTGTGTGTGTGTGTGTGTGTGTGTGTACACAAGGCCTCTGTAGCCAAATGATCAGGAACAGGAGTGCAATAGCACACTCTCTTTGAGTACACCAGGGTTCAAGGCCTTGAGTACGGCTGATCAGCCAACCGTACTAGACCTGCATGGTAGATTATGGTCCAATTCCCTTCAATGAGTTCTTGAGGCTCCATCCTGCAAATTTACTTTTTACACACACACACACACACACACACACACACACACACACACACACACACACACACACACACACACACACACACACACACACACACGTAGATGTTGTCTGTTACATGTTAACAATGTTTTGGATTTTCACCAAGGCAATTAAGGTCATCAGATATCAGTATACTATGTCTGTATATTCTATGGTCAGTTTGCCTGTACAAGGCTTCTATTTTTGGCTAGGCCTTGTACAGGTGTTTGCCTGTGCAAGGCCTATCCAAAAACTCCAAGTGTGAGAGTTTTATGAAAATTCTACCCTAGATCAACAAACCTGGCCACGGTGAAAATAAAGCTCATAAAAATTCCTCCTGTTGAGATGGTATTCAAACCTAGACAGTGATATATCATGCTATGGTGTGAGTGGTACAGATGCATCAGGGTCCTTGGCTCAGAGGGGCATCTTTTTTATATGGTGTGGAAGAACACCAGGCATAACCACTGTGCTAACCATAAAGGCTTGTTACACGCTCTATAAAAACCCAAAGCAGCTGTACAAGCCGAAGGATACTGTGATGCATATCTATCAGAAATGGGAACAACTGCATTTTAATATGGCACTGTTGAAGGTCTCTTCAAGCATGCCTTATTTAATTTTTGGATTATTAAATAAACTATTTTCCTTCTGTGTCTCTTTATGACAAATACAATGGTCCTATTATTTATTTTTGGCAGAATGTTCAAAAAGAAGGACAAGATCCCCATTTAAGAGAAAAATAATGACTGTTGATTGTGAGAAATTTCTCTTCTCCATCTGACAGCCATACCTGTGAGAAAAATTAACTAATTTACAAAGATACTAAATAAAGTATCTTTGTAAATTAGTTAATCTTAAATAAAATTAAGATAAATTAAAAACTGCACAATTAAATAGCATGTACTGGAAGATAAAAGTATGATTTATATCATCTAATAAAATATAAATCAACATTTGGTCAATATAAAACTTACTTGAAATTTCTTTCTTTGCTGAAAAAAAAAAAAAATAAATAAATGTGATCACTATGTTCTGCCTTTTTTTTTTCCAAATATTAAATATAAATATGCATATTGCATATACAATGTACATACACGCACTGTATATGCATAAAATACAATATTAATATTTATCCGTTTTACATGTACAGGGTGATTCACTACCAGTGTGACAAACTTGCAGGAGGTGTAGGGGGCACAAAGATGAATCGGAATCACATATCATTGCAGGGTCCAGAATGCCTTCATCATGTGGTAGAGGACGTTGAATGGGAGGTAGCGTGAACAGCCATCCCGCTGGAAGTCAGCATTTGCGAACCATTTCTGTTGAAGAAACCAAGTAGCAAAAGTCCTCCAGAGTGGATAATCCGCAGGCTCCAATCATTGGACGCATTGCAGATGATATGAACTCACTTGGTTTGTTGATGTATCCTCCATACAGTGGATTGGGAAATACCCAATTGTTGGCCTATCGCTCGAGTACTCGTACTCGGATTGCCTTCTGCAAGACGTAGGACATTCTCCTCATTGTCTGGCGTCCTCGTTGTTCGCTATCGATTCATGGTACCTCTCGTGAAACAACCAGTCGCGTGTAACCTTCTGTGCACCACTCATGCGAAAATCATATGATGAGGAGCACACCTGTGTGGGAAATGTTCCTGGTACAAGCACAGAGCGGCGCGCCTGTTACAGTCCGCAGCTCCATATGCAAGGTGCATGTCGGCCAGTTCAACGTTTCAATACTCGTCCATCCTACTGCCTCGGAAACCGGTTCGCAAATGCTGACTTCCGGTGGGATCGCTGTTCATCACGCGACCTCCCGTTCAACGTCCTCTACTGCATGACGAAGGCATTTCGGACCCTGCAAGGATATGTGATTCCGATTTGTCTTTGTGCCCCCTACAAGTTTGTCGCACTGGTAGTGAATCACCCTGTATATAAATCTGCAGGCCAGATATAAATCTAATTCCAGGGTAACACAATTAAACATTAAGAAATCATTAATTAATAAATATATATACTATATTAGCATTAGCATTAGTAGAGGCATATGATGCAAGAAAGCAAGCTTATTCAGCATCAGCCAAAAAAAAAAAAAAAAACCCTCTCCCATTTCACCCCTCCGTTCGTTCGAAATACCTGTCCAGTTGAGCTTTAAATTTGTTTAGGCTATCAACTTCAACAACAAGTGATGGAAGTCGGTTCCACCAACCAACCACCCGCTGGCCAAAGGCAAATTTCCGCACATCTATCCGACATCCGTCCTTCCTCAATTTGAATTGATGCCCTCTGAGGTGATTATTCTGAGAAAGATGAAGAATCCCATTGGCATTGAGCATGCTCAAACCATTCAAAGCCTTATACACCTCTATCAGATCACCTCGCCGGTGCCTAGTCTCCAGACTCTGTAATTTGCAAAACTTAAGCCTTTCTTCGTAAGAGCAACCCTTTGTTCCATTTACTAATCTTGTTGCCCTTCTCTGTACCCGTTCCAGAAGCTCTACATCCTTCTTGAAATGAGGCCTCCAGACCTGTATACAGTACTCAAGATGTGGCCTAACCATTGCCTTATACAAGGGAATAATCACCTCCTTATCCCTGCTAGAAAAATTCCTGTATATCATTGACAAGACACCATGAGCTACTCTTGCAGCTCGTCTGCACTGCTCAGAGAACTTCATATCTGCCTGCACAATTACCCCCAGGTCCTTTTCATTCTCCACCACTGTCAGTGTAGTACCGCAGAGTTGATACATTGCTCTGGGGTTACTGTTACCCATATGTAGTACTTTACATTTGTCAATGTTAAACTTCATTTGCCACCTCTCAGCCCATCTGTTCAACCTTTCCAGATCCTGTTGCAGCAGCATAGCGTCAGTAGTGTCCTTAACGACCCTGCCAACCTTTGTATCATCTGCAAACTTAGACATTAAACTTGATATCCCATCATCAATATCATTCATAAACACCGAAAACAACAATGGACCCAACACTGAACCTTGAGGAACTCCACTAATAACATTAGTCCACGTTGAGCAGTGTCCATTGATTACCACTCTCTGTCTTCTGCCACTCAACCATCCCCTTATCCATAGCAGCAATTTGCCTCCAATGCCACACTGCTCCAATTTGTGCAGCAGTCTTCCATGTGCAACAGTATCAAAAGCCTTTCTAAGATCCAAATATATAATATCAAAGTTATTCCCTGCATCCAGTTCTTTTGTGACTACATCATAGTATCCAATCAAATTGGTCAGGCAAGACCTGCCCTTAACAAAACCATGCTGCGTCTGAGCTATAACTGAATTCTTGTCTAGATGATCCTGCAGTGCTTCTTTAACCAGTGCCTCCATTAATTTACCTGGAACAGAAGTTAAACTAACAGGTCTATAATTACTTGTGTCAGCCTTTGATCCTCCTTTGTGAATTGGGGTTACATTTGCACATCTCCAGTCTATGGGTACCTCCCCTGAGTCCAAAGAAGCTCTCATAATTATGGCTAGGGGTTTGCATACTTCCTTTGCTGCCTCCTTTAATATAACTGGATAGATCCCATCCACCCCAGGTGCCTTTTTTATGTTTATCCTCAACAAACTCTCCTCCACTTTCCTCTCAGTTATTACAAAATCATCCAGCTCACTGCCAATGTTCACTTCACCTACATCATTCTCCCTCCTGAACAACTCCTCATGCGTGAATGTAGATGCAAAATACTCGTTTAGATTGTTAGCCACCTGAGCAGGATCCTCAACTGTTGAACCATCAATATCCAGTGGACCAATCTGATTCATCCCTTTCCTTCTCGAGTTCAAGTATGTAAAGAACTCCTTTCTGTTTTTCTTTGCATCCTTTGCCAAGGATTTTTCGTAGTCTGCCTTTGCCTGCCTAATCGCCTTTGTGACTTCGTTACAGACCAACTTATATCTATCATAGGCTTCCATGTCACCCATTAATTTGTATGTATCCCATGCATTTTTCTTTTCTGCCACATGTCTCATTAGTCCATCTGACAACCATTTAGGCCTAAACCTTGAACAATATTTCTTAGTTGGTATGTAAAGCCTGGTAGCCACCAAGATTAGTTCCTTGAATGCTTCCCATTTTGAGTTTGCTGTTGGTAACATCATCAGTTGGTCCCACTGTATAGAATTTAAATACTGTCTCAGACCATCATAGTCGCCTTTACGAAAACAAAAACCCTTCCCTTTACCTCTGATGGTAGTTACCTCCTTGAGTAAATCCCACTTCAACACACTGTGATCACTGCCACCTAGTGGTTCATTTATCTGCAGGTTCTTAATGCATGAAGAATCACTACTGATAATCAGATCAAGAGTATTGCTCCCTCTTGTTGCCTCACGAACATGCTGATGTAGAAAACAATCATCCAATAAATCCACAAAAGCCTTGCTAGTGTGCGAGTGACCAACCCACAAATTCCAGTCAATATCTGGGAAATTAAAATCCCCCATTATAAGACTCTCTGATTTACTGGCCCACTCTATTTCCCTGTACAATATATTATTATACTCATCAGAGTCATTAGGCCTATAGCACACTCCTACTCTCAATTTTGATTTCCCTATGCTTATGTCACACCAAACTGACTCGACACTGCCCTGTCCATCGATGTCAACTGGCTTCACTTCCTTTGACTTTATGTGTTTCTTAATTAATAGCATAACCCCTCCTCCCCTCCTGTCCTGTCTATCCTTTCTATATACATTGTATTCCCCAAATTCCAGTTCCGCATTACTTATATCTGTGTGACACCACGTCTCTGATATCCCAACAATATCTGCCTTTGATGTTTTGAGCAATACCTCAAATTCATCAAATTTATTTACCAAACTCCTAGCATTGGTGTACACGCAGGTATACATGCACCTGTTTCTATTCTTAGCTACCCTAACACAACCCATGTGTTTACTTGTAACGCAATGACTACCAGCAGTCTCTGAAATATCCTGCATCTTGTTTTTCAGACTTCTGCTCATTTGAATAGAAGCAGTGCAAGAATCACTTCCACCTCTACCAGTGGCTACTGTTAATCTATTATATATTATATAAATATATTACATATATTATATGTAATATATTATATAAATATATTACATAATATTATTATTATATTATATAAATATATTACATAATATTATTATTATATTATATAAATATATTATTATATAATAAATATAATTAATAAATGATTTTCTACAACTAATTGATCACCAGTTGAAAATAAAATAAATGTTCACTGAAGTGAAAGGGAACCATTAGTTAATGAGACAATACTACAAATAAAAATAATAACAATGCTGTTATTTTTATTTGTATTATTATGTCTCCTTAACTAATGTCCCTTTCATTTGGTTTGATCATATTTTTCTTTTCAACTGTCATAATATTGCAGCATATGCTGGTGATTGGTTAGTCATATATAATCACAAAACAATTATACCTACTTTACCCACAGACATAACACACACACACACACACACAAGATTTCCATAAAAAGGTGGATTTGAGAAAAAAAAAAAAATCCAGAATTCTTACAGCTTCACTGATATTCACTTTTATTTAATTCATCAATTCATAAAGTTTCTGCACATTGTATTTCTGTTTACTTTATTTCACCTCAAAAGGTTTTTGTAAAAGCATCACATGACTTCAATGTGCACCATTAACACCCACAGCACACTACATATTGATACTCATTTTCTGTCCATAATCAGCAAAGAATCTTAAACATAACACTTTCAATTGCTCTGTTAATTGCTTTTTTTTAAGTGAGCCAATCTTTTTGCTCTAGCCCATATTCTTCACATAGTCCCAAAAGAAGTTGAGTAGTGTGAAATCAGAACTTCGGCTACTCTGGATCTTCCTGCTGTTCATTTTTCGACAATATATGTGTCTTTTAAATGCTTGAATTGCCTTTTGTATGTTTTTTTTTTTTTTTTTTCTTTTTTTGTGTGGCAGTTTTTTGGTGGCATTCTCTTCTAAACTGTTGTTGGACCAAAGTTACTAACTTTACATCAGCTAGCCATAGGATGCATGCAGCCTTTTCTTGAATGGTTCTCATCACAACTTAACCTTGCAAAAAAAAAAAAAAAAAAAAAACTTAACAGAATACTAGTAGTATCTAAATAAAGAAAAATACAGTGTAGAGAAAACATTCTGAGTCACAAATCAAATACATAAAAATATAATGTATGTGAGGATCTGTATTTTTTTTCTTTTTTTTTTTTTTCAGGCATGTTTGCATATGCATAAAGCACCTATTCTCTTCTTTCCTATATCCATCCACACATAACCATTCCATTCCTAGTGGATGTATTTTCATGAAATTTCCTATTTATGTCTTTTAGAAATAATTGTTGATTTATCCCAAATTTTCATTAAAACTGGTCCATTAGAAATTCAATTTTTTTTTTTTTTTTAAATGGAAGTATATTTCAGATGTTTGGACATTTTTTCATAAAAAAGTTAGGTTGACATTGTGTATGTTCTTTTACTCCCTCAGAAGGATTTAGGAGTGATTCCAATTCAGTATTAGTGGAAAATAAAAATTATCTGGGGATAATTGTGTAGTCAGATATGAAGTTCTCTGACAGTGCATACATGCTGCCAGGACAGCTCACGGGGGTTTTGTCAATGATATAAAGGAACTCTGCTAGCAGGGATAAAGAGATGATTATCCCTTTGTACAAGGCCTTGGTTAAGCCACATTTTGAATACTGTATACAGGTTTGGAGGCCTCATAATTAGGAAGTATGTAGATCTGCTGGAATGTGTAGAGAGAGAAAGGCAATGAGATTATTGAAGGGAACAAAAGGATGCTCTTACCAAGAAAGAGCTTCAGTTCTGTTCTGCAAACTGCAGTTTCTGGAGACTAGACATCTGCAAGGAGATCTGACTGAAGTGTTTAAGGCCTTGAATATACTGAGTAAACTCAATGATCGCATTCTTCCTCTTGCTGAGACTACACATAGGAGGAGGCATAAATTCAAATTGAGGAAGCAGGACAGATGTGCAGAAGTTTGTCTTTCAGCCAGAGGGTAGATGATTTTTTGAACACACTTCCATCTGTTGTTGTGGAAAGTGGATAGTTTAGAATAAATTTATGGAAGAACTAGACAAATTATTGGAGGGGATGGGCTGGTGAGGTGGGTAGGTTTTTTTTTTTTTTTTTTGGCTGATGCTCTAACTTTCTTTCTTGCATCATTTGCCACTATTAATACTAATAATAATCTCCCCCTTCCTCCCCGTCAAAGAAATCTATAATTGTTTCAGATTTCAAGCATTACTTTAAAAGGCAAAGCCAAGTCAATATTAAACTTTTAGCATATGTTTCATTATTCCCTGGGAAGCTTTAAACCTAATTGTGATTTCAGTCCCCTCAGTTTTCCCCCCAACAGAAATCTATATACATAAATGAAAGTATGTTTTAAGCATTATGTTAAAAACAACAGATTAATTCATATCCCCTATGTGTTCCCCCAACCATAATCAAGAATTTCTATTTATGCCATGAGGTGCATAAATATCACATCACGGGTAACCATCATATGAGTGCAAGCCTTAACAAGCACTTCCCGATATGCCCAATTTGAATGGTTAAAAGCTATGTTTGAATTTTATAAAATAGCTATGGAATTGTTATTTTTATTCTATTCTATTTTATTTTGTTTTCTGATTTCTTACCATTAAAATTGTAAAAAAAATAACAAAAATAATAAAAAATAAATAAGATAAGCAAATATGTATATGTATGAATAAACATTTTACTAGGTATGTTTATATGTACTTAGTTATTTTTTAATTATTTTTTACCACTGAAAACCATAGCCATTTAGAATTAGAAATACATCTATATGAATTTTTTCACTCTTCTCAAGTCCTGAATTCATGGTGAAAGAAAGTACAGCCCACATGTTATAAAACTACATAACGTTACTATTAGTAAAACAAAATAATGCAAGAAAGTGAATTTTTTCTGTTTTAGCCAAAGCAGGGAAAACTTTGAATATTCTGACTAATCCCATTTTATTTTCATTATGACCATTTGTCACTGATTTAGAGATATCTGGATTAAAACTTCATTAGAGATTGGAGGAATTCTTAAATGCCTCTTAAACTGGGCCTGCAATTAGCCAACATCAAGAGGAGGAAACAGGATTTTATCTAGCAAGTTATTCTGGATACACTTCTACAGATGTTATTATTAACAGAATTAGTAAGGGACAAAAGATGGAAGGACCATGCTTTTGATATATCAGATGAATTAATAAAAAAACAATAAAAAATAAAAGAAACATGTGAATTTGTACCATGTATAGCACTATATGAAACACCATATGAACTGGTGCATTAGGACCAAAATAGTCATTGTTCCAAAAGGTCCCAACAACAACAACAACAAGACAGCCTTATAGTTAGGCATTTGGCTACTAAGAGCATGTCTTAGGCATCAGTCCAAATGCTGTTTCTGTACTTGGAATTGTTGAATACCACTGCACCTGTTCTTGAATTATTTTTATTTTATTTATTTTTTTTTGTACCTGTTTGAAAGTTAAACACAGTTATTACTTCACTGGTATTCAAACTGAAAAGACAAAGTGGCCATGTGATTTCTAATGGCATGGATTTAAAGTTTAAGTAAACTGACAATAATTTCATGATCACATTTATGAGCACTCCTAATTTATAAAATGAACTGGTAGTACAGCACACAATACCCCATTTTTTTAGAATGGCTAAATTATACATAGAAGAGGACACCTTTTCTGCATCTGCCAATAGGAATAAAAAAAATTCAAACTGGTTGTTCTTTTCTCAACAAAAAAAGCAACAATGGGAAAAATATGAGTGATTGTGTATTTGCTTTTTTAAATTTTTTTGAGAAGATTTGACAAGTTGCTACTATGGATAAAGGAAACAATGTCAAGAGTTGGACACGGGATTTGGTGGCCTTACTAATTAATTGACAGGGAAGGGCACTGTTTTCCAGCTTGTATTTCAGGACTCTATCAGCAGAGTGGCTAAAGAAGTTGACATTCTGTACCCTTATTTTCTTTTTTGAAAATAAATTTGTAATTATATTAGTTTTTATAAACTTGTTAAGCAATACGAAAGTTTTAGAAATCTTCAAGTACTGTGTTAATAGACTAGAAAAGAATAGCGAAAGCTTAAAAAACGGTACTCACCTTGAAATTAATCTGCGATGGTTTACTTAGGTAGCGTGGTTAATGTTTACGTTGAATTGTTAAATTGAAAAATTAAAAGGGAGGGAAGTAAGTAAAAGTTGACTGAGTTAAATGGGCGCAAGGAAACAGAAGTGTACACATCCAATCCTTGGTTGTCATCGAAATAAAAGAAAGAAGAATAATTAAAAACTATGTAAGTGAATCCGGTGACACTTACATAGTTTTTAATTATTCTTCTTTCTTTTATTTCGATGACAACCAAGGATTGGATGTGTACACTTCTGTTTCCTTGCGCCCATTTAACTCAGTAAACTTTTACTTACTTCCCTCCCTTTTAATTTTTCAATTTAACAATTCAACGTAAACATTAACCACGCTACCTAAGTAAACCATCGCAGATTAATTTCAAGGTGAGTACCGTTTTTTAAACTTGTTAAGTTATTCTATTAATCTTTATCACTTTCTAAATTGAGAGAATTGTGTTGGAAATGAAAAACTTGCAGAGTAGTTTGCCTTGTTTATGACAAACTGAAAAATTATGAAAAACAATTCTCAGGAATTTATTACATCAATATTTGTTAATGAAAATAAGAAATTCACAGAATTTTTTTAAAATCACAATTTTAACATAGTTTTGTGCTTTTTTTTTTTCGTTAAAAGAAAAAGACAAACTATGTTAGAAAGCTGAGTGGAGAGAGTCAAATCAAGCCAAAAAGATAGTCTCTGCCATAAATCCAGAGAGCTGGCAGTTATAACTATGGAAAATTAACAAAATAAAGAATTACTTCGTAAAGCATTTTTTTTTTACAGCTATACTTTTCTAATTAAAAGTAGTTACTGATGACGATTGGAAGTGAATACTAACTGTACAAATTCACAATGATGTAAATCTAAGACATTTACATATTTAAAGTTTATCTGTTGTTGTGGTACAGAATATACCAGAGTAACAGCTAATGGGTCAAAGAAGGATAAATTATTAGAAGGAATGAGTGAATAAAGTGTATAAAAGTTTTTTTTTTTTTTTTTTATGCTGAAAGATGCAGAAAAAAAAATCAATATCCTTCTATCATGATTTATCTCATATCCAAAATGTTGCTGATGACAGGTGTATGAAATATAAAATATTTCAAAACCCATAAACTCACCTCAAATGATTTTTCAAAGTTGCTGTCTCCTGAACCTGATGGTGTGTCATCTACATGATACATTCTTAGAAAATAAAAATCACACTGTTAATTTAAAACATGCCAATCTAAACAGATAATTTATTATGGAATTATGATAGCTGTAAAAAAATAACAAAAATCTTTCACTGCAGTTACAATACAAAATAAAATGAATGAAAAGTATATAAATATGGTTCATCCACAAAAATAAGAAATATTTATATATAAAAGCATCAATCACAATAAGTTAATTAAAGAATAAAAAACTTATTTATTTTAACAAATAAAATATTATTAAAAAATATTTAAAAATAAAACAGTATAATTTAAGATAGTATTTTTGCTCAGTACCTTTTTTTTTTTTTCAGTACAAAATTGAAAAATCTACGTATAAGGCACAATCAAAAGTTTCAGTACAGGTAACCCTCATATAACACAGTAGTTAGGTTCCTATAAAATGTCGTGTTATGTGAAACCGTGTTATACGAGACTAAGAAAAAGTAAAAAAAGGAGGGAATTATGTTCCAAAAGCTAACAAAAATACACCATTCTAGATCTAGTGTATCTTCTGCTCTCTTTAAAAAATTTGTAATCTGGTTTTGTTTGCTTTTGCTTGATGAATCTTTGTGAATTTCATCGTATGGAACTAAGAATTTTTGAAGTTCCCATTTGAACTTTGTGCCCCTTTCAGTAGAAGGAGCTGCATTAAAAAAATAAGATTCTAATTGCTTGACTAACTTTATGCCATCCCATATGCTTTTTAGTGTAAAATTTGGAAGTTTAGCATTTTCATCTGCACTATCATCCTCTGAATTGATTTGGTTTTACCTCCAATGCCATTTCCACCAGGCGCCTCCGTAGCCAGGTGGGAAGGAGCAGCAGTGCGTAGCACACACGCTTCTTGATTAGACCGGGGTTCGAGCCCGTCACCACCAAATATGGAGGATGCGGAAAGGTCAGGGAATGAGCGCCGCATATCCCTGGAGCAATATGGCCTTAGTTGCTAATGCTCCTAAATAATAAACAAACAAACATTTCCACTAAATCCGTTTTGCCAGCCTCTTTTTCTACCAGTATTCTTGAACATCTTCAGTAACATATCTTTTTTTCTTTCTTTTTTTTAGGAGCATTGGCGACTAAACCCATGTTACTCTGTGTATATTGTCTATAAACTGCATGTGTCCTGGGTCGATTTTCTATACAAAAAACCCCGAGTTTCTGGGAAAAAACCATGCTACCCGAGCCCGACTAACTCAGCCATGTTGTGAAAAAGACCCATAAAAATTTCTCCCGTCATCATCGACAAGATTCGAACTCAGGCCTTTTCCAACTGGTGTGGGGAGGAGGGCAATTCTATCAACTGTGCTACCCACAAGGGCTTCAGCAGTCATATCATCAAAACCTTCCCCTCGTACTGACGTAGCAAGTTCTACTATCGCACCGATTCCATTTTCTGCCGGTTCAACCATATTTCCTGAATGAACTGACTCTGGCCATACATTTTTCCACATGCATTTAACATTGACGGTTTACTTCTTTCAGCGATAAAGCTATGATTTTGATACAGTCTGCAATTGAGAAAAGTTTCCATGCCTCCATTACTTCAATAGATTCGGAATCAATTTTTATCAAAATCCATTGTAACGATTTTCTGATGTAATGAGTTTTAAAGGTGGATATAATGCCTTGATTTAATGGTTGAATGAACGAAGTTATATTAACCTAGTACAACTGTGGTTGTCACTAGATTTAAGCTCTATGTGTTGTGTGTGTTTTTTTTTTTTTTTGCCTACAAGTTTAAAGCCCACTTGAAAGGCTAGGGATTTTCAACAACTGAAAAACTATTATCAATTCCAAAAGCCTATCAGCAATACTTCCAGAAGTTGCAAAAGTGTTGGAAACGGTATATATAGTATCAAGAAGACTATTTTGAAAGAGATCTATCCAGATAACTGGTAAGCCTCATCATTTTCCAATTCAAGGAAGAACCAGACAAATTCTTATAGGGTATGGATGGGTAAACTGTGTAGGTTTTTTTTTTTTTTTTGGCTGATGCTATATAAGCTTGCTTTCTTGCATCATTTGCCATTACTACTACAATCTACCCTGGCCATGAGCATGCTGGTGCAAAGCTTCTCGTCCAATAACATTGCTGCCCCCAAACAAGAAACCCCCCCCCAAACACAGAGTCAATGAACAGACAGTGCAGATAACAGTCTTTGTTCCTTGAGGACTGTAGAAATTATTTTTCTCATTAATCTCATTCAGATTGGTTGGGACTATTTTTCTAAAGCCTGCTATCAGGCCAACCAGGTTAGCTTTGTACTTCATAATATTTATCAGTAGGTCTCTCTTATCTGTCTTTCCCCTTGAGCCTTGTTCATTGTAAATTTGTCATTGTAAATTTACAAATGAGCTTTGTTCATTTGTAAATTTGTGAGTTTATATTGCATTTTATTCTAGATATTTAGTATATTTTCCTATAACTCTCCTACTGTCTTTACCCAGAAGAAGATACAGTAGCCTTCTTCTCTCTCTCTCTTTTAACCTATAGATAAACCTTCTAATGTTTCTATATGTAGTGGTGTGTGTGTGTTCATTTATTATTAATTGAACACCTGTGTAACTCACAATATGCCCTTAAATGAGTTTTAGCAGGACAAATCCAGTCAAAATAAAACTCAACTCAGATTCTTCTTTATGTAAAGAGAGCATAATTATTCTAATTTCTTACTAAATGTTTACAACAACAACAACACAGGCTTATGGATGACAACAGTGTAACAGGTTATGGTTTTAAGAAGCACAACACATAGCCTGTTAAATTGTAAGAAGTTTGAAAATTACATTGTCCTTTCGCGTGTTTTTTAGGCCAGCAGGATTTAAATTGTATAGATAATGCAATAGTCTTAATGTTCACACCAGAACAAGCTTTGCCAATGCAATGAGTTGCCCTGGTCCTGCACTACTTTCAAAGAGATGATTTCTGCCAAATGGTTAACTGGCCAATTGTTTAAATTTAAGATTTCAGCAAGGCTATTTGTTTGAAAGTGGTGCAATACTAAGCAACTCATTGCAAAGACAAAGTTTGTCCTGCTGCGAGTATTAAAACCATTGCATTCTAAGTAGTTTAAATCCTCAGGCCCAAAAAAAAAAAAAACATAAAAGGACAAGTTAGTCCTACTAACTTCTTACAGTTTCACTGAGGGCATATGGCTTCAGCCATGTCATAACTTTGATAGCCTGTTAAAGTTAGACATTTTATATACAGAATACTAGGTATCTCCAAAATTATTACATTAATTATAAGAGTGATTTTAAAATGCTGAAGCCAATAATAGATAGTAACAGCAAACTATAATTAGATTATAAAACAAAAAGTTAAATATAATTTCACATTTAAATGTGTGAAATTATATTTATGATATAAAAATGTTATCAAAAGTTAAATATAATTTAGCATTTAAACTGACTTTTCCTGTCCTGCTTTAGCTTTCTGTGATGTTAATTCCAGGGTGGTTCTCCCTTTGGGAGTCTGAAAATGCCAGCTATATATGGAATCCTTAGAGGCAATGAAGATATGAGAGTTAGACATTGTTAAATAACAAGGTTCAATATCTACATAACGAGAGTCCACTGGAGTTCCTATGGCATTGCACAATATCACTGCATACTGAAAATAAATAAAAGTAATCAATAATAAACAATTTAGCAATTTATTATTAATTTATTAATAATTTAATCGGAGCAATATGACCTTAGTTGCCGATGCTCCTAAAGCCCTATTACAGCAACAACAATAATTTAATAAATAAAAGTAATAATGATAAACACAATGTCTCCCACCTTACTCCATTTCAAAAGGTTCTGTTTCAGCAAAGACTTGATCTGATAGTTGCTGTTTTAGCAATGACCCAATCTGGTAATCTCTGTTTCAGAAGTCTCAAGCTGAGAGCTTCTCCTTCAGTGTTTCCAGATTGAGTCACTGCTAATATTGTTTATTGGTATTTCAAATTCATATTAAGTTATTCTTAGTGTTGCTATCCTTCTAACTTATGAATTCATTTAACTGCAGTATTTGAGATGCCTATGTCTAACCAATGGTCAACACTATAAGATGCATTATGAATGACAAAGGATCAGAAGGATGCATAGGGTTCTGTTGTTGTGGTAATGTGAAAAGTATGTACAGTAAACCCCCGCTATTCGCGGTATCTGTATTCGCGGTTTCGCGTATTCGCGATCGCCGATTTAATATAAAATGAAACCTAAAAAATGTGAATTTTAAAGCGCCATGAATATTTTCCCCCATAAAAAAACATGGACGTGGCTAAAATTATCTTTCCCAGTAAAAACAGCGCTCAGTGGGTGGGGGGAGAGGAGTGACAAAATCGCGAGCGTGGATGTTTCTCGCTAATCCTTGTTCAGTATGTGTTATTCGCTTGTCATGGAAGGTTTCGTCGTTTGCTTTTAATTTATATGCTTATAAATTGAATAAATTTATCAATTTATAAATTGATTTGCTTACAAAAATGATAAATCTACTGTTTTGCAGTGTAAAACGGACTTTTTCGAGTGTGTTAACGGAAGAAAGTGACTTTATTGTGGACAAATTCTTTCTAACCCCTACAAAAATATGGCTACGAATAACAAGAGAAATGTGAAAATATCAAAGGTGATGACAGTAGCGAATAAAATTGAGTTATTAGATAAAATTTCTAATGGTAAAAGTGTCTCCTCAGTGGCAAAACATTATAAAATCAATGAGTCAACGGTACGATCAATCAAGAAATCTGAAGAAAAAATCCGCCGTAGTGTCCGTGAAAAAGGCGCTGATTGCTTCAAAAATTTGCTCTGTAACTCGTGATGTTAAATTAGAAAAAATAGAAAAAGCTTTAAACATGTGGATAGAAGACCGAACTCAAAATAAAATTCCGTTAAGTTCACTCATCATTCGTGAAAAGACAAAACTCCTTTATCAACACTTTAGCGAAACTGGTGATAGCACTGGCGGGATAAGTTTTTTTGCTAGCAAAGGCATATTACATTTAATATTAAATTGTAGCTTATTTTCATTTCGATGCCATATGCTTGCATTTCACTATGTACTGTCTATGTACATAGTCATATTATGAAGGTACATATAATACATACATAGAAACAATTTTAGACTAGTTTTTCTTATATATTTCATACTTTGGAACGGAACCCCTTTATTACTATGGGAGCCATAACTCAGTATTCGCGACATTTCTCAGGAACGTAACCCCCGCGAATAGCGGGGGTTTGCTGTAATACTTTCCACTGGAAAAAAAGGTTAGAATTACAAATAATGAACTTTGTCTTTGTAAAAACAATAAAGTTCATCAAACAGTCTCAAATATGGCAGTGATGCAGTTGACTTTACATCAGCCTGAACTCTTCCTTAGTTTTTTATTAATCCTCAAAAGCAATTTACTAGATATATAATTTCACATATGGATTAACCATATTTCATAATTGTTTTGTATGAATGCTTTTATTTTCTCTGTAAAAAAAGGTAAGGTAAGCAGCAACCATTATCAATCCACTGCAGGATGGAAGCCTCCTCAACAATTCACACTGAGGGAAATGGACTGTAATCTGCCACATTAGTTCATTACAGTTGGCAGATTGACCATATTTAGCAGTCAGAGGCTTGAACCCTAGTCTACTCAAAGAGTGTATGCTACTGCACTCCCACTCCTAACCACTCGGCTAAGGAGGCTTCTCTGTATAAGTGACTAATTATTCATTTCATTGAATCTCCACTGATAGTGCTACTAACAGAAAATTAGATCAACAATAGAGAACAAGTTAAACTTTGTATTAAGTGAGAGGTGAGCTAATAACTACAGTATTTTCTTTTGCTGCTTTTGGAAAAGTAGCAATTTTCTGGAATCTTTGATATCTCTCTATACATTAAAAAAAAAGTTTTCCTCCTAGTGATATTTATTCGAGCCAATAGGAGAAGAGGGTGGGGCAATACATCACTACAAATGCAATTAATTATTGACAACTGCCTCTATAACGTTCACCAACCTCGTGCACGTTTCACTATCTAACATTTGATGTTCCATTGTAACATTTTTTGTATATTAATGAATACCGTATATTTGTAAATAGTTTAGTATTTTTTAAATATTTTAAATATATGTATATTTGTAAATATTTCAGTTAAATATTTTAGTCCTGCTCTTTCAGATGCAACAATATTCCTCATGCATTATGGAACCCGATGCAAAAGGCCTCTAGCTAAAATCTATTTGGGTACCACTTGTCTCGGCACAGTGGCCATGGTCATAGAACGGAGTGATTGTACGGTTGAGTTCTGTGATTGGGTGATTATTGCAAATGCATTTGTTTCTGATTGTTTTGTGTTGCTGAGGAGGGGGCTGCTTAGCTTAGGTAGGGTGTTTATCCCCCCAATCTTGCTGTTTTAAAATCGGAAAACAAGTTCCTGATTTTAAAACAGTGGCAAGTGGGGGGATAAACACCCTAGGCATGTCAACCTAGGAGGAAAGAGGTGGAGCTAAACAGTGAGTGGCACATGCCAATCACTGCCTTCTTCCTAACTTTTAGTCGAGGAATGGAGTGGTACCCAAGATCTGAATTTTTACCAGACCTTTTCCTAAGTCACCTATGTAAATGCAGGTAAATAGATACATAGTGATATTTATTTCACCTTGATAATTCCACGCACAGATACACAGGTAAATAATTACATAGATCATTTCCTGATTAGATATGAATCAGTGTGTTTCGACAGATGTGTCTTTTATGCAAAAATATTTGATTTACTACATCATACGTCTACATATTACATAGAAAAGCATGCGTGGGAGTTGGTGAACAAAGCGAGGAGGGAGCAGAGCCCCTAATAAAATATTATAATAATTATAGTTTCAAGTGTGAAAACTGATTGTTATACACCAAAAGGAGTATATGCTTTGTTTGTGCTTATCAGATACAAGAGCAAATATTTATTGTGAATGAAAAGCTGTTACTACTTGGAACTATAAAGTATTGTAAGGATATGACCCATTAAAAAAATATTTTGTATATTATCTCGCTGATTTCATTCTGAATACCAGGGACATGGTAAGTTAAGATTTTTTTTTTTTGAGTATTTATGGGAATGAAAGACACTACTGTTCTTCTGTTTGCCAATTGTTCTTTTTCATAATGCATGCTATAACAGGAATGATTTAAATACTTACATCATTTAGGCCTAATGACTTGAATGAGTACAATGAACAATCGTACAGAGAAATAGAGTGGGTTAGTAAATCGGAATGTCTTATAATGGGGGATTTTAACTTCCCAGATATTGACTGGAACTTGTGGTTTGGTCACTCGCACACTAGTCAGACTTTTGTGGATTTATTGGATGATTGTTTTCTGCAGCAGCATGTTCTAGAGGCAACCGGAGAAAGTAATACTCTTGATCTGGTTATCAGCAGTGATCATTCATGTATTAAGAATTTGCAGATAAAGGAACCACTAGGTGGCAGTGATCACAGTGTACTGATGTGGAATTTACTTAAAGATTTAATTACCATCAGGGGTAAAGGAAAGAGTTTTTGCTTCCGTTAGTTTAACTTCTGTTCCGGGTAAAATAATGGAGTCACTGGTTAAAGATGCATTGCAGGATCATCTAGACAAGACTGCAGCAATAATTCAGACACAGAATGGGTTTGTTAAGGGAAAGTCTTGTCTGACAAATTTGATAGGATATTATGATGTGGTTACAAAGGAACTGGATGCAAAAAATAATTTTGATATCATATATTTGGATTTCAGGAAAGCTTTTTACACTATTGCACATGGAAGACTATTGTACAAATTGGAGCAGAATGGTATTAAGGGTAAGTTGCTACAATGGATAAAAGGATGGTTAAGTGGGAGAAGACAGAGAGTGGTAATCAATGGGTGCTGCTCTTCATGGACTAATGTTATTAGTGGAGTCCCACAGGGTTCGGTGTTGAGTCCACTGTTGTTTTGTATATTTATCAATGATATTGATGAAGGTATATCAGGCTTAGTGTCGAAGTTTGCAGATGATACAAAGGTTGGCAGGTTTGTTAATACAGTAATGGCAGTGTTCTACTGCAACAGGAAATTTTGGTAGTTGTTGGCACATCGGCTTCTGTGGCCATAGTGCACCTCCAAAGGTTTTTACACTACTTTGATCCATGCCCGAGGCGGGATTCGAACCCACGACCTTTGGGTTGCCAGGCAGGCACTTTACCCACCTGGCTAGCCTGGTCGGCACTGCAACAGGATCTAGATAATTTGGGCAGATGGGCTAAGAAGTGGCAACTGAAGTTTAACCTTGACAAATGCAAAGTACTGCATATGGGTAGAAGTAACCGCAGAGAAATGTACCAACTGTGTGGTACTACACTTAAGGTGGTAGAAAATGAAAAAGACCTGGGAGTAATTGTGCAGTCAGATATGAAGTTTTCTGAGCAATGCAGACAGGCTGCCAGGGCAGGTCATGGGGTTTTGTTAATGATATATAGGAATTTTGCTAGCAGGAAGGAGGTGATTGTCCCCCTGTATAAGCCAATGGTCAGGCCACACCTTGAGTACTGCATACAGGTCTGGAGGCCTCATTTTAGGAAGGATGTAGATTTACTTGAGCGTGTACAGAGAAGGGCAACAAGATTGGCAAGGGGAATGAAGGGATCCTCTTACCAAGAGAGGCTTAAGTTCTGCAAATTGCAGTGGCTGGAGACTAGGCACCTGCACAGTGTTCTGATTGAGGTGTATAAGACCTTGAATGGGTTGAGCACGCTGAATTCTGATGGGATCCTTCCACTTGTTCAGATTACGAACCTAAGGGGGCATAAATTCAAATTAAGAATGGACAGATGTAGAATAGATGTGTGGAAATTTGCCTTTAGCAAGCGGGTGGTTAATTGCTGGAACAAACTTCCATCTGTCATTGTGCAAGTTGATAGGTTGAATAAATTTAAGGAGGAACTGGACAGGCATTTTGGAGGGAATGGTGTGATTTTTTTTTTTTTTTTGGCTAATGCTGCATAAGGTCATACACTTGCTTTCTTGCATCACATACTACTACTACTACTACTATTATTTTATTATCTACTCTTTATTTTTTTATTTATTTATTTTTTCCAGCCAATGCAGCAAAAGCCTGTGGCTTCCTTGCACTGCATGGCTATTACTATTACTATAAATAAATTGTTTATTTTTATAATTGTTACTTTTTGTCAGTAATAATTGCATTTTACTTAATGTCCAGTCTTATCTTGTTTCTCATCTCCATTACAAAGTGTGCAAAATGTTATAGAAAAACTCACTACCTCCAACCTATTTTACTTTGGTAACCCAAACTCAGCACAACATTTCTTTAATTGAGAAATACCTGATCTTTGAATTGGGGATGCAGCTGATATTTTGGTAAATTTTGCTTTCGATTCAAAAATGAGTGGAAAATAAAAGGTTCTTCCTCTGAATATTACTGTTTAATTAAAGAACAGAGAGTGGGAAGGAGGCAGACAATATTAATATGTATATTTCCCTGTTATACTATATGAAGTGACATGTCAGCAGCCCAAAATATGATGTTAAGACCAAACAATAATGATTCTATAGTTCATAAAATTTCCGCTAAAATATTTTACAGTTCAGCCATAAAATCTACAATTTATATGCATATAACAAATATAACTTGGAGCAATTCACTAAGAAGTTTTACTATCCTAAACACTGTCCATCACTGAAACAAGACAGCTAAAACAAAGCACAGAAAATAAGAATTTTAATAAATGAAATTCCTCAATGAATGATTACCTGTCCACTGCCATCATCTGATTTTGTGCTCAAAACACAGAATTCACTAGCTGCTGCGATGCCCAAAAGAAATTTCACAAATTTTGTATATCTCTACAAAAAAGAAAAGAATATTGTGATGTATTTTCTATTAAAAATAACAGAATTATAAAAAACCGATACCTCATGGCCTGAGTTGCTTTGTACTAACACAAAATAATAAAACTCAATCACCTAACACTTATGAGAAGCACAATCTAAATCTAAACGGCTGTTTCAGATGAGACTCCAGACATATCTCTCTCTCAGATGAGATTTCTTCTGAGAGAGAGAGAGATATGTCTGAAGTTTCATTTCTCGCAGGTGAAAAATCTGAAATATAGAACTTTTGTAGATTTATTGACTGCTTGTATTCTACAGCAGCATATTAGAGAGGCAACAAGAGCAAGCAATACTCTTGATCTAATTAGCTGAGTGGCAGTGATCACAGTGTATTGATGTGGGATTTAATTAAAGACATAACTACTAGCAAGTTTAAGAGAAGGGCTTCTCTTTCATAAGAGTGACTACAGTGGTGTCAGACAATACTTAAATTCCATAAGTGCAATGATTGATGATGTGACCAATAGCAAATTCTAAATGGGAAGCATTCAGGGAAGTAATTGTAGAAGCTACTAGATTTTTCATACCAATAAAGAAATACTGTTCAGGACTTAAACTTAAATATACGTCAGATGACTTAATGACACTTGTGGCAGAGAAGAAAAATGCATTGACCATTTTTAAATTATCAGGTGATATAGAAGCGAGTCAGAGATATAAACTAGTCTGCAACAGAGTGAAAAAAGGAGGTTAGGCAAGCTAAGGCTGATCGAGAAGTCTTTGGCAAAGAATACAAAGAACAGTAGCAAAGAACTGGGAGTAAAGTGGAGGAGAAACTGTTGAAGATAAACACAAGAAAGGCACCCGGGGTGGATGGGATCTATCCAGTTATATTAAAGGAGGCAGCAAAGGAAGTAAGCAAACCCTTAGCCATAATTATGAGAGCTTCCTTGGACTCAGGGGAGGTACCCATAGACTGGAAATGTGCAAATGTGACCCCAATTCACAAAGGAGGATCAAAGGCTGACACAAGTAATTATAGACCTGTGAGCTTAACTTCTGTTCCAGGAAAATTAATGGAGGCACTGGTTAAAGAAGCACTGCAGGATCATTTAGACAAGACTTCAGTTATAGCTCAGACACAGCATGGTTTTGTTAAGGGGAAGTCTTGCCTGACCAACTTGATTGGATACTATGATGCAGTCACAAAAGAACTGGATGCAGGGAATAACTTTGATATTATATACTTGGATCTTAGAAAGGCTTTTGATACTGTTGCACATGGAAGACTGCTACACAAATTGGAGCAGTGTGACATTGGAGGCAAATTGCTGCTATGGATAAAGGGGTGGTTGAGGGGGAGAAGACAGAGAGTGGTAATCAATGGACACTGCTCATCGTGGACTGATGTTATTAGTGGAGTCCCTCAGGGCTCAGTGTTGGGTCCATTATTGTTTTCTGTATTTATAAATGATATTGATGATGGTATATCGGGCTTAATGTCCAAGTTTGCAGACGATACAAAGGTTGGCAGGGTTGTCAAGGACACTACTGACACTATGCTGCTGCAACAGGATCTGGAAAGGTTGAGCAGATGGGCTGAGAGGTGGCAAATGAAGTTTAACATTGATAAATGTAAAGTACTACACATGGGAAACAGCAACCCCAGAGCAATGTATCAACTCTGTGGTACTACACTGACAGTGGTAGAGAATGAAAGGGACTTGGGGGTGGTTGTGCAGGCAGATATGAAGTTCTCTGAGCAGTGCAGACGGGCTGCAAGAGTAGCTCATGGAGTATTGTCAATGATATACAGGAATTTTTCCAGCAGGGATAAGGAGGTGATTATTCCATTGTATAAGGCGATGGTCAGGCCACACCTAGAGTACTGTATACAGGTCTGGAGACCTCATTTCAAGAAGGATGTAGAGCTGCTGGAACGAGTACAGAGAAGGGCAACAAGATTAGTGAATGGAACAAAGGGATGCTCTTACGAAGAAAGGCTTAAGTTTTGCAAATTACAGTGTCTGGAGACTAGGCACCAGCGAGGTGATCTGATAGAGGTGTATAAAGCCTTGAATGGTTTAAGCATGCTCAATGCTGATGGGATTCTTCCTCTAGCTCAGAAAAATCACTTGAGAGGGCATAAATTCAAATTGAGGAAAGACAAGCGTAGGATAGACGTGCGGAAATTTGCCTTTAGCCAGCGGGTGGTTGGTTGGTGGAACAGACTTCCATCCCTTGTGGTGGAGGTTGATAGCCTAAATAAGTTTAAGGCTCAGCTGGACAGGTATTTTGAATGAACAGAGGGGTGAAGTGGAAGTGGGTTTTTTTTTTTTTTTTTTTTTTTTTTGGCTGATGCTGCATAAGCTTGCTTTCTTGCATCAAATGCCTCTACTAATGCTAATGCTAAGACTTCTTTACTTATACTAACAGTGGAAGGAAGGAAGGAAGGGATTGAATTATGTTGGTCCACTTGATGTCAATGGTTTATCTGCTGATGATCCCTGCTCAGGTTGCTGAAAACTGAACAGGAATTTGCATCTACATTAACATATGACAAATTCTTTAGGGATGCTAGAATTTTATCAAACTCTAACAGGAGCTAAATGAGATTTTGTGATAAATGAGAGGAAAGTGAAAGAAAAATTGAAGCTAAACATCAAAAAGGCACCTGGAGTGGATGGGATCTATCCAGTTATATTAAAGAAGGCAGAAAACGAGGTATGCTTGACCATAATTATAAGAGCATCTTTAGATCCGAGGAAGGTCCCTATGGAGTAGAGACGTGTAAACGTTCCTTGATTCATAAAGGGGGATCAAAAGATGACATAAGTAAATACAGACCTGTTAGCTTAGCTGCTGTTCCATGGAAAATAATGGAGTCACTGGTTAAATAAGTAATATAAGACCATCTAGACAGGAATGCAATTATACATAGTCATAGCATGGATTTGTTAAGGAGCAATCTTGTCTGATCAATCTGACTGGATACTATGATGCAATGACGAAGGAACTGGATGCAATAAATAATTTTGATATCATATATACTTGAATTTCAGGAAAGCTTGTGATGCTATTGCGCATAAAAGACTACTGTAAAAATTGGAGAAATGTGGCTTTAAAAGTTACTGCTATGGATAAAGGAATGGTTCATTGGGAGAAGACAGAGTGGTTATTAATGACCACTTCTCTTCATGAACTAATGTTATTAGTTGAGTGCCTCAGGGTTCAATGCTGGACCCATTGCTGTTTTCTTTATTTATTATTGATATCGATGAAGATATATGAGGCTTAATGTATAAGTTTTCAGATGATACAAAGGTTGACAGGGTGGTTAATGAATTAAATTAGGTAATCAAGGTAAGCCACTGCAACATCTAGAAAAATTAGACATTTGGGCTGAAAAGTGTCAGTTGAAGTTTAACGTTGACAAATGCAAGTTACTGCACATGGCAAGCAGTAATCCCAGATTTACGTAGTAATCTGGGATTACTGCTGACACACAGTTGGTACTACCCTGAGTGTAGTGCCAACTGTGTGATATTACACTCGTGGTAGCAGAAAATGAAAAACACCTGGGATGTGAAATTCTCTGAGCAATTCTCATGTGAAATTCTCATGTGCTCTCCTGGCATCAGAGAAATTCTCTGATGCCAGGAGAGCACATGGGATTTTGTCAACGATATTCAGGAACTTTGCTAACAAGAATAAGGAGGCAATTATCTCACTGTATAAGGCATTGGTTAGGCTACATCTTCATACAAAAAGGTCTAGAGCAGTGTTTCCCAACCTTTTTTTTACCATGCCCCACCTAAGTCTTTCTAAAATTCTGATGCCCCCCCTATGTAACGTTGGGAAACACCGATATACATATTTTTTATATTCAAAAATTGAATTATTCCCTAAATGAAGCCTAATTACAACTTGTTCAGGACACAAAACTTAGGTTTTAGGAAGAAATCATTAGGAAATTATTAAGAAAAAAACAGTAAGTAAATTTTCAAAACATATAATGGACAACTAAAATTCAAGTACAAAATAATTTATATGAAAGATTTTTTTATAATATTTTAATTTTTAGTAATTATTATTTAATTGTTTAATAATTTCAACATTCCATGTGAAGTCACTTCTAGATGAGTGCACTAAATTTAGTGAGACCCTTGTGCTTGATGCTTGCCGCAGAGAGATTTTATATTGGGCTCCAATTTAGTCAGCTTCAGTCTCAAGTCTCCCCGTTTTGTGATATCCAGTCGATTTCTTTTCTTTAGGAACAAATCATTTATGGCACTAAATCCACATTCAGCTAAATATGAAGATGGAAACGGTAACAATAGCTCTCTTGCAAAGTTGGTTGAATTTGGGTATTTAATTTCTGTTTCATCACAAAGCCATGCCATCGCTCCTTTTATATTGAATAAAGTTTTAACTGACTCATCATTTTGCATTTCTGAGAGTTCTTCTTGGTACTGCATTGATACATCAGACAAATCCACTAACATTGGTTGCATCATCCAGGTTGGAAAATCAATTTGTTTTAAATCAGAAAACCTTTCTTTTAAATCAGCGGACAGAATTTTCAGATGATCGACAATAACAAGTACAGCGGTATCAGTCACTTCACATTTTTGCAGCCAACGAAACTGTTCAAAATTTTTGTTACAAATATATTTTTGACATAATTCAATAAATGTAATGAAACCAAATATCTTCGCTTTTGCATCGACGAGAGTTTTATTTGTTCCTTGAAGTTGTTTATTTAATATATTTAGTTTTTCAAAGATATCGGCTAAATAACTCACAAATGCTTTACCATCGACCGTTAACAGATGCTTCATTTCAGGTTTGTCACTTAAAAAGTCACTAATAGTATCAAATAGTTCCATGAATCTTTTCAAGCAGTTCCCTTTCGAGAGCCACCTTACTTCAGTGTGAAGTAAAAGTCTCACATGGTCTCCATTTTGTTCTTCACAAAAAAGCTTGAAGAGACGCTCACATTTGGCATTAGCTTTAATAGCATTGACACATTTTATAACTGATTTTAGTACTTCATGAAGAACAGGCGAAATATTTTTAGCTACCAAGTTTTCCCTATGAATAACACAATGCACAAGAAGCATTTCTGGATTCTCATCTTTCATCAATTTTAAGCAGCCATTTTTCTTGCCCATCATATTAGGAGCACCATCTGAAGCGCAAGATGTTATATTTTTCATTGGTATATTATTGTCATCTAAGTAATTTTTTAGCTTATTATATATATCTTTGGAGGTAGTGGTGCTCTCTAATGATTTACAGAATAACATTTCTTCAGCAAAATTACCTTTATCAATATATCTCACATAAGTTATCAGTACGGCTTCACTGTCTCTCAAAGTTGATTCATCCATTTGCACTGAGAATTTTCTTGTTTTCAGCTTTCCAACAAGTTGTATTTCAATATCTTCACTCATTTCATCTATTCTTCTGCTAACAGTATTGTTATTGAGTGGCATAGCTTTCACGTCTTTGTCATCTTTTTCCAGAACTGTTTTAAGAAATGCTGATATTGATGGTTTGATTAAATTCTCTCCTATAGTATGATTTTTCCCAGATTTAGCAATGAGTAAAGAAATTTCATAACTAGCCTCAAGAGTACAATTGACAGTTGCAGTATGAGCAATAAACAGAGACTTTAATGTTGCTCTTTTTTCAAAATTCTTCTTTAAAGTTTGAAAGTAATCTAAATCTGAATTTACATGAGCATTATGTTTCGCCTTCAAATGCGCCTCAAGACGACCTCGCTTCATTGATTCGTTGGTCAAGCATTGTTGGCATAAAAGACAAAAAGGTGACCTTTGATCGTGGATAGCGGGTATGAAACCAAATTTTAAGTATTCCTCTGAATACTGACGAACTTTTTTTTTTACTTGCACTACTCATTTTACTGCGCAACTGAAAGAAATAAATATAAGATAAATCAAAAACTAAAAATAAACTATGCATTAAAGTTAATTTAATTTTATTTTAATATATCAAAATTAATTATTAGTACGCTTTTTGAATGAATAAATCACACGAATTACTGAATTCGGGCTATTAAATCTGTGGTCTCTGTGAACAAGCAGATAAGTCTAATTTGTCAAAAATGAGATAAGTGCACTATAATAAAGTATTTATTATTTACTATTATGTGACACGCAGCTATCTTCGTTATTGTAGTTTTAGCGTGAGTAATAAATATTTGTATATTCGAATATATGCGTGTTTATATGAGAGTGTGAAGTTTATTTTTCCTCTCCTGCAAATTCGAGTTTTTGGACTTATTTGCTTATTTACTGAGACCACAGAAATACATATATGACAAATACATACCATTGTATATCACGGTTCTTCATTAATAATAATTCTGTGCGTGGACAAAGTAATTTTTATTTTAATCTGAGATTGTCAAACCTATCCAAATGTACAGTCACGATGCCCAAACGAGCGTTTGTATGAAAGGAATTACCTATTTCATATAACATGCTGAGTTTGCGGTAGGCTACAGTAGACAACCACTTTGCTTGCACATTGCATATGCCATAAGCAATCGTCCAATACAGTA
The DNA here is from genome assembly GCF_048544385.1 of Mastigoproctus giganteus. NCBI lineage: Eukaryota > Metazoa > Arthropoda > Arachnida > Uropygi > Thelyphonidae > Mastigoproctus > Mastigoproctus giganteus. Next base: position 29,686,828 of record NC_143585.1, on the reverse strand, counting down.
TGTACTATTCCTTCACTAGGCATAGTAAGCAATACTCTCCGAGCAAACTGTAGTTGATATTACTCCAAACTTTCAAGTGCAGCTCTATAGAAAGTACAACATTTAACGAATGCTTATTTAAAATTGAGATACCAACAATTCTTCTTTTGTACAAGTTAAATCATAGTAGGCGGTTGTTTTAAACTCTAGACGAGCAATTTTTGAATTGCCCCCCTGAACAATCAAATTGCCCCCATGTGGGGCGTGGGACCCACGTTGGGAAACACTGGTCTAGAGGCTTCATTTTAGAAAGGATATAAGCTGGAATGGGCACATAGAAAGGCAGTGGGATTGGCTAGGGGAACAAAAGTGTGATCTTACCAAGAAAAGCTTCAGTTTTGCAAATTGCAGCATCCGGTGACTAGTGAGGTGATCTGATCGAGGTGTTTAAGGCTTTGAATGGATTGAATTTGCTCAAACTACACACATGATGGGGCATAAATTCAAATTGAGGAAAGATGGTTGCAGGACAAAGAAATGTGAGGAAGTTTGCCTTCAGTTAGCTGATGTTTGATTGTTGGAATAAATTTCATCTGTTGTTGTGGAAGTGGGTAGTTTGAGTAAATTCAGAGAAGAACTAAACAGATGATTGCAGGGGATGGATTTCCCACATCACATGAGATTTTTTTTTTTTTTTTTTTTTGGCTGATGCTTTATAAACTTGCTTGCTTTCTTGCATCATTTGCCACTATTAATATTAAAACATCAGAGTGTGGAGTCATCAAAAGCCGACCGGGCTAGCCGAGTGGGTAAAGTACCTGCCCGGCAACCCAAAGGTCGCGGTTCGATTCCCGCCTCGGGCTTGGATCAAAGTACTGCAAAAAAACCTTGGGAGGTGCAATATGGCCACTGAAGCCGATGCGCCAACAACTACCAAATCAAAAGTCATAAAAAGAGAATTTAAAATTAATTATTGCTAAGTCAGATAAATTTTTATCTTATTTGGTGACTGGTAATGAAAAGGCTATATTTTCAGGATCTGAATCCAAATTAGAAAGCATGCAGTGAATGCCCACTGTATCTCCAATCCAAAAAAAAAGTTTCGAACCCAACTATCAGTTGGAAAAGTGTTGGCCTCAATTTTCTGAGACACAAAAGGTTTGATGTTAATTGATTACCTTGATGACAATAACAAGGGATTATTATGTCAACCTTATGCCCAAGTTAAAAACTACAATTTGGGCAAAAAGACATAGAAAGCTGGGTCATTAGGTTTTGCTTTTCCACTACAATGCACCAGTGTGCAAAGGTGTCACAAGCTAAAATTTGTGAATGTGAACAATTAAGCCAACCACCATACAGCTCAGATCTGGCACCAAGTAACTATTATTTGTTCAGAAACCTCAAGAGGATGAAGAGCTAAAAGCAGCTGTGGAAGCCTAGTTTGATGCCCAACCTGACAAATTTTTTTGAAGGATTAAACTCTTTGCAGATTGAATAATTTCTACCTTGTCTTTTATACTCAGTTCTCAGAGCTTTGTGACTACCCCTTGTACATGCAAACTTAGGCAAACAAATCATAATACAAAAAAATGTCAATTATCCCAGGTTCAATTATCTGTTGGGTCAATTAACTGTAATCCTAGATGTATTTTTTATTAGCATTAAAAAAGGCATAATTAATGGAGTATATTACAGATTTTCTAACAAAATGACTTTCCCAAAAATGTTTAGTTCTTTTGTATATGTTCTAGGATGTATTATGTTAATTTGTTTAAATAATACAGTGTTATTTTCTTTTTACACGAAATACATACCTTAGACAATCCTAATAAAATGTAATTTGGATTAATCATGTTTTTCAATTATCCAGGTTCTAATTTCCCTCCATTACCATCCATAATTGACACTCTATTGTATTAAGTTCAGACAAATATTAACTATTTGGTAGCCACCAGTTTTTACTAGGATATTGATGAAGGTATATCAGGCTTAGTGTCGAAGTTTGCAGATGATACAAAGGTTGGCAGGGTTGTTAATGGCAGTGTGCTACTGCAACAGAATGTAGAAAATTTGGGTAGATGGGCTGAGAAGTGGCAACTGAAGTTTAACATTGACAAATGCAAAGTACTGCATATGAGTAGAAGTAACCCCAGAGGAATGTACCAATTGTGTGGTACTACACTTAGGGTAGTAGAAAATGAAAAAGATCCGGGGGTAATTGTGCAGTCAGATATGAAGTTTTCTAAGCAATGGAGACAGGCTGAAAGAGAAAGTCACGGGGTTTTGTCAATGATATGCAGGAATTTTGCTAGCAGGAAAAAGGAGGTGTTATCCCTTTGTATAAGGCAGTCAGACCATGCCTCGAGTACTGCATACAGGTCTGGAGACCTCATTTTAGGAAGGATGTCGATTTGCTTGAGTGTGTACAGAGAAGGGCAACAAGAATGGTGAGGAAGAACAAAGAGGTCTTCTTACCAAGAACAACTTAAGTTCTGCAAATTGCAGTGGCTGGAAACTAGGCACCTGCGAGGTGATCTGACTGAGGTATATAAGGCCTTGAATGGGTTGAGCATGCTGAATTGTGATGGAATTCTTCCGCTTGCTCCGATTACAAACCTAAGGGGGCATAAATTCAAACTGAGGAAAGTGTTGTAGAACAGATGCGTGGAAATTTGCCTTTAGCCAGCGGGTGGTTAATTGCTGGAACAAACTTCCGACTGCCATTGTGGAAGTTGATAGTTTATATAAATTCAAGGAGGAACTGGACAAACTTTTAGAGTGAATGGTTGTGTGAATTTTTTTTTTTTGGCTGATGCTATGTAAGCTCATTCATTTGCTTTCTTGCATCACACGCCTCTATTACTATTATTACTATGAGACAAAACTGAATGTTCCAACATAAACAGCATTGTTTTCACATTTAATTTTAGTTAGAATCTGACAAATAGTACTAAACATAACTTCTGCCATTTGTTTACTTACTAACTCCCATAATGATTGACAAAGTTTTCTGTTTATCTCTTATAGATTTAATTTGACTGTAATTTCATGGACTGATATATGCAAACATCTAACTGAACTAATAAGTGGTCCATCAATGATCTTTAAATTAAGTGCCACTTTAAGCTTTTCAAATGGGGGAGGGGGGGACAGTTGGATAGAATCCAAGAACAATCCCAAGTTTCTTTCCTACCTTGTTTTGGTACTTCTTACACAGATCTGAAATAAAAATTTATCACAAGAAATAAATCTTCAAAAATTCTCCATTTTTGTAGCGCATGTCTTTATTTTCTTTATAAATATCACTTGAATATTCCTCCGACATCACAGTATTTTTCAAAAGAAGACAAATTATTTTCACAACTGCATAATATACATAACCTATTTCATACTTTAATGAATTTCTCACTGAAGTTTTTACTGATAAACTTTGCTTGAAACATTAAACTAACTATATATTTCCAGCGGTGGAATTAAATAAATTAGAACTGTCACTAATTATTAAAAGCTCATATTATCAGTAATAAGTAGCTTTTACTTTGCAGAATATTCATCCACTTCCTGTTGATGTTATCTTATCTGCAGTTTCCCTCTCTACTCTTTGGTGGGAATAGCTAGATGAAATGGATTTTTTTTTGGCTGATGCTGTATAAGCTTTCTTTCTTGCATCATTTGCCACTACTAATACTCTCTGTTTATATCAATGATAGCACTATCAACTGAAGTGATGAAAGTGTAACAAGTCTATTTTTGTAACAAAAACAGCCAGACAGCATTACAATGTGAGAGCGTGAATGGTTGTCAGTTTATAAGCATTACACTAAGTAAAACAACTTCTATTGAGCAATCCTGCACAAAATAATAAACAAAAAATAATCAATAAGCATTTAAACAACTAGGAATACTTTGTCATAAATAAACAGTCAAATAATTCAACATAAAAATAATGAGGATTTATCTAAAGGCCTTTCATTATGGCAGAAACTATTAGCATTATGCAAAGACTATAAATTTCAAACATAAACAACACCTTCTTTTTCTACAGGTTCAAAAGGAAGAGATCACAGAAATGCAGGTACTGTCTCTACACTTTCTCTATAGTGTAACACAAGCAAAGAAATCTTTGGTACTTTTTTGTTGTGTTCTTAGCCAAAATGCTCTTTATAGTCTGACATAGCTTGCCTAACCCCCTTGGTAATTTTATGCTGATATTTATATAAAAACTGAAATGTAACACAATACATTTCAATTTTTATATGCAACTTAAAATGAACTAGAATATATTAGCAGTATGTACTTTATAACATACATAATATACATATTAGATAATTTGTTGGGACTGCACAAGAACTACAATATTTCAAGGAAGGCAATCAAAATTACTATGTCATAATGGCAAATGTCATAATACTAACAATGAAATCTCGGCCATGGATCTTGCCTATTCATAATTTAATATATTTTTTTTAAATAAAAGAAAACTTGAAAATTACCTCATTGGTATTAGTATTCCAAAAGACTACAGTGCTTTCAATTCTATCAGGCTTATTTACAGCATATGTAACAGTGTTAGAGAAATAACACCACTAGAAAAAAAAAAAAAAGTGTTACACTTAACATAATATAAAATAAGGAAAAAATAAATAGATTTATTCCAGTTATCCAATTTGCTATTCTATAATTATTTTATAATATAGAATTTATATTCAAAGAAATAGCAATTATTACCTAAAAATTACACGAAGAAATAGCCTCAAATTGTTTGTTTAATTATTTAATTGTTAATTACCTCAAATTGTTTATTTGAAAAATAAACAATTAAATAGTATAAATAACTATACTATTCTACTGAAGATAAGAGATAAACAACTAGAAACACTGTTAAGATGTCTCTAAACCTCAATTCACTTTATTCATCCTGATATAAATGAAGATATTTTTATTCTTGCACCATGGCTGTTCATTATCAAGTAACTTTTAAATTAATAATACATCCCATAAATATTTTTGAATATCAAGCTTCTACTGGCTTTGCTGCATGGCTTAAAGATGCTAAATGCTAAAATGATTTGGATTACAATCACATTATAGGTAAGGATTCTAATAAAATATTCCCCCAGACAAGCTAGCAGCTTTGGAATTTATAGAGGGTATCTCTACAAACAAATAATTATAAATTATATTGACTATTTACAAAATTTATTATCGCTCGAGCAATTTAATAAGACTTCTGTTAAATATTTATCCACAAGTTCAAGAGCCCTAACTATTTTATATAATTTTGGTGTTTATTTACCTTATAGTCAGGTCGAATATTTGCAAAGAAGATAAAAGAATCAACAGCAAGTGCAATGCGTAGACCTCCTCCTTCCCAGGAGCAGCTAGTAATCTCTTTTCCAGGAACCCGAAGGGTGTGAAGATGCTGTGGAGAGAAGCATTTAAGAAGAAAATTTACACAGCTGTTTTAAAACATCTTTCAAAAAACAAATGAAAAGGGAGAAAGTGTATCTAAAAATTTATTCTTATGTTATAAAACACTAATGCTAATAGATATAAAGGAAGATTTATGCAGCAAAATTTCACACTTATCTTTCTTTCACTTATAATAGAAAAATTATCATGAAAGAAAGAAAAAAAAAGAAAAGATCGAACAAAAATCTTGAGAAAAAATAAATGCCTAATGAAGATTTCACACTGTGATTGAACACGTATGATTTCATAGAAACAAACTGTTTCCTTTTCTAATTGAAAGGGACAGAAATAAACAGAGGAAAGGGAGAGCATTTGTAAGAAGATATAAACATTAATATTTACATAAGAATTACCAGTTTATGCATGATGGAAGTCTATTATTGAAAGTACAAAGTATAATAAGAAAATGCTACTATGAACACATTAATATTGGATTTCCATGTTTTCAGGTCATTCTTTATAAGGAATAAACTTTGTTAGTTTGGTTTTTCCAGGATTTTTTGCACAACACTGCTTAATGATAGATTGTAATCTGAGAATGGTACACTGAAGGAAGTATCAATAGCATTAATTGCAATTTTGGCCATTAAATCTGCACACTCATTTCCCAGGATACCAGTATGACTAGGAATCTAGCAGAAGGTTATGCTCTGACGATTTCCATTTAATTTGGTTAGAATATCCCAGATCTGTACGAGTAATGGATTGTTGTGCTTTCTCTTCCACTGAATAGCTTAAATTGCACTGATTGAATCCATATATAAGATAGTGAGCAGTATGGTTGCTGCCCATTAAAGCTATAATAACTTCTGTTATGGGTAAAATAATGGAGTCACTGGTTAAAGATGCATTGCAAGATCATCTAGACAAGACTGCAGCATGGGTTTATTAAGGGAAAGTATTGTCTGAAAAATTTGATTGGATATTATGATGTGGTTACAAGGGAACTGGATGCAAAAAATAATTTTGATATCATATATTTCGATTTCAGGAAAGTTTTTGACACTGTTGAGCATGGAAGACTACTGTACAAATTGGAGAAGAATGGTATTAAGGATAAGTTGCTACAATGGATAAAAGGATGGTTGAGTGGGAGAAGACAGAGAGTGGTAATCAATGGGCACTGCTCTTCGTGGACTAATGTTATTAGTGGAGTCCCACAGGGTTCGGTGTTGGGACCACTGTTGTTTTGTATATTTATCAATGATATTGATGAAGGTATATCAGGCTTAGTGTCAAAGTTTGCAGATGATACAAAGGTTGGCAGGGCTGTTAATGACAGTAATGGCAGTGTGCTACTGCAACAGGATCTAAAAAATTTGGGAAGATGGGCTGAGAAGTGGCAACAGAAGTTTAACATTGACAAATGCAAAGTACTGCATATAGGCAGAAGTAACATCAGAGGAACATACCAACTGTGTGGTACTACACTTAGGGTAGTAGAAAATGAAAAAGACCTGGGAGTAATTGTGCAGTCAGATATGAAGTTTCCTGAGCAATGCAGACAGGCTGCCAGAGCAGATCATGGGGTTTTGTCAATGATATACAGGAATTTTGCTAGCAGGGAAAAGGAGGTGATTGTCCCTATGTATAAGGTAATGGTCAGGCCACGCCTTGAGTACTGCGTACAGGTCTGGAGGCCTCATTTTAGGAAGGATGTAGATTTGCTTGAGCGTGTACAGAGAAGGGCAACAAGATTTGCGAGGGGAATGAGGGGATCCTCTTACCAAGGGAGGTTTCAGTTCTGCAAACTGCAGCGGCTGGAGACTAGCCACCTGCGAGGTAATATGACTGAGGTGTATAAGGCCTTGAATGGGTTGAGCACGCTCAATTCTGATGGGATTCTTCCACTTGTTCAGATTATGAACCTAAGGGGACATAAATTCAAATTGAGGAAAGATAGCTGTAGAATAAACGTGTGCGGAAATTTGCCTTTATCCAGCAGGTGGTTAATTGCTGGAACATACTTCCATCTGTCGTTGTGAAAGTTGATAGGTTGAATAAATTTAAGGAGGAACTGGACAAACATTTAGAGGGAATGGTTATGTGAATTTTTTTTTTTTTTTTTTGGCTGATGCTACATAAGCTCATATGCTTGTTGTCTTGCATCACATGCCACGATTACTATTACTATAACTGCACAGAGTTCTGCCGTAAAGCTGCTACATTCAATTGTAAGTTTCTTAGCTACGGTGATATTGGGAAAATACTGCAGCCGCACTGACAAGACTGTCAGTTTTCAATCCATCTGTATACACTGGAATGAACAGTGCATACTGTGCTGTCAGAGATGTGTACACTTATAATATATTCTACGGGGGGAGGGGGGAATCTTTTTCCCATTGAAAGTAATAAATTGCATGGTGGGGCATGGTACATCCAGGAGGTACTGTAGAAGGGGCAGTAGGTTTTTATATCATTTAAGTCAAGTTATTGTTATTTGTTATTTGGTTTTTTTTTTAGAAGCATTAGCAACTAAGGCCATATTGCTCTGGGGATATGCGGTGGTCATTCCCTGACCTTTCCGCATCCTCTGTATTTGGTGGTCACGGGCTCAAACTCCAGTCTAATCAAGAAGCATGTGCTATGCACTGCTGCTCCTGCTCACCTGGCTACGGAGATGCCATTTAAGTCAAGTTGCCACTCACTAATTGTAGGATGCCTCCATAGCCAGGTGGGCAGGAGCAGCATTGCGTAGCACACGCTTCTTGATTAGACTGGGGTTCGAGCTCGTGACCACAAAATACGGAAGATGCGGAAAGGTCAGGGAATGACCACCGCATATCCCCAATATCCCTAGAGCAATATGGCCTTAGTTGCTAATGCTCCTAAAAGCCAAAGAACATAACATAACTAATTGTAGACTGAAGGTGTATCCCTGTTGATGGATAGGCTCTGTAAAGGTTTTCCCATTTTGGAGAGAAAAGTAGTTTCCAAATTGGGTGAACCTCTCCTATAGTTTACTAGGAGAGGTTTCTCTGCATAAATGGAAGGAAGGTTTATAGAATTCAGCATAAAGGCTCTGGATTGGAGATGTACAGTATGCACCGAGTGCAAGGTGGAAACCATTGTGATGTATAGGATCAAGCCATCGTAGTGTGCTCGGTGTAGCAGAGCTGTACACTATAGAGACATAATCCAGTCGTGCCTGTATTAGTGTATGGTACAGATGCAGCAGTGTAAATCGGTTGGCTTCACATGTTGTCACAGATAGATGCATTTTTAATGTCTCTAACTGTTGAAATAATTTTTAGTAAAAATTTTATTATGGAGTGATAAGGCATGTATTTGTAATGCATATGTGGTATTATATCTAATTCCGTATGTGCTGATCTACAATTAGATCTAAAGCTTTCAATCCATCTGTATACAAGTGAACAGTGCATACTGTGTTGTCAGAGATGCGTACACTTATAATATATTCTACAGGGGGGAAATCTTTTTTCCATTGAAAGTAATAAATTGAATGGTGGGGCATGGTACATCCAGGGAGGTACTGTAGAAGGGGCATTAGGTTTTTATATCATTTAAGTCAAGTTGCCACTCAGTAATTGTAGGGTGCCTCCGTAGCCAGGTGAGCAGGAGCAGCATTGCGTAGCACATGCTTCTTGATTAGACAGAGGTTCGAGCTCGTGAGGGCGCTGACTCTCTTTAAAAATTACAGCTGTGAATTACAGGCTCCGAAAAAGCGATAAGTGTTTGCCTTTTTATTTACCTAATTGTTATTTTATATTGTACTTTATACGTAGTCTTATAGTTATAGTTACGCTGGTTATTTTTATTTTTAATTTAGATTAAGAGTTTTTGTAGATTACTACTTAATATACGTAAAACTGTTATTTCGTTCGAATCTTGCAGCCATTGTTTTTGTATAGAGTGGTAGGGAATTCAAATTTTTAACTGCGGTAATTAGGTAGCTCTAACGTATAATTATATAACATAATACGCATCACTGTTTCTATTAGATAGCATAGTATTGACATTTAATTAATTAAATTTATTGATCTTATTAATTTAAAATAACATGCCCCAGAGTAGAGCAGCAAAGCAACGGGCACAAAGTGGTAGGAGTGCTGTGACTCGGGGGAGAACTGAGGGGGGCAATTCTCCAACGCATCACAGCCTAAAAAAATGTGCAAGTGAAATGTTTACCGAACTCTCTGGAACAGAACATGATATTGCCATGGGAGATTTCTTTGTGTGTGCACGATGTAAGGAGTGTAACAAAATCAGGCGACAACTCAGCGTTGTTATGAGCCTATATGAGAGCTTGAAGGACAGGGTGGATGCCCTCGAAGGATCTAAATTGAGTGGCCATTCAAGCTCTCAGCTGCCCACATCAACACCAGAGCTTGCACTTGGTCATCGCGCGACACAGAGGCAACCTCCATGGTAGAATACACTGGTCCCACAGGAACTAGTAGTTTTTGGTGACTCTATTGTCAGGGAAACGGGGAACATGCTTTGTAAAAAAGGATAGGTGGGACAGGACCAGGGTATGTCTGCCAGGGGCAAAGGTTGATGATTGTAGAGCAGATATAATCTTTTAAGGGCACAAAAGGTGATATAGTTGTACACATTGGCACTAATGATATTAAGAGTAGGAGACCAGCAGAATTACTTAACAAGTACAGGTCACTGTTGAACAAAAGCCATGAATTAGGGTTGAATTTGAAAGTGTCTGCAATTCTGCCCAGACACGATAGAAGGGAGTACATGATGAGAGCCTTGTCGATCAATTCGGCCCAGGAAAGACTGTGCAGAGCTCAAGGGGTAGAATTTTTTTCAGCCTGGTCTGTACTTGTTAACAGGACAGACTGCTTCTACAGGGATGGGATACACTTAAATAGAAAGGGTGCAAGAATATTTGCTGATGCTATCGAGGCAGTGTTAGGTGGGTCGGAAAACTGATAGTTGGGGGAATACAAGGACTAATAGTTTAACAGTAGCCACAGGCAGAGGTGAAGGTGATTCTCGCACAACTTCTATTAGAATAAGTAGCGAACTGGAGCGAGGGGTGTTCGGGGTTTCAGGGACGGATGGCAGTCATCGTGAAATAGGTGGGTATATGGGATGTGTTAGAGGAACTAGGAATAGGAATAGGTGCATGTATACCAATGCCAGAAGTATAGTAAATAAATTTGATGAATTTGAAGTGTTGGTCAAGACATCAAAGGCAGATATTGTTGGGATAGCAGAGACGTGGTGTCACACAGATATAAGGAATGCAGAACTGGAATTCGGGGAGTACAATGTAAACAGAAAGGATAGACAGGATAGGAAGGGAGGAGGTGTTAATGCTGTTAATTAAGAAAAACATAAAATCAAAAGAAGTGCACCCAGGTGATATAGATGAACAGTGCACTGTTGAGTCAGTTTGGTGTGACATAAGCACTGCTAAAGCAAAAATAAGAGTAGGAGTGTGTTATAGGCCCAATGACTCGAATGAGTACAATGAACAATTGTACAGAGAAACAGAGTGGGCTAGTAAACCAGAATGTCTTATAATGGGAGATTTTAACTTCCCAGATATTGACTGGAACTTGTGGGTTGGTCACAAACACTAGTCAGACATTTGTGGATTTATTAGATGATTGTTTTCTGCAGCAGCATGTTCGAGAGGCAACCAGAGAGAGTAATACTCTTGATCTGGTTATCAGCAGTGATCATTCGTGTATTAAGAATTTGCAGATAAAGGAACCACTAGGTGGCAGTGATCACAGTGTACTGATGTGGGATTTACTTAAAGATTTAATTACCATCAGGGGTAAAGGAAAGGGTTTTTGCTTCCGTAAAGGTGAGTACAGTGGTCTCAGACAGTTTTTAAATTCTGTACGGTGGGATCAACTGATGATGTTACCAACAGTAAATTCTAAGTGGGAAGAATTCAAGGAATTAATTGTGGATGCTACTAAAAGTTTCATACCTATTAAGAAATATTGTTCAAGGTTTAGGCCAAAATTAAGAGAAATCCTTAGCAAAAGATGCTAAGAAAAACAGCAAGGATTTCTTTACTTATATAAACTCTAAAAGGAAGAGGATGAATCTGATTGGTCGACTTGACATCGATGGTCCGACTGTTGATGATCGTGCTCCGATAGCAAACTAACTGAATGAGTATTTTGCATCTACATTCACACATGAGGAATTATTAAGGTTTGAAAATGGCAGAAGGTTATCAAATTGTAGCAGGGTACTTAATGATTTTGTAATAACTGAAAGCAAAGTGGAGGAGAAATTGTTGAAGTTAAGCATAAGAAAAGCACCTGGGGTGGATGGGATCTATCCAGTTATATTAAAGGAGGCGGCAAAGCAACTAAGCAAACCCTTAACCATAATTATGAGAGCATCCTTGGACTCAGGGGAGGTTCCCGCGGACTGGAGATGTGCAAATGTATCCCCAATTCACAAAGGGGGATCGAAGGGTGACACGAGTAATTACAGGCCAGTTAGTTTAACTTCAGTTCCGGGTAAAATAATGGAGTCACTGGTTAAAGATGCATTTCAGGATCATCTAGACAAGACTGCAGCAATAATTCATACACAGCATGGGTTTGTTCAGGGAAAGTCTTGTCTGACAAATTTGATTGGTTATTATGATGATGTGGTTACAAAGGAACTGGATGCAAAAAATAATTCTGATATCATATATTTGAATTTCAGGAAAGCTTTTGACACTGTTGCGCATGGAAGACTATTGTACAAATTGGAGCAGAATGGTATTAAGGGAAAGAAAAACGTACCATTAAGTTGCTACAATGGATAAAAGGATGGTTGGGTGGGAGAAGACAGAAGGTGGTAAACAATTAGGTGCTGCTCTTTGTGGACTAATGTTATTAGTGGAGTCCCACAGGGTTCGGTGTTGGGTCCACTGTTGTTTTGTATATTTATCAATGATAAAGGTATATCAGGCTTAGTGTCAAAGTTTGAAGATGATACAAAGGTTGGCAGGGTTGTTAATGACAGTAATGGCAGTGTGCTACTGCAACAGGATCTAGATAATTTGTGCAGATGGGCTAAGTAGTGGCAACTGAAGTTTAACCTTGACAAATGCAAAGTACTGGATATGGGTAGAAGTAACCCCAGAGAAACGTACCAACTGTGTGGTACTACACTTAAGGTGGTAGAAAATGAAAAAGACCTGGGAGTAATTGTGCGGTCAGATATGAAGTTTTCTGAGCAATGTAGATAGCTGACAGGCAGGTCATGGGGTTTTGTCACTGATATATAGGAATTTTGCTAGCAGGGAGAAGGAGATGATTGTCCTTCTGTATAAGGCAATGGTCAGACCACACCTTGAGTACTGTGTACAGGTCTGAAGGCCTCATTTTAGGAAGGATGTAGATTTGCTTGAGCGTGTACAGAGAAGGGCAACAAGATTGGTGAGGGGAATGAAGGGATCCTCTTACCAAGAGAGGCTGAAGTTCTGCAAATTGCAGTGGCTGGAGACTAGGCACCTGCGCGGTGATCTGATTGAGGTGTATAAGGCCTTGAATGGGTTGAGCACGCTGAATTCTGATGGGATCCTTCCACTTGTTCAGATTACAAACCTGAGGGGGCATAAATTCAAATTAAGAAAAGACAGATGTAGATTAGATGTGCGGAAATTTGCCTTTAGCCAGCGGGTGGTTAATTGCTGGAACAAACTTCCATCTGTCGTTGTGGACGTTGATAGGTTGAATAAATTTAAGGAGGAACTGGACAGGCATTTGGAGGGAATGGTGTTATTTTATTTTTTTTTTTTTGGCTGATGCTGCATAAGCTCATACACTTGCTTTCTTGCATCAAATGCCACTGCTACTACTACTACTAGTTGATTTCAACCCTTCTAAAACTCAGTCTTATCTTATATCTCGCAAAAAGGATTCTTCTGCTCCTATGCTTATCTTTAGTGACACTCTGATTTCTAGGCAAAATGATATATCACTTTTGGGGATTACCCTGACTTCTAATCTCTCTTCGTACAAGCGCATTACAAATATTGCTTCCTCTGCATCTAAAAAACTTGGTTTTTCTCTTTCGCTCTCGGCGTTACTTTTCTTCCAAACAGCTGCTCACTCTGTATAAATCGCAAATCCGCCCTGCCATGGAATATTGTTCCCACATCTGGGGTAGTGCCACCAAAACCTCTCTTAGGCTTCTTGATTCCATTCAGAAGAGGGCAGTTAGGTTAATTAATGATTCATCTCTAACAGAGTCTCTCCACTCGCTTTCTCATAGACGTACTGTTTCTGCTGCATGCCTCTTCTACAGATACTTCCATGGGCACTGTTCTTCTGAATTGGCTTCTATAATTCCCGCTCTCTCTCTCTCTCTCTCTCTCTTTCAAAACAGTCCGAACATGTGCCGCCACCAGCCAACATCCATTTACTGTCCAACTTCAAACCCACAGAACGAACTTTTCATCTTCCTCATTTATTTATTCAACTGCCGTTTTCTGGAACAACCTTCCTTCATATGTATTTCCTGATAATTACAATCTACAGAAGTTCAAGTCCAATGTCAACAAATATCTTCCTTCGTCTTCTCAACCTCCAACCCAAGCACTGTACTAAGTACTATAGGTTCTATACCTCTCGTGTTTGGGGGTGTAGAATTAAAAAAAAAAAAAAAAAAAAAAAAATGGACCAATCAGATTCATCCCCTTCCTTTTAGAGTTTATATAAGTAAAGAAATCCTTGCTGTTTTTCTTAGCATCTTTTGCCAAGGATTTCTCGTAATCTGCCTTCGGCTGCCTAACCTCCTTTGTCACCTGATTACAGACTAGCTTATATCTGCCATAGGCTTCTGAGTCGCTTGATAATTTATATGCATTCCATGCATTTTTCTTCTCTGTTACGAGTCTCATTAGCTCATTTGATAATCATTTAAGCCTAAACCTTGAACAATATTTCTTAATAGGTATGAAACTTTTAGTAGCATCCACGATTAATTCCTTGAATGCTTCCCACTTTGACACTTCCCACTGTAGCACTTTGACCAGTTGATGGGTAAAGATAACACCACCACCACCACCCTTCAAGTCTCTATCCAAACGATAGACAGAATAGGAGAGGGGTGAAATTTCACTGTCAAGTGTATATGGACGTAACCAGGTTTCAGTGAGGACAGTTATGGCAAACGTTTGTTGCAGAAGGAAGAGACAAAAAACAGTGATATTTTTTACAACACTTCTACAATTTACATAAAAGAGTAGCAATAAGGATGATCTTGATATACATAAAGAAGATAATTGCCATCTGGGATGAGTAGGTTTGGCAAGATGGATAGCTGTGTCCGAGGAAGACCTGTAAGGCTTAATAATGGCATCAATTGGCCAGATATTCATATCTAAATATGTGCTTATTCACATAGATTACCATGTAGGTTAGTGCAAATGCATTATTTTAACATAGCTATCCCACCAAAGTAGTTAAATTAATTAATTAATTAAATTGGCATCGTTTTGGTTATATCTCATATTGTGAATGCCTTCACAGCAAGTTGCCATGGTATTGTACTACCTCGAATAAATAACACTTCACCAGTGGAGAAGACTATTGTTATTTATTCTCAGCGGATACCACTACCCAGATGGCACCATTTCAAAGCTTGTTGGCTTCTCTTTGTTGGGTGGGCAGGTACCCTGGTGTTGCAATAGTGACAACCCAGTTATGAAGTATAACTTCACAGTATGCGAGATGCCTGATGGTGTGTGTACTGATATAAACTATAAAGTATTTATTTTTGGGCGGCACAGTAGCCAGTTGGGCAGGAGCAGCAGTGCGTAGCACACTCTTCTTGATCTAGACCGGGGTTCGAGCCCATGACCACCAAATACGGGGGATGCGGAAAGGTCAGGGAACCACCGCATATCCCCTGAGCAATATGGCCTTAGTTGCTAATGCTCCTGAAAACCAAATAACATATATAAAGTATTTAACGGCAAAGGCCTCATGCTAAGAGGTAGAATGACTAACATGTAGGTTAGTGTAAATGCATCATTGCATAACCAAAATGATGCCAATTTAATTATTAATTAATTAATTAAATTAATTATTTTAACTACTTTGGTACAATAGTTATGTTAAAATGATGCATTTGCACTAACCTACATGTTAGTCATTCTACCTCTTAGCATCAGGCCTTATATACTTTATAGTTTATATCACTACACACCATCAGGCATCTCTCATATTGTGAAGTTATACTTCATAACTGGGTTGTCACTATTGCAACACCAGGGTATCTGCTCACCCACTGAAGAGAAGCCAACAAGTTTTGAAATGGTGCCATCTTGGTGGTGGTATCTGCTGAGAATAAATAACAATAGTCTTCTCCACTGGTGAAGTGTTATTTATTCGAGGTAGTACAATACCATGGCAACTTGTTGTGAAGGCATTCACAATATGAGATATAACCAAAATGATGCCAATTTAATTAATTAATTTAACTACTTTGGTAGGACAGCTATGTTAAAATAATGCATTTGCAATAACCTACATGTTAGTCATTCTACCTTGTAGTCCTTTGAGGCCTTTGCCCTTAAATACTTTATAGTTTATATCATATAGATTACTTAACATTAGAAACAAAGCATGCTCTGAATAACAGGTGGATAACTTCCTCATAGATTACTTAACATTAGAAACAAAGCATACTCTGAATAACAGGTGGATAACTTCCTCCTAGCAGTATGAAGACCTAATACAGTGTTGAGAAAATCCTAAATATCTGCAGGGTCTGTGAAAGGAGCAAGGTGACTGACGAAAGAATGAGCTTGGTCAGGAACAGCTTGAAATCTAGATCTCTTGTTGGTTCCAAAGGCAAAGAATGGTGCTTTACTTCTGTTAGATGAAGAATGAGATACATCAGCTGATCTAATAAAATTAACTTACTTTTATTCCTATGCTTGCATACTGCCTTGCAAGTAGTAGTAGTAGTAGTGGCATGTGATGCAAGAAAGCAAGCATATGAGCTTATGCAGCATCAGCCAAAAAAAAAAAAAAAATCACACCATTCCCTCCAAATGCCTGTCCAGTTCTTCCTTAAATTCATTTAACCTATCAACTTCCACAACGACAGCTGGAAGTTTGTTCCAGCAATTAACCATTCACTGGCTAAAGGCAAATTTCTGCACATCTATTCTACATCTGTCTTTTCTTAATTTGAATTTATGCCCCCTTAGGTTCGTAATCTGAATAAGTGGAAGGATCCCATCAGAATTCAGCATGCTCAACCCATTCAAGGCCTTATACACCTCAATCAGATCACCGTGCAGGTGCCTAGTGTCCAGCCACTGAAATTTGCAGAACTTAAGCCTCTCTTGGTAAGAGGATCCCTTTATTCCCCTCACCAATCTTGTTGCCCTTCTCTCCCTTTCTATATCTGTGTGACACCACGTCTCTGCTATCCCAACAATATCCGCGTTTGATGTCTTGACCAACACTTCAAATTCATCAAATTTATTTCCTTTACTTCTAGCATTGGTATACATACAAGCATACATGATCCTACTCCTATTCTTAGTTACCCTAACAGATCCCACAATTGATGTGGGCACCTGAGAGCCTGATGGGCCCCTCAATTTAGATCTTTCGAGGGCATCCACCCCGTCCTTCAAACTCTCATATATGCCCATAACAACACTGAGTTGTCGCCTGATTTCCTTACACTCCTTACATCACGCACACACAAAGACATCCCCCATGGCAATGTCATGTTCCGTTCCAGAGAGTTCTGCAAACATTTCACAAGTTGCACATTTTTTTAGGCTCTGATGCGTTGGAGAATCGCCCCCCTCAGTTCTCCCCGAGTCACAGCACTCCTGCCACTTTGAGCCCGTTGCTTTGCTGCTCTAGTCTGGGGCATGACACTTTAAATTAATAAAATCAATAAATTAAATTAATTAAATGTCAATACTATGCTATCTAATAGAAACAGTGAAGCGTAATACTCTATAAATTATACGTTAGAGCTACCTAACTACCTCAATTAAAAATTTGAATTCCCTACCACTATATACAAAAACAATGGCTGCAATTGAACGAAATAACGGTTATTAAGTATTACGTATATCCACAAAAACTGTTTATCTAAATTGAAATAAAAATAAGCAGCATAACTATAACTATAAGACTACGTATTAAGTACAATATAAAATAACAATTATGTAACTATAAGACTACGTATTAAGTACAATATAAAATAACAATTATGTAAATAAAAAGGCAAACACATCGTTTTTTTCGGAGCCTGCAACTGACAGCTGTAATGTTTAAAGAGAGTTAGCGCCCTCTTCTGATGGGCCCCTCAATTTAGATCTTTCGAGGGCATCTCCAGTGGGGCAAAGACAACTAAATTGTCTTTGCCCCACCTCTAGAATTACCTGAAGATCGGCATTTAAGGAATTGGTAGCAGATTTTCGAGAAGTTGAAGCTGATTGAGCAGGACAAGGTTTCTAAAAATGGAAAGTGGAATGCAATGTGCTATAATTGGCAAAACTATAGATAGGATTTCCAGTCAATGGAAGAAGGTCATTAATATACAAAGGGAAAAGAGTGGTGGAAAGAACTGAACCTTGGGGGACACCGGCATTAGTGGAGAAGCTAGAAGACAGAGAGCCATCTACCATCAACCTCAGTGAGCGATCAGAGAGAAAACTGGATAACCAATTACTAAAAACGGTTGGCAAACCATAAGATGGAAGCTTGTTTAGAAGACTTTTATGCCAAACACGATCAAAAGCCTTTGAGATGTCAAGAGCAACTACGTGTGTTTCACCGAACCTTTCCATTGAATTAGTCCATAAATGGGTAACATAAGCCAGAATATCACCAGTGGATCGACACTGACGGAATCCATACTGGCGATCGTTGATCAGATGGAAGGTTTCTAGGTAGTTTAAGAGTTGGCAGTTAATTGATTTCTCCATTACTTTAGAAAGAGTAGAAGTAATTGCAATGGGACAATAATTGGATGGGAGGGATTTGTCACCCTTTTTAGGAACTGGCTGGATATGAGCAAATTTCCAAGCATTTGCTCAAAAACACCTTTGGAATAAGAAAGTGAAAAAAGCGGCAAAGAATAGGAGTAAGTTCAGGAGCACAGGTTTTGAGAACAAGTGGAGAAATACCATCGGGACCTGGAGCTTTCTTAGCATCAAGATTCGTCAAAATCCTTCTGAAATCCTTTTGATGGAAGACCACAGGAGGCATTGGATGGAGCGTGTTGGGAATGGTGGGAGGTGTTTTACCAAGATCATTAATACATGAACTGGAAGAAAAATGGGATGCTAGCAGGTCAGCTTTATCCTTGGCTGAAGTGACAACAGAACCATCTGGTTTGGACAGAGGTGGAAGCGGAGATGGGAAAAGTTGTGGCCAATAGCTTTGGCAAGAGACCAGAATGCTCGGCTACCATTAGGGCAAGAAGCAAGTTTTCTACTCTTAGCCTGTTCAAACTCTAGTTTGGACTGATTAATAACTGCTTTACAATTGTTGTGAGCTTTGGTGTAGGCAGAAAATGAAACTGGAGAATTAGAAACAAGCCAATTACGATATACAACATTCTTCTCTTGAACAGCCTTAGCATATTTATTGGAAAACCAAGGTTTAGATAAAGGACGAGATTTTAAAGTAGAGTGTGGGATAAAAGATTCCATTCCTGCAAGAATAATTTCACTGATACGATCTGAGCAAACGTTGAGATCAGAAGTTTAGAAACAGTAATCCGACCAAGGAAAAGAAGACAAGAAGTCTCACAGGTCATCCCATTTTGCATTCTTGTAATGCCAAACAACACTAGGTTGGGAATAGCCATGAGATAAAGGTTCCATTGGAGAAGAGACAATCACCAAGTTGTGATCTGAAGTGCCTAAAGGACCTCTCACTTTGACCGTGTACTTAGAAGGGTTGTTTGTGAGAAAAAGATCAAGCGTATTGGCTGTATGATTAGGATTGTCCGGTATTCTTGTAGGTAAATGAATAATCTGTGCAAGGTCATTAGTAATTGCAAAAGCCTCAGCATCTCGACCTGCTGGGTCGGTGTGACTAGAAAATGGAAGCCGGCTGGAGTTGTGAACATTAAAATCACCAAGGAAAATTACCTCACTGTTAGGAAAGTTGGACTGGAGAAAGTCAAGTTGCAAAGTTTTTTTTTTTACCTTGGTCCCCCAGTTTCTTTATCCACCATTCAACAATCAGAGAATATAAATGAAGCAATTTTTCTGAAGCCTCCAAATACCACCCATTATAGGTGATTTTAATATTCCAACTGCCTTTGACCAGAATCGCTCACCAAATTCACTTCCTGACGAATTCTGCAGCATTTGGCTTAGTAATGCCCTAATTCAAACCTGTACTTTTCACACCCAGAAAGCCTCCTATCTTTATTTAGTTTTTATCCACGAATCAACCCTCTTCACAATTTCTAAGGGTGACAATTTGATAGTTAATATCACTTTCCTATTGACCCTTTTCTTCTATTTCTGAATCTTTCTCTGATAGATACTTTTCTAAGCTTTAGGAACACTGATTGGACTTTGTTAAATCGATTTCTGGGTAATATTCATTGGATCCTCATCCAAAACCTTGAATTGATTGATCATTACATTGGCTATCTGTACTTAATCCTCCATTTTGCAATTTCTGAGTTCATTTCCATCAAATTCACAACCACTAATTGTAGTGACTTCCCTCATGAATTGTGGTGACTCCCCTGGACAAATTATATACACAGACTCGTCAAACAAGCTTGTGTATCTAATCCTTCACAAAAGGTATTTAAAACTCAAAACTAACTTCAGCTACTTTTCATTCTCTTCCCTTAGACGTCATGTTAAGAAGTTACAAAATCTCAATATTCTCATTATCTTCTCTCAGTTGAAGCTGAACTTACTCAAAATTTCAATTCTAGACAGTTATGGTGCTATCTCAAATATCTATCAAGATCTCCCAGAATTCCTATGTTAACTAACGATTTGTATCTCATTAAAAATAGATGTGCAGAAATTTGCCTTTAGCCAGCGGGTGGTTGGTTGGTGGAACAGACTTCCATTCCTTGTTGTGGAAGTTGATAGCCTAAATAAATTTAAGGCTCAGTTGGACAGGTATTTCAAAAGAATGGAGGGGTGAAGTGAAAGGTTTTTTTTTTTTTTTTTTTGGCTGATGCTGCATAAGCTTGCTTTTGCAGCATCGCCAAAAGGCATCATATGCCTTTACTAATGCTAATGCTAACTGTCCTCTTAGCATTGCTAATCTTTCTGTTACCCATTTTTTTAAAACTTTGTTCTCCAGAACAGCAACATCCTATTCCCTTTCATCTGTTTGAACCCAATAACCAATGATGGTTTTGGTAGATTATTTCTCACTACTGATGACATCCAGTCAGCCATTTCTCGGCATAAAGATTTCACTGCTCCTGATACACTTGAAAAGTAATTCCTCTATAGCTCTCCAATTCTTACAAAACTCTTCAGTTACTGTCTTCTTCATGGTTGTTATCCTTGAGAACAAAGGAAATCAAATTGATTTGCTATTCCTTGATATTTCCCATGCATGTGACTCTACATCGATCATTTGCTTTTCAAGCATTCACCTTATGGTTTATGACCCCCCTACTGGATTTGCTTGATTCACTACTTAGAAATCATAAACTATCTGTAATAATCAATGGTACCTCATAAACTCTGCTTACTGTTTCTCAAGGTGTTCCTCAGAGCTCACCCATGGTCTGCTTTTCTTTATTGTTTACATTATTGATTTGCCAACTTGATTTCAGTCTGTTAATGTTCAGTGGAAACTCTATACAAATGATATTAAACTTTACAAAGTTATCTATTCTTCAACTGACAGTGATGAACTCCCGTCTTCCCTGATTAACTGGTTTAGAATGAGCCAATTTGGCTCATTCTAAACCAATTAAAATGTAAATTATGTCGCTTCAGCTCAAATCATGCAGTTAGACCTTTGATCTTTACTCATTATTATTATATTGGAACTTCTATAATTGCAAATATTAATACATTCAAGGACTTAGGTGTCTATTCCGACCTGATCTTCATCTCTCTTGTCATGTCAATCATATAATATCTCAGACTTCCAAACTTCTCAGCTTAATTAAGCATTCTTCTTCAATTTTTAAGAGTGACAAAGTTATAATTCTTCTCTATGAGCAGCTTATACTTGCCATTTCTCATTATTGTGGTATTATTCAGTCTCCAAAACAGGAATACCTTTCTCACAAACTCAAGCAAATTGAAATCAAATTCATTAAATTCTTATGGTTTCAAAATTGCCTTGCTTTTAACCCTTGAAATTATTGAGCTCTTTGTTATGACTTCAGAATCATTCTCTTCACTCCAGACAACTGCATTGGTCCTCCATTGCCAGGTGGGCAGGGGCAGCAGTGTGTAGCACATGCTTCTTGATTAGACTGGGGTTCGAGCCCGTGACCGCCAAATACGGAGGATGCGGAAAGGTCAGGGAATGACCACCGCATATCCCCGGAGCAATACAGCCTTAGTTGCTAATGCTCCTAAAAACCAAATAACAAACACAAACAACTCCATGGGTCTCTTTTTGTCAACAATATCATAAATTGTATTATCAATTCTCCAACTCTTCTTGAACAAATACCTTTCACTATATCCTGCTTCAATTCTTGTTATAAAACTAATTTCTCACTGCCTATTCCTCATACTCAACACTTACTTGGTAGTCCTCTGTTCCATTTCCCCCAGGTATTGCATAATCACAACATTGATTTTACAATTAAACTACCCATGTATAAGAAATTGCTCTTTACTCTGTTTTGTTAATCCAAATTTTGTATATACAGTAAACCCCCACGAATAGCGGGGGTTACGTTCCTGAGAAATGCCGCAAATACCGAAAACGCGAATACTGAGTTATGGCTCCTATAGTAATAAAAGGATTCCGTTCCAAAGTATGAAATATATAAGAAAAACTAGTCTAAAATTTTGTCTATGTATGTATTATATGTACCTTTATAATATGACTATGTACATAGACAGTATATAGTGAAATGCAAGCATATGGCATCGAAATGAAAATGAGAAACAATTTAATATTAAATGTAATATTTATTAGAAATTTCAAACAAATCTTTCAAACCAGCACCTTTGCTAGCTAAAAAACTTATCCTGCCAGTGCTATCACCAGTTTCGCTAAAGTGTTGATAAAGGAGTTTTGCCTTTTCAAGAATGATGAGTGAACTTAACGGAATTTTATTTTGAGTTCAGTCTTCTATCCACAGATTTAAAGCTTTTTCCATTTTTTTTTAATTTAACATCACAAGTTACAGAGCAAATTTTTGAAGCAATTAGCATGTTTTCACGGACACTGCGGCGGATTTTTTCTTCCAATTTCTTGATTGATCGTACCGTTGACTCATTGATTTTATAATGTTTTGCTACTAAGGAGACCCTTTCACCATTAGAAATTTTGTCTAATAACTCAATTTTATTCGCTAATGTCATCACCTTCTTTGATCTTTACCCATTTCCCTTGTTATTCGTAGCCATATTTTTGTATGGGTTAGAAAGAACTTGTCCACAATAAAGTCACTTTCTTCCGTTAACACACTCGAAAAAGTCTGTTTTACACTGCAAAATGGTAGATTTATCACTTTTGTAAGCATATAAATTTATTCAATTTATAAGTATATAAATTAAAAGCAAACGACAAAACTTTCCATGACAAGCGCATAACACATACTGAACATGGATTAGTGAGAAACATCCACGCTCGCGATTTTGGAACCCCCCCACCCGCTGAGCGCTGTTTTGACCGGGAAAGATAATTTTAGCCACGCCCATGTTTTTTTATGGCGGAAAATGTCCATGGCGCTTTAAAATTCACATTTTTTTAGGTTTCATTTTATATTAAATCAGTGACCACGAATACGCAAAACCGCAAATACAGATACTGCGAATAGCGGGGGTTTACTGTATTTTAATATTAGTGACTATTTGTATTGATTCTCTGTAATGCTCAGCTTTCCGCCATTATCTAGGGTATGCGTGCCTTGTGGGTGAGAAGTTTGTAAATAAATAAATGAATTAGTATGATTCTAAGGGCAGCAAGTTTAAAGTTAAGAAAACTCATGTGGCAAACCCTTCTTGAAGTAATCAAATGCCTTGTTTATGGTAACTTTTCCTACACTGTAATCCTAATAATTACCATATTTGTCTTGATTACAGAGAAATAATAAAGCATAAGATTCTCCATTTGCAATTTATGGTGATTATCTATTTTTGTTAATAACACAGGCAACTTACCTTACCAAGTGGGTTGTATAGTTTCACCATATTTCTTTTATCAGCTTCACTAAAAGATTTACCTGTCACAGCAAGGATACTACCGTCATGGTTCCATTCCACAGAAGTAACCTTCAGATCTGTTTCTACAATCACTGGACCTAAGAAAAATTAAAGTATAAAATGTGTGTGAATTAAAGAAATAACAAAACTTAAAGATAAAATGAAATAAAATTACAAAGAAAATTTAAAGATAAACTTGCAGTGAAAAAGCCAAATGTGATCAGATTTTATTAAAAGCTAAAGCAGTGTTGTTATTAAATGTTTTCAGAGCCATCATATCTTCCTTTGAGGGCAACAAGACAATATTAAACTGAAAGACATGAGTGAATAATTCAATATGAGCATCAGATCTGTTCATCATATTACCAAAATGAGCCAAGATCCTGTCATGTGTGTGTGTGCTAAAGGGTCCCTTGTCAACAAGCTGAAATAGTAATGACGATGCATAGTGATGACACTGATACATAAGTTTGCATCAATTTCTTATTTAACTTTTGCTGTTTTCATTTGATAACAACACTTCCATAACAACTTTTATACATATACCACCAACGTGACATTTCAGTTATGTTAGATACTGGTTCAAAATGGTCACCATTTACTATGAACAATTTGTGTTCTCTACTTTGTTGCCTTTTGAATACTTTCAGCATTTCCCTGTATATAAAACTAGCAACATCCAAGATTCAATGCAAGTTCTGCCCCTATCTGTGATTTTTGCTGAATCCAATCTGTGTGTTAACATGCGATAGTATTTCTTGCGATTTCCTTAACATTTACCTCTTTTTTTTTAACATAACATAACATTAGTGCATTAGTAGATTTATTTTATTCCATTTATATTGACATTCCAATTCCATTTTGACAAAAAAACACACACACACACACACACACACATATATACTGTTATTTTTATTGTTTTATAGAAAAATTGGCATCTTAGGCCATATTGTACCAATTTTGGGAGCTAAAAAATCTGTAATAACTCATAGGGAAGTAACCCATGTAACCTGCCCTAATCTATCCATCTGAAATTAACTAACTACAGCCCTGAGTGAAGAGGCTGTTAAGAATTCCTCTAGTTTCCAATGAGATGTGAATCGAGACAGACCACTGCCAAGGGATAAGTGGCAAAACCACTATACTGTCAGGAAGAGGTCTTGGTGTGTGTGTGTGTGTGGGTGGGTGTGTGCGTGCGTGCGCATAATATATATATATATATATATATAAATAAATAAATAAAACATCTGCCTTTTGTCCAAGAATACTAACTATCATCATTCTCATTCCTCATTAGATTAATTCTACCATTATCATAAGCAATCGCCAATGTAGGAACATCTCCAGACTTTCCTTTGTACCATTTGATACCAATCAAATTTGCTGCTGATGACACTGATTGAAGAGAAGACAGAGGTACTTTGGCCTTAAAGAAAACAAACAAAGTTATATTAGTTCTTAAACTATAGAAATTATTTTGCGCACACACACACACACACACACACACACACACACACACACACACACACACACACACACACACACACACACACACACACACACACACACACACACACAGGGTGTTTCAAAAGTGATGGTGAATAATTTAAAGGTGAACTGTACAGACTACAATATTCAAAAAACACCTAGTAAACATGGGTCCTTAAGTGAATTGTTTTCAAGATATTGCACATTTCTAGTTGGGATCCACCACCGACAAAGTGAACTGTACAGAGTTGGGATCCACCACAGAGTTGTTTGTTTAGGTTAGGTTAGGTTATGCTCATTCTCTCACTTTCCGCTTTCTCAATACAGGCATACTAGTACTTGTCAACGGATAGTCAACATGGAAAGAGGTTACAGCAACGAAGAGTATGCAGACATACACTTCATGTATGGTAAAGCCAAGACAGTGCACTCGAGGCGGCACATTTGTAACCAAGAAGCATTTCCCCGTCGAAGGCAGCCCAACAGGCACACATTCATCAGGCTACATAAACACCTTAGAGAACATGGGCACTTTGCACAAGGAGTACAAGCAGGTAGGTCCAGAAGCATAACATCTGACATTGAGGAAAAGGTGTTAGAAAGAATAGAACAAAATCCAGGAATTTTGACGAGGAGGGTTGCTCTGCAAGAGTGTGTACTGAGTCATAGCAGTGTGTGGCGAATTTTACATTGCCAATTACTGTACCCCTACCATAACCAGTGAGTACAAGGTTTCGGCAATACAGACTACACTCCCAGAATGAACTTCTGCCAGTGGATGCAACAGCAGTGTATCCTGAACCCCCAATTTTTAAACAACATTTTGTTCACTGACGTAGCTGGGTTTACTCGTGATGGTATTTTTAATTTTCATAACTGTCACGTTTGGTCCGATGAAAATCCTAATGCAATTCACGAGTCACGACATCAGCAATGTTTCTCGTTGAATATCAGGGCAGGACTACTAGGAGACCATCTAATTGGACCACACTTTCTGCCAAACAGGCTAACAGGAGAGCTGTACCTTCAGTTCCTGTAGAATGTTCTTCCAGAAGTCCTTAATGATGATGATAATGTTCCACTTCAACAACACCAGAATATGTGGTTTATGCAATACAGGCACATTTTGTTTGAGTCGTGACTTGGTATCTAACTAGAAGGTATGGTCAACGGTGGATAGGTAGAGGTGGGTCTGTAATGTGGCCTCCCAGATCACCAGACTTAAATCCTATAGATTTTTGTATCTGGGGTCATGTTAAAAGCTTGGTGTACACTTCTAACATCAACACAGTTGAGGAATTGCAGCATCAGGTTGAAGGAGCCTTTCAGCAAATCAGAAGTGACCCAGGAATGCCTGAGAGGATTCAAAACTCAATGCAGAGAAGACTACAAAGCTGCTTACGGATGCAAGGACAGCATTTTGAACACCTTTTGTAACAGTCTGTAACATCTGTAAAATCCTGTAGTGTTGAAACCAAAAATTAAAAATGTATTATCTTATGTTTAATAAAACAATCCTTAGCAAAGGATTCACAGCTTTTTGCTAAACTAGTGCTCCCATAGTCAGTGACGGATCTTAACAGAAAATGTGCATTAGCTCAAAAACGGTTCATTTGTGGCCCGATGTTCACCAGGACTTTTTTGCTTATTTTAGTTTGTACTTTTCACCTTTAAATTATTGACCATTATTTTTGAAACACCCTGTATGTCAATTTACCAAGAAACAATTTGTACAATTTAAATCTTGATCATGAAATGAGCATCATATTAAAAAACCCTTTACCGGGTTTTTAATATGATTCTTGTTCACAAGCATTAATGAGTCAGGACATGGATTAAAAATCAGCCTTTCTCCAACTGCTGGTGTGTCTTAAGACACATCTCCAATTCAGTGTCTAAAAGTTGGGTATGAGATTATCCTCGTGTTAGACAAGATTTTGCAGCTTCGGCAAACACTAAGTTTTTTATAAATATTTAGCCATTTTATTGAATTAACTGTCATATTAAATTATTTTCTAAGTAGCTTTATAGTCCTAGTCACACTCCTCGGTTTATTTTGAATTTAGATAGCGATTTTTGAAAGTTAATACTTGTTTCCATAGATTTTATCATTCGTAACTTGCTGTCATTGATATAGTATATTAGATCAATACGGAATAGTGTAACGTATATCCCAATCTTGATAGCATAACGTATATCTCAAATTGTTCACAATGACTGCACAATCCTACACCAACTGTTATAAACTTTTATTAAATTAAATAAAATAAGTAAAACGAATAGTACAATTACACTGGATAAAATTGATAAAATAAGATATCTGTCTGTACAATAAAAATATAAAATACAATAAAATAAAACAAAACAATGTAGATAAAACACCTGATAATAAGCAATGAAACACCGATAAAACACCGACGCTTTCAGAGGCGTCCGCCTCCTTTTTCAACAGTGAAGCTTACCATACAGTACATTCTTAAAAATCAGCAGGCACACGGTTCACAGCATGTGTTTCTACAGGAGCATGGGCAGTATTTTCCATATGCGCACTGGAACCGGAAATGGCTAGGGAGTGTGCCAGGGGTAAACATTCATCCCGTCCAAGAACCACAGCTTCAAAGAGGAGATGAATGCAGATTCCACTATTTCCATTAATAGTGTTACTCTCAGAGGAGTAAATTCACAAGCTTTCGGCGCCTCCGTAGCCAGGTGGGAAGGAGCAGCAGTGCGTAGCACACGCTTCTTGATTAGACCGGGGTTCGAGCCCGTCACCACCAAATACGGAGGATGCGGAAAGGTTAAGGAATGACCACCGCATATACTGGAGCAATATGGCCTTAGTTGCTAATGCTCCTAAAAACCAAACAACAACAACACAAGCTTTCGAGCCACTTGCGGTCCCAAAATCTGTGTGCGCAGTCGATCAAAACAGCTTCGTCAGGAGAGATTTGATGGTTTTCCGTTCAAAAATGCTCTGCCACAGCAAACCTCCCATAATCTGCAGTCTTTATCGCACTGATATGCTCCCCCATGCAATCTTTAAACTGACGCTTTGTTTCACTAACATAACATTCCCCGCAATCCGGGAATTTTATCTCATATGCGACCCCATTTACACATTCCATAGGTATGGGGTCCTTAACCTTTGAGACAACAGTGTGCAACCTCCGCCCTGGCAGCTGCACACAGCATGTCTGGCTATCACGCAACACCCAAGTTATACGCTCAGTTAGGCCCGGATAGTAGAGAATGTATGTGGTGGCAATGGGTGTAAATGGCTCTTGATGTCCGTGCCCCGCTTCTCAGATACATTTATCTATGATCCTCTGTGGGCAGCCACATTTTCTGAGAATCTGCGGTCTTTATTACACTGATATGCTCCCCCATGCGATCTTTAAACCGACGCTTTGTTTCACCAACATATTATGAGAGTGTAAAGTGTGTTTGGTGTCAAGCAGCACCAGGGGTTTCCCCCATCTCCACGTTGCTTGCTTTGTGATGGGTGTGCCAGTTTGCTGGAAATGCCAAAGATTTAAGTATATGGATATTGTACATGTGTAGTGTTGTGTACCATTGTTCATCTGGTCATTTAGCTGCTGGACCCCTGCTGAGGCCCAACATTTCCCCACTTTTGCCCTGTGGAGACAGACCAGGTATACCAGTATTATAATTATTTACTCTGGCAGGTCCTGCCACCTGATTTCCTGAGATTTTAGGACCTAAAAAAAAAAAAAAAAATCATTTGATTAGGAGGGTAGTATCGGCCAAAGCAGCCCAAATTTCAGATATTTACAGACGATGGCAAGTGGGTGAGTTTAATAGATTAGTGGAGAAGGCCATGGCCAAACCTAATGTCAGAAACGGGAATGTGACCTGTAACTTTATATGTAATTTGAGCAGCAAGCAATTAACTAAAGAACCAGAAGGGATTTTAAATCTAGGTACGAAGTTTGCGGTGATCCCTCCAAATCTACCAATAGCAGAAGTGGCTATGGGCATCGAAAGAGCTGTGAATAAATTACCAACAATCATGGCTAATGAGATCCGTACAAGAACCTTGCCGATTTTGAACAAGGCTCAGGCAGCTCCCTCCAATCTTAGCATTAGTCAGAGGAAGGTGTCTAAGGAGCTTAGACAAGGCAATAGCATCATGGTTTTGCTCACGGATAAAGGAAGGTCAACGGTGATCCTTGACAAAGAAGAGTATTGTGAACAAAGCCTTGGAACTTTTAAATGATAGAATGACATACAGGGTTACTCGTAGGAATTCGTTGGTGGGACTGGAACAGCAGGTAAACAAGACATTACAAAGTTGGTTGAAAGCTGAAAAGATTTCTACAGATGTTTATTGGACACTACAATGCCACAGGATGCCAGCTACCTAGGTTCTACAGCCCTCCAAAGATTCATATGGTGGGGGTTCCGCTTAGGCCAATCGTGTCGTTTATAGGCAACCCTACACATGCTTTGTCCAGGTAATTTCTACACATGCTCAAGCCAGACTAATTTCTCCTATTGTTGGACGTTCCAATTTTACTATCACAGATAGCGGAGACTTTTGTACAATTTGTAAGGGAATAGAAGAGGGAGAGACCATGGTGTCATTTGATGTGGTATCCTTGTTTACATGTATTCTTATTGACCATGGGGTGAAATGTGCATGTGTGGCATTGGAGAAAGATGATAACCTAAGGATTAGGACTTTGTTAAGTGTGGAGGATATTTGTAGTGGGGCGGAGCTGTGTCTCTTGAGTACCACCATGGTATTTCAAACCACAATTTATAAGCAGGTTCAAGGCGCAGCGATGGGTTCCCCTATTAGTGCTGTCATAGAAAATTTAGTTATGGAGGAGCCAGAGTCCGGAATTTTTGATGGGTCGGTTCTCCCCATGCGTGCATGGAAACGATACATTTGCAATTATTCGGAGGGGAAAGAGGATGAGGCACTTAGTTTCCTCAATAGCTTCTCCCTGTTTATTCAGTTCACCTTGGAGGTGGAGATAGTGGGTACCTTCCCTTTCCTTGATGTGTTGGTACATAGGGAGGATCCTAGAGTTAAAACCAGTGTGTATAAGAAAACCATGTGCTGGGGCCAATACACATATTACAATACAGCACAAGCAAACCATTACAAAAACAGCATCATTAGGGCATTACTGGATAGGGCTGGATTCCATTGCAGCACCTCCAAGGATAGAAAAGAAGAAATTAAACGGGTCACAGCAGATCTTAGAAAATGCGGTTACTCCGAGAAGATCATAGATAAATGTATCCGAGAAGCAGGGCACGGACATAGAGAGCCGTTTACACCCATTGCCATCGCATACATTCCCTACTATCCGAGCCTGAGCATATAACTCGGGTGCTGCATGATTACCAGACACGTTGTGTGCAGTTACCAGGGCGGAGGTTGCGCACGGTTCTGTCAAAGGTTAAGGACCCCATACCTGTGGAATGTGTAAGTGGGGTCGTATATGAGGTAAAATGCCCGGATTTCAGGGAATGTTATGTTGGTGAAACAAAGCATCGGTTTAAAGATCGCATAGGGGGAGCATATCAGTGCGATAAAGACCGACCGCGGATTATGGGAGGTCTGCTGTAGCAGAGCATTTTTGGGAGAAGAACCATCAAATCTCTCCTGATGAAGCTGTTATCATCGACCGGGCACACAGATAAATGTCACTTTTTATACATATTAGTATATGTCTTATTGGGACTTCCTACAAGTGATAACATTAGCTGTGATCACAATAAGAGAATACAATGTACATATATATACGAGGGTTGTTCAATAAAGAATTGCCCTCGCCTACTCGCACATATCGCAGAGTCATGATATTTTGTGTGTAGCAATTATACATATGTCTGTACTAAAGGTGTACAATTTCAGCCCTGTGTCTTAATTTGTTTTTCTCTTACAGAGCTGAACGTGTGATGAAGTAGCGTCATGAACAAAGTTGAAGCCAGAGTTGTAATCCGGTATCTGTTCTTGAAGGGGAAATCTCCTAAAGAAATCCACGAGGAGATGACTGCTGTATATAAGGATGAAGCCCCATCCTATGGTATTGTGAAGCATTGGCATAGACAGTTTAGGTGTGGTTGGACATTGGTAGGATCTGAGCCCATTCGAGGTCATCCCCATTCAGCCATTGATGACAGTACGATCAGAAAAGTGGAGTTGTTAATCATGGAAGATCGCCGGATATCTGTGCATGAATTGTCCCAGGAGGTGAAGATTAGTGTGGGCTCTGTTGAAACAGTCCTTCATGACCAACTCCATTTATGAAAATTGAGTGCAAGATGGATTCCAGAAGGCTGATCAACAACAGAAACCACAAGAGTTGTTAGCCCTGTGCCAAAAAAATGAGAAAGACTTTTTCTCTCGTCTAATCACTCAGGATGAAAGTTGGATGCACCATTTCGACCCTGAAAGTAAAAAGCAGTCCATGGAATGGTGACATCATGGTTCCCCACCTCCCAAGAAGGCAAGGGTCTAAGCGTCAGCAGGAAAGGTCTTGCTGACAGTGTTTTGGGATGAGAAAGGTGTAATAATGTAATATATGAAAACTGTGCAACTAAATGTGGAAACCATGATAAAATAGCACATTCAAAGCTGCAGACATTATTTTTGCCGGAACATATACAGCAATACCTTACTTAGCATGGCTTCAAACAGCACGGGTTTCAATTAAGTTTAAGTCGAAAATTTACCGTACATATTAAAACTCATTCAATAGCCTAGGTACGCTTACATATATGCTGTAGTGCTAACTCTATTGTCTCACATGCACGTGTGCCAAAAGCTCCCCTCAGGCAGTCAGTGGCAACATGCAACAGTGTTCAGTATTTTTAATTCCACCCTGCCGTGGATAGCTTTTCAAACTTTTCATTTTAAAATTTATTTTTTACCCCTTTAAATACGATCAAAAATATATCTGCATCTTGGCTAGAAATCACTGCCAACAACGTGCGTTCTGTTTGGCAGCATGTTTCACCCCAATTGGCAAATGATTTCACTGGATTTAAATTGCAAATTCAAGCAAATCTTGAAGACATTGTGAAGATTGCAAAAGACTTGGGATTCAAAACTTTGGACACTGCCAATGTATGTGACTGCACTGAATCACATGGAAATGACTTACATGACGTAACTCTCCTTGAAATTGACGGGAAAACTGCATATGAAGAAGAGGAAAACAATTCTGAAGTTGATAACACTGAAGTGGCACCAAAAGAATTTTTGGCACCAGAAGAATTGGAGAAAGTTTTTCGGGGGGGGGGGGGGGTGAATGGCCTGCGAGGCGATTATGAATTTTTTTTTTTTTAGGAGCATTAGCAACTAAGGCCATATTGCTCCGGGATATGCGGTGGTCATTCTCTGACCTTTCCACATCCTCCATATTTGATGGTGACGGGCTTGAACCCCGGTCTAATCAAGAAGCGTGTGCTACGCACTGCTGCTCCTTCCCACCTGGCTATAGAGGCGCCTGTGATTATGAATGGAGATCCAAATGTTAAACATAGCATCAAGATAAGGCAAATTTTACAAGATGGGATCCAATGCTACAAAGACTTGTATGCCGAGAAAAAGAAGAGATGATTCCATTATTGAAATACCAAAAGAAACAATAAAGCTTTTTTCTCATCTTTCATGATGTTACTCTTTCATTAATAAAATTTTTGCAATATTTTTTATTTCAAATCCTTTTAATCGGCTATCAAGTGCAATTTGTTTATATATTTATTATAATTTGTTTATAGACCATTTCTCTGGTATGCATTCAATTAAAATCCATTATAATTAAATTATCAGTGCAATGCGGGATATTGCTGTGTATATACAGGGTGATTCACTACCAGTGCGACAATCGTGCAGGAGGTGTATTAGGCACAAAGACGAATCGGAATCACATAGCATTGCAGGGTCTGAAATGCCTTCGTCATGCGGTAGAGGACATTGAACGGGAGGTCGCATGAACAGCGATCCCGCTGGAAGTCAGCATTTGCGAACCGTTTCTGTTGAAGAAACCAAGTAACAAAAGTCCTCCGGAGTGGATAAGGCTCCAATGATTGGACGCGTTTCAGATGGTATTAACTCATTTGGTTTGTTGACAGTATCCTCCATACAGTGGATTGGGAAATACCCAATCATTGGCCTATCGCTCGAATACTAGTACTTGGATTGCCTTCTGCAAGATGTAGGACATTCTCCTCATTGTCTGGCGTCCTCGTCGTTCGCTCTCGATTCATGGTACCTCTCGTGAAACAACCAGTCTCACGTAACCTTCTGTGTACATGTGCAAAAATCGTATGATGAGGAGCACGCCTGTGCGGGAAACGTTCCTGGTACAAGCGCAGTTTGTTTGTTTGTTTGTTATTTGGTTTTTAGGAGCATTAGCAACTAAGGCCATATTGCTCCGGGATATGCGGTGGTCATTCCCTGAATGACCTTTCCGCATCCTCCGTATTTGGTGGTGGGTACAAGCGCAGAGCGGCGCGCCCGTTACAGTCCGCAGCTCCATACACGAGGTGCATGTCGGCCAGTTCAACGTTTGAATACTCATCCATCCTACTGCCTCGGGAACTGGTTCGCAAATGCTGACTTCCAGCGGGATCGCTGTTCATGCGACCTCCCGTTCAACGTCCTCTACCGCATGACGAAGGCATTTCGGACCCTGCAATGCTATGTGATTCCGATTCGTCTTTGTGCCCCCTACACCTCCTGCAAGTTTGTCGCACTGGTAGTGAATCACCCTGTATATATATATGTATATAATAATATATATGGTAGTAGTTAAATGTACCTCGAAGATGAGGTATATGTAGGTCGGTATAGTGTAGAACCATTGTAGCCTGTGATATGCCATAACTCATCAAAATACTTATATCTAACATTAAATACACTAATGCATTTTCGTATCAGTATATATACTGATACGAAATATCGGATATATTTGTATATATATAATTATACATATATTTAAATAATGTTGAAATAGTTGGAAAACGGAATATTTCATAATATAAAATAATAAAAAGGAGGGTGCAGCATACATCAGAGGCAGCAAAAAAGCATATTCCTCTACATGATGCTTGAAATATAACCATATAAATTAAAATAAGGATTAAAATTAAAATAAAATAAAATAATGCCAGCAGTACGGCATGACAAGAGCGAAAAGGCGAAATTAAACCTAAATTCAAATCAAGCAGGGAGGGAAGAGAGGGGTAACAAGAGTAAAAATATTGCAGCAGAAACTCTAAATTAATTTAGAAAATCTAAGTGTACGAATAATAATTCTTTGATTTGTATATATATATATATATATACGAATAATAATTCTTTGATTTGTATATATATATATATATATATATATATCCGATATTTCAAAATAAAACAAAAAAACATAAGCCAGTAGTATGGCAAAAAATGTAGAGCGAAAAATTAACATAAAAATAACGTAAAATAAAATAAACCAAACAGGGAGGGGAAAGTAAAGGAACTATTCCTTTCTTTTCTTTTATATAAGCTGGCTAAGCTTATGTCTGTGGTGTGGCTCTGATCTAGAGTGCTGTCTGTTCTATAAATTATTTCTCGCTGCATAAGGACCACCGCCGTGCAAATCCTCTGTATTGGTGGATCGATCAGAGGAGGAATGGATGGTTTGGTTCTTTGATCATTTCGCTTTTGCGATGATTTGTATAGCAATTGAAATGCAGCGATTCCATGACCATTATTGGCCTCGTGGTCCTCTGTCGATATGGGGCGCAATGGTCAGTCTATTATTTTGATATTTTGTTTTTCTTTTAGTAGTTCTTTCAACTCCTTTTTCGGTGATATTTCACATTTTTCGGAAATGGTACCTTCGAGGGGGGGGGGTTTCGCTAAATCATATAATTGGCATTATTTTAAATTTTATATCGGTTTCATTAACTGGATTTAAAGTCCTAAATTATATAGGGGATTATCGGCTACTGTTTATGTCTTATTACCCTCACTTCCCCCTCCCTGTTTGGTTTATTTTATTTTACGTTATTTTTATGTTAATTTTTCGCTCTACATTTTTTGCCATACTACTGGCTTATGTTTTATTTTGAAATTAGCATTAGCATTAGCATTAGTAGAGGCATATGATGCAAGAAAGCAAGCTTATTCAGCATCAGCCAAAAAAAAAAAAAAAAAAAACCCTCTCCCATTTCACCCCTCCGTTCGTTCGAAATACCTGTCCAGTTGAGCTTTAAATTTGTTTAGGCTATCAACTTCAACAACAAGTGATGGAAGTCGGTTCCACCAACCAACCACCCGCTGGCCAAAGGCAAATTTCCGCACATCTATCCAACATCCGTCCTTCCTCAATTTGAATTTATGCCCTCTGAGGTGATTATTCTGAGAAAGATGAAGAATCCCATTGGCATTGAGCATGCTCAAACCATTCAAAGCCTTATACACCTCTATCAGATCACCTCGCCGGTGCCTAGTCTCCAGACTCTGTAATTTGCAAAACTTAAGCCTTTCTTCGTAAGAGCAACCCTTTGTTCCATTTACTAATCTTGTTGCCCTTCTCTGTACCCGTTCCAGCAGCTCTACATCCTTCTTGAAATGAGGCCTCCAGACCTGTATATATGTATGTCATTTACCTTCATCCTCCACATGAAGCCCAGATATATCTGGGCTTCATGTGGAGGATGTGCATTTTTCTGCCTCTAATGATAGCTTAATATTTATTTATTTTCTTACGTTAAACTCTTAAGCCATTATTTAAATATATATATATATATATATACACCGATGAGCCAAAATATTATGACCATATACCTAACATGATGTTGGTCCTCCACGTACAAACAAAACAGCTCATACCCGGCAGGCATGGACGCTACAAGATTTCTAAATGTGTCTTGTGGTATCTGGTACCAACATGTAACCAGAAAATCTTTTTAACTCCTGTAAGGTTGAGACGCCACAGATCAGAGTTGTTGAGATGGCACAGATCAGAGTTGCTGTTCCAACACAAACCACAGATGCTCGATGGGATTGATGTCTGCAGAATTTGGAGGCAGGGCAATACCTGGAAGTCTTCCTCATGTTCCACGAACCAGTCTCAAATAATCTGGGCGGTGTGGCATGGCGCATTATCCAGCTGAAAGACAGCACCACCAGATGGGAAGACCGTTTCCATGAAAGGGTGTACCTGGTCGGCAATGATGTTTAGGTAGGTGGTAGACATTAGACTGCCCGGCACATGGATGACTGGACCCAGGGTATCACAGCAGAACACCGCCCAAAGCATGACACCACTGCCACCGGCTTGTTTTCGTCCCACAGTGCATCCAGGCACCATCACTTCCCCAGGTAAATGACACACATGTACCTGGCCGCATATGTGCATACTACACAAAACTGAAAGATGCAGCCTGCTTCCTGGCCTGCATCTTTCATAATTTCACTCCTCATTATGGAATTAGGAGTGAAATTATGAATTAGGCAAACCTGTTGTGGAGTCAGTCATTCCTTTGGTATCAAAGATCCTCTCTTCGGAGATATTGATCCAGATTAAGCAATATTTAATGCCCGTTTCTTTTGGAGGCTTAAAAGTGATCTACAGAAAAAGGTCTCTTCAAATAAAAAAAACGGCTTTCTTATTTTATTATATGTAGAATTTTGTGTTTTGCAGGGAACACTGAATGACCTTCTGACCAACAACAATTTGTCATGTACAGTTCGCATAGCCTGGCATGCCAGATTTTGATGGAGAAAGAATTGTCATAATTGGCTTTATGGTACATCAGCTTTTTAGGCAAAATTGTGCCAGTATATTATCTCTACTGAAGTGTGCATCCACAGAACAATTTTTATATTGTGCGGGCTGAAAAATGCAGAAACAACTCATGGTGGAGGGAGGACCCTACTTACTCTGCTTGAGATTCATTAACTATAGTCTGAATGAAGAGTC
The DNA here is from genome assembly GCF_048544385.1 of Mastigoproctus giganteus. NCBI lineage: Eukaryota > Metazoa > Arthropoda > Arachnida > Uropygi > Thelyphonidae > Mastigoproctus > Mastigoproctus giganteus. The sequence continues at coordinate 29,649,610 of NC_143585.1, read as the reverse complement.
CTTTAAAAATTAGTCCAGTCTCTGACAGGGTTGTTGTTGTTGTTGTTATTTGTTTTTTAGGAGCATTAGCAACTAAGGCCATATTGATCTGGGGATATGCGGTATGTGGTGGTCATTCCCTGACCTTTCCGCATCCTCTGTATTTGGTGGTCACAAGTTCAAACCCCGGTCTAATCAAGAAGCGTGCGCTGCGCACAGAGCCTGACTACGGAGGCGCCCTCTGACAGGGATTCAAACACAAACCTCTCCAAATGAGTGACTAGACATAAACTGTAGGAGATAACCTACACGGGCTTTCTGTAAACTTTTTTACATAACCTGTTTCCTTTTTATTAACTGATTACTTAACCATGGAGAATAATGTTAAACACAGCTAAACACACTGGTGGAATTAAAAATTAAATGAACTTACTTAAAATTCATTTTTTAATATAATGGTTTGCTTAGTTTGTTTCTGCATTAGAAACAGATAGCTATGTAATAGATAAGTTGCTATCAACTGTTTCATATATGAGTAACCAGTTTGTCCCACTGATATTTTATCATCTACATTACATCTGTTTTCATATCTAAGTGTGACATTTCATATCAGTTACCTAACAAATCTGCAGCATATAAGGATTACAGGCAAGATCCTGAGATGGATTAAAATGGCTGAAAGACAAGAGGCAGAGGGATGCTATAACTGGTAATTTTTAGGACAGGTTAGGGTTCATCAGGGTTTGGTGCTAAGGCCTCTTGTTTCTGATCTCATACCAATGAGAGAATAAAGGGTATGATTGAAATTTGCACATGATATAAAGATTTAATGATGCAAGTCAGACTGATTTGGATTGGCTAAATGGATGACTAGAAAAACAGAAGTTGCATTTTAATGCTGCCAAATGCAAGGTTCTACATTTCAAAACTAATAATCAAATAATAACTTGTACACTATGTAGGGGCAGAGCTTAACGGTGTAAACAAAGAAAGAGAATTAGGTGTTATTTTAAAATCAGACATGATGGTTGGCATGCAATCTAAGCAAGTGGCCGGGAAGACACATTGTGGAAATTTGCACTCAGCCAGAGAGTAATTAACTGTTGGAATAAACATCCTTCTAGTATTATAGGAAGTATGTAATTTGAATAAATCTAAAGAAAATTTAGACAAATTATTAAGGAATGGGCAAATGAAGTAGGTAATTTTCTTTTTATTAGTACTGTATAAGCTTTATTTCCTTGCATCATAATTTATCAATGATTTAACAAAACACAGAGAAAAAAAGGGGTTATAGTTCCATTATATGTCTAAGTTTGCATATGATACAAAGGTTGGTAGGATAGTTAATCACAGTAAGCAAAGTATGATACTGCAACAAGATATAGAAAAATTATACAGATGGGCTAAGAAGCTGCAACAGGAGTTTAATATTGATATATTTTATTTTATTTTATTTTTTAACATATAATATACACAACAGGCATTCGCCCAGTTAAAGTGTATAACAGAGCAAAGGTTGTACAAACATAAAAATAAGTGGTAGACTAATATACTTTGTACAATGGAAACGGGAAAAGTTCAATTCACAAAAATAAAAAGATATTCATGACGTCAAGTCCAGCGCTATGTAAACTCGCAGAAAGCAGTTTGCTGCAGGAGACATCATCACACACACACACGAATTAATGAGGACATCTTTGGGCCAGAACTCATCCGTCAATCGGTCAATTTACTCCAAATAGATCTGTGAAATTGTTTCTTGTTCACAGCCATATCCAAGTCAAACTTGTTCATGAGTGCCAATGTTCTTTTGAAGAAGGAGTTCCTGGATATCTCTAATCTGGAGTTATCAATGTGGAAAGTAGTCTTCTGTCTAGTAGCCACCACTGGAGCGTGAAGGTCAATATGGCATAGAAGATCTGGCAGGTAAGTTGATCCAGCGAAGATGTGGTACAACAGTTTTAAATCAAGAACAGTTCGCCGAGTTTCCAGAGATTGAAGCTTGAAGTAGGAACAGAGATTCCGGTAGAAGATTCTGTGGTAAAACATGGGGTTATGTCTGGAAAGATAGTGGATAAATTTCATCTGGAGCGATTCTATTTGCTGTATCAAGTATGCATAGTGTGGGTTCCATATAGGAGAAGCAAACTCCACTATAGGGAGTATAGTTGTCTTAAATAGGAGCACAGAGAACTGAGGATCTTGAAATCTGTACGTCTGCCGTTTAATGAAGCCAATTTGTTTTTTCGCTTGGTTCAATATATTCCTAACGTGTTTTTCAAACCCACATGTAGCGGTAAAAGTAACTCCCAGATCTTTAACTTCGTCAACTCTGGAAATCGGCATCTCCTTGATGTAATATTCATTAACTAAAGTCTTAGTTTTCCTCGTAGCGGCAAAGGAAATAGAGCTGCACTTCATAGTATTAACCTCCAAACCATTCAAAGCAACCCAATCAGCAAAAGAGTTGAGAGCAGTCTGAAGGTTAACTGCATCATCTGGACTGCAGATAGGTGAATATAGTTTCACATCATCGGCAAACATTAGTATCTTGATACCACCTCTCTCAACAAATTGCGGTAGATCGTTGATAAAGATGGTGAATAAAAGAGGCCCAAGAGATGATCCCTGTGGTACTCCTCTCGATGGAAAAAATTCCCTTGAGACTTCCTGTCCGATGATCACTGTATGTTTACGATATGAGATATAACTTATCAACCAGGATAATAAAGGGTCAAGTATTCCATAGTGGCTTAGTTTTTGAGCAAGTTGATTATGCGGGACACTGTCGAAAGCCTTAGTAAGGTCTGTGTAGATCACATCAACCTGTCCCCCGCGATCGACGGTGTCTAGAACCTGTTGCCAGATGGTGAGAAGATTAGTGGTAGTTGATCGGCCCCTGGTGAAGCCATGTTGGCAGTCGCTGATGAAGTGATTAAAATATTCCATTAATCGGTGGTGAATGACAGTGTCCAGAATTTTTGCCAGCGAGTTCATAAGGCAGATGGGACGGTAATTCTCTAGTGAGTGGTTTGCACTTCTCTTTGGGATAGGAATAATATTGACAGTTTTGAAGTGAGTGGGGTAGATACCAGACTTAACGGAAAGATTGAATATATGCAATATTATATATTTAAGTTGTGGAAAGCATTTCTTCCACAAGATAAGTGGAATCTTATCTGGGCCTGCAGAAAAATCTTTTGTTAGTTTCCGAAGCGCTTGAATGATATCGTCTGTGTCCACCGAGAGATTATTCAGTGTATCATCCTTAACAACTTGAAATTGATAAGCTGAAGCAGCAGTAGCTGCTGTTTTCTCTGAAAAGGAGGAGAAAAAGGTCGCAAAAAGATCTGCTTTAGTTTTGTCACAGGTTATAGGCTTGCCATCGGAATCAATGATCCTTGTTCCTGTTGAGCAGTTATTAGAATTCTTTAGCATGTTCCAGAATGGCTTTAGGTCTCCATTTACTGTGAAACTGTGTTGAATTGATTGCATATAACGAGCGTACTGATTTCTGATCATCCTTTTAACGTTACTTCTGTGTTCCTTGAACAGTGCCATATATGCTTCATCATGTGTCGTCCTAAAGTGTTTTCTGCACTGTTCTTTGGCTCGTATAATCGCAATTATGTCTGTTGTGATCCAATGAGGGAATCTATTCCTGTAATTTTTACTAAGAGGTACGAACTCTTGAATATAGAGGTGATTGTGCTAATAAGATGATCGGTGACTGCGTCAAGATCATTAATCCGTGGGAAGGAGAACCAATCAATGCAATCTAGCTCACGCCCTAATAGTTGCCAGTCTGCTCTCCTAAAGTTCAGCTTGGCTGGAACAGGAGTTGTGCATCTATTCTTCTGTGATATGTTTATTTGACAGCTTAAAGCCTTGTGATCAGATGGCAGAAATGAAACTGCTTCTAAAATAAGGATCTGCTTGGATGCAAAAATGAGATCCAGCATTGCCTTGCCTCTAGTACAAGTATTGTTATACTGCTTGAGGCCCAGTTCTGACGTGATGTCATATAGCAGCTTAGTTGTAGCGGTTGACTTCTCGATGCCTAGTGGAGAGTGTTGAGTATTGAAGTCTCCAAACAAGTACACCTCATCCGACTGGTGAAAAAACGTTTCAAACTCACAGAGTGCTTGCGACAGCCTCTCCATAAGAAGAAGATCGACCGGAGGCGGAAGGTAGATAGCTGCAATGAGAACAGTTTTATTATGAACCTTCAGCTGACAAAAGATTCCTTCAATGTTTTGGAGAGTCCTGTGCATTGTAACTGCAAATTGGTTTGAGATAATTATCGCGACACCACCTCCCCTAGATCCCCTGTCTCTTCTGAGGACAGTATAGCCCACTGCTGCCACTTCCGAATCCAGAATCCCATCGTGTAGCCACGTTTCTGTGAAGATATATATATCAAACTCCAGAGAGCAGAGCGAGATTCTAAATTTGTCAATTTTATTCACTAAGCTCCTACAGTTCTGATAATATATGTGAAGAGATTGCTGACAGGCAACATCAGCTCTCCCTATATATACAGGATCAGTAGAGGCCTGGAAAAGAAAAGAACAAGAATTGTTTGTGCACCGTGATTGCTAACTATCATTCTTCTCCAAATTATTTGTACTCTTGTTGTAGATTTTGAATGGCCTGATTATTAATCCGGGAGGCCAATACAGGTAATCCAGTAGTTTTCTTTCATCCAATGCATTGCAGGTCACCAGGAAAGAAGCGTAGGATGGATGTTTAGTTTTAAGTGCACGAACTTCAGCTACCGTTCCGATTTCGTTTCTGATGAATTCATGTAAAACTTCTACTTTTGTGTGTGGACTGAGCCGGGAAATAAATAACTTGGATTTGCGAGGTACTACAGTGAGATTGTATTTGCCTTTGAATAGGTGATCCTCACATTGAGAAGGTGCGTGTGCCGAAGAAAGATAATTGGCTGCACGATAATGGGCTGAAGAGGTGTTGCTATCAATTGGTTCCTTATCATTCTCGTAAGTTCTTCCACCAGTTTTTTTGTTATCATTCCCGTGAGTTCTTCTACTGGATTTTTTGTTATCATTTCCGTGAGTTCTTCTACTGGATTTTTTGTTATTATTCTCGTTAGTACTTCTACCGGTTTCGATGTTTCTATCCTCTAATCTGCCTACGTCGAAATCCACCTGCAGTGCCTTATCCTTTGGAACTTTAGACACCTCAGACTCTGATCTCTTGTTACCAATAGGTATGAGATTACTGATGTTGGCTTCTCCTGCAGAGCCAGTTTGTTGTGGTTTCCTCTGTTTTCCTGCTTTAGCCTGAACATCAGATATTTTCTTCCCTTTGCTGAGGGTACTAACTTTTTCATCAGATCTATCGATCTTGTTTGAGGAGGTCTGCGGTCTATGATCAGTTGATTGCTTAGCTGGCAGATTCCGTTTTTCTACATCGCAAAAATCTCCTCCTGAAGCCAGTGTGGAGTGGCTGTCAGCATGATTGCGTGCACAATGAGGGCAGATTGCAATTAAGCTGGATTGGGCATAGTTTTTATAGAATCGGATAAGCTCAGTTGAATTAAGTAAGTTCGTCAGTTTAGCTGGGTCATCAAGATTCCTTAGTTCGATTTTGTTAAATATATCTAGGAGGATAAGTTTGATCTCCTTATTTTCCCTGTGCAGTACTGTGATATAGTCTTTCAGCTCTTGTAATTGAGCTTTAATAAGAACGTTTCCTTGCTCAGGATTAGTAACAAAATCTGAATAAACTTCACCATTGCACTTTCTTTCAGTTTCAAGTATTTTTTTCTCAGTTTGCAGGAACTGAGTGCTATCATCGAGGTTGTTTGTCAGTGGCTTCCCATTATGAGACCCCTGTTTTGTCAACTCCAGAAGTTCAATTAGTTTATTAGCCATAAGATCGGCTCTATTTAAATGATCTTTCTGGAAGTTGCGGAACTCGTTTGAGAGTTGTTTCACAGATGTAGAAATCAGTGTTAATCCTTCGTCACTGCTCGCGCTCCGGGTGCCATTCCATGTTAACGACGGAGGGCATGTTAACTCGGCATCATCTAATGAGTCATCATTTATTGAGTCCTTAGACTGATCGCCACCCTTACATAACTCACATTTCCAGAATTTTTTTACTTTTTTAGCGAGTTTTTTCAGATTCGCGTAGGGAGAACAGGATCCGCAATAATGGGCATGACAGGATGTACATTGAAGTGCATAGTCCACTTGGATGCTACAACTTGCACAGATTAACAATTTCTCCATAGTCTTGTGGAAAAGAAAACAGAAGAACAGAATATGCCAAGCAGCCCTTCCGATGCGATTCGTAGTGACAGTCAGTAATTAACCGTGACCTTTAGCTTGTCCAACATAGCTCTAGGGCTTGAAACGTTTGAAAGCATAACACAGTGTATGTAGGCCGGAAGACGCTAACTGCTGACCTTGACCAGCCAGGTGAATGCAGAAGAAAGCTCTTTGTCTGTATTACTGAAATTCGAAAAATGAATAAAATTACCTGAAATCGTCCAAGAGAATCCCTGTAAGTTGCCCAGAGTAGTCACAGCGAGTAGGTGAAACACTTGAACTCCAAGAAATGGAAACTCCTGAAGTTAGATACTTGTTAAAAGCTCACTTTTGAAGAGCACAAAATTAAGACACCTGTATGCAGGCGCGCACGCGCAGATATATGCAAGGCATTTCACACAGTATTTCAACTGTGTGGTACCACACTCAGGGTAGTGAAGAATGAAAATGACCTAGATGTAATTGTACAGTTAGATGTGATTTCTCCGAGCAATGCAAACAGGCTGCCAAGACAGCTTGTGGAGATTTGTCAATGATATACAGGAATTTGCCAGCAGGGATAAGGAGGCAATTATCCCACTGTAGCCAATTATCCAACACAGCCTCCATAGCTGAGTGGTCAGGATGCGGGAGTGCAGTAGCAATTGCTCTTTGAGTAGATCAGCGTTCAAGCCCCTGACTGTTAAATTCCTTCAATTTGCCAACCTGCAATGGACCAGCATAGCAGATTATGGTCCATTTCCCTCAGCACGAATCGCTGAGGAGACTTCCATCCTGCAGTGGGTTGATAATGGCTGCAGTTTTTATCCCACTGCATGACACAATGGTTAAGCCACATCTTGAGTACAGCATACAGATCTGAAGGCCTGATGTTAGAAGGGTGTAGATCTGTCAGATGGGTGCACAGAAGAGCAATGAGAGGAACAAACAATACTCTTAGCAAGAAAGGCTTCAGTTCTTCAAACTGCAGTGCCTGGAGACTAGGCACCCACAAGAAAATCTGATTAGGGCTGTTTAAGGCTTTGAATGGATTGAGTTAGCTCAATGCTGATGGAATCCTTTGTGTTGCTCAAACTACACACATAAGGGAAGATAAATTCAAATTGAGGATGGACAGGGTTAATGTGTGAAATCCTTCAGCCAATGGGATAGTCAATAATTGGAACAAACTTCCACCTGGTGTTGTAGAGGTAGGTAGTTTGAATAAATTCAAGGAAGAACTAGACCAACTGTTAGAAGGGTGGGCAAGTTATATGGGAAGTGTTTTTTTCGACTGATGCTATATATGCTTGCTTGCTTTCTTTCATCATTTGGCACTACTGTATTAATACTAATACTATCTAAGTCAGTGGTGAAAGATCATATTTGGAAAGTTGTGTTCAGATCTGGAAACCTCACCTAAGGAAAGACAGTTCTTGAAAGGGTGTATCCAGCTGACCTTTGAATTTTCCCAGCTGAGTACCAACCACCCAAGGAAACAACTTATTTCAACAATCAACTAACTCGCTAGCTAAAAGAAAACTTCTTGCAATCCAGGCTAAACCTCTTCTCTCGTAATTTAAAATTATGGCCTTGTTCTGGAATTATTTATAACAGTGAAAATTCCACCCTTATTCATTTTACTTTCACTTCCCTGCTCCTTATATACCTCAATTGAGTTTCTTCTAGGGTCTGAGCCCTGTAGACAACATATTTTAAGTCTTATCTCATATGGACACTTTTGCTGAGCATGCCAGGCAAGCTGCCTATCTTTGGACCCTTTCAAGAAGCTCAAGGTATTTTTTTTAGACATGGTGTCCATACTTGAACAAAGTCCATGTGTGGTCTTACAACTACCTTATACAGTGGGATTATGACCGCTCTCTCTATCTCAACAAGCAAATGTTCATTAAATCATAGATAAGATTCCATGGACCTTTCTTGCCACCTGACTACACTCTTAAGAGAACTTCACATGCAAATATATAACTCCTAAACCCCTCTCTTACTCTACTGTTTATGGTTCAATCCCACCAAGTGTGTAAGTTATTTTGGGGTTGCTATTCCCCAAGTGTAAAATATTGCATTTTGCTGAATTAAAGCTGTTCCTTTTCTAACCATCCCTAAGGTCTATCTAAGTTGTTCTGAAGAAGACCTGCCTGGCACTGATCATTAACTGCTCTGCTGATATTGACATTATCTGTAAATTTTGACATCACGTGCACTATACTTTCATCAATGTCATTTAGCAAGATCAAGAGCAAGAGTGGTCCAGGTACTGATCCTTGGAGAATCCCACTTCTTATATTAACCCAATCTGAAGAATAACTGTTAATCACAACATCTGCTCCTGCCCTGAAAACATTCTTCAATCCATCTAAGGATATTATTCCAACTAATCTAAGGATGTGATTCCATCCAAGGATGTGATTTCCATCCATGGATATGATTCCAACGTGTTATTGCTTGTACAATAACCTTTCATGTGAGAATGAGACCAATGCTTTGCTGAATTCCAGGTAAACAATACCGAAATTATTTCCTGCATCCAGCTTGTAAGTGACTCTGTCAAAATAATTAATCAGATTAATTAAACATAATTTTCCTTTACAAATCCATGCTGCATTTCAATGCTGCTGTATGACATGAGGGATAAAGGTAAGAGAGCTTTTTTTTTCTCACAACAGATATTTATCTTCCTTACAACTTTTGCCCTTTATTAAATAAAGAATGCTACATTATAAACATTTTGTTTTGATAACTCCCAGATAATTAAAAACTTACCACAAATGTTCCTCCATGTTCATACACATGCACTTCTCCACTTTGCATCCCAAAAAGTACCAGTTTTCCATCAGGAGACCACTATCAGGGATTAAAATTATTATTATTTTACATTTATTTTTACTCTATATATTTCATAAGTTAAAACTATTATTACCACCACAAAACAAAGACAATAAAGCTACTATAAATCTTCTTCCACCCCTTCCCCCCAAAAAAAACAAAAAATAAATTGCAAAACATTAAGTTAGGCAGATTATAGTCAGATGAGATATGATACATTTCCAGCATTATGATAAGAATGCTTTTTTCGTGTGAGAGTAATTTTATTATTTAGTTCAACTTATTATATATACAGGGTTGTTAAAATTAAGGTATCCCTACGTAGAGGACTCTGGAACGAGTTCTAAGGCTTGTACCGAAGAGAAATTTGGACAACAGGTACAATAAAGAATGCATTCACCATTTATTCGAAAAAAAAAAAATTAGTTACAAAATTTGTCACTGTATAGCACATAACTATCTTAGTTACGATTATGCAAATGCCTTACATTATTTGCATAACAGTAAGTTATTGCCACAGTGCCACTACTCAGCTCTACTGTACTATATAAAAGCAAAGCAGTCTCTTCAAAATCATACAGTAGCAATGGCAACAACATTGCAGGAAAAAGCACTATTAGCGAAGCTGTACTATCAGAATGGCAATAATGCAGCTGCAGCTATCAGAGAATTTCGGCATGGACCTACGACTTTTGTGCTGTCCGCAAAATGATTGCAAAATTTAAAGTGACAGGACATCTTGGTGTTCAACCAGGTAGAGGTCGAAAATGAGTGGACTCCTCTCGTGCTGATGATGTGGCTATGGCTGTCGTGGATTTATGAAGTCAATCTCCATGTGGTAGCACAAGTGTGTCAGCTGTTTCTCGTGAAGTGGAGATGCCATATTCCACTGTAAGGCTAGTAATGAGTCAGGTGTTGCAGTACTATCATTACAAGATGCACGTGCTCAGCAGCTAAAGCATGGTGATGCAGATATTCATTTCACATATGCACTTCAGTTTCTGGGCGAATGACAGTGGATATCACTTGGCCATGGAACATGCTTTGGAGTGATGAAGCCCACTTCCGCTTAAATGGACAAGTGAATACGTGCACAACTGTCGCATTTGGGAAACAGAAAACCCTCGTATTATCCAAGAGGTCCTGTTGCATTCTCCAAAAGTGAAAGTATGGTGTGGATTTACAGCCACATTCATGATCGCGCCATATTTTTTTTGAACAGGTAACACCAACTGGACCCTGTATCTGTTCTGTCACTGGACAGCGATATTATGAAATGTTGGCAAATTTCACAATACCAGAGCTACAACGTAGGTGCCTTCAGGATACCGTATTAATGTGCCAACCCCATATCCACCATTAGGTCCAAAGATTGCTAAAGCTGAGTAACACTTTACAGACAAATGGGTCACTAGCCGTTATTTCCAGACATCTTGGTCACCCCGATTACTGAACCTCACCCCATGCAACTTCTGGTTGTGGGGTTTTTTGAAGAATCAGGTGCGTAGGGAAGGATGTCAAACTCTGGTAGATCTGAAGTACAGCATTAAACGTCATATGCTGGATATTCCAGTTGACATGTCATGTTCTGTTGTAGAAAATGCTGTTCTTCAAATGGAAACTGTTGTTGACCAAAATGGAGGCCACATTGAACAATTGTAATGTTGTTCAAGTGATTTGTATTGCCACAGTGCCATATAGTGACAAATTTTGTAACTAAAGGTGACTATGGTGGTCTGAGACAGTATTTAAATTCTATACAGTGGAACCAACTTATGGCGTTACCAAGAGCAAATTCAAAATGGGAAGCATTCAAAGAATTACTCTTGGAAGCTACTAGGCTTTTCATGCCAACAAAGAAATATTGTTCAAGATTTAGGCCTAAACGGATGTCAGATGAACTAATTAGACATGTCACAGAGAAGAGAGATGAATGGAATACATAAATATTAACATGTGACACCGAAGCCTATGATAGATATAAGCTGGTCTGTAACCAAGTTACAAAGGAGGTTAGGCAGGCGAAGGCAGATTACAAGAAATCTTTGGCAAAGGATGCAAAGAAAAACAGCAAAGAGTTCTTTACTTATGTAAACTCTAGAAGGAAGGGGATGAATCAGATTGGTCCACTTGATATCGATGGTTCAACTGTTGATGATCCTGCTCAGGTAGCTAACAAACTAAATGAATATTTTGCATCGACATTCACAAATGAGGAGTTATTCAGGGAGGGGAATGCCAGAGGTGTATTAAACTCTGGCAGTAAGCTAGATAATCTTGTAACAACCGAGAGTAAAGTGGAGGAGAAATTGTTGAAGATAAACACAAGAAAGGCACCTGGGATGGATGGAATCTATCCAGTTATATTAAAGGAGGAGACAAAGTAAGTAAGCAAACCCTTATCCATAATTATGAGAGCTTCCCTACTCAAGGGAGGTACCCATGGACTGGAGATAGCAAATGTGACCCCAATCCACATCCAGTTATATTAAAGGAGGTGGCAAAGGAAGTAAGCAAACCCTTAGCCATAATTATGAGAGCTTCACTGGACTCAGGGGAGGTATCCATGGACTCGAGATATGCAAATGTGACCCCAATCCACAAAGGAGGATCAAAGGGAGACAGGTAATTACACACCTGTTAGTTTAACTTCTGTTCCAGGGAAATTAAGGGAGGCACTGGTTAAAGAAGATTGCAGCATCATCTAGACAAGACTTCAGTTATAGCTTGGACACAGCGAGGGTTTGTTAAGGGGAAGTCTTGTCTGACTAATTTGATTGGATACTATGATGTAGTCACAAAGGAACTGGATGCAAAGAATAACTTTGATATCATATATTTGGATCTTAGAAAAGCCTTTGATACTGTTGCACATGGAAGACTACTGCACAAATTGGAGCAGTGTGGCATTGGAGGCAAATTGCTGCTATGGATAAAGGGATGGTTGGGTGGGAGAAGACAGAGAGTGGTAATCAATGGACACAGCTCTTCGTGGACTAATGTTATTAATGGAGTCTCTCAGGGTTCGGTGTTGGGTCCATTGTTGTTTTCTGTATTTATAAATGATATTGATGATGGTATATCAGGCTTAATGTCCAAGTTTGCAGACAATATGAAGGTTGGCAGGGTTGCTAATGACACTAATGACAGTACACTGTTGCAACAGGATCTGGAAAAGTTGAGCAGATGGGCTGAGAGGTGGCAAATGAAGTTTAACATTGACAAATGTAAAGTACAATATATGGGAAGCAGTAATCCCAGAGTAACGTATCAACTCTGTGGTACCACACTGACAGTGTGGTATCAAGTAGTAGAGAGAGAGAATGAAACCACACTGTCAGTGTGGTATCAAGTAGTAGAGAGAGAGAGAGAATGAAAAGTAGTGGTAGAGAATGAAAAGGACCTGGGGATAATTGTGCAGGCAGATATGAAGTTTTCTGAGCAGTGCAGACGGTCTGCAAGAGTAGCTCATGGTGTCTTGTCAATGATATAGAGGAATTTTTCTAGCAGGGATAAGGAGGTGATTATCCCCTTGTATAAGGCAATGGCCCAACCACACCTTGAGTACTGTATACAGGTCTGTAGGCCTCATTTTAAGAAGGGTGTAGAGCTGTTGGAACGAGAAGGGCAACAAGATTAGTGAATGGAACAAAGGGTTGCTCTTACAAAGAAAGGCTTAAGTTCTGCAAATTACAGTGTCTGGAGACTAGGCACCTGCGAGGTGATCTGATTGAGGTGTATAAAGCCTTGGTTTGAGCATGCTCAATGCTGATGGGATTCTTCCTCTTGCTCAAAATAATCGCCTGAGAGGGCATAAATTCAAATTGAGGAAAGACTGTTGTAGGATAAATGTGCGGAAGTTTGTCTTTAGCCAGCGGGTGGTTGATTGCTGGAACAAACTTCCATCTGTTGATGTAGAAGTTAATAGATTAAATAGATTCAAGGCAGAACTTGACAAACAATTGGAGAGAATGGATGGGTGAATAAGGGTTTTTTTTTTTTTTTTTTTTTTGGCTGTTGCTATATAAGCTTGCTTTCTTTTATCATGTGCCTTTGTTAATGCTAAAGTCAGCTGCCCTGAATCATTCTGTTTATTCAATACTAATACTATCCATACAAAGATTAACTAGGTACTTGAAGCTGTTCTATTTGATATTCTACCTCAACATGAATAAGATGCATGCCTTTCAGTTCTTTTCCCCAAATTCTGTTACCATCCACAGAACCAACAATTACAGCACCTAAAAAAAGAAAAGAAAGTCTTTAATACTGCAATCAATAGTTTATATAACTGTACAAATATTTACAAATTTTTCTTGTTATAGTAATAACAATAGTACTCACCATATAGTGCAAGGAAGCCACAGGCTTTTTCTGCACTGGCAAAAAAAAAACAAAAAAACTGCCAAATAAATATATAAGAAAACACAAATTATATGCTTCCCTCCTCACAAAGGTAAGTATCCAGTTGACCTCTGAATTCATTCAAACTGTCAGCCTCAACTACCTGCAAGGGCAACTTGTTCCAGCAATCAACGACTTGCTGGCTAAAGGAAAACATCCTACAATCTAATCTGAACCTCAACCCTTGTAATTTGAATTTATGACCCCTAGTTCTGGAATTCTTTGTAACAGTGAGATTCCACTTACATTCATTTTAGAAATCCCTCTCAGAATGTTGTAAACTTCAATCAGGTCTCCTCTGAGGTGCCTGGTTACCAAGCTAGTTAGTTAGTTAGTTATTTGGTTTTTAGGAGCATTAGCAACTAAGGCCATATTGCTCCGGGATATGCGGTGGTCATTCCCTGACCTTTCCGCATCCTCCATATTTGGTGGTGACGGGCTCGAACCCCGGCTAATCAAGAAGCGTGTGCTACGCACTGCTGCTCCTTCCCACCTGGCTACGGAGGTGCCCTGGTTACCAAGCTCTGTAGCCCACATAATCAGACTCTTTCCTCATACGGTTGTACTTCTGTAGATCTCACCATTCGAGTTGCCCATCTTTGACCCCTTGCAAGAAACTCAATGTTGTTTTTCAGATGAGGTCTCTATACTTGAACACAGTATTCCAAATGTGGTCTTACAATTGCCTTATACAGTGGGATTATGACTTCCCTACTGTAAAACGTTCGATAAATCATTGATAGGACAACATGGGCTTTTCTGGCAGCCAGTTTACACTGTTCAGAAAACTTCATATCTGCCAGTATTGTAACTCCCAGATCCCTTTTCTTCTCCACTGTTTTTAATTCAACCCCACCGAGTGTATGATTTATTTGTGGGTTGCTATTCCCCAAGTGTAAGACCTTGCATTTAGAGGCATTAAAACACAGCTGCCACTTCTCTGATCATCTTTGAAGGTCGTTCAAATCATCCTGAAGGAGCACTGATCATTAACAACTCTGCCAATCTTTACAACATCTGCAAATTTTTACTTCACGCCTTCTATCCCTTTGTCAATGTCATTTGTTAGATTGACTATTGCAATAGTGGTTCTTTAATATTAGGCTAAAACAACTGTGTTACTATCAAACTCCATCCTAAGTTCGCCTTTTGATGGCAGATTCATTTTTTTGGCCTTTTTTTATTGAATCTTGACTGTTTCAGTGAATCTATACATTATCAAACTATCATTATAACATTGAGCTGTACCACAATTGCTTTTACACAAGTAAAGGAATACTTGATTGTGAATACAAAGAAGCTAATCTAGCAATGGTGTAGGTTTTAATTACTGATATAAGTTTGCACACAGAGTTGTGCACTGAAAAATGAACAAAGAGGGTTTATGTTTCGTGCTTTATGCTGCATGATACATTTACTCATTTTAAAATGCTATGGTGATTGGATATCAGTAGTCACTTTGTTCATCGGGCTATTAGCCATTACAAAGATGATCTTCCATATACAGCAAACCCCCGCTATTCGCGGTATCTGTATTCGCGGTTTCGCGTATTCGTGATCGCCGATTTAATATAAAATGAAACCTGAAAAAATGTGAATTTTAAAGCGCCGTGAATATTTTCCCCCATAAAAAACATGGGCGTGGCTAAAATTATCTTTCCGGTCAAAACAGCGCTCAGTGGGTGGGGGGGGAGAGGGGTGAAAAAATCGCGAGCGTGGATGTTTCTCGGTAATCCTTGTTCAGTATGTGTTAGTCATGGAAGGTTTCGTCGTTTGCTTTTAATTTATTATAAACTGAATAAATTTATCAATTTATAAATTGATATGCTTACAAAAATGATAAATCTACCGTTTTGCAGTGTAAAACAGACTTTTTCGAGTGTGTTAACGGAAGAAAGTGACTTTATTGTGGACAAGTTCTTTCTAACCCCTACAAAAATATGGCTACGAATAAAAAGAGAAATGTGAAAATATCAAAGAAGGTGATAACATTAGCGAATAAAATTGAGTTATTAGACAAAATTTCTAATGGTGAAAGTGTCTCCTCAGTGGCAAAACATTATAAAATCAATGAGTCAACGGTACGATCAATCAAGAAATCGGAAGAAAAAATCCGCCGTAGTGTCCGTGAAAACGCGCTAATTGCTTCAAAAATTTGCTCTGTAACTCGTGATGTTAAATTAGAAAAAATGGAAAAAGCTTTAAATCTGTGGATAGAAGACCGAACTCGAAATAAAATTCCGTTAAGTTCACTCATCATTCGCGAAAAGGCAAAACTCCTCTATCAACACTTTAGCGAAACTGGTGATAGCACTGGCGGGATGTTTTTTTTTGCTAGCAAAGGCACTGGTTTGAAATTTCTAATAAATATTACATTTAATATTAAATTGTTTCTTATTTTCATTTCGATGCTATATGCTTGCATTTCACTATGTACTGTCTATGTACATGTCATATTATGAAGGTACATATAATACATACATAGACAAAATTTTAGACTAGTTTTTCTTATATATTTCATACTTTGGAACGGAACCCCTTTATTACTATGGGAGCCATAACTCAGTATTCGCGTTTTCGGTATTCGCGAATTTCTCAGGAACGTAACCCCCGTGAATAGCGGGGGTTTACTGTATTACCCAGACACTACAAGCTGTTAAAGTAATGAGCATAAAAATTATTTTCAATAAGAATTCATATTAACTGAAGACCTATTGATTGCTGATTGCCTCTGAAGGAAATTCAGAAGTACAAAATGAAATGGCTTCTTCACTTATTTCACTGTTTTTTGGATAACAGGTAACAAACTATCCATTTTTTCTGATAAAAACTTCTTTGCTATTTCAAAACAATTTTATATATTGAATGATCAAATCTATGGTCATAGCACTAAAGAAACTGACAAGGTCATCAACAAGTTGGTAACCATCTCACCTCAAGTCATAGTTTCAGTATTAATATTAGTAGTGGCAAATGATGCAAGTAAGCAAGCTTATACAGCATCAGAGGGTGCTCTGGTCATGGAAGAGAACAGTCGATGGATTTATGGCTGCCGTAAATGGATAAGTATTTTTAATTTTTACTGTATTCTTCATTAATTAACATAGCATTGTGTTTTACAGAGATATTAAATAGGTTTAGTAGCGTTCGTTAGTTTCTTATTTGGAATTTAACCAGCGATTTTTGGAAGTTACAACTCCCGGTGTTGGCACCAATACTGTTCAACTAGCCGCCATATTGTAGTCAATAAGAAATAGCGTAACGTATATATATCTCGAACCGATAGCATAAGGTATAAAGTAAAACTAGATTGTGTAATACGAAGCACAGTATTAGGAATCTTTTAGCTTATTATAGTATTATCAATTAATCAAAAATATTATTAATCTTATTAAATTTCATTGTTAATTAGATTGTATTTAAAGAGAAATCATGACCTAGAATAGAGCTGCGAAGCAAAGATCACAGACTAGCAAAAGTGCTGTGACTCGGGCGAGAAACAAAGTGGGCGATTCTCCAACGCATCACAGTCTCAAAAAATGTGCGAAATGTGAAATGTTTGCTGACCTTTCTAAAACAGGACATGATCTAACCAAGAAGGATGCCTCTGTGTGTGCTAGGTGTCTAGAGTGTCAAGAAATTAGGTGCCAACTCAGCGTTCTGATGGGTGTCTATGATAGCTTGAGGTGTAGGGTAAATGCCCTCCAAGAAATTAATATGAGGGGCCCATCAAGCCATCAGCTGTCCAGTGACAGAGCTCACTCCTGTGCATTAGGCAATACAGAGGCAATCTCCAAGGCAGAATGTGCTGGTCCCGAAGGAACTAGTTATTGTTGGTGACTCTATTGTCAGGGAGACGGGAAATATACTATGCAAGAAGGATAGGAAACAGGACAAGGGTATGTCTGCCAGGGGCAAAAGTTGATGACGCTGTACAGAAGATATCATTTTTTAAGGGCACAAAAGGTGATATTGTCGTGCAAGTTGGAACTAATGCATAATAATAATAATAAATGCATGGGATACAAATAAATTAATGGGTGACATGGAAGCCTATGATAGATATAAGCTGGTCTGTAACCAAGTCACAAAGGAGATTAGGCAGGCAAAGGCAGATTATGAGAAATCCTTGGCAAAGGATGCAAACAAAAACAGAAAAGAGTTTTTTACATATGCAAACTCTAGAAGGAAAGGGATGAATCAGATTGGTCCACTGGATATTCATGGTTCAACTGTTGATGATCCTGCTCAGGTGGCTAACAAACTAAACGAGTATTTTGCATCTACATTCACACATGAGGAGTTATTCAGGGAAGGGAAATGCCAGAGGTGAAGTAAACTCTGGCAGTGAGCTAGATGATTTTGTAATAACTGAGAGGAAAGTGGAGGAGAAATTATTGAAGATAAACATAAAAAAGGCACTCAGGGTGGATGGTTTGTTTTGTTTTGTTTCAGTTAGTTGTTCGCGCATCGGCTTCTGTGGCCATAATGCACCTCCCAAGGTTTTTGCAGTACAGTCGGTCCTCGTATAACACGTGTTTACATTACACGAATTCGATCATACAATTTATAAATAGGGGAACGTTATCTTATATAACACGAACCGAATTCGCTTATGCACGATTCGCCTTTGTGTTTACAAGAAATGGCAGTCGAACGCGGAATCACCCCAACTGAACGCAACATGATAGGAATGAAGAAGATTCTGAAAATGTATTTATGTGTTTTATATCAGTGAAGGGGAAACACATTTCACCATATTAACGTAAAAACCCACACAATTCCAGCTATCGATAATTTGCAATTAGATCGAGTTTACGACCAGTTTATAACAGATTCCACTAGCAGAAACGCAACTGGAAATTGTTTTATGGTAATAACCCCCAGAAATGTGCTTTAGTAAAATGTGAGGTGTTAATAGTGTATCTCGGCCTTTACGGTGTTGTTTATTCAGTTGCTACACGGGTGCAGCTTTGTTTATGTGTATTAAGCGTGTCTCCTCGTTTTGTAATTGTGCTTTAAAAATGAGTAAAATACTTAAAAGGTGTGAAAAGGAAGCGTCCTGGCTAAGACACTGCAGATTCAGAGAGAAAAAAAAAAAGCAATATCGATAAACAGAGGCGGACTGGGTCAAAAATTCTTACCTGGGAAACTTTATAGTGGCCTCATACTACGGTTTATGGCCAAAATCCCTCCGGCCCACCGGGATTTCCCAGGTAAGGCTTATTCCCTCTGTCGATAGAGAAAAAATATGAAATTGTGAAACGCTTTGAGCGAAATGAAAGACCATGTGATATTGCACGTGCTACAGACCTAAATGAGGCAATGCCGAGAATTACAAAGAATGCGGAGAAAATAAAAACAACTTTCATAGCGGGAACAACTCAGTGTAATTAAAATCCATTAGATTAAGACAAGTCTTAATATAGTCGTTAAAATAGTCGTAATAAAATACTTACGTATTATAAAATATGTAAGTATTTTATTACAACTATTTTATTTAATATAATAAATTTTTTACGAATAAAATACGTATTTTATTCATAAAAAATACTTTTTTAGTATTAAAAAATACTAAAAATACTTTATTATAATATAATAAATAATAAAAAAATAAATATTTTATTATTTATTATATTATAATAAAAATATTATATTATTTTTTATTACATATTTTAATCGTTATAAAATACTTACGTATTTTATAACGATTAAAATTACCCGATTATTTATTGTGTTTGGTAATGTTTTGGTTCCAAATGTGTGTTCAATCTTGGGTGGTCGGCACCTAACCCCACTTTTCCCATAGGGCCTGTTGTTTATATTGCACGATTTTGCATTGCACAAGGGTTTCTAGGAACACAACTATCGTGCTATACGAGGACAGACTGTACTGTGATCGAAGCCAGAGGCGAGACTCGAACCCGCGACCTTTGGGTTGCCAGGCAGGCACTTTACCCACCCGGCTAGCACGGTAGGCCGGAGTGGATGGGATCTATCCAGATATATTAAAGGAGGCAGCAAAGGAAGTAAGCAAACCCTTAGCCATTATTACGAGAGCTTCTTTGGACTCAGGGGAGGTACCTATGGTCTGGAGATGTGCAAATGTGACCACAATTCACATGTTTGTTTGTTTGTTTGTTGTTTGGTTTTTAGGAGCATTAGCAACTAAGGCCATATTGCTCCGGGAATATGCGGTGGTCATTCCCTGACCTTTCCGCATCCTCCGTGTTTGGTGGTGACGGGCTCGAACCCCGGTCTAATCAAGAAGCGTGTGCTACGCACTGTTGCTCCTTCCCACCTGGCTACGGAGGTGCTTCCAATTCACAAAGGAGGATCAAAGGGTGACACAAGTAATTATAGACCTGTTAGTTTAACTTCTGTTCCAGGAAAATTAATGGAGGCACTGGTTAAAGAAGCACTGCAGGATCATCTAGACAAGACTTCAGTTATAGCTCAGACACAGCATGGTTTTGTTAAGGGAAAGTCTTGCCTAACCAATTTGATTGGATACTATGATGTGGTCACAAAAGTACTAGATGCAGAGATTTTGTGACTGCAGACTTTGATATATGTGGATCTTAAAAAGGCTTTTGATACTGTTGCACATGGAAGACTGCTAAACAAATTGGAGCAGTGTGGCATTGGAGACAAATTGCTGCTATGGATAAAGGGATGGTTCGGTGGGAGAAGACAGAGTGGTAATCAATGGACACTGCTCATCGTGGACTAATGTTATCAGTGGAGTCCCTCAGGGTTCATTGTTGTTTTCTGTATTTTTAAATGATATTGATGATGGTATATCAAGCTTAATGTCCAAGTCTGCAGACGATACGACGGTTGGGAGGGTTGTTAAGGACGCTACTAACAGTACGCTGCTGCAACAGGATCTAGAAAAGTTGAGCAGATGGGCTGAGAGGTAGCAAATTTAAAGTACAGGTGACCCCCGCTTAACGCTGATAATTCGTTCCGTAAAAACAGAGCGCTAAGTGAATCCGCGCTAAGCGAGCGCCCCATTCCCATAAGGTAACATATGTATTTGTGAGATGCGGTCGGTGCCATAGGATATTTCCTAATCAATAATAAATGGTAGTGAAAAGATGCACAAATGTTGGTCAAAATATTTAATATTCAAATATTTGTACATATAAAATATTCTGCATTATATATGTATATAATTATGTGGTAACTTCTTACGTATCGAAATTAAACTTACAATTCCAATTAAAATCCTGAATTTAATCATGAAAAATGTGTCGATTTTGGGTTGAACTTTGGCTCTCTTCCAAATAAACTAAAAGGGGTATTAATTTTAAATCCCCCACAGCATTACCACCCAAAAATAAAGTCAACTGATCCTTCGCCGCTTTGAAACCTGGCATGCTTTTTTCTTCTTTCAATATGAAACTTCTTTTAGGTATTCGTTTCCACAAAAGTCCTTGCTTCATCTATGTTAAAAACTTGTTGAGAAGTATAACACATAATACCCCTCTTCAATAATTTTAACAAGTTTTTTGAAAGTTTCGGCTCCTTCTGCATTTGCGGCTTCTCCCTGAATTTTAAATCCATACTACCAGTCCTTACTAGTTTTAAATGGGTCTACATTTTTTTTTTTTAAGCGAGTTTTCTTCAGATCATCATATTGGCTAATCTCTCTCTCTCTCTCTCTCTTTTTTAATATTATTTAACTTACCTGAATTCTGCATTGGATATTATCTTCAATAAAATTAGTTACAGTCTTTCCATTTCAATCCTAATAGCCATCCTAGCCCTAGTTGCTTGCAGTGGAACAGCTGTCTTTCCCGCTGCTAAAATTAATTCTTTATTATTTTATAATTGTTCTTACAGTTAAACTTGCAAGTTATAAATTATGGCACACATCCGCTTCTCTTTGACCCGAATCGATTCGATTCAAACCGTCTAATTTAATTTTCAAATTCAGTCTTTTTCTTACATTTATAGTCTTCGTACTGCGCTCAGACGTTGTTGCTTTTTCATTCTTATCCACCATTATTAACTCTTCGAAAATGTGACTGCGTTGGTTGCATCAATTATGATACAATGTTCAAGTAAACTGTTCGTTTCGCACGATGTCTAATACGGTACTGAGTGATGACTAGACTTCGGATAAATGCATATAACGCAAATATTACAAACTTGATCATTTTTTAAAATGTTGATCTCAGAACTACGTAACAAGTCACTGTACTGCAATTAATTTAGCGTGCGAGAAAATTTCACTGAGAGTGGGAAAATTTCTCAAGTCGACGTGGGAATGTTTTAATGCTGTTTTGCTATTCATTTTCAAGCTATCGACTCCATCAAACGAAACGATTTCGTTAAATATGCCAAAAATGGAATCTGTAAAAGCGCGTTATAGATCTGTGACAGCGTTATAGTCAGATACGGGTTATAATATAAGAACAGCGTTATAGCGAATCAGCGTAAAGCGAACCGCGCTATAACGGGAGCCTGCTGTACTACATATGGGAATCAGTAACCACAGAGTAACGTATCAACTCGGTGGTACTACGCTGACAGTGGTAGAGAACGAAAAGGACCTGGTGGTAATTGTGCAGGCAGATATGAAGTTTTCTGAGCAGTGCAGACAGTCTGCAAAAGTAGCCCATGGTGTCTTGTCAATGTACAGGAATTTTTCTAGCAGGGATAAGGAAGTGATTATCCCCTTGTGTAAGGCAATGGTCAGGCCACACCTTGAGTATTATACGTAGGGCTGGAGGCCTCATTTCAAGAAGGATGTAGAGCTGCTGAAACGAGTACAAAGAACGGCAACAAGATTAGTGAATGGAACAAAGGGTTGCTCTTATGAAGAAAGGCGTAAGTTTTGCAAATTACAGTGTCTGGAGACTAAGCACCTGTGAGGTGATCTGATTGAGGTGTATAAAGCCTTGAATGGTTTCAGCATGCTCAGTGCTGATGGAATTCTTCCTCTTGCTCAGAGTAATCACCTGAGAGGGCATAAATTCAAATTGAGGAAAGACAGATGTAGGATAGATGTGCGGAAGTTTGCCTTTAGCCAGCGGGCAGTTGGTTGGTGGAACAGACTTCCATCCCTTGTTGTGGAAGTTGATAGCCTAAATAAATTGAAGGCTGAGCTAGATAGGTATTTGGAACAAACGGAGGGGTGAAATGGGAGTGGTTTTTTTTTTTTTTTTGGCTGATGCTGCATAAGCTTGCTTTCTTGCACCATATGCCTCTACTAATACTAATGACATTAAAAGTAAGAGATCTGCAGATTTACTCAACAAGTACAGGTCAATGTTGAAAAAAAAGGTGCAAATTAGGGCTGAATGTGAAAGTGTCCACAATTCTGCCCAGACACGTTTGTTCGTTCTTTGGTTTTTAGGAGCATTAGCAACTAAGGCCATATTGCTCCGGGGATATGTGGTGGTCATTCCCTGACCTTTCCGCATCCTCCGTATTTGGTGGTCACGGGCTCGAACCCCGGTCTAATCAAGAAGCGTGTGCTACGCACTGTCGCTCCTACCCACCTGGCTATGGAGGCACCTTGCCCAGACACAATAGGAGGTAGTATATGAAGAGAGCCTTGTCGATCAATTCGGCCTTGGAGAGATTGTGCAAGGCTCAAGGGGTAGAATTTTTTCCAGCCTGGTTTGTGCTTGTTGACAGGAGAGAACTGCTTCTACAGGGATTGGGTATACTTAAATAGAAAGGGTGCAAGTATATTTGCTGATGCTATCGAGGCAGTGTTCGGTGGGTCGGAAAACTGCTAGCTTGGGGGGTGGGATATACAGAATAAAAAAGGTTAACAGTGACCGCAGGCAGAAGCAAAAGTGATTTTGCACTGCTTCTATTAGAATGAGCAGCAGCCTGGAAAGCAAGGTAATGGAGATTTCCAGGACTGCTGAGTCATAGTGGAACAAGTAAATACATGGGCTGTGTTAGGGTAACTAAGAGTAAAAATAGGTGCATATACACCAATGCTAGGAGTATAGTTAATAAATTTGATGAGTTTCAAATGCTAGTTAAGACATCAAAGGCAGATATTGTTGGGATATCAGAGACATGGTGTCACACAGATACAAGCAGTGCAGAATTGGAATTTGGGGAGTACATTGTGTACAGAAAGAATAGACAGGACAGTAAGGGAGGAGGGGTTATGTTGTTAGTTAAGAAATGCATAAAAATCTAAGGAAGTGCATCCAACTGATGTTGGTGGATAATGGAATTTGTAGTCTGTCCGGTGTGACATAAGCAATGGGAAAGTAAAAATTAGAGTAGGTGTGTGTTATAGGCCTAATGAATCTGTTATAGGCCTAATGAGTATAATGAGCAATTGTGCAGAGAAATACAATAGGCCAGTAAATCAGAATGTCTTATAATGGTGGATTTTAACTTTCCAGATATTGACTGGAACTTGTGTGTTGGTCACTCGCACACTAGCAAGAATTTTGTGGATTTATTGGATGACTGTTTTCTACACCAGCATGTTCGAAAGGCAACCAGAGAGAGTAATACTCTTGATTTGATTATCAGCAGTGATTATTCATACATTAAGAATTTGCAGATAAAGGAACTACTGGGTGACATTGATCACAATGTACTGATGTGGGAATTACTTAAAGATGTAACTACCATCAAGGTTAAAGGGAAGGGTTTTTGCTTTCGTAAAGGTGACTACAGGGGTCTCAGACAGTTTTTAAATTCTGTACAGTGTGATCCACTGATGAAGTTACCACCAATGTTGAATTCTAAATGGGAAGCTTTCAGGGACTTAATTTTGGAGGCTACTGGGCTTGTCATTCCCAACTAAGAAATACCGTTCAAGTTTTAGGCCTAAATAAATAAATAAATTTAAATTTATTTATTTATTTAGGCCTAAAACGTGAACGGTATTTCTTAGTTGGATGGATGTC
This sequence comes from Mastigoproctus giganteus, assembly GCF_048544385.1. Classification (NCBI taxonomy): domain Eukaryota; kingdom Metazoa; phylum Arthropoda; class Arachnida; order Uropygi; family Thelyphonidae; genus Mastigoproctus; species Mastigoproctus giganteus. The sequence continues at coordinate 29,625,201 of NC_143585.1, read as the reverse complement.
AGATACATTAATTAACGAGGCTCGTGGCAGAGAAGAAAAATGTATGTGATGCATATAAAATATCAGGTGACACAGAAGCCTATGGCAGATAAAAACTAGTTTGTAATCAAGTGACAAAGGAGGTTAGGCAGGTAACGAGAAATCTTTGGAAAGGATGCAAAGAAAAACAGCAAAGAGTTCTTTACTTATGTACACTCTAGACGGAAAGGGATGAATCAGATTGGTCCACTTAACATAGATGGTTTGACTACTGATGACCATGCTCATGTAGCTGATAAACTGAATAAGTATTTTGCATCTACATTCACACATGAGGAGTTATTCAATGAGGGGAGTGCCAGAAGTTTATCAAACTCTAACAGTAAGCTAAGTGATTTTGTAATAACTGAGAGCAAAGTGGAGGAGAAATTGTTGAAGTTAAACATAAAAAAGGAACCTTGGGGTGGATAGGATCTATCCAGTTATATTAAAGGAAGTAAGAAAACCCTTACCCACAACTATGAGAGCTTCCTTGGACTGGAGTAGTGCAAATGTGACCCCAATTCACAAAGGGAGTTCAAAAGGTTACACACGTTACTATAGACCTGTTAGTTTAACTTGTGTTCTGAGAAAAATAAAGGAATCACTAATTAAAGAAGCAATGCAGGATCATCTAGACAATACTGCAGTAATAGTTAAGACACAGCATGGGTTTGTTAAAGGGAGGTCTTGTCTGACCAATTTGAATGGATACTAGGTTGTGGTCACAAAGGAACTAAATGCCAAAAATAATTTTGCTAACATATACTTGGATTTTCAGGAAAGCTTTTGATACTGTTGCACATGGAAGACTGCTGTACAAATTGGAGAGGTATGGCATTAAGGGTAAGTTGCTACAATGGATAAAGGGATGGTTGAGTGGAAGACGACAGGAGTGGTAATCAATGGACACTGCTCTTTGTGGACAAATGTTATTAGTGGAGTTCCCCGGGATTCGGTGTTGTGCCCATTGTTGTTTTGTATATTTATCAATGATATTAATGAAGGTATATCAGGTTTAATGACCAAGTCTGCAGATCATGCAAAGGTTGGCAGGGTTGTGAACAACAGTAAAGACAGTATGCTACTCCAACTGGATCTAGATAAGTTTGAAAAATGTGCTGAGAAGTGACAACTAAAGTTTAACATTGACATATGCAAAGTACTGCATATGGATAGCAATAACCCAAGAGAAACATACCAACTGTGTGGTACTACACTCAGGGAAGTGGAAAGTGAAAAAGACCTGGCAGTAATTGTGCAGTCAAATATGAAATTCGCTGAGCAGTGCAGATGGCCTGCCAGTCTTGTCAATGATATATAGGAATTTTGCTAGCAGGGAAAGGGAGGTGATTATCCCGTTATACAAGGCAATGGTCAGGCCACACCAAGAGTACTCTGTACAGATCTGGAGGCCTCATTTTAGGAAGGATGTAGAGTTGCTAGAACGAGTACAAAGAAGGGCAACAAGATTGGTGGGAAGGAACAAAGGAATACTCTTACCAAGAAAAGCTTAAGTTTTACAAATTGCAGTGCCCGGAGAGTAGGCACCTGTGAGGTGATCTGATTGAGTTGCTTAAGGCCTTGAATGGGTTGAGCATGCTGAATGCTGATGGGATTCTTCCTCTTGCTCAGATTAAGAACCTGAGGGGACATAGATTCAAATTGAGGAAAGACAGTTGCAGAATAGATGTGCAGAAATTTGCCTTTAGCCAGTGGGTGGTTGATTAGTGGAACAGACTTCCATCTTTTGTTGTGGAAGTTGATAGCCTAAATAAATTTAAGGCTGAGCTGGAGAGGTATTTGGAACAAACGGAGGGGTGAAATAAGAGCATTTTTTTTTTTTTTTTTTTTGGCTGATGCTGCATAAGCTTGCTTTCTTACATCGTATGCCTCTACCAATGTTAAAACAATTTTATAAACCGAATGATCAAATCTACGGTCATAGCACTAAAGAAACTGACAGGGTCATCAAGAAGTTGGTAACCATCCAACCTCAAGTCATAGTTTCGGTATTAATATTAGTAGTAGCAAATGATGCAAGTAAGCAAGCTTATACCGCATCAGCCAAAAAAAAAAAAAAAACTTTACATTTCACCTATCCAAACTCTCCAAGAGTTTGTCTACTTCTCCCTCCAATTTATTGAAGTTAACTTACAAAACAACAGATGGAAGTTTGTTTCTGCAATCAATCACACACTAGCTAGAGGTAAAACTTCTGCATGTCTATCCAAAATTTGAATTTATGCCCCCTTGATGTGCATAGTCTGAGCAAGAGGAAGAATCCCATCAGCACTGCATTTGCTCAAGCCATTCAATGCCTTAAACACCTCAGTCAAATCATCTCACATACAGGAGCATGCATAGTCTCTAAATGCTGCAATTTGCAGAACAGAAGCCTTTCATGGTAAGAGCACCCCCTTGTTCTCCTCAACAATCTTGTTGCCCTTCTCTGTACCCATTCCAGCAGCTCTACAGCCATCCTAAAATGAGGCCTCCATACCTGTATGCAGTACTCAAGATGTAGCCTGCCCACTGCCTTATACAATGGGATAATCACCTCCTTATCCCTGCTAGCAATCCTGTATATCATTGACAAAACCCTATGAGCTCTTCAGGCAGCCTGTCTGCATTGCTCAGAGAACTTCATACCTGACTGCACATTTAGTATAGTGCTAAACAGTCGGCATATTACTCTGCAGTTACTGCTATTCATATGCAGTACTTTGCATTTAGCATTAGTAGAGGCATATGATGCAAGAAAGCAAGCTTATACAGCATCTACCAAAATATAAAACTTCCCATTTCAACTATCCATTCACTGCAAAATTTTGTTCGGTTCTTCCTTGAATTTATTTAAGCTATCAAGTTCCACAACGACAGATGGAAGTTTGTTCCAGTAATCAATCACCCACTGGCAATGGACACTGCTCATTTATTCTGCAACTGTCTTTCCTCAAATTGAATTTATGCCCCCTCAAGTGCATAATCTGAGCAAGGTTGTCAAGGTTATACCTCAATTGCCATTTCTCAGCCCATCTACCTAATTTTTCTTGATTCTGTTGCAAGAAGTATACTGTCATTAACCACCTTGCCAACCTTCATATCTGCAAACTTATATATTAGGCCTAATATTCTTTCATCAGTATCATTAATAAATATTGAAAACAAGTCCAGCACTGAACTCTGGAAGACTCTATAAGTCAACCAAAGAGCTGAGTCCAGTTCAAATATGCAATATTCAACTCATCTGTCACTTTTGTTGGGCTTTCTATAATTTTCTTCCCAACTTTCTTTTTAAAAGCTATTACTATGAACCTAAGAGCTGCTAATGCCTCAATATATTCTGTTTTATTAATACTTAAAAATACAAAAGAGTTTACCTCAGTACTTCTTCATAGGATGACCTACTCTATACTCTCAAAGTAAGATCAATTTAAAATGCATAAAAACTTCTTTAAAATAATTAAATGTGTTCATCACTCTTAGTACATGAACAATCCGATGTGCTGGGATCGCAGCCGAAAGCCCCAATCCCAACCCCAGATCCAATGAACCCTCTATGAAACCTTTAGTCACTGAAGACATTATTTTTTTTTTTTTTTTTATAAAACCCCCAAACACGAAAGATATCAAAACCTATAGTACTTAGTACCGTGCATGGGTTGAAGGAGAAGTATGGGGGAAGGGGGATGCCGGAAACTTTGCTCTAGAGACTAAACATGGGTTTCACCACTTCAAGCCTCCAATAAGCAAAGTGGTGGTATTTCACCGGTTGATGAAAGTCATCTACCACCTAGAAACATTATGTCAAATATATAATAATAAAAATAAACGCTGATAAAATTATATTGTGGAATAAAAATTTGCTAAATAAAGAAAGCGATTATGAATCTTTCCTTCCTTAAGGGGGAACAAGCTTTTCGACATTTGTCTTGCTCACAGGTCAGAATACTAATGCATGGTATGTGTGTTTGCTACAATATTAAAAGATTACTCGTTAATGCGCATGTGTGCAAAAGTCCACGTTCATCACTCTTAGTATGAACATATGAAATGAGAAACGGAAGCTGTATGTTAATTGAGTTACTATGTAGTCTCATTTTTAAGGTTTCCACAATCAGCAATTTTATATAATTGTGTTTTATGTTTAAAACCTAAACCCTTGGGGGGTATACAAGGACTAATAGATTAACAGTAGCCACTGGCAGAGGTGGAAGTGATTCTTGCACTGCTTCTATTGAAATGAGCAGAAGCCTGAAAAACAAGATGCAGGATATTTCAGAGACTGCTGGGAGTCATTGCGGTACAAGTAAACACATGGGTTGTGTTAGGGTAGCTAAGAATAGAAACAGGTGCATGTATACCTGCATGTACACCAATGCTAGAAGTTTGGTAAATAAATTTGATGAATTTGAGGTATTGCTCAAAACATCAAAGGCAGATATTGTTGGGATATCAGAGACGTGGTGTCACACAGATATAAGTAATGCGGAACTGGAATTTGGAGAATACAATGTGTATAGAAAGGATAGACAGGACAGGAGGGGAGGAGGGGTTATGCTATTAGTTCAGAAACATCAAGTCCAAGGAAGTGAAGCCAGTCGACATCGATGGACAGGGCAGTGTCGAGTCAGTTTGGTGTGACATAAGCATAGGGAAATCAAAATTGAGAGTAGGAGTGTGCTATAGGCCTAATGACTCTGATGAGTATAATAAGATATTGTACAGGGAAATAGAGTGGGCCAGTAAATCAGAGAGTCTTATAATGGGGGATTTTAATTTCCCAGATACTGACTGGAATTTGTGGGTTGGTCACTCGCACACTAGCAAGGCTTTTGTGGATTTATTGGATGATTGTTTTCTACATCAGCATGTTCGTGAGGCAACAAGAGGGAGCAATACTCTTGATCTGATTATCAGTAGTGATTCTTCATGCATTAAGAATCTGCAGATAAATGAACCACTAGGTGGCAGTGATCACAGTGTGTTGAAGTGGGATTTACTCAAGGAGGTAACTACCATCAGAGGTAAAGGGAAGGGTTTTTGTTTTCGTAAAGGCGACTATGATGGTCTGAGACAGTATTTAAATTCTATAGAGTGGGACCAACTGTTGATGTTACCAACAGCAAACTCAAAATGGGAAGCATTCAAGGAACTAATCTTGGAGGCTACCAGGCTTTACATACCAACTAAGAAATATTGTTCAAGGTTTAGGCCTAAATGGTTGTCAGATGAACTAATGAGACATGTGGCAGAGAAGAAAAATGCATGGGATACATACAAATTAATGGGTGACACGGAAGCCTATGATAGATATAAGTTGGTCTGTAACCAAGTCACAAAGGAGATTAGGCAGGCAAAGGCAGACTACGAAAAATCCTTGGCAAAGGATGCAAAGAAAAACAGAAAAGAGTTCTTTACCTATTTAAACTCAAGACGGAAAGGGATGAATCAGATTGGTCCACTGGATATTGATGGTTCAACAGTTGAGGATCCTGCTCAGGTGGCTAACAATCTAAACGAGTATTTTGCATCTACATTCACGCATGAGGAGTTATTCAGGAAGGAGAATGATGTAGGTAAAGTAAACATTGGCAGTGAGCTGGATGATTTTGTAATAACTGAGAGGAAAGTGGAGGAGAGATTGTTCAGGATAAACATAAAAATGGCACCTAGGGTGGATGGGATCTATCCAGTTATATTAAAGGAGGCAGCAAAGGAAGTAAGCAAACCCCTAGCCATAATTATGAGAGCTTCTTTGGACTCAGGGGAGGTATCCATAGACTGGAGATGTGCAAATGTAACCCCAATTCACAAAGGAGGATCAAAGACTGACACAAGTAATTATAGACCTGTTAGTTTAACTTCTGTTCCAGGTAAATTAATGGAGGCACTGGTTAAAGAAGCACTGCAGGATCATCTAGACAAGAATTCAGTTATACCTCAGACGCAGCATGGTTTTGTTAAGGGCAGGTCTTGCCTGACCAATTTGATTGGATACTATGATGTAGTCACAAAAGAACTGGATGCAGGGAATAACTTTGATATTATATATTTGGATCTTAGAAAGGCTTTTGATACTGTTGCACATGGAAGACTGCTGCACAAATTGGAGAAGTGTGGCATTGGAGGCAAATTGCTGCTATGGATAAGGGGATGGTTGAGTGGCAGAAGACAGAGAGTGGTAATCAATGGACACTGCTCAACGTGGACTAATGTTATTAGTGGAGTTCCTCAGGGTTCAGTGTTGGGTCCGTCGTTGTTTTTGGTGTTTATGAATGATATTGATGATGGGATATCAAGTTTAATGTCCAAGTTTGCAGATGATACAAAGGTTGGCAGGGTTGTTAAGGACACTACTGACGCTATGCTGCTGCAACAGGATCTGGAAAGGTTGAACAGATGGGCTGAGAGGTGGCAAATGAAGTTTAACATTGACAAATGTAAAGTACTATATATGGGAAACAGTAACCCCAGAGCAACGTATCAACTCTGCGGTACTACACTGACAGTGATGGAGAATGAAAAGGACCTGGGGGTAATTGTGCAGGCAGATATGAAGTTCTCTGAGCAGTGCAGACGAGCTGCAAGAGTAGCTCATGGTGTCTTGTCAATGATATACAGGAATTTTTCTTGCAGGGATAAGGAGTTGATTATTCCCTTGTATAAAGCAATGGTTAGGCCACATCTTGAGTACTGTATACAGGTCTGGAGGCCTCATTTCAAGAAGGATGTAGAGCTGCTGGAACGGGTACAGAGAAGGGCAACAAGATTAGTGAATGGAACAAAGGGTTGCTCTTACGAAGAAAGGCTTAAGTTTTGCAAATTACAGAGTCTGGAGACTAGGCACCGGCGAGGTGATCTGACAGAGGTGTATAAGGCTTTGAATGGTTTGAGCATGCTCAATGCCAATGGGATTCTTCATCTTGCTCAGAATAATCACCTCAGAGGGCATAAATTCAAATTGAGGAAGGAAGGATGTCGGAGAGATGTGCGGAAATTTGCCTTTGGCCAGCGGGTGGTTGGTTGGTGGAACCGACTTCCATCACTTGTTGTTGAAGTTGATAGCCTAAACAAATTTAAGGCTCAACTGGACAGTTATTCGAACGAACGGAGTGGTGAAATGGGAGTGGTGTGTGTTTTTTTTTTTTTTTTTTTTTTTGGCTGATGCTGAATAAGCTTGCTTTCTTGCATCATATGCCTCTACTAATGCTAATGCTAATGCTTCATTGAACAAGAAAGTGCGATTCTCATTTATGGCATGGAAGGACAATTCTGATGCCGTGGCTCATAATGCTCGGACCAACACAGCACGTGGTTTTATCTCATATTCAAAAGACATCTTGTTGATCTTACATAAGAGGAATCACAATCTCCGCATGAAATGCTATATACCAGCTCATGAGATTCTATGGGAGAAAAGGGAAGAACAGAATGATTTCTTAATATGGAATGCAATTTTTGTGTTGGTTTCACTATTATTTTAAATTCATTATCCCTGAGAAGAATATTAAGTTGCCTATACTATTGTTCTATATACAGAATTATAATAAAGGGTTTTTTACTAATTTTGTTATTCTGTTCTTTGCTGTCCACCCTGTAGTCTTATATGATTAATAGTGGAAAGAGGATATCCCCCAATTTAAAAATATGCACGTTAGTTCCTCAATTTCTGTGTGTAATGTGGTCTGTGTTGTAGTTTATTTGTAAGCGTTAATAAACTGATTAAATATAATTGATCACTTGTAGGTAAACAAATGGTAACTGTTATGGTGTAAGAACATACCAGTGTACAGAAAGGATAGACAGGGTAAGAAGGAAGGAGGGGTTATGCTGTTAGTTCAGAAACACATAAAATCTAAGGAATTGCATCCAGTTGACATTGGTGTGACATAAGCACTGGTAAAGGGAAAATGAGAGTACTAGTGTGTTATAGACTTAATGACTCTGATGAGTACAATGAATCAGAATGTCTTGTAATGGGGAATTTTAACTTTCTAGATATTGACTGAAACTTGTGGGTTGGTCACTTGCATGCTAGCAAGACTTTTGTAAAGTTACTGGACAATTGTTTTCTACAGCAACATGTTTGATGGGCAACCAGAGGGAGTGATACCCTTGATCTGATTATTAGCAGTGATTATTCATGCATTAAGAATTTGCAAATAAAGGGGCCACAAGGTGAACGTGATCACAGTATACCGATGTGGGATTTACTTAAAGATGTATTTACCATCGAGGGTAAAGGGAAGGGATTTTGCTTTCGAAAAGGTGACTACAGTGGCCTCAGACAGTTTTTAAATTCTATACAGTGGTCTCAAACAGTTTTTAAATTCTATATAGTAGGATCAACTGATGATGTTAAAAAAAGCGAATTCTAAATGGTAAGCCTTCAAGGAATTAATCTTGGAAGCTACCAGGCTTTATATACCAACTAAGAATTACTCTTCAAGATTTACACCTAAATGGATGTCAGATGAACTAATGAGGCTTGTGGAAGAGAAGAAAAATGCATGGGATGCATCTAAATTATCAGGTGACACAGAAGCCTGTTAGTTTGTTATTTGGTTTTTAGGAGCATTAGCAACTAAGGCCATATTGCTCCGGGATATGCAGTGGTCATTCCCTGACCTTTCCGCATCCTCCGTATTTGGTGGTGACTTGCTCGAACCCCGGTCAAACAAGAAGCATGTGCTACACACTGCTGCTCCTTCCCATCTGGCTACGGAGGCGCCCCGACACAGAAGCCTACAGTAGATATAAGCTAATCTGCAAGCAAAGGATGCAAAGAAAAACAACAGACTTATGCAAACTCTGTAGTTTACTCACTCATGTAAACACTAGATTTTACTTATGTAAACTCTATAGTTTACTCATGTAAACACTAGATTTTACTTATGTAAACTCTATAGTTTACTCATGTAAACACTAGATTTTACTTATGTAAACTCTAGAAAGAAAGGGATGAATCAGATTGGTCCATTTGATATTGATGGTTCGACTGTTGATGATACTGCTCAGATAGCTGACAAACTGAATTGAGTATTTTGCATTTACATTCACAAATGAGGAATTCTGTAAGGAAGGGGAAGACAGAAGTATACTAAACTCTCACAGGGAGCAAAATGATTTTGTAATAATGGAGAGCAAATTGGAGGAGAAATTGTTGAAGGTAAACATAAAAAAGGCACCTGGAGTGGATGTAATCTATCCAGTTATACAGAAGGAGGCAGTAAGCAAACCCTTAGCCATAATTATGAGAGCATCCTTAGATTCAGGAGAGGTCCCCATGGACTGGAGTTGTGCAAATGTATCCCCAATTCACAAAGGGGTTCAAAGGGTAACACAAATAATTATAGACCTGATAGTTTAATTTCTATTCCGGGGAAAATAATGGAGTCACTGGTTAAAGAAGAATTGCAATATCATCTAGACAAGACTGCTGTAATAGTTCAGATACAGCATGGGTTTGTTAAGCAGAGGTCTTGTCTGATCAATTTAGAACTATTGGATAATGTGATGTGGTCACAAAGGAACCGGATGCAAAAAATAATTTTGATATCATATACTTGGATTTCACGAAAGCGTTTGATACTGTTGCACATGAAAGACTACTGTACAAATTGGTATGGCATTGAGGGCAAATTGCTACAATGGATTTGACAGTGGTAATAAATGGACTTTGCTCTGTGTGGACTAATGTTATTAGTGGAGTCCCCCATGGTTCGGTGCTTCATTGATAATAATGAAGGTATATCAGGCTTAATGTCTAAGTTTGCAGATGACACAAAGGTTGGCACAACAGTAAAGATAGTATGCTACTGCAACAGGATCTAGAAAAGTTAGGCAGATGGGCTGAGAAGTGGCAACTGAAGTTTAACATTGACAAATGCAACATACTGCATATGGGTAGCAATAACACAAGAGAAACGTACCAACTGTGTGGTAAAATTAATGGAGGCACTGGTTAAAGAAGCACTGCAGGATCATCTAGACAAGACTTCAGTTATAGCTCAGACACAGCATGGTTTTGTTAAGGGGAAGTCTTGCCTGACCGATTTGATTGGATACTATGATGCAGTCACAAAAGAACTGGATGCAGGGAATAACTTTGATATTATATACTTGGATCTTAGAAAGGCTTTTGATACTGTTGCACATGGAAGACTGCTGCACAAATTGGGGCAGTGTGGCATTGGAGGCAAATTGCTGCTATGGATAAAGGGGTGGTTGAGGGGGAGAAGGCAGAGAGTGGTAATCAATGGACACTGCTCATCATGGACTAATGTTATTAGTGGAATCCCTCAGGGTTCAGTATTGGGTCCATTATTGTTTTCTGTATTTATAAATGATATTGATGATGGTATATCAAGCTTAATGTCCAAGTTTGCAGACGATACGAAGGTTGGCAGGGTTGTCAAGGACACTACTGACACTATGCTACTGCAACAGGATCTGGAAAGGTTGAGCAGATGGCTGAGAGGTGGCAAATGAAATTTAACATTGACAAATGTAAAGTACTGCATATGGGGAAACAGCAACCCCAGAGAAACGTATCAACTCTGTGGTACTACACGGACAGGTATAAGGTATGTTCGTGTCAGACGGCACCTGGGATTTCTCCCATCTCCGCGTGTGTTTCGCTGTATCGAGGACAGTACACTGTCAAGCCAGAGATTTGAAAATGTGTGGGTCGTGTCTGTGCAGTGTGATATGTTGTGCCCATTGTTTATCCGGCTTATTGGCCGCCAGGCCCCTAGTGGGGCCCGACGTTGCCCATACCCTGCCACGTGGAGGCTAGCCAGGTGTATCCAGTATCACAACAATTTGCTCTGGCAGGTCCTGCCACCTAGTTTCCTGGGATTTCAGTGGCTAGGGCCTATTTAAAAAAGAAATAAATAAAAAAAATAAAATAAAATAAAAAGTTTATGCATTTGCCATTAATGCTTAATGGGATTGCTGTTAGGAAATCGCTGGTTAGGGTTGAACACTAAAGAGATGTGTTAAAGGCCAAATATGTCGGGCAAAATTTTGATGTTATTAAATTTAGACATGTAATGCTAGATAAAAGCTGATAGTGTTAGATATCTTAGAGATTTGCACAAAGCCGGTAGAATTTAGACGTTGGTTATAATTTGGCGGCATTGTTAAGGGGTGTACTTGGTCGATTTAGTGAGAGAGAGGGGGGGGGAGATTGAAGACTGGGGAGGAAACAGATAGAAGAATAGGGACGGATAGAGTAGGCATCCCCAAAGAGGTCAGTGGAGACGAGCCCCACCAGGCGAAATATGGGGGGTAGGCAGGGAGGAGAGGAGACAGAGATCCGTCTCCTCCATTCCCTGCCTGGGGATGGGGTTTTAAAGGGAACCAGGTTAGAGTACCCAGTTCGGATCGCCAATGGCGTGTTGGCAGCAAAGCCGCAGAATGTCTTCGTCGGTGTCTTGTCCAAGGAGTGTCGAATCCGGTATGAAGATCCAGCTGCCCATCCCGCTCTGGGGGTGGGATATGTTAGCTGGCAGTGGGGAACCTACCAGGTGAAGGGGGGGGGAGACACACACATTTACTTCATTCGTAATGTGCATTCTCACTCTACTTGCATTCTTTTTTTTTTTTTTTTTTTTATTTATTTATTTATTATTATTATTTTTTTTTATTTATTTATTTATTTTTTATTTTTTATTTTTTTTTATACTTTTTTCTTATTTTATAATTTTTTTTTTTTTTAATTTATTTATTTTTTTTATACTTTTTTCTTATTTTATAATTTTTTTTTTTTATATATATATATATATATATATATTTATTTATTATTATTATTTTTTTTTTATTTTATTTCACTCAACTCATTCATCTTTTTCTCACACACCAGGAGGGGATGCAATGATGGGTAGCGTAAATTTAAATACTAATTAAAACCAGGGTTAGTGTGTACTTAACTTAGCATTTGTGGTTTGTGTTCTTTTCTCTCACGTTTGCACTTTTATTCATTCTTCTAGCTCTCATCTCATTTATTCGACTCTTTCTTTCTGCACTGCACTCTCTGGGCACCGCAACTTACTGTTATTCTTCAGTTGTGGTGCAGGCCTAGCCGCAAGTTTTTTTTTTTTTTTTTTTTTTTGCAGGCCAGGGGAGAATGCAGTGATAGTGTTTATGTGGTTTGTAAATGTTTGTTGGTACAGTATATATAAAGTAATGTAAGTTATTTTTAACTTTGTATTCTTTCGGCCAATTACATTTGCTCTTCTGCTCACTCCCATTCACTTTCTCTGCATGCATTCCCATCCCCCTCCCCTACATTGGTTTGGGGCCCCAGGTTCCTACACATGGCATGGTAGTCATGGGGAGTTTTGTTATGTCAGGTTTCTGTCAGGGTGCAGAATACTGCTATCCTAATAGTTTTTAAGTCATCATCTGGGCGTGGTGGGAAACTTGGGCAATTTTACTATTGATTATTGTTTAATTGCTGGGGGGCTGAAATTGCTCTGCGCATTTCGAAAACTTTCTGTGTGAAAGATGTAAAAGCTTTATAATTTTGCTCTTCTATGATGAAGAGATGTTCTTCTCCCCTGGGAAGGGGACCAATCTGTGCTATTAGCTCTGTTCTGGGGATGTCATATATTATACATTCATAGAGAATGTGTGCCCAGTCTTCACTTTCGCCACAGGTGCAGTTTGGGTAATCGGTCAGGCCTAAGGAGGTTAGTTTCGCCTTTAGGGAGCCGTGCCCTGTCAATATAAATGTTGTAAAAAGTCCAGGGGCATACCACTTAGGTGGCTTTGGGCTAACCATTGACACCAGTGGCAGAAACCGTTTGGTGACCAGACCTCTGGTTTCCTGCTCCCACTTTGTTTGCCATAGCTCGTGGAGCTTTGTGGCTATTCTTTTTCTTTCATCATTGAAGGTATTGGTTGTATCAAGGGCTATCCCCAGAAATTCTGTGGATATGCCCTTTTTAAATCTATAATATAAGCCTCTTTTGGCTACTTCCAGGTAAAGTGGGAGAGTTCCGGCCAGCAACTGTAGTGCAGGTGTGCTTACTGTGCGACATGCTCTGGTAATAGTGAGTAGTATTGTCCTTTGTATCGATTCTAATTTATTCCTATTTCTTACTATGGCCGAGCGGATGAACCACGCACCAGCTCCATAGGTGATAACAGGCAGGAACATTGCACGGTGGTACTACACGGACAGTGGTAGGGAATGAAAGGGACCTGGGGGTGGTTGTGCAGGCAGATATGAAGTTTTCTGAGCAGTGCAGACGGGCTGCAAGAGTAGCTCATGGTGTATTGTTGATGATATATAGGAATTTTTCTAGCAGGGATAAGGAGGTGATTAAGGCAATGGTCAGGAAACACCTAGAGTACTGTATACAGGTCTGGAGGCCTCATTTCAAGAGGGATGTAGAGATGCTGGAACGAGTACAGAGAAGGGCAACAAGATTAGTGAGTGGAACAAAGGGGTGCTCTTACGAAGAAAGGCTTAAGTTCAAATTACAGTGTCTGGGGACTAGGCACCAGCGAAGTGATCTGATAGAGGTGTATAAAGCCTTGAATGGTTTGAGCATGCTCAATGCTGATGGGATTCTTCCTCTTGCTCAGAGTAATCACCTGAGAGGGCATAAATTCAAACTGAGAAAAGACAGATGTAGGATAGACGTGAGGAAATTTGCCTTTAGCCAGCGGGTGGTTGGTTGGTGGAATAGGCTTCCATCCCTTGTCGTGGAAGTTGATAGCCTAAATAAGTTTAAGGCTCAGCTGGACAGGTATTTCGAACGAACAGAGGGGTGAAGTGGAAGTGGTTATTTTTTATTATTTATTTATTATTATTATTATTTTTTTTTTTGGCTGATGCTGCATAAGCTTGCTTTCTTGCATCAAATGCCTCTACTAATGCTAATGCTAATGCTATACTCAGGGAGATGGAGAATGAAAAAGACCTGGGAGTAATTGTGCAGTCAGATATGAAGTTCTCTGAGCAGTGCAGATGGCTGCCAAAGCAGGTCATGGAGTCTTGTCAATGATATTTAGAATTTTTCTAGCAGGGATAAGGAGGTGATTATCCCCGTATCATCGTATAAGGCAATGGTCAGGCCACACCTTGAATACTGCATACAGATCTGGAGGCCTCATTTTAGGAAGGATGTAGAATTGCTAGAACAAGTACAAAGAAGGGCAACAAGTTGGTGCGAGGAACAAAGGGGTGCTCTTATGAAGAAAGGCTTAAGATCTGCAAATTGCAGAGTTTGGAGACTAAGCACCTGCGAGGTGATCCGATTGAGGTGTATAAAGCCTTGAATGGTTTGAGCAGGCTTAATGCTGATGGAGTTCTTCTGCTTGCTCGGATTAAGACCCTGAGGGGACAGATTCAAATTGAGGAAAGAAAGTTGTAGAGGTTTGCCTTTAGCCAGTTGATTGGTGGAACATACTCCCATCTGTTATTGTGGAAGTTGATAGTTTAAATAAATTTAAGGCTAAACTAGACAAACATTTGGAATGACTGGATCGGCAAAATGGGAATTTTTTTTTTTTTTCCGCTGATGTTGTATAAGCTTGCTTTCTTTTGTACTTCTTTGTACCATACATTTCATAACTATTTTTTGTGTATGTATTAATTGTTAATAATCAGTTGTTATTTTGTACTGAAGAATGAGAGAGTAATATCCTTGAAATGTGTACCTGTTTTGTAGGGCCCTATTTCAGGAAAAAATTTTACAATGTGACATTATTGTTAAAAATTTTTTAGAGCCTTAAAATAACCCATGTTAGCAATCCACATAAAAAGGTATGACATCACACAATATATTTATCTTAGACTTTTTTATGTGTATATGATTTCTTTAACAATGTAATGTTAGTTATTTGCAGATAGCATAATTTTTTTTTTACCATCTTCATAAACAATACAAATCTTCTGTCCATCTCCATTCCATGCCATTCCCCTTACAACAGATTTATTTCTATTATTGATCATTTCTTCATACCATGAACCTAAAATAAAAAAAAAGTATATTAATAATATGAAGTTATTAAATTTTAAAAATAATAACAATTAGTTTATCGAAGTCATGTCATCAGTATACACATTAAAACCAGCTGATAAGTATAATCATTAAGACAGTAGGAGCTAGAATGGCCACATTGATAACAAAAAAAATTCATTACACACACTATGGGCAATGTTATGTATTTGTAAAACTGTCAGGCACAAACGTGTGTGTGTTATGGAGATTTAATGGCGCATAAGCTTCTGGGGCTATAGTGCACCTACACACAAACATGTAATGGGTGAAATCCACTTTATATGCCAATCAAAGGCTGGCCCGCAGTATAAATATAACCATTTTGATAGTAGTAGTAGTAGTGCATGTGATGCAAGAAAGCAAGTGTATGAGCTTATGCAGCATCAGCCAAAAAAAAAAAAAAAAAAAAATCACACCATTCCCTTCAAATGCCTGTCCAGTTCCTCCTTAAATTTATTCAACCTATCAATTTCCACAACGACAGATGGAAGTTGATAGGCCAGCCAGCAGTTCTATTTAAACTTATAACTTTAATACATTATTCAAAATTTATGCTACATGTAAATACAAAAGAACCATTTAACTGGGGAGAAAGGGTGGTCTATAGTTCCATTAATATTCTCATATTTAAATCACAAGAATTTTAGCATACTGCACTGATGACTTTATCCTTTTAGTAATCATGGTGATATACTTCAGATAGATGCACAGTATGCTAGAGAGAACCACCAACGTTTGTTCATATCTGGTGGGTGGGGAGTCCTTCAACATGTATCTGGAGATCAATTACTGAAGTATGAATTAAGCAAGTAATGGATACCTATTAGTCAGTGTTCCCCTTTTTTTTTTTTTAAGTGGCCCCTTATGTGGCCATCACATCCTGATGTACAGTCAGCAGTCATACCTCCATATAAAGAAATAGATTGTTCCCGTGGAAAAATTCATTATACAGAAATTTCGTTATATAGAAATATGATCTTTTCAATAATTAAAAATACTGTAAATTCAGAAATATAGAATAGATGGAAAGAAGTGAGAATGAATAAATTTTCTAACATTTTAAAACAATTTATTAATGCATACATATTAAGAAATGACTACTTACAGTTTATTAGTACACTTTTAAGAAATATGTCGTAAAATATTTGGTTATTTTTTTCTTGTGCACAGGATTCTACTGTACATCGTTCATGAAAATGTTTGCATTTGTTTAAACTGTAAACACTCAGATATATTTTCTGTTACATTTTCTTCCCACTGAAGGACTTGATGCAAAGTTTCAAATGCTGCCAACATTTCTTGTTTGGAATGTTTAATATTGCCCTCATTTTCATCCAACTCATCGTCGATATTGTCACTAGTTCTTTAAATAAGCTCCAAAATGTTGGAGTCATTCAGATATTAAGCTACTATGATATCCTTATCGACTCCTAAAAATTCGTCAAGAGCAATTTCTTCACTGATCAAACCTCACTTGGAACTCTTCCCAAGATTGCTCAATGTCTTCTAGTAGTTCATCCCTCTCATCTCTGCTTTTGTGAAACAATTCTTAATCGTTGTTTCCATCACATCTTGACTCCACACTTACGCCAACTCTGAGATGCACATCCACAAATCTATAACAGAATCTATAGGTTGGTTGGTTTCTATTCACAGTATAATTTTTTTTCAGTATGCACCTTAGATATTGCATTTTCAAATTCTTGTTAATGCCTTGGTCCATTGGCTGCAGTTAAGACAAATTATTCAGAAGGAAGAAAACAAGCTTCACACTTGTAAGGTTCAAAATTATCAAGTGAAGGTGGGCAGGGCAGTTGTCGACAGTCAACGTGATTTTTCTGTTTTCTTTCGTCATCTTTCTATCGAAATTTAAAATCCCCTGCTCAAAAATTTCGCTTGTCATTCAAGAATTTTTGTTGTAGTTTTAATCCAACTCTTAACGACTTTACTCCTTTGAAACATTGGGATTGTTTACTTTTTCCTATTGCCAAAAGCTTCAGTTTTTCATTACCAGCCATATTTGCAACCAAGAAGGTAATTCTCTCCTTACTATTTTTACAACCTAAACATTTATCACCTTTAAAAAGTTCAACATTGAATATGTATTTGGACTTGTAGACCTCCACAATTTTTTTAAAAACTGTTTCTTTCCAATGAGTATAGTCTTCTTCAATTGCAACTCCACTTTCATCAGAAATAACTTTTTCGAGTAAGCCAAGGCGTTCTTTAAATTTGTCCAGCCAACCAGAACTGGTTTGAAATGTTTTCTATTCACAGTATACTTTTTTCAGTATGCACCTCAGATATTGCATTTTCATATTCTTGTTAATGCCTTGGTCCATTGGCTGCAGTTAAGACAAATTATGCCCCAGAAAAGATGCGTACTCCATAGCCTTTTCTTTTAATAATAGCCCTGATATTGGCATGTTTTGGTCTCGAATCAACTTTGTCTACTTAAAAACTGCTTCATCTACATCTTCCCAAAGGCATAATTTCGCACACTTCTGACTGGGTCCAGTTTCCTCAAACAGTTTGAGAATCGAAACAAGGTTCTTCAGAATGGTTGACACACTACTGGCAGAAACATCAAATTTTAAAGCAATTTCTTTTTTTTTTAACACCGTGATCTACACTATTAAGCACTTCTACTTTTTCACCCTACACTCAAAGATTTCCTCTTAGACACTTCTTGTTGTTTGTTTATTTGGAGCATTAGCAACTAAGGCCATATTTCTTCGGGGATATGCGGTGGTCATTCCCTGACCTTTCTGCATCCTCCATATTTGGTGGTGATGGGCTCGAACCCCGGTCTAATCAAGAAGCATGTGCTACGCACTGCTGCTCCTGCCCACCTGGCTATGGAGGCAGCCTCTTAGACACTGTAAGGTTACTTGCACAGCAATTAAAACAAATCTGAAATTAGGGATCACTTGTAGCTACCATGTAAACAGACACAGGTAAATTTAGTAAAAGTGTGGATGACTCATTTCTTCGAAACAACAGATGAATTTCCGAGGTAAAGGAAAATCACTCTCCCCTAATTCTCTAATAGGATGCTTTAGGTAGAAAATAGGTTGGCCAGAGCCAATGCCCACATCGAGAATATGGCTTAATCTTTGTCAATGGCTATGGACAGCTCAGCTGACGAGAGGGATTTCTTGGCATAGTAGTGTATAAATTGTATAGGTTTTACTTCTTTTTAGCCATTGCTGACCCACTGCTGGGCAAAGGCCTCTCCCAAACCTCCATCTTTTTCTATCCCATGCTGTGATTGGCCAGTTTCCTCCTGCAAGGTTTCGCAGACACCATTGTAAAATGTTTTAATTCTTAATTTGTGGAATTAAAGCTTTTAGCTATTAAAAGCTAAAGGGATTGATGCTTTATCCTTTTAGCTCTTAATTCATACTTTCTACACTTCTATTGCCTAAAGGCCAGAGGTGCGAACAATGCGTACCCAGGTCTCTCGAAATCAGTTCGTTATATTGAAATTTTCTTTGTTATACAGAAACTATTTTCAATGAAATGACCAAGAGGAAATCAAAAAAGTTTGCTACATAGAAAATTTCGCTATATGGAAGTTCGTTAAAGAGAGGTCCAACTGCATATCAGGAATTAATGTTGTCCACAGATTCTTTCAATTTTGGGAAGAGTTCATAGTTTGATGGACTCATGTCCAGATTATAAGGTGTGGGTTGGGGGAGACCCCCAGTTGTTTGGTTTTTAGGAGCATTAGCAACTAAGGCCATATTGCTCCGGGGATATGCGGTGGTCATTCCCTGACCTTTCCGCATCCTCCGTATTTGGTGGTCACGGGCTCGAACCTCGGTCTAATCAAGAAGCGTGCGGTACTCACTGCTGCTCCTGCCCGTCTGGCTCAGAGGCACCCGGGGAGATCCCCAGTGCTGCTTGACAATTAATACTATACACTATGTCTAGGTTGTAAGGGCAGGCGAGGGACCTTCCACCTGTAAATTTCTAACAGTTCTTTCACACACCTAGCAACATGAAGTTATTGCATATATCTTGCATTATTGTTGTTGTTGTTGTTATTTGGTTTTTAGGAGCATTAGCAACTAAAGCCATATTGCTCCATGCATTATTGTGTAAGATGATTACACCAGAAAAGTGTTTCAGGGGTAATCGGTTCAATTTTTTTATTTTTTTCAAATCTTCTGACATAAAAATTTATTGAAAAAAATGTTTGATACTGATTGTATATGGTGGTACCTTGGGGCATAGCCAATCATGATTACTTTCTCCATATTGTGAATATAATTTTTTTGACTTAACCACTTGGCTCTCCACTTGGCTCTGACCTACTGAATGGTGGAAGCGGTTCTTGATTACAAACTCAAAATCAAAAATTCAGAATTTACCAATGGAAATAATTCTCTTTAAAAAACCAATTCCTTTGTTTCAATAATGTGTAAAAAGTTGATGTATAATGCAATTTTCATCAGTTTTCTTGCTGACTGAGAAGTGGCAGAAAACCCACCGAAATGATACTTTCTCTTTTGAAGAATTCTTTTTAAAATCTAAACTTTTCTAAAATCTGAATGCATTGAACTTTTCAAAATACAGTGGAGGACAAAAAAACTGCATCACCTTAAAAAAAAAGTAACATTTGTAGTGAAACATATAAGATATTGTTTGATTACAGTCATTTTGTTTGTTGCAAAGCAAAAGTATTGTGTCAGATAATGCTTTTATTGCATCAGACGGTAACTGAAAGGTATTGCATCAGCCATTTCTATAAATATGGCATTGGAAGGGTATATACGCTCATTAGTATCCTGTTTTGCGGAGGTGTAAACATGGTTCCATATGTTCAGTTGACACCAAGAAAAAAAAAGTATAGCTGTTGCTCTATCCCAGAGGAAGGGCTTTCTACACACTATCGCTAATAAAATAAGCTGCCACCAGTCAACAGTATCACAGGTGTTGAAATTAAAGCACGAGACTGGTGCTGTGAAGAGAAGACCTGGATCAGGCCGCAAGAGAGGATTACGCCTTCCCAAGATCAATATTTAAAATGGCAATGCTTCATAATCGCCATGTTAGTACTCCTGATCTAAAACTGGACTTTGAGATGGCTTCTGGTGTTGAAACAAATGCACAAACTATCCAAAGACGGCTTTCGGAATGTGGTCAGCATGCCCAAGAAGAAGCCTTTGTTGACCCAACAAATGAGGAAGAAGTGACTTGCTTGGGCTGAAACACGTTTCATGGACAAAAGAGCAATGAGACACCATCATCATTTCTGACGAATCGAAATTTAACCTGCATGGCTCGGATGGGAAGCAATATGTCAGAAGATGAAAATCGGAGACATACCATCCTGACTGCATAACACCGACTGTAAAGTTCCCCACCAGTCAGATGGTCTAGGGATGCATAACAAGCAAAGGTGTGGGGTGAATTAAGTTATTAACGGAACGGTGAATGCAGAAACCTACACTTCCATTTTGGAGGAGTTCCTGAAACTCATTATGAGGGATCACCACACAGATGTCCAAAACTGCATTTTTCAACAGGACTCAGCACCTCGCCACACAGCAAAATTGGTAAGTTTTATGCTATTTAGATTTAATGACAAGTTTGTCTTCTTGTCTCACAAGGCTTAAAACATACTTACACCAATGTTTTCCCTCGTTTTCCTCCTTTAAGGTGCAGTTATACCTCAGAAATGCTGACATTACAGAGTTGGATTGGACCGGCAACAGTCCAGATTTGAAAACTGCTGGTACATAATGTCACCTAAAATTGCTCAAAAGAAGCCAATAAGTAAGATTAGATTCAGCTGCATTCAGAGCATTGTAAGGTTGTCGTACAACAAAACTGGGCAACCGTACATCCAGAAAGTGGTTAACTCTATGCCATATCGTTGCAAGGCTGTAACTGCAGCTCAAGGAGGAACAACAAAATACTGAGGACTTATTTTGCTGATTTACAGTACATAATACTATTACGTTAACTTGTCATTTCAGTTTGTACACGTAAATGCAATAAAATTTATGTTTGGTTGTCATTTGCATGATTTCTCATATTTCCATTAATTACGCATTTTACCCTTTGGGAAGATATTTATGGCAATTTCAAACATTTCTGCAACCCACATTGCAGCGCAAAACACACAAGTGATGCAGTTTTTTGTCTGTCACTGTAGTACTAGTGTTAGTATATGTATAGCCATGTAGTGCAGGGAAGCCACAGGCTTTTGCACTACACTGATCAAAAAAAAAAAAAAAAAAATAGATAAGAAAATATAAATTATGCACTTCCCTTCTCATGTAGGTAATTATCCAGTTGACCTTTAAATTTCTTCAAATTGTCAGCCTCAACTACATCCAGAGGCAACTTGTTCAAGCAATCAACAACCCACAGGCTAAAAGAAAATTTGCTACAATCTAGTCTAAACTTCTTTCCCTATAATTTGAATTTATAGCCTTTAGTTCTGGAATTCTTTATAACAGTGAAAATTCCTCCTTCATTCATTTTACTAACCCCTCTCAGGGCCTTATAAATCTCAATCAGGTCCCCTCTAAGGTGCCTGGTTGAAAAGCTCTGCCCACATAATCTGAGTCTTTTCTTGTACACTCACCCATTTGCTGATCTCACCATGCGAGTTCCCAAACTTTGGACCCTTTCACGAAGTTCAATGTGTATTTTTTCAGATGAGGTATCCATACTTGGACACAGTATTCCAAATGTAGTATTACAATTGCCTTATACAGTGAGACTATGACCTCCTATCTCTACAGAAATTGTTTAATAAATCATTGATAGGACACCATGGGCTTTCTTGGACATCAGTCTACACTGCTAGGAAAACTTCATATCTGCCCTTAGTATCATAACTCTCAGATCCCTCTCTTCCTCTACTGTTTTTGATTCAAAAACAGTAAAGTGTAAGACCATGTATTTTGCTGCATTAAAACATAGCTGCCACTTTTCTGGGTCAAATGCTTTGCTAAAATCCAAATAATCTATGTTGAAATTGTTCCCTACTTCCAACTCAGGAGTAACTGTGTCAAAATAGCTTACTAGATTAGTTAAACATGATTTTTCCTTAACAAAACCACATTATGTGTCCTTCAAAATGTCATTTCTTTCTAAATATCCCTGGATTGCAATCTTAATCAATGTATTTAAAACTTTCCCTACCACTAAAGTCAGGCTAACCAGTCTGAAGTTACCGATTTCACTCTTAGAACTATCTTTATGTAATGGTGATACGCTGGCACTTCTCCAATCTATCTGCATCATTGGACTCGGGAGAGATCCAAAGAGATCTCTCCCGAGTCCAATGATGCCCTCATAATTAACCTCACTGATTCAATACACTCTCTGGCCATCTCCAAATACCATGCTATGATGCAATCTCTTCCACACATATTGATATGTTATCCATAGTGAATGAATCATTATGTCATCCATAGTGAATATCTTCCAATCACAGATCTGCAATGTTTACATGATCATCATAGAACCTGGAATCCCAACAAGACACAGTACTAAAATTTGTGACTGCTTCACTATGCACCTCTTACAAAAGTTTAAGTATTTCTATAACATTATGACCATTTAATGATCTTATGTATGATTTCACACAGTTGTTAGCAGATTATGAGAATAAAACAAATGAAGTTGTACATAGACTTCCACTTTTTATGCCAATTTGGGCATGAAAGTTTCCTTTGCTAGTTCTAGAAGACAAAAATACAGAAGAAAGAAAGGAAGAAGGAGAACAACACAAATGATTACACAGTGATTGGAATAATTACCTTTATACAACATCCAAACAATTATGAGGCCATTCTGATCACTCGATGTCAACTTCTGATATGACTCATTCCATGTGACAACTTCCACCATTCCTGAATACAAAAGCAATATTAATTTGAACATGTATATATTATAATATTAGTTAATGAAAAATAGATCATTAATGCATTTGTCATATATATATATATATATATATATATATAGAAAATTATTTTAATTTAACTTATGCTAATAATGAAAATACCGTGTACCCTGGGAGCGATGTATGTTGAATAAAGGGGGGAAGAACGGAAAAGAGTAACGTTATAAACAAAGTGCGAATTTTGAAAAATGCAAAATTTGAAAAGAACGACCAAGGTAGAAATAGCAGATTTTTGAAAAGAACGACCAAAGTAGAAATAGCATTGCAGTATCTTTCATAATTTCTGTGTCTGACACAGAAATTATGAAAGATAATTTCTGTGTCTGACACAGAAATTATGAAAGATACCGCAATGCTATTTCTACTTTGGTCGTTCTTTTCAAAAATCTGCTATTTCTACCTTGGTCGTTCTTTTCAAATTTTGCATTTTTCAAAATTCGCACTTTGTTTATAACGTTACTCTTTTCCGTTCTTCCCCCCTTTATTCAACATACATCGCTCCCAGGGTACACGGTATTTTCATTATTAGCATAAGTTAAATTAAAATAATTTTCTATATATACATTATGGTTGTAGGGTACCTTTGCTCTTGCAGTGTCCCTGATCCATAATTCATATTATTGATATTTCATTTTATCTCTATTCAAATTCAAATCCATTTTCTTTCTTTACTTAATTTTAATTTTTTATTCATAATTATATATATATATATATATTCGTCATTATTCATCTATATAATATGGTTGAGATTACTTTGTCAGTAGTGTGGCTTTGCGCTGGAGTGCTTGTAGTTGTTCAATTTTTAATTTTCCCTGCATCAGGACCACCGCTGTTCAAATCTTCTGCATTGGTGGTTTGATCTGAGGATCGGATGGCGGGCTGATCTTTCGATCGATTCTCCTTTGCGGTGATTTGTCCAGCGATCGAAATGCAGCGATTCCCTGACCATTATTGGCCTTGTGGCCTCTGTCGAGATGGGGCATAATGGTCAGTCTATTTTTGGTTTATGTTTGTTTTATTTTATTGTAGTGGTTAACACCTCTTTTGGTGATATTTCACATAAATTTGGACCTGGTACCCATCAGAGGGGGTACCACTAAATTTCTATTTAATTGGCTTTCAAAATTCAATGAATTATTATTCTTTCATTTAGATTTTCTAAATTATTTTAGAGTTTCTACTGCAATATTTTTACTCTTGCTACCCTTCTCTTCCCCCCCCCAGTTTGATTTAGGTTTAATTTTGATTATTTTCACTCTTGTCTTACCATACTGCTGGCATTATTTTATTTTAACTCTTATTCTTCTTTATATGGTTATATATATATATATATATGATAAAAACATAACTAACAGCTAATATAATTTGAAAAGATAAACTAGAAATTGGTTTTATTCATTATTTAGGAAGAGTAAGTCTTTCATGCATTCATTTTATATTACTGATATTTGTATAGGCCAAAAGGATGCAAAGAAACCAATCTTTTGCTTCATCAGCAAAGGGACAAAAACAAACAAACAAACAAACACACAATTTTCTGTAACTGCACTACTCTAATCATCAAGCTCTTTCCACTGTCAGAAGGTACTGATCCACCTGTCACTTAAATTTCACTACAGTGTCACACTCAACCACTGAGGATAGTAATTTATCCCCCTCATGATTTATCCCCATGGAAGTTCTGTGCTGAGGAAGCTTCCAGACCTACAGTATTCAAGATGGAGCCTAACCATTGCCACATACAACAGAATAATCACCTTCTTGTTCCTGCTGGCAAAATTCCTGTACATCATTTACGGAACCCCATAAGCTGTCTTAGCAGCCTGTGTGCACTGCTTGGAAAATCTCATATTGAACTGTACATTACCTTTAGGTATTTTACATTCTTTACTACCTTGAGTATGGTAGCATTTGGCTGGTATGTTATTCTGGAATTACTGCTACCCATATGAAGTACTTTTTCATTTATCAATGGAAACCTCAATTGCCATTTCTCAACCCACCTGCCAGAGCTTTCTTGTTGTAGTAGTACTCCTTGACTCCAGTCATTAGCCAACCTTTGTATCTGCCAAATCTATTAACCAAATTATTTGAAAAATAATTTGGTTAATATCAGATTTGGCAACCTTTGTGTCACCTAAAAATTTCGATATTTGGCTCGATATGCCATAATCAATATCAATAAATATTAAAAACAGTAAGGAGCACTGAACTCTGAGGGACTCCATTCATACCAAGAAGAACAGTGCCCAGCAATAACCACTCTGTCCTCTGTCAATCAACTATCTCTTTATCCCACAGCAGTAACTTGCACCTAATTTGTTGAGTAGTCCTTCACATGGAATAATGCCAAAAGCTTTACTGAAATCTAAGCATATAAAGTCAAACTTATTATTTTTATTTATTTTTTTTTTGCATCACAGCAGCTAATCAGCTTGGTCAGGCAATATCTCCCCTTAACAAATCCATGTTGTGGTTACTGTATAACTGCATTCCTCTCAAGATGATCTTGAATTAGCTTATTCACAAATGAAGTTTGAATTCTATTCCCATCATTTGAATTATCCACCTTATGTTGTTAAATTAACTAAATAAAAGATAAGATAATACAAATGATATCATACTAAAATAATTTCATTAGACAATAGAAAAATTTAATCATACAAATGATATCATATTAAAATAAGTTATTGAAATAATCAAAGGATACTCATGTTTCCTTCCTCCATTTTTATCCCCATACAGGTAAAAATTACTGTAATCAGGAATGCAACAACTGTTCCAATGAAATTATTATTTTAATTATTAACTGAGACAATAAACTCATTGTATTCATTACAGAACCCATCAATTTAAAAAAAGAAAAACAAATTCATGATAAACTAACTATTATAAGCATTAGAGTTAAAGTTAAACTTGCTTTTGTATTTTAAAAGTCATGTTCAGAAAGAACGGTGTAAAATTATTAAGTCAGAGATGAACAAAGTAACCAGAGATATAATGTTTTATATTTTTATACTACAATATTTAACATCTGATCACAATTGTTTGTATTACTAAACATTTATAATTGTACATAATACAGTATACTCATACTGGTGTGATTAAAATGTGCACAGGGAGTTTCAAAAACTGCATAGAACAAATGTAGGAGCATATTTTATAGCATAAAATAAGACAAAAAAGTAAGTACCTATCATCAATATATCTCAATAGTCTTTATTTCCAAGGTATTAAACATTAATCATAAATTACAAAACTGAAGTAAATTCTAAAAGGAAAACATCTAAACCAGGTGGTCAAATTTAGTTCAATGCTGCACTCATCATGACAGGTCCATGATTTCCTGGAATGCCCTATTGTTTTAGGACTATTCATAACAGTTTCAGCAGCTTCTGGAATACCATTTCTAAAACTTACTTTGTTTTCTATTGATCTCTGCCACTCATTTGGAGAAGGTTAAGTTCAATTCCTGTGGACAAGTGGAAGAATTTCTAAAGTCCTCTTCAGTCAAGACTGTAGTTAGTCAATCTCAGATGGAGGGTGCAGAGTTGCAAATTGGCCTGTGAATAAACAACTTCTACAAATAATACACTTACAGTTATGAGAGAACACAATACTAATATTTATTTATTTTTATTTTATTCAGTTCATCTTGCATAGTAAGATGCATACAATAAACTAAGGATTTTGTGAAACCACACTAAATAACCTAAGGGTGTGAGAATGGGTGATCGTGGTGGCAATTGTACAGGGCCATTCCAACCAATCCATTGGTTGTTTCATCAGCTGTTGCATACCATATTTAAAAAGTCAAAAATATCATAAGAATAAGGCAAGGTAATTTCAAAAGATATTTTAAAAAGAAATTATTAAAAAAAAAAGTATGAAGTTCTGTTTATTACCACTATGGCCATCCAGAGTCTGATTCATAGATAAATTGCTGGGGGCTGCCAAACCACGAATTTTTCCTTCCTTTCCTTAAAAAAAAAAAAAAAAAAAAAGTTAACAGTAGCTTATCTTCAAAATGATATATAAAAAGTTCACAAACTGTCTGTATATTGAATAGTTTATAGGCTACTTTGTACTATTGAAAAGTTTCCTGATTCTGCAGTTTTTAAGAGAGATTCAGCTTTATAACCTTCATAAGCTCTGGATTTTTTTTGAATCCACTTATAAAAATAGAGAAGAGATTATATCTAACCCATTTCACAGAGGATAAAGGCATAATATATGATGATTTCTTAGTAAACCGAGGACAATATTGTCTAACTATGTTTTTTGCAGTCAGGAGAATGATTAAATGCACACCATGCTAATTCAAATTCATTAGAAGACTCCATTTCCAGGGGAAAAGGGCACAACTTTTTGTAATAATGGTTGGTGAACTAAAACCAGGGTATACCGTCAGGAGCTAAAACTTATGATGTCGCCAGTGGGTTGTCATTTGTTAAAGGGGAATGAAAGAAAACATTACCATTCATGTGGGAATTAATGAAATTAATCACCAAATGATGACCTCCTGACTGTAGCTAAAAGCTTTATGAATTAACTCAAGGCTTGGAGTCTGCAAGGCTTAGCTTTTTATTGGCAAGGCCTACTCTAGCAGTTAGAAGGAACTTATTTTGTAGAGATGGAATACATTTGTAACAAAGGTGATGGAAGGCTCTTTGCCAATATCAATGACAAAGACTTAAAGATTCAGGGCAACTTAGATATGGGATTTCGTGGGTCAAGGTAATACTTGCACACATCTCAGGGGATTACTGCATGAGGCCAAAAAAAACCCAAAGCATCTTCTAGTACTAGAAAGTTGTCAAGGTTATTAATGTTTTAAATGAGCAGGAAGCTAATGATGGAGCAACAAATTTAAATAACTTTAAGGAATACTACAAGATTGCAGGAGTATTTTAATGCAGTAGTTGAAATCAAATGAAAATTTAACTGCATTCAATTTCAATCAAGGGAAAGGCTTTCTGATCTCAATAAAGACCAAGAGCCAAGTACTCGGCACTAAGGCTTGAGCTTATGTTTATATTATTCATAGTTCTTAAGTTGCTAATACATTATTATTGGTTAAAGACAAACATAACAGTTATGTTTTTAAATAGAAGTGTTACCACTACTTGACATTCCCAAAATACATTATCCATAGTTCAGTATACGTTTGCCAGTAGAGACCGTTTGCCAGCTGATGAGAAGCCAATAAGCTTCAAATTGTGGAATCTCAAATTTTTAAATGGATAAAGTGTAAAGTGTATTTGTGTCTAGCGGCACCGGGGGGTTTCCCCCAACTCTGTGTTGCTTTCATTGTAGGTGTAACAGTTCACTGCAACGGCCAGAGATTTAAAAGTGTATAGATTTTGTAAGTGTAGTGTTGTGTATCGTTGTTCTTCTGGCCATTTAGCCGCTAGATCCCCGCTGAAGTCCAACATTGTCCACACTTAGCTTTGTGGAGGCAGACCAGGTACCCAGTAGTTGATATTTTACTCTGGCAGGCCCTGCCACATAGTTTACTGAGATTTCAGTGGTTAGGGCCTAAAAAAAAAAAAAAAAAAAAAAATTGTGGGGAAATAATCGCTGAAAAAGGTTTAAGCCGAAAGAGTTTTGCGTGTGCGGTTTGAATTTGGACATGTTTTAATTTTTGACATTGTGTGGGATGCACTGGTGTATAGACAGAGTAGGGTAGAGAGACTGAAGACTGGGAGGAAAAGTCAGAAGTATGGGGACAATAGAGTAGGTGTCCCCAAAAGCAGTGGGGCAGGCTCATGCCCTACCAGGAGTAGAAAAGCGGGGAGTGGCAGGGGAGGAAGGGAACAGAAAACTGTCTCTTCCCTGCCAGGGGATTGGGAATTAAAGGTGAATAGGACTAAAGAGTCCTATTCAGGCTGCCATATGGCGTACAGCAGGTAGTTCCTGCATTTATGTCCAGTCCGGGTTTTTTGTCACTTGGTTTGTTTGCATGCACTTATCTTCGTCGGTTAGTTCATGTGGCTGTGTCTAACCAGGTTCTTTGTCACTTTGCTATTTTCTTTGATCTTTGTAGGGTCCTTTGATCCATTTGTGGTCTCACTTCGGTCGGGGTTGTCTTCTTCCATGCTCATTTTGATTTCCTCTTACTGCAGTCTTGTGGGGTGGTCGATTTTCTTCGAGTATGCAATTTCCTTTTATTCACTGTGGATGGCAATTTCCGTTCTTCTTTGATCAAAGACTTCTTGTGCAAACCGACTAAAAGCTGCATAGTTGTCTTCTGTGTCCAAGAGATGGTGTTCTTTGTTTTTTGGTATGTACTGTATTTTAGTTATTAGCATGCTTCTGTGTTCCTCATAGCACTCACAGTCGTGCAAATATGATGCCATGTTTCAGGCTCACCGCAGAAGTTAGCTCCTCCGTTATACACAGCATGTTCAATTTTGTCTTGAAAGGGGCCATGGCCCATTAGTAAGTAGGTTGCATTTAACGCCAGGTTAAACCACAGGGGAGCTTTTGGATACGTCTTGGCAACCAGTGGTATGAATCTCTTTGTCACTTCGCCTTTGTTTGATGCTGTCCATCTGTCCTGCCACAGCTGTAGCAGGTGAGCCACGATTTTATGCTTTTCTGCTTTGCGGTTGTTGTTTGGTTTTAGGGTGAGTCCATAGATTGTAGTGGGTGTTCCCTTAGACAGGTGATACATCAGCCCGCAGCAAGTCACCTCCAGGTCCAGTGGGAGGACTCCTGTCAAGACCTGGAGGGTGTGCGTGCTCACTGTTCTGCATGCACGAGAGATGATGAGCATAATGCTATGCTGGATTGTGTCCAGGTGTCTTTTATTTACTACTGTTCCTGCTTTTTTTACCATATCGGGGATCCGTAGGTAATGGCTGGGATGAAAATTGCTTTGTAGTATAGGGACAGGGTTTTTCTGTTTAATCCCCAGTCCCTGCGTGAGACTCTTGCTATTAATGCTGCGTAATTCCTTAGTTTTTCTTTCAGGTGGATGATGTGAGGAATGAAGGATAAATTACTGTCGACTGTAATTCCTTATTTGTCTTACAAGTTTTATGGTTGCTCCTGC
Organism: Mastigoproctus giganteus; assembly: GCF_048544385.1. Lineage (NCBI taxonomy): Eukaryota > Metazoa > Arthropoda > Arachnida > Uropygi > Thelyphonidae > Mastigoproctus > Mastigoproctus giganteus. Next base: position 29,595,176 of record NC_143585.1, on the reverse strand, counting down.
TATCTTTATTTGCAGTGGTCTGTGGATGTCGAGCACTCCTTTCAGTAGAACAAGTTCGTCTTCGTGGGTGAGATCTTCAACATGTGTAGCTTTGCCCAATCCTGTAACACCTGTATTGCCTGGTTTGCATGAGTCTCCAGGCCCGATTTGGAGTCCGCCTCCACCATCAGGACCAAATCATCAGCAAAGGCCTGGCAGCTCACTTCACCCAAGTCCTGAGCCAGGAAATTGTCAAAGTCAATGTTCCACAGGAGCGGCCCAGGATCAAGCTCTGGGGGCAGCCCCTGTGGACCCATCGAGCAACTTTTCGAAAAGGTGTTACAACCTCAATTCTTCAGTCAGTTAGGTAATCCTTTATACACTTGTAGAGATTTGTTGGGAGCGCTGCCTCCCGGAGCCGGCTGAGGACACTCTGCCACCACAGAGTGTCGCCCCAGCGAAGTCCACTGCGATGACTAGGAAGTACTTCCTGTCGCATTGGGTTGCTTTGAATATAAGGTTTTGGACTGTTCCTATGGTTGATAATCCCGGTTTGAATCCATATTGTTTTGGTGATTTTAGGTTTGCGGCTTTGTAGTGGCTCATAATACTTTTATGCAACAGCCTTTTGTATAGTTTACTCAGTGTAGTCAGTAAAGCTATCGGACGGTAGGAATCCGGTTGTTCCATTGGCTTGTTAGGGTTTTTCAGGATGAGTTTCAGATTTGCGGTTTTCCATGAGGTCGGAAATTTCCCCACTTTAGCATTAGCATTAGTAGAGGCATTTTATGCAAGAAAGCAAGCTTATGCAGCATCAGCCAAAAAAAAAAAAAAAAAAAACCACTTCCACTTCACCCCTCTGTTCGTTCAAAATACCTGTCCAGCTGAGCCTTAAACTTATTTAGGCTATCAACCTCCACCACAAGGGATGGAAGTCTGTTCCACCAACCAACCACCCGCTGGCTAAAGGCAAATTTCCGCACGTCTATCCTACATCTGTCTTTCCTCAATTTGAATTTAGGCCCTCTCAGGTGATTTTTCTGAGCTAGAGGAAGAATCCCATCAGCACTGAGCATGCTTAAACCATTCAAGGCTTTATACACCTCTATCAGATCACCTCGCTGGTGCCTAGTCTCCAGACACTGTAACTTGCAAAACTGAAGCCTTTCTTCGTAAGAGCACCCCTTTGTTCCATTCACTAATCTTGTTGCCCTTCTCTGTACTCGTTCCATCAGCTCTACATCCTTCTTGAAATGAGGCCTCCAGACCTGTATACAGTACTCTAGGTGTGGCCTGACCATCGCCTTATACAATGGAATAATCACCTCCTTATCCCTGCTGGAAAAATTCCTGTATATCATTGACAATACTCCATGAGCTACTCTTGCAGCCCGTCTGCACTGCTCAGAGAACTTCATATCTGCCTGCACAACCACCCCCAAGTCCCTTTCATTCTCTACCACTGTCAGTGTTGTACCACAGAGTTGATACGTTGCTCTGGGGTTGCTGTTTCCCATGTGTAGTACTTTACATTTGTCAATGTTAAACTTCATTTGCCACCTCTCAGCCCATCTGCTCAACCTTTCCAGATCCTGTTGCAGCAGCATAGTGTCAGTAGTGTCCTTGACAACCCTGCCAACCTTTGTATCGTCTGCAAACTTGGACATTAAGCCCGATATACCATCATCAATATCATTTATAAATACAGAAAACAATAATGGACCCAACACTGAGCCCTGAGGGACTCCACTAATAACATCAGTCCACGATGAGCAGTGTCCATTGATTACCACTCTCTGTCTTCTCCCCCTCAACCACCCCTTTATCCATAGCAGCAATTTGCCTCCAATGTCACAATGCTCCAATTTGTGTAGCAGTCTTCCATGTGCAACAGTATCAAAAGCCTTTCTAAGATCCAAGTATATAATATCAAAGTTATTCCCTGCATCCAGTTCTTTTGTGACTGCATCATAGTATCCAATCAAGTTGGTCAGGCAAGACTTCCCCTTAACAAAACCATGCTGTGTCTGAGCTATAACTGAAGTCTTGTCTAAATGATCCTGCAGTGCTTCTTTAACCAGTGCCTCCATTAATTTTCCTGGAACAGAAGTTAAGCTCACAGGTCTATAATTACTTGTGTCAGCCTTTGATCCTCCTTTGTGAATTGGGGTCACATTTGCACATTTCCAGTCTATGGGTACCTCCCCTGAGTCCAAGGAAGCTCTCATAATTATGGCTAAGGGTTTGCTTACTTCCTTTGCTGCCTCCTTTAATATAACTGGATAGATCCTATCCACCCCGGGTGCCTTTCTTGTGTTTATCTTCAACAGTTTCTCCTCCACTTTACTCCCAGTTATTTCAAGATTCTGTAGCTTACTGCTAGAGTTGAATACACCTCTGGCATTCCCCTCGCTGAATAACTCCTCATGCGTGAATGTCGATGCAAAATATTCATTTAGTTTGTTAGCTACCTGAGCAGGATCATCAACACTTGACCCATCAATATCAAGTGGACCAATCTGATTCATCCCCTTCCTTCTAGAGTTTACATAAGTAAAGAACTCTTTGCTGTTTTTCTTTGTATCCCTTGCCAAGGATTTCTCGTAATCTGCCTTCGCCTGCCTAACCTCCTTTGTAACTTGGTTGCATATCAACTTGTATCTATCATAGGCTTCTGTGTCATGTGTTAATTTGTATGTATCCCATGCATTTTTCTTCTCTGCCATATGCCTCATTAGTTCATCTGACATCCATTTTGGCCTAAACCTTGAACAATATTTCTTAGTTGGTATGTAAAGCCTAGTAGCTTCCAAGATAAGTTCTTTGAATGCTTCCCATTTTGAATTTGCTGTTGGTAACATCATCAGTTGGTCCCACTGTATAGAATTTAAATACTGTCTCAGTCCATCGTAGTCGCCTTTACGGAAGCAATAACCCTTCCCTTTACCCCTAATGGTAGTTACCTCTTTGAGTAAATCCCACTTCAGCACACTGTGATCACTGCCACCTAGTGGTTCATTTATCTGCAGATTCTTAATGCATGAAGAATCACTGCTGATAATCAAATCAAGAGTATTACTCCCTCTAGTTGCCTCCCGAACATGCTGATGTAGAAAACAATCATCCAATATATCCACAAAAGCCCTGCTAGTTTGTGAGTAACCAGCCCCCAAAATCCAGTCAATATCTGGGAAATTAAAATCTCCCATTATAAGACACTCTGATTTACTGGCCCACTCTATTTCCCTGTACAGTTCCTTATTATACTCATCAGAGTCATTAGGCCTATAGCACATTCCTACTCTCAATTTTGATCTCCCAATGTTTATGTCACACCAAACTGACTCCACACTGCACTGTCCAGCGATGTCGACTGACTTCACTTCCTTGGTTTTTATGTGTTTCTTAACTAATAGCATAACATCTCCCCCCTTCCTATCCTGTCTATCCTTTCTGTAGACGTTGTACTCCACAAATTGCAGTTCCGCATCCCTTATATCTGTGTGACACCACGTCTCTGATATCCCAACAATATCTGCCTTCGATGTTTTGAGCAATACCTCAAATTCATCAAATTTATTTACTAAACTCCTAGCATTGGTGTACACGCAAGTATACCTGCACCTGTTTCTATTCTTAGCTACCCTAACACAACCCATGTGTTTACTTGTACCGCAATGGCTCCCAGCAGTCTCTGAAATACCATGCATCTTGTTTTTCAGGCTTCTGCTCATTCTAATAGAAGCAGTGCAAGAATCTCTTTCACCTCTGCCAGTGGCTACTGTCAATCTACTGGTCTTTGTCTCCCCCCAAGCTAGCAGTTTTCCGACCCACCTAACACTGCCTCCATAGCATCAGCAAATATTCTTGCACCCTTTCTATTTAAGTGTATCCCATCCCTGTAGAAGCAATCTCTCCTGTTAACAAGTACAGTCCAGGCTGAAAAAAATTCTACCCCTTGAGCCTTGCACAATCTTTCCAGGGCCGAATTGATCGACAAGGCTCTCATCATATACTCCCTCCTATCGTGTCTGGGCAGAATTGCAGACACTTTCAAATTCAACCCTAATTCTCGGCTTTTGTTCAACAGTGACCTGTACTTGTTAAGTAATTCTGACGGTCTCCTACTCTTAATATTATTAGTGCCAACGTGTACAACTATATCACCTTTTGTGCCCTTAAAAGATGATATTCGCTCTACAACGTCATCAACCTTTGCCCCTGGCAGACATACCCTGGTCCTGTTCCACCTATCTTTTTTACAAAGCATGTTCCCCGTTTCCCTGACAATAGAGTCACCAACAACTACTAGTTCCTTCGGGACCAGCGCATTCTGCCTTGGGGGTTGTCTCTGTGTCACGCGATGCCCAAGTGCAAGCTCTGGCGTTGATGTGGGCAGCTGAGAGCTTGATGGGCCCCTAAATTTAGTTTCTTCGAGGGCATCCACCTTGTCCTTCAAGCTCTCATATAGGCCCATAAGAACGCCGAGTTGTTGCCTGATATCGATACACTCCTTGCATCGCGCACACACAAAGACATCCCCCTTGGCAGTATCATGTCCCGTACCCGATTGCTCTGCAAACATCAAGTAAACAGTGCATTTTATAAGGCTGTGAGTCAGAGGACAACTGCCCCCCTCAGTTCTGCTCTGAGCCACAGCACTTCCATTAGCTTGAGCCTTTTGCTTTGCTGCTCTGGTCTGAGTCATGATTCTATTAATTTATTAATTAATTATGTTATGTTATTAATTATATTACGTTTGTAATCTAAGTCGTTATATGTATTTATTTAAACGTACAATTTAACTGCTAACGAAGTTCAACTAACGCTATCTAGTACGGTATATAACCTACGGTATATCTATTACGGTATCACAATGGCGGGAAAGTTACTAACGGTAGCGGTAGTTACGAACACGTGGAAACCCTTACCGATACTTTTACAAGGCAGAGTATAGAATAAATACACCAAATTAATCAAAAAATCACAAAATAATGTTATACTACTAAATTTAAATCAAAAGTTTTAGAAAAACAATAATTTCAAATCAATAAATAAGAAAAATCCACTTAGCGGCTTGGAACACGACCGTCACTAGTAGCCTCGTCAGCAGACTCGAGGCTACTAGTGCCTCGTCAGCAGACTTGCAGGCAGCAATTTAGAAGTTTGAGCAGGAGGCCAGGTATGTGTTCCACAGCCTTTTTGATCAGCTCTGGCTCCAGAAGGTCCAGTTACAGGCATTTCCTATTTCACATCTGTGCCGCAGCATTTTGTAGCTCCTCCATGGTGAAGGGCAGCTGCATTTGTTGCGATGTGTGTGCCTCGTTCGCTTGGGAGTTTTTTTCCTGCTTGTCACTGAGGATGTCTGGGGGTTCTAGAATGATTGTATTTAGAATGTTATTAATTGAATCATTCCATGTTTTAGTGAGGGATCCTTGAGGCGTTTTGTTGCCATTGTTATTTTTCCCCCAGGGAGCTTATTTGTGGTTATTTTGTATACCACCCCCCCAGGGTCCTCATTTCCGGTCGCAGAGACTAGTCGCTCCCAGGAGGCTTTCTTATTTTTCTTTATTTTTTTCAGTGTAGGTATTACGTAGCTGTTGGTATTGATGTCTTAGATAAGCTACCTCTGCCGGTGGCCAGGTTCTCTGCACTTTCTGCTATTCTTTTCTCTTTATTTGAACTTGCTTTCGTAGTCTTTAACTCCGGGGTTCACCATGGCATGGCTCCTACAGAGGGTGTCTTCCTTTTCATCGCCATTTCTGCTGCAGTGGTTATGATATGGGTGACTTTCTCCTGCAATCCTGTCACTTCCTCCTGTGCTTGTGCTTTGCGGATCAATTGTTCTCGAAAGAGCTCCCAGTTTGCCTTTTTGATGGCGAACCTGCTCGCCATGTATTTGCCATTTGTTGGTCTTGGCATCGTTCTCTTGATATTGAAGGTGATTGTGCAGTGATCTGATGTGGTCCATGTGTTTTGCACAGTCCAATCGGTCACATGAGCTTCTATGTTTCTTGTGTTTAGCGTGATGTCTATGGTTGATTCCCATAGGGTGTTGCAGTATGTCGGTAGATTGAAGGGTTGATTCTTTACAATGAAGATAGAATTTGCTAGGAACTCCTCAAGCCACTGTCCATTCCTGGTACCCCGTTTGCCCGGTGTGCCAGACAGAGGAGTGGCAGTTTACATCGCTGCCGATTATGACTCTTTGTCCTGCTAGGGTTTCTTGCACCGTTTGTAGGTAAGTGATAGCGAAATCTATTTCTATTTCGGGTCTGCAGTACAGCAAGATCATATACAGGCTGCCAACAGAGGTAATAATATGAGCACATGCTGCCCACGGCATGCAGAGTTGTGGTATTTTTGTTGTGGTTATCTCCGGGTTCCGTACTACCGCCGCCGCCCTCGGAATGTCTTCGTTGCATTGTACAATTTTATATCGGAGTGGGTATCCCCTGACTTGCCCTGTGTGAGAGTAGGGCTCCTGTATCAGGATAACATCTGCGCTAGCCTCATCAGTGCTTTGCTGTACTTGGTCGGCCACTGCGCGTTTATTTGGTGCACCACTAAGATTCCGTTATTAAATTTCTTATGGTGTATCCCCATAATTGATTTGTGACTGGAATGAACTCTTAGTTTTCTGGTAGGTTGGGCAGTTTGTGTCATGTGTGGAATGGGCATGACTAACCTCAGGGATTTGCAGTTGGTGCAGATGGGATCTTTTTCTTTCTTTGGGCAGCTGCTGTAATTGTGGCCCATTTCAGAGCAGTGGCCACATGTTGCTTCTTTTTGGGTGCAGGTGTGTGTTGTGTGGCTGTACTTGCAGCATCGGAAGCACCTTGGTACATCCACACGTTCTCTAAATCTATGACTGCTCCACTCTATGAATATGGTGTTTTGCATTCATAGGATCGGCCATGCTTCGGGGGCCAGCTCTACCACCCAGTTCCAGTTTCCACTATTTCTAGATTTTGTTCTGTACTTGGGTATAATCAGCTGTTTTTCATCCTTGTCAGGTAATTCGTTTAGGAGGTTTCCCCTGTATATCTCTTCCCTTACACTTTCAGATGTCATATCCTGGTCAATATCAAAATTGATTACAGATGGCCCTTTTCTTTTGGGGGCCTCCGTGGTAAGGCCTAGGGTGAAGATCTTGGGGTTTGTTATTATCTGCTGTGCTTCTTCTTTGGTTGCCGTTTCAATAACTATTCCGGGGTTCCTGGTTTTTCGGACAGCTTTGATTCTAGTAGCGCCAAAGTCCTCTTTCAAGTTCTCTGTGACTTTCTTCTTTATTTCCTCACTGGTGGATTTTTCATTGCCTACTGGTCGTACAATCACCATGTTGGGTGAGAACCCTTCTGCTCACCATGCTGTGAGCAGAAGGGTTTTTCTTTGGACTGGTTGACTTTTGGTCTGTAAATTTGTAGGTTTCCTCAGCGTTTCTGCGCAAGTGGGTGCCCACTGTGGCATTTGTTTTGCCCCACATTCCATGTAGGCCTCCAATTTGGCCTTATTTGTTACCGCTTCTACATGGACCTTCTGTAGAACTTGGTCCAGATGGTCCCAATTTCTCCTCTGAGGGCAGTGGTTATTCTGCTAGAGGATTCCATGAACTTGTTTTCGAGCTGCACCTGGAGGACCAGCATCTGGTCCAGAACAGAACCCTCGGGCAGTGTAGGGTCCATGGGGGGGGCTCCGCATTTTTCGGTGCATCGTTGGCATCCCATTTGTCCTCTGTAATGTCATTCTGTGTGGCAGCTACTTCATTTGTCTCCTTTTGCTCGGATTACGAGCGTGTTTTCTTTTCTGATTTCATGGCAGTCATTTTCCAATTTTTTCCTTTGGTCAGGGGGACTCCTGAGCGGGGCTCTCTGTCTCTTCTTGGTTTTCTATCAATATTGAGTCATTATTTTGATCTTGTTCCACGGCGACGGTAGTTCTGTCCAATTTTCTCTCCATTTTGTTGGTATTCCGGATTTTTGGGCATGCTCGTTGAAAGTAGGGCTCCAAGAGCTGTCGATGGACCCCTAACCACAAGTCCATAGGTTTATCATGTGTCTTGCAACTGTTAATTGCAAGTTTAAGTTCTCCCCTTGGTCACATGGTGGGGGAGGAAACAGCCAAGTGCTAAAGTGCACCCAGAGCGATGGGATTAGTTTCCTGTGGTGTTTTCGGGGAACACCGAAGACAATGGTGACATCATGATTTCAATGTGTTGCACGAGTAAGAAGTTCGTGCGTCACCATGGAAAGTTTATGGGAGGGGGGAATCACAAAAGCCATGATTTCCTCTGTAATATTGCTTTAAACACAGTCCAGAAATATTGGAACGTTGTTTCTGTACAAGTTAACACAGGGGGGTAATCACTATGAGGGCAACCTCCCCAGTCAATGGCCAGATACCAGCGTGCCAGCCATGTTATGTTATATTGGTCGGCTCTCTATTTCCCTGCTGTCAGCTACATGGTGACCAGTGCAGTCTAGCAACAAAGGAAACAGATAAATGACGCTGGGATCTAATTAAATACCTGGTAGAATGCAAAACATTTCTCACCAAGGGACTCCTGTACTGTATATCTTCTTGAGAGAACACTGTAGAACATAAACTGTAGTTTAAAAACATTTTTTACACAAAAATCACAGAGCAATATATCGTACGTCCAAACACAACGGCGGCCATATTGGCACCTTTTAAATGCATATAAGGTATGTTCGTGTCAGACGGCACCTGGGATTTCTCCCATCTCCGCATAGTGGATTCATCTATTCTGGTGATGCTGTACAATTTAAAAAGACAGCAACTTTGACAATGGTATTTGCCTCTAAGCCAAACATAAGCACAAGTCATAGTGATAACTACTTGTCACTTGATCTTTGGTGAGAGTAGAAAGTCTCTCTATGTTCGAAATTGAACACAGGAGCATATGATACTTGATTTGAACTTTAAAGGACATCAGGGTGGTAAACAACAAAGAATATTTAATTTGAACCATGCCTACAGCAATGTTATTAATTTCAATAAAATGAGAGCATGAACTTCTGGTTTTGACAATTAACATCAATATAATTGAGACAACAGAAAAAAAAAAAGAAAAAAAGTTCTTGTTTATACTCCAGCATGACCACCAGGTCAGTGGAGTTTACAATAAATCATCGATATAAATGTTAATCTATTTAGCAGTCACAGGTTGGAACCCCAGTCCATTCAAAGAGCACATGCTACTGCACTCACACTCCTGACCACTCAGCTATGTCAAACATAGTGTTACTCAGAAATAAGAGATAATGAGTTTGCTATGATATATGATATTTATAATGTATTTAGGAAGGATAGATAGCAGAGAAGGGGGGGGAAAGACAAGTTATTTGTCGAAACTAGCCTGTGTATATCAAAAGTGCTCCAGATTTGGAACTAGCACATGCTAGGATTGAGCCCATATAGTGTGAGTTAGTGGGAAGCAGAGAAAAAACGAGTGCAGGAATCTGCTACAGATCAGAAGAGTGTGAAGAGTATGATGAGAACTTTTGTAAGCAGTTGGAACAGGCAAATAAATATGAGGATTTTAACCTGCCCCTTATTGACTGGAACTACTGGGAGGCTACCTCACAATGGGGTTCAAAATTTTTAATCAAGCAGATAACTACTATCTACATCAGCATGTTAAGGAAGATACCAGGAGCAAGAATATTCTGGCCCTGATTATTATCCATGGATAGACACCAGTGGTATAACAACTGACTACCCAGTTATGAAGTTCTTATACCCTTCATCAGTGGGCTGGTATCTACCCACCCATAATGAAGGGCCAAATAGCCCTGAAATGGCCATTCAGGTGGTGGTCTCTACTGAGAATAAATAACAACATTTTCTCTCTAATGGGAAAGCATTACTTATTTGAAGTAGTACAATGACAGGCAACTCATTGTGAAGGTATTCACAATATGAGTTGCCTGTCATTGTATTGAGTTGTAATGAAAATAATGCCATTTCACTAACTTTGGTGATTTACAACATACAGAATGATGCATTGCACTAATTTGTATGTCTAGTAAATTCCATGGTCTGAGGCTTTAGCTCTAAATTTTATTTTAGTTAAAAATTACAACTAAGTGACACAATTATATTAATTTTTTTAATCTGAAAAAATTTAATTTTTAAAATAACAAAATTATTATTTAAAAATTGTTTTGAATGCCTATTTTTTAAAATTTTACTGAAATTGGCAATGGTGAATTTGGTATCATTAAACATATGACATGATTTTTTTTTTTTTTTTTTACTGGTTAGTAATGTATTGTCTGTAAATGGGAAAATTCTGTAGGCAAGATCAGAGTATATACTAAGCAGGGCATTTGTTCTGTGTGAAAAGGTTTTATCAAACTGGAAATTCTAATACAGTGCAGTGCAAGTTTAAAGTAAGATTTGGATGCAGAAAAGACCCAGAAAGATCAACAATTTCAAAGTTAGTGCAAAAGTTTGATTAGTCTGGTTTTGAAACAGACAATAAAAAGTGTGTTATTGACAGAAAGAAGTCTATGAGGATACCCAAAAATATTATTATTATTAGCCATATGGTGCAAGGAAGCCTGAGGCTTATGCTGCACCAGCCAAAAAAAAAAAAAAAAAAAAAAATTCTGAATTACCCTGAGAGAAAGAGAACTAGAAGGAAATCAGAAGAATGATGATATCCAGCTTAGGACCCTGGGTGTACCAAGCCCATATTCACCAGATGTGAGCCCCTGGAGTTAAAGGTATAGAGAAAGCAATTTTTCATAGCACAAAGGAATCTGTAACAATTGTCAAAACAGGTAAGTTTAAAACAACCATCCATTTCTGTGGATATTCCTGAAGGATAATACCTACAGGTATAATCCACATCCTATTGAAGAATTAAGAGGTTGTTCACAGCTGATAAAGGAGCACTAGCTGTAGCTATGGTAAACTTCAATGAATGTCTTCTAATGACCTTGAATACATGAGTATCACGTACTGAATGTTTTTGCTTGAATGATAAATCACATCTTAGGCATTTAGTGACACTAACCTCACAAATTCTAGCATAATACATAAAAAATAAGCATTCAAGACTGTTGTATCTTTTATCGATGACATGGTATAAGTAAAACCATCTATATTTTCAAATAATATATATATAGTAAATCAGCACAAATGTTAACATGAGATTGTATAATGTGCTTCTGAAACACACTTATTTTTTATTTTTTTATAAAAACCTCAATCACAAAAGGTATTAAAACCTATAGTACTTAATACTGTGCATGGGTTAAAGGTTCAGAAGAGAGGGTATTGTTGATGTTAGTCTTATGGGTATGGATAGCACACAATCCTGGAAGAAAAAACATTTGAATTTTTAATTATCTAATTTAATCTAATATTATTTAATCAATGTAAATAAAAATTCCCATTCTTCAATTTTAAAGTAACTAAAAATTTCTTCCAAAACAATACTGAGAGAAAGATACTGATTAATTCAATTATAACAGGAAATGTCAAGTTTCAAAACTTGAAATATTACAACTATACAAAAAGTTGCCACTCACCTATTTCTAGCTTTAGTACTTTCAGCAGGCCTCCATCTCCACCACATGCAATGTATCCATGTTCTTTGTTCCATGCTAAACTTCGAACAGTTGTGTTGTTGGGTATGGCAATCTACATGGATAAGAAGGCAAAAATGAAAGAACAAAACAATACCGATTTACAATGATTTTCAAAACCTCCTGATTAACCACAACTTTATTATTGTATAAGCAGTTCCCTTACACTTATAACAAAAAATAATTCACTTGCCATCCAGTTATTGGTTGTATCTACCATGGATTGTATATTTGTAGTATACTACAGTCAGAAATGTAACCAAGAATTTTGACACCTACGGCCAAATACCAGAAATGCAACTTCGTTTTCATAAATGTAATTAAATTATAATATAAAATTATTATCTATTAAATTATCCATATCTATGAAATTTTTATATAAAAGTGACAGGTTTTTATAATTGATTATAATAATCATTGTCATATTTTAAAAATAAATTATACATCAATTATTCTAAGTCTTTAACTCCATTCAGTGATAGTGGACAGGGCCACCAATCATACCCTAGTTTGCTTCTCTACAAGCCCAATCTGCTATATATCGAATTTCAAGGCTTACCATAAATCATAGCTGTTTAGTTTCTTTAGTAATCTTAACTGTATACTAGGGTAGATAAATGAACACCATAACTTGGTGACATATTATTCCTGCCTTGCAAGGAATTTTTCAACTTAATATTAATAAAACACAAAAAAACTAACACTTCCCATATCACCTGCCCACACTTCTAACAGTTTGTCCAGTTCTTGCTTGAATTTATCCAAACTACCCACCTCTACAACACCAGATGGAAGTTTGTTCCAACAATTGAACACTCACTAGCTGAAGGCAAATTTCTACACATCTACCCTAAATTCCTCATTTTGAATTTATGCCTCCTCATGTGTGTAATCTGGGCAAGAGAGGAGATTCCATCAGCACTAAGCTTACTCAATCTATTCAAAGCCTTAAACACCTCAATCAGATCTTCTCACAAGTGCCTAGTCTCCAGGTGTCGCAGTCTGCAGAACTGAAACCTTTCTTGGTAAGAGTAGCCTTTTGTTCCTCTCACTAATCTCATTGCTCTTCTGTGTACCCATTCCAAAAGACTGACATCCTTAATAAAATGAGGCCAACAGACCTGAGCAGTACTCAGAATGGGGCCTGACCATTGCCTTATCAACAGAATAATCACCTTCTCATCCCTGTTAAAAAAACTTCCTGTATATCACTGACAACACCTCATGAACTATCCTGGCACACTGTCTACACTGCTCGAGAACTTCATATCTGACTTTACAATACCCCAAGTTCTTTTGAATTCTCCATTACCCTGAGTGTGGTATCATACAGTTAGTATGTTAATCAGGGATTACTACTCCCCATATAACGTACTTTACATCTGTTGATATTAAACTTTGATTGCCACTTCTCAGCCTATCTACCTAATTTGTCTAGATCTTGTAGCAGTAGCATACCCTGATTCTGAAAATCTATAGCAATATACAGGGTTGTTAAAATTAAAGTATCCCTATGTAGAGGGCTCTGGAGCAAGTTCTAAGGCTCATACTGAAGAGAAATTTGGACAACAGGTACAATAAAGAATGCGCTTGTCATTTATTGGAAAAAAAAAATTAGTTACAAAATTTGTCACTATATGGCAATACAAATCACTTAAACAGTGCTACAATTGTTCAACGTGTCCTCCATTTTGGGCAACAACAGTTTCCATTCAAAGAACAGCATTTTCTATAGCAGAAAGTAACATGTCAACTGGAACAGCCGGCACATGAAATCTAATGCTGTCCTTCAGATCTGCCAGAGTTTGACATCCTTCCCAATACACCTGGTTCTTCAAAAAAAACCGCAACCAAAAGTCACATGGGTGAGGGCCAGTGATTGGGGTGGCCAAGATGTCTGGAAACAATGGCTGATGACCCATTCATCTGTAAAGTGTTGCCTTAGCAATCTTTGGACACAACGGTGGATGTGGGATGATGCACCATCTTGCATGAATATGGTATGCTGAAGGAACACACGTTGTTGCAGCTCTGGTATTGCGAAATTTGCCAACATTTCATAATATCACTGTCCGTTGATGGAACAGGTGCGGGGTCCAGTCGGTGTTATCTGTTCAAAAATTATAGTCCAATCATGAGTGTGGCCGTGACAGTGAAATCCACATTCATGATTTCACTGTCACTTTTGGAGAATGCAACGGGAACTCTTGGATAACTCAAGAGTTTTCTGTTGCCCAAATGCGACAGTTGTCCATTTAAGCAGAAGTGGGCTTCATCACTCCAAAGGATGTTCCATAGCCAAGTGATATCCACTGTCATTCGTGCCAGAAACTGAAGTGTGTATGTGAAACAAATATCTGCATCACCGTGCTTTAGTGTGTGTATCTTGTAAGGATAGTACCACAACACCTTATGCATTACTAGCCTTACAGTGGAATACGTGATGTTCACTTCACAAGAAACAGCTGGCACACTTGGCACTACCACATGGAGATTGACTTGATAAATCCACAACAGCCATAGCCACATCTTCAACACGAGAGGAGTCCACTTGTTTTCGACCTCTACCTGGCTGAACACCAAGATGTCCTGTCACTTCAAATTTCACAATCATTTTGCGGACAGCACAAACAGTCATAGGTCCACGCCTTATACGCTTCTGATGCCGGAATTCTCTGACAGCTGCATTGTTACTGTTCTGATAGTACAGCTTCGCTAATTCAAGTGCCTTTTCCTGCAATGTTGTTGTCACTGCTGCTGTAGTACAGGAAAAATCTACTGTATGATTTTGAAGAGAGTGCTTTGCTTTTATACAGTACAGTAGAGCTGAGTAGTGGCACTGTGGCAACAACTTACGATTATCCAACTAATGTAAGTTATTTACATAATCGTAACTAAGATAGTTATGCACCATACAGTGACAAATTTTGTAATTAATTTTTTTTTCCAATAAATGACGAGCGCATTCTTTATTGTACCTGTTGTTCAAATTTCTCTTCAGTACAAGCCTCATAACTCGCTCCAGAGCCCTCTACATAGGGATACTTTAATTTTAATAACTCTGTACATATCTATCAATGTGTATCATCTCATCCATACTTAGCAATATATTATCATTACCCTGAAAACCTATAGCAATACAATATCAGATTATGGAAGATGATTTATCTTCATGAATTCCCTGGTTTTTACCCTTCTCACAAAAAAAAAAAAAAAAAGACAAATCATCATTGAGACCAAACCACAAGGATAGGACAAAATGGCCAGGAAAAAAAAAAAAAAGGGGGAGGGGCCTTCAGTCATCTTTTAATCCTTGGGTTACAAGAATATAATAAAAAAAAATTTTACTCCTAAGATAGTTTATATTCACAGAAAAGAATAGCTAGTCTATTCTTGCAAAAAAAAAAAAAAAAAAAAAATCTCTGCTTTAAAACAACTAGAGCCCTTTTTTATTATAAAGTTGTTATTTTCAGTTGTTTGTTTGTTATTTGGTTTTTAGGAGTATTAGCAACTAAGGCCATATTGCTCGGGGATATGCGGTGTTCATTCCCTGACCTTTCCGCATCTTCCGTATTTGGTGGTGACAGGCTCGAACCCTTGTCTAATAAAGAAGCGTGTGCTATGCACTGCTGCTCCTTCCCACCTGGCTACGGAGGCACCTTTATTTTCAGTAATAAAAGCATTTAAGAAAAATTTTAGAGCAGAAAACAAAAAAAGAAGAAGAATGAAAACACATTTTTGAATAAATTGCTTGGCAATTTTTAATATACTATAAATTTATAGATGCTCCTATCGGTGTGTCCTTAAATAAAATATTTATGAGCTCCATTGTATAAGAGAACAGAAATTCTAGAGCCACGATAAACTAGAGGGAAAGGAGCTAAAGTGATTCAAGACAAAAAAAGAGATGTTATGATTCAATTTAGCATTAGCATTATTAGCATTAGTAGAGGTATATGATGCAAGAAAGCAAGCTTATGCAGCATCAGCCAAAAAAAAAAAAAAAAAACCAAAAAAACACACTTCCATTTCACCCCTCCATTTGTTCGAAATTCCTGTCTAGCTGAGCCTTAAATTTATTTAGGCTATCAACTTCCACAACAAGGGATGGAAGTTTGTTCCACCAACCAACTACCCGCTGGCTAAAGGCAAATTTCCGCACATCTATCCTACATCTGTCTTTGCTCGATTTGAATTTATGCCCTCTCAGGTGATTATTCTAAGCAAGAGGAAGAATCCAATCAGCATTGAGCATGCTCAAACCGTTCAAGACTTTATACACCTCAATCAGATTGCCTCACAGGCACAATCAGATCACCTCGCAGAGCGTCTAGTCTCCAGACACTGTAATTTGCAAAACTTAAGCCTTTATTCGTAAGAGCAACCCTTTGTTCCATTCACTAATCTTGTTGCTCTTCTCTGTACTTGTTCCAGCAGCTCTACATCCTTCTTGAAATGAGTCCTCCAGAACTGTATACAGTACTCAAGGTGTGGTCTGACTATTGCCTTATACAAGGGAATAATCACCTCCTTATCCCTGCTAGAAAAATTCCTAGCAGGGATAAGGAGGTATATCATTGACAAGACACCATGAGCGAATATCATCTTTTAAGGGCACAAAAGGTGATATAGTTGTACACGTTGGCACTAATAATATTAAGAGTAGGAGACCGGAAGAATTACTTAACAAGTACAGGTCACTGTTGAACAAAAGCCGAGAATTAGGTTTGAATTTGAAAGTGTCTGCAATTCTGCACAGACACGATAGGAGGAGTATATGATGAGAGCCTTGTCGATCAATTCGGCCCTGGAAAGATTGTGCAAGGCTCAAGGGGTAGAATTTTTTTCAGCAGAATTCTTTCAGTCTGTACTTGTTAACAGGAGAGATTGCTTCCACAGGGATGGGATACACTTAAATAGAAAGGGTGCAAGAATATTTGCTGATGCTATCGAGGCAGTGTTAGGTGGGTCGGAAAACTGCTAGTTTGGGGGGAGACAAAGACCAATAGATTGACAGTAGCCACTGGCAGAGGTGAAAGAGATTCTTGCACTGCTTCTATTAGAATGAGCAGAAGCCTGAAAAACAAGATGCATGGTATTTCCGAGACTGCTGGGAGCCATTGCGGTACAAGTAACCACATGGGTTGTGTTAGGGTAGCTAAGAATAGAAACAGGTGCAGGTATACTTGCGTGTACACCAATGCTAGGAGTTTAGTAAATAAATTTGATGAATTTGAGGTATTGCTCAAAACATCAAAGGCAGATATTGTTGGGATAACAGAGACGTGGTGTCACACAGATATAAGGGATGCAGAACTGGAATTTGGGGAGTACAACGTCTACAGAAAGGATAGACAGGATAGGAAGGGGGGGAGGGGTTATGCTTTTAGTTAAGAAACACATAAAAACCAAGGAAGTGAAGCCAGTCGACATCGCTGGACAGTGCAGTGTTGAGTCAGTTTGGTGTGACATAAGCATTGGGAGATCAAAATTGAGAGTAGGAGTGTGCTATAGGCCTAATGACTCTGATGAGTATAATAAGAAACTGTACAGGGAAATAGAGTGGGCCAGTAAATCATAGAGTCTTATAATGGGAGATTTTAATTTCCCAGATATTGACTGGAATTTGGGGGCTGGTCACTCACACACTAGCAGGGCTTTTGTGGATTTATTGGATGATTGTTTTCTACATCAGCATGTTTGGGAGGCAACTAGAGGGAGTAATACTCTTGATTTGATTATCAGCAGTGATTCTTCATGCATTAAGAATCTGTAGATAAATGAACCACTAGGTGGCAGTGATCACAGTGTGCTGAAGTGGGATTTACTCAAAGAGGTAACTACCATTAGGGGTAAAGGGAAAGGTTATTGCTTCCGTAAAGGCGACTACGATGGACTGAGACAGTATTTAAATTCTATACAGTGGGACCAACTGATGATGTTACCAACAGCAAATTCAAAATGGGAAGCATTCAAAGAACTTATCTTGGAAGCTACTAGGCTTTACATACCAACTAAGAAATATTGTTCAAGGTTTAGGCCAAAATGGATGTCAGATGAACTAATGCTCAGAATAATCACCTGAGAGGGCATAAATTCAAATTGAGGAAGGACGGATGTCGGATAGATGTGCGGAAATTTGCCTTTAGCCAGCGGGCAGTTGGTTTGTGAAATAGACTCCTATCGCTTGTTGTTGAAGTTGATAGCCTAAACAAATTTAAGGCTCAGCTGGACAGGTATTTCGAACGAACGGAGGGGTGAAATGGGATTAGTGGTTGTTTTTTTTTTTTGGCTGATGCTGAATAAGCTTGCTTTCTTGCATCATATGCCTCTACTAATGCTAATGCGGCATATGGCAGAGAAGAAAAATGCATGGGATACTTACAAATTAACACATGACACAGAAGCCTATGATAGATACAAGTTGATATGCAACCAAGTTACAAAGGAGGTTAGGCAGGCGAAGGCAGATTACGAGAAATCCTTGGCAAGGGATGCAACTGACTTGATGCACTTGATATTGATGGGTCAACTGTTGATGATCCTGCTCAGGTAGCTAACAAACTAAATGAATATTTTGCATCGACATTCACACATGAGAAGTTATTCAGCGAGGGGAATGCCAGAGGTGTATTCAACTATAGCAGTAAGCTACAGAATCTTGAAATAACTGGGAGTAAAGTGGAGGAGAAACTGTTGAAGATAAACACAAGAAAGGCACCAGGGGCGGATGGAATCTATCCAGTTATATTAAAGGAGGCAGCAAAGGAAGTAAGCAAACCCTTAGCCATAATTATGAGAGCTTCCTTGGACTCAGGAAAGGTACCCATAGACTGGAAATGTGATCCCAATTGACAAAGGAGGATCAAAGGCTGACACAAGTAATTATAGACCTGTGAGCTTAACTTCTGTTCCAGGAAAATTAATGGAGGCACTGGTTAAAGAAGCACTGCAGGATCATTTAGACAAGACGTCAGTTATAGCTCAGATACAGCATGGTTTTGTTAAGGGGAAGTCTTGCCTGACCAATTTGATTAGATACTATGATGCAGTCACAAAAGAACTGGATGCAGCGAATAGCTTTGATATTATATACTTGGATCTTAGAAAGGCTTTTGATACTGTTGCACATGGAAGACTGCTACACAAATTGGAGCAGTGTGACATAAGTTCAACCTTGACAAATGCAAAGTACTGCATATGGGTAGAAGTAACCCCAGAGAAACGTACCAACTGTGTGGTACTACACTTAAGGTGGTAGAAAATGAAAAAGACCTGGGAGTAATTGTGCAGTCAGATATGAAGTTTTCTGAGCAGTGCAGACAGGCTGCTAGGGCGGGTCATGGGGTTTTGTCAATGATATATAGGAATTTTGCTAGCAGGGAAAAGGAGGTGATTGTCCCTCTGTATAAGGCAATGGTCAGGCCACGCCTTGAGTACTGCGTACAGGTCTGGAGGCCTCATTTTAGGAAGGATGTAGATTTGTTTGAGCGTGTACAGAGAAGAGCAACACGATTGGTGAGGGGAATGAAGGGATTCTCTTACCAAGAGAGGCTTAAGTTCTGCAAATTGCAGTGGCTGGAGACTAGGCACCTGCGCGGTGATCTGATTGAGGTCTATAAGGCCTTGAATGGGTTGAGCACGCTGAATTCTGATGGGATCCTTCCACTTGTTCAGATTACCAACCTACGGGGACATAAGTTCAAATTAAGAAAGGACAGATGTAGAATAGATGTGCGGAAATTTGCCTTTAGCCAGCGGGTGGTTAATTGCTGGAACAAACTTCCATCTGTCGTTGTGGAAGTTGATAGGTTAAATAAATTTAAGGAGGAGCTGGACAGGCATTTGGAGGGAATGGTGTGATTTTTTTTTTTTTTTTTTTTTTTGGCTGATGCTGCATAAGCTCCTACACTTGCTTTCTTGCATCATGTGCCACTACTACTACTACTACTACATTGGAGGCAAATTGCTGCTATGGATAAAGGGGTGGTTGAGGGGGAGAAGACAGAGAGTGGTAATAAATGGACACTGCTCATCGTGGACTAATGTTATTAGTGGAGTCCCTCAGGGCTCAGTGTTGGGTCCATTATTGTTTTCTGTATTTATAAATGATATTGATGATGGTATATCAAGCTTAATGTCCAAGTTTGCAGACGATACAAAGGTTGGCAGGGTTGTCAAGGACACTACTGACACTATGCTGCTGCAACAGGATCTGGAAAGGTTGAGCAGATGGGCTGAGAGGTGGCAAATGAAGTTTGACATTGACAAATGTAAAGTACTACACATGGGAAACAGCAACCCCAGAGCAACGTATCAACTCTGTGGTACTACACTGACAGTGGTAGAGAATGAAAGGGACTTGGGGGTGGTTGTGCAGGCAGATATGAAGTTCTCTGAGCAGTGCAGACGGGCTGCAAGAGTAGCTCATGGAGTATTGTCAATGATATACAGGAATTTTTCCAGCAGGGATAAGGAGGTGATTATTCCCTTGTATAAGGCAATGGTCAGGCCACACCTGGAGTACTCTATACAGGTCTGGAGGCCTCATTTCAAGAAGGATGTAGAGCTGCTGGAACGAGTACAGAGAAGGGCAACAAGATTAGTGAATGGAACAAAGGGGTGCTCTTACGAAGAAAAGCTTAAGTTTTGCAAATTACAGTGTCTGGGGACTAGGCACCAGCGAGGTGATCTGATAGAGGTGTATAAAGCCTTTAATGGTTTAAGCATGCTCAATGCTGATGGGATTCTTCCTCTAGCTCAGAAAAATCACCTGAGAGGGCATAAATTCAAATTGAGGAAAGACAGATGTAGGATAGACGTGCGGAAATTTGCCTTTAGCCAGCGGGTGGTTGGTTGGTGGAACAGACTTCCATCCCTTGTAGTGGAGGTTGATAGCCTAAATAAGTTTAAGGCTCAGCTGGACAGGTATTTTGAACGAACAGAGGGGTGAAGTGGAAGTGAGTTTTTTTTTTGGCTGATGCTGCATAAGCTTGCTTTCTTGCATCAAATGCCTCTACTAATGGTAATGCTACTCTTGCAGCCCGTCTTCACTACTCAAAAAACTTCATATCTGCCTGCACAATTACCCCCAGGTCCTTTTCATTCTCTACCACTGTCAGTGTAGTACCACAGACATGAAATTTTCCATGCAGAAAAGGAAGGTAGGAATGCACATGGTATCCTGCCTAGAATTTATAGGGCCTTTGTTATTATAGAGAAAGATGTCATTATCCCTCTTCACAAGGCAATGGTTAGACTGAATTTGGAATATTATATTCAAATCTGGAGATCACACCTAAAAAAAGATATTGACCTTCTAGAGAAGGTTCAGAAAAGGGTAACCAGATGGGTACGAGTGTAAAGATGTGCATATGATGAATGGCTTAGGTGTGGACTGCAAAGTCTGACAACTAGACATCTAATTGAAGTATATAAGGCACTGAAGGGATTGAGTAAAACGAATGAGGGTGGTCTGTTCTTCCTTGGGAGAGGTGATACACAAACCAGGAACACAAATATAAAATCTCAGGGAATAACAGAATATTGGATCTCAAGTTCACCTATGAGTAGCGAGTCCTTGAATATTGAAGTTGGGATTTTTTATTGTGGAAACAAACTTCCATATAGTGCTGTAGAAGTGAGTAATTTGAATAAATTCAAGGAAGAACTACATAAACTATTAGAGGATATGGAAAGGTTTTTTTTTTTTTTTTTTTACTGATGCTGTACAAGCAAGCTTGATTTCTCACATTGTCTGTTAATGCTAATTCTCAACTTACAATCCATGCATGGTATATTATTATTAGCCATATGATGCAAGGACGCCTGAGGCTTATGCTGCACCAGTCAAAAAAATTTTTTTGAGTTACATTGAGGGAAAGAGGAATTGCCAAGAAAGAGAAAGATGATGATATCCACCTCAGGACCCTGGGTTTGCCAAGCCCATACTCACCAGATGAGAGTCCCATATAGGTTCTAATACCTTTAATGCTTGGGGTTTCCATAAAAAAATAAGTCACCTCCCAAAGTGGCGGAGGCAGTGAGTCAAAATAAGTTTAAAGCAGAATTGGTTGATTAATTTTATTATTCAACTAATTATTTCATTTCTGCCTTATTATTTCATTCCAGGGGCTCACATCTGGTGAGTATGGGCTCGGCACACCCAGGATCCTGAGCTGGATATCATCATCATTCTCTTGTTTAGTGATTCCCTTTTATTTATTTCGCTCTCTCTCTCTCTCTCTCTCGGGGTAGTTCAGAATTTTTTTTTGCTGGTGCGGCATAAGCCTCAGGCTTCCTTGCACCATATGGCATAATAATAATAATTTCATTTGAATTAATTATTATATTTATTTTTTGGCTTATGCAGAAAAGTTCTCTTCCATGCATCATTTGGTCTTACTAACAACTCCAAGTATTATCAAACAGTTAGAATTTTTGGGGGATTTTTTCCTAAACAATTTTCGCATCTGTGCCTCAACTAATTGCGTAACAATAAGGGAACAAAATGTCACGTCCCTGTGTTGCAGGGCCTAATTTTACATCCAGAGAGAGGGAAGCCAATCAGCGAAATTTGACTAAGGGCCCTTCCTCTCGTAGCTGTGCTCTTTAATAAACAGCTCTGTTCAGCGTCAAAATAATAACGTGAAAATATTATGAAGCTGAATTGCTTGTATTATTGAAAGCAATATACTCAACACTTTATGCATACATAAATTGTCTTAATACGTAAATCTTACCTTTTTGCTCAAATATATAAACATTTAAGTAACAGAGAGGAAAGCGAAGAAATAGTATATTTCTTTTAGTCAATGTACTCTGTATTATACGACAGTAATAAATTTTTATTATTAATATAACGTCTGATGCACATTCAATTTATTAATTGAACTTTAAATAAAAGAATAAATGAGAATCAAAAATAGCGACTACTGTTTACCACTATTTTTCAACCACTTTAATAAATATTCAGGAATTTGCTTTCAGCGCCAGGAGACGCTATGCTAGTCTCGTAATCTATGCTTTAGATACTCGGAGTTCGAGAGTTCATTTCATACGGGGATCTTTCATTTTCGGACAGCGTGTTAACGTGGTTAGTTGTTAAGCTATTTATTCAAAGAGTTATGAGAAATTGTAATATAAGTTAAAATATTAATCAATTTTTTTTTGCATTTGTTAGTGTAATTAAGTTTTTGAACCACCTTATTAATTTCCTCTTTAGGTCTTTTTCTTTTCAAAGAAAATATGGTGACTCAGAAGAAGCAGGTATCGTTAAGCCTAATTCTTATCTAATAGTACTCTTTGTACAAGTAGTCATTATCTTTAAATTTGATGTAGAATTTATCTTATTAAAGTTAGTTGCAGTTTTTATTTTATTCGAAGCGCATAACATATAAGCTGGCAATGGCCTAATTAATTCCCTTTTTACAGTTTATAGGTCAATTTCACAGTCCTGAGTGTAGATTCTTCTCGAAACGTATTCAGGAAATTTTGAGTTATTTCAAATGAACGGACGGAAGAAAATGTGTATGTGTGTGTGTGTGTATGAAAGTGCATCACCTAAGAATTTCACATTTCTAACCCTTTTTCGCAATGGTACGTTACATTAATGATTAGCATCACAAGATATTTATTAATAGTTGAGGCAAATCTAAGTAATATTTGACAGGTGCTCTCAAAATATCCAAAAATGAACATTTGCTACCTTTATACAATAGTTTTAGTAAACACGACAATTATGACTGATGGCATCAGAACCCCTCAGTTTGCTTCAGTTTATCATTTTAAATGGAAAACAAAATGAAAAGTTCACTAGGTGCAAACTAATATTTAGTTGAACTGCCTCTGGCCCTGATGACAGCAGCACACATCGAGGCATTGACAAGATCAATTTCTGAATATAGTCAACTGATACTTTGTGGTTCCAAACAATTATGGCTTTATGAAGGGTCTTTGGTTTCTTTCTGGCAGCTGCAGATTCCACACAATGCTGTTAGTTATTTGGTTATTAGGAGCATTTGCAACGAAGGCTATATTGCTCCGGGGATATGTGGTAGTCATATCCTTTCCGCATCCTCCGTATTTAGTGGTCATGGGCTCGAACCCCAGTCTAATCAAGAAGCGTGTGCTACGCACTGCTACTCCTGCCCACCTGTCTATGGAGGTGCCACCACATGATGCCAACAGTTCTGTAAGATTCAAATCCAGGCTGTTTCCTGACCAGCCTGGATTTGAGTTGTAATGGACCGTTTTCCAGCCATTTTTTTCGACTGTAACAAATGTACACACATTACTGTTAAACCTCTAATGCAGAAATGAAGCCAAAGTAATTGATGTGGTTACAAAGGAACTGGATGCAAAAAATAATTTTGATATCATATATTTGGATTTCAGGAAAGCTTTTGACACTGTTGCGCGTGGAAGACTATTGTACAAATTGGAGCAGAATGGTATTAAGGGTAAGTTGCTACAATGGATAAAAGGATGGTTGAGTGGGAGAAGACAGGGTGGTAATTAATGGGTGCTGCTCTTCCTGGACTAATGTTATTAGTGGAGTCCCGCAGGGTTTAGTGTTGGGTCCTCTGTTGTTTTGTATATTTATCAATGATATTGATGAAGGTATATCAGACTTGTGTCGAAGTTTGCAGATGATACAAAGGTTGGCATGGTTGTTAATGACAGTGTGCTACTGCAACAGGATCTAGATAATATGGGCAGATGGGCTAAGAAGTGGCAACCGAAGTTTAACCTTGACAAATGCAAAGTACTGCATATTGGTAGAAGTAAACACAGAGAAACATACCAACTGAGTCTTATAAAGGAGGATTTTAATTTCCCAGATATTGGCTGGAATTTGTGGGTTGGTCACTCACACACTAGCAAGGCTTTTGTGGATTTGTTGGATGATTGTTTTCTACATCAGCATGTTCAGGAGGCAACTAGAGGGAGTAATATACTTGATTTGATTGTCAGTAGTATTTCTTCATGCATTAAGAATCTGCAGATAAAGGAACCACTAGGTTTCAGTGATCACAGTGTGCTGAAGTGGGATTTACTCAAAGAGGTAACTACCATCAGGGGTAAAGGGAAGAGTTATTGCTTTCATAAAGGCGACTAAGATGGTCTGAGACAGTATTTAAATTCTATACAGTGGGACCAACTGATGATGTTACCAACAGCAAATTCAAAAAAATGGGAAATATTCAAAGAACTAATCTTGGAAGCTACTAGGCTTTACATACCAACTAAGAAATATTGTTCAAGGTTTAGGCCTAAATGGATGTCAGATGAACTAATGAGACATGGCAGAGAAAAAAATGCATGGGATACATATAAATTAACACATGACACAGAAGCCTATGATAGATACAAGCTGGTCAGTAACCAAAATCACAAAGGAAGCCTCCTTTGTGATTTGGTTACAGGCAAAGGCAGATTATAAGAAATCTTTGGCAAAGGATGTAAAGAAATAGAGCAAAGAGTTCTTTACTTATGTAAACTCTAGAAGGAAGGGGATGAATCAGATTGGTTCACTTGATATCGATGGTTCAACTGTTGATGATCCTGCTCAGGTAGCTAACAAACTAAATGAATATTTTGCATCGACATTCACACATGAGGAGTTACTCAGCAAGGGGAATGCCAGAGGTGTATTCAACTCTGGAAGTAAGCTAGATAATCTTGTAATAACTGAGAGTAAAGTGGAAGAGAAATTGTTGAAGATAAACACAAGAAAGGCACCTGGGGTGGGTGGGATCTATCCAGTTACATTAAAGGAGGCAGCAAAGGAAGTAAGCAAACCCTAAGCCATAATTATGAGAGCTTCCGTGGACTCACGGGAGGTACCTATATGTGCAAATGTGACCCCAATTCACAAAAGAGGATCAAGGGCTGACACAAGTAATTATAGACCTGTGAGTTTAACTTCTGTTCCAGGAAAATTAATGGAGGCACTGGTTAAAGAAGCACTGCAGGATCATCTAGACAAGACTTCAGTTATAGCTCGGACACAGCATGGTTTTGTTAAGGGGAAGTCTTGCCTGACTAATTTCATTGGTTACTACGATGCAGTCACAATAGAGCTGGATGCAGGGAATAACTGATATTATATACTTGGATCTTAGAAAGGCTTTTGATACTGTTTCACATTAGCATTAGCATTAGTAGAGGCATATGATGCAAGAAAGCAAGCTTATTCAGCATCAGCCAAAAAAAAAAAAACCCTCTCCCATTTCACCCCCTCCGTTCGTTCGAAATACCCGTCCAGTTGAGCTTTAAATTTGTTTAGGCTATCAACTTCAACAACAAGTGATGGAAGTCGGTTCCACCAACCAACCACCCGCTGGCCAAAGGCAAATTTCCGCACATCTATCCGACATCCGTCCTTCCTCAATTTGAATTTATGCCCTCTGAGGTGATTATTCTGAGAAAGATGAAGAATCCCATTGGCATTGAGCATGCTCAAACCATTCAAAGCCTTATACACCTCTATCAGATCACCTCGCCGGTGCCTAGTCTCCAGACTCTGTAATTTGCAAAACTTAAGCCTTTCTTCGTAAGAGCAACCCTTTGTTCCATTTACTAATCTTGTTGCCCTTCTCTGTACCCGTTCCAGCAGCTCTACATCCTTCTTGAAATGAGGCCTCCAGACCTGTATACAGTACTCAAGATGTGGCCTAACCATTGCCTTATACAAGGGAATAATCACCTCCTTATCCCTGCTAGAAAAATTCCTGTATATCATTGACAAGACACCATGAGCTACTCTTGCAGCTCGTCTGCACTGCTCAGAGAACTTCATATCTGCCTGCACAATTACCCCCAGGTCCTTTTCATTCTCCACCACTGTCAGTGTAGTACCGCAGAGTTGATACATTGCTCTGGGGTTACTGTTACCCATATGTAGTACTTTACATTTGTCAATGTTAAACTTCATTTGCCACCTCTCAGCCCATCTGTTCAACCTTTCCAGATCCTGTTGCAGCAGCATAGCGTCAGTAGTGTCCTTAAAGACCCTGCCAACCTTTGTATCATCTGCAAACTTAGACATTAAACTTGATATCCCATCATCAATATCATTCATAAACACCGAAAACAACAATGGACCCAGCACTGAACCTTGAGGAACTCCACTAATAACATTAGTCCACGTTGAGCAGTGTCCATTGATTACCACTCTCTGTCTTCTGCCACTCAACCATCCCCTTATCCATAGCAGCAATTTGCCTCCAATGCCACACTGCTCCAATTTGTGCAGCAGTCTTCCATGTGCAACAGTATCAAAAGCCTTTCTAAGATCCAAATATATAATATCAAAGTTATTCCCTGCATCCAGTTCTTTTGTGACTACATCATAGTATCCAATCAAATTGGTCAGGCAAGACCTGCCCTTAACAAAACCATGCTGCGTCTGAGGTATAACTGAATTCTTGTCTAGATGATCCTGCAGTGCTTCTTTAACCAGTGCCTCCATTAATTTACCTGGAACAGAAGTTAAACTAACAGGTCTATAATTACTTGTGTCAGCCTTTGATCCTCCTTTGTGAATTGGGGTTACATTTGCACATCTCCAGTCTATGGGTACCTCCCCTGAGTCCAAAGAAGCTCTCATAATTATGGCTAGGGGTTTGCATACTTCCTTTGCTGCCTCCTTTAATATAACTGGATAGATCCCATCCACCCCAGGTGCCTTTTTTATGTTTATCCTGAACAATCTCTCCTCCACTTTCCTCTCAGTTATTACAAAATCATCCAGCTCACTGCCAATGTTTACTTTACCTACATCATTCTCCTTCCTGAATAACTCCTCATGCGTGAATGTAGATTCGAAATACTCGTTTAGATTGTTAGCCACCTGAGCAGGATCCTCAACTGTTGAACCATCAATATCCAGTGGACCAATCTGATTCATCCCTTTCCTTCTCGAGTTCAAGTATGTAAAGAACTCCTTTCTGTTTTTCTTTGCATCCTTTGCCAAGGATTTTTCGTAGTCTGCCTTTGCCTGCCTAATCTCCTTTGTGACTTGGTTACAGACCAACTTATATCTATCATAGGCTTCCATGTCACCCATTAATTTGTATGTATCCCATGCATTTTTCTTCTCTGCCACATGTCTCATTAGTCCATCTGACAACCATTTAGGCCTAAACCTTGAACAATATTTCTTAGTTGGTATGTAAAGCCTGGTAGCCACCAAGATTAGATCCTTGAATGCTTCCCATTTTGAGTTTGCTGTTGGTAACATCATCAGTTGGTCCCACTGTATAGAATTTAAATACTGTCTCAGACCATCATAGTCGCCTTTACGAAAACAAAAACCTTTACCTCTGATGGTAGTTACCTCCTTGAGTAAATCCCACTTCAACACACTGTGATCACTGCCACCTAGTGGTTCATTTATCTGCAGGTTCTTAATGCATGAAGAATCACTACTGATAATCAGATCAAGAGTATTGCTCCCTCTTGTTGCCTCACGAACATGCTGATGTAGAAAACAATCATCCAATAAATCCACAAAAGCCTTGCTAGTGTGCGAGTGACCAACCCACAAATTCCAGTCAATATCTGGGAAATTAAAATCCCCCATTATAAGACTCTCTGATTTACTGGCCCACTCTATTTCCCTGTACAATATATTATTATACTCATCAGAGTCATTAGGCCTATAGCACACTCCTACTCTCAAGTTTGATTTCCCTATGCTTATGTCACACCAAACTGACTCGATACTGCCCTGTCCATCGATGTCAACTGGCTTCACTTCCTTTGACTTTATGTGTTTCTTAATTAATAGCATAACCCCTCCTCCCCTCCTGTCCTGTCTATCCTTTCTATATACATTGTATTCCCCAAATTCCAGTTCCGCATTACTTATATCTGTGTGACACCACATCTCTGATATCCCAACAATATCTGCCTTTGATGTTTTGAGCAATACCTCAAATTCATCAAATTTATTTACCAAACTCCTAGCATTGGTGTACACGCAGGTATACATGCACCTGTTTCTATTCTTAGCTACCCTAACACTACCCATGTGTTTACTTGTAACGCAATGACTACCAGCAGTCTCTGAAATATCCTGCATCTTGTTTTTCAGACTTCTGCTCATTTGAATAGAAGCAGTGCAAGAATCACTTCCACCTCTGCCAGTGGCTACTGTTAATCTATTAGTCCTTGTATCCCCCCCAACTAGCAGTTTTCCGACCCACATAACACTGCCTCGACAGCATCAGCAAAAATTCTTGCACCCTTTCTATTTAAGTGTATCCCATCCCTGTAGAAGCAATCTCTCCTGTTAACAAGTACAGTCCAGGCTGAAAAAAATTCTACCCCTTGAGCCTTGCACAATCCCTCCAGGGCCGAATTGATCGACAAGGCTCTCATCATATACTCCCTCCTATCGTGTCTGGGCAGAATTGCATACACTTTCAAGTTCAACCCTAATTCACGGCTTTTGTTCAACAGTGACCTGTACTTGCTAAGTAATTCCGCCGGTCTCCTACTCTTAATATCATTAGTGCCAACGTGTACAACTATATCACCTTTTGTGCCCTTAAAAGATGATATCCGCTCTACAACATCATCAACCTTTGCCCCTGGCAGACATTTCCCCGTTTCCCTGACAATAGAGTCACCAACAACTACTAGTTCCTGTGGGACCAGCGCATTCTGCCTAGGGGACTGCCCCTGTGTTGCCTGATGACCAAGTGCAAGCTCTGGCGTTGATGTGGGCAGCTGAGAGCTTGATGGGCCCCTCAATTTATTTCCTTCGAGGGCATCCACCCTGTCCTTCAAGGTCTCATAAAGGCCCATAACAACGCTGAGTTGTCGCCTGATTTCCTTGCACTCCTTACATCGTGCACACACAAAGACATCCCCCTTGGCAGTATCATGTCCCGTACCCGACTGCTCCGCAAACATCAAGCAAACAGTGCATTTTAATAGACCGTGATTCAGAGGGCAACTGCCCCCCCCCCCCCAGTTCTCCCCTGAACCACAGCACTCCCATTAGCTTGAGCCTTTTGCTTTGCTGCTCTGGTCAGAGTCATAATTCCAATTTAATTCAATAAAATTTAAAACAAAAATTAAATCCTTAAGTTATATCCCAAAACAGTTATGTTATATATATATTTTTTTTTTTTTTTTTTTCGGTATCTAGTGTTCCCTTTATACAACTTCCGTATCACGTGTACCACTATAGTTATGTATTAATTATTTGTTACGATTAAGTCGTTATATATATTTATAGAGTTAAAAATACAATTTAATTGACAATAAAGTTTATCAAGATTAATAGATTTACTGATTAATTGACAATATTATATTATGCAGTATACTACACTAAGCTTATGCTATCGTGTAAAAATGGCGGGAATTCACGAATGGTATTTCTACGGACTCGTAAGTATTGATTAGCTTCGAAATCTCGCTATCTCAATTTAGAATAAACTAAGGATCCTGACTAGGTCTATAATCTACTTATAGAAGATAATTTGATATAACAATTGGTTAATAAATCGACTAAATTTGGTTAAAAGACCTCTCGTTCAATTTGTGACACGTGGATTTGATACCATTACCGATACTAAGTAATATCTACGAAATCTCTGTCTAAGTTAAACTTTAAACTAAGTATCGTAACTAGGAATATAAAGCTACTCTAGAAAATAAGAATTTTCTAGATTTTCTTTCACATGGAAGACTGCTGCACAAATTGGAGCAGTGTGGCATTGGAGGCAAATTGCTGCTATGGATAAAGGGATGGTTGAGTGGCAGTAGACAGAGAGTGGTAATTAATGGACGCTGCTCATCGTGAACTAATGTTATTAGTGGAGTCCCTCAGGGTTCAGTGTTGGATCCATTATTGTTTTCTGTATTTATAAATAATATTGATGATGGTATATCAAGCTTAATGTCCAAGTTTGCATATGATACAAAGGTTGGCAGGGTTGTTAAGGACACTACTGACGCTATGCTGCTGCAACAGGATCTGGAAGGGTTGAGCAGATGGGCCGAGAGGTGGCAAATAAAGTTTAACATTGAAAAATGTGAAGTACTACGTATGGGGAAACAGCAACCCCAGAGCAACGTATCAACTCTGTGGTACTACACTGACAGTGGTAGAGAATGAAAAGGACCTTGTGCAGGCAGATATGAAGTTCTCTGAGCAGTGCAGATGGGCTGCAAGAGTAGCTCATGGTGTCTTGTCATTGATATACAGGAATTTTTCTAGCAGGGATAAGGAGGTGATTATTCCCTTGTATAAGGCAATGGTCAGGCCACACCTTGAGTACTGTATACAGGTCTGGAGGCCCCATTTCAAGAAGGATGTAGAGCTGCTGGAACGAGTACCGAGAAGGGCAACAAGATTAGTGAATGGAACAAAGGGTTGCTCTTACAAAGAAAGGCTTAAGTTTTGCAAATTACAGTGTGTGAAGACTAGGCACCGGCGAGGTGATCTCATAGTGTATAAAGCTTTGGATGGTTTGAGCATGCTCAATGCTGATGGGATTCTTCCTCTTGCTCAGAATAATCACCTGAGAGGGCATAAATTCAAATTGAGGAAAGATAGATGTGCGGAAATTTGCATTTAGCCAGTGGGTAGTTGGTTGGTGGAACAGACTTTAATCCCCTGTTGTGGAGGTTGATAGTCTAAATAAATTTAAGGCTCGGCTGAACAGGTATTTCAAATGAAAGGGTGAAGTGGAAGTTTTTTTTTTTTTTTTTTGGCTGATGCTGCATAAGCTTGCTTTCTTGCATCATATGCCTCTACTAATGCTAATATCATATACTTTGATTTCAGGAAATCTTTTGATTCTGTAGCACATGAAAGACCGCTGTATAAATTGGAGTAGTGTGACATTAAAGACAAGTTGCTGCTATGAATAAAGGGATGGTTGATTAGGAGAAGACAGAGTGTAATCAGTGGACATTGCCCTTCATGGATTAATGTTATTATTAGTGGAGTCCTCTAGGGTTCGGTATTGGGCTCATTGGTGTTTTCGATATTTATGAAGGCATATCAGGCTTATTGTCCAAGTTTGCAGATGATACAAAGGTTGGCTGGGTGGTTAGTGACAGTAATGATAGTATGCTACTGTAATGGGATCTAGAAAAGTTGGGCAGATGAGCTGAGAAATGGCAATTGAAGTTTAACATTGTAAATGCAAAGTACTGCATACAGACAGCAGTAACCCCAGAGTAACATACCAACTGTGTGGTACTACACTGAGGGTAGTGGAAATTGAAAAAAAAAAAACCTGGGGGATAATTGTGCAGTCGAATATGAAATTCTCTGAGCAATGCAGATAGGCTGCCACAATAAATCATGGGGTTTTGTCAATAATATACAGGAATTTTGCTAGCAGGGATAAGGTCATTATCCCATTGTATAAGGTAATGATCAGGCCACACCCTGAGTACTGCATACAGGTCCAGAAGCCTCATTTTAGGAAGGCTGTAGGCTTCCATCTGTTTTTTAAGAAGTGGATAGTCTAAATAAATTCAGGGAAGACCTTGACAAATTTTTGGAGATGGACAGGTGGGGTGGGTAGTACTTTTTTATTTATTTATTTTTTTTGGCTGATGCTCTATAAGTTTGCTTTTTTGCATTATTTGCTAATACTGATACTATGGGACAATTCTGTGAATGCTTTTTACAAGATGAATGTTGTTTAGTTACTGAGGCCTTGTTTTATCATAAATAGTCATGTCAGCAGCCATAATTTGAGCTAGAGCCAGTGAACATCAAATGTGGAGTGAAGCAGTGTGCATTCAACATGGTGCATGAGTAATGGTGTCGACAGGGACATAGGCTAGCGGGATCCTACTTTTTTAGCACTACTGCAATTGACAGAGAAAATAATGCAAAAATTTTGCAATTATTGCTTAATTTGTTAATGCAGATGGGTGATGGAACAAGGATTGGCAGCTGGGCATTGCTCCAGGGGCTCATACTTGCTTCAACAAACTTCCATCTGTCGTTGTAGAAGTTGATAGGTTAAATAAATTTAAGGAGGAACTGGACAGGCATTTGGAGGGAGTGGTGTGATTTTTTTTTTTTTTTTTTTTTTTTTTCCCTGTGTGGTACTACACTTAAGGTGGTAGAAAATGAAAAAGACCTGGGAGTAATTGTGCAGTCAGATAAGTTTTCTGAGCAATGCAGACAGGCTGCCAGGGCAGGTTATGGAGTTTTGTCAATGATATATAGAAATTTTGCTATCAGGGAAAAGGAGGTGATTGTCCCTCTGTATAAGGCAGTGGTCAGGCCATACCTTGAGTACTGCATACAGGTCTGGAGGCCTCATTTTAGGAAGGATGTAGATTTGCTTGAGTGTGTACAGAGAATGCAACAAGATTGGTGAGGGGGTTGAAGAGATCCTCTTACCAAGAGAGGCTTAAGTTCTGCAAATTGCAGTGGCTGGAGACTAGGCGCCTGCACTGTGATCTGATTGAGGTGTATAAGGCCTTGAATGGGTTCAGCATGCTGAATTCTGATGTGATCCTTCCACTTGTTCAGATTACGAACCTAAGGGGGCATAAATTCAAATTAAGAAAAGACAGATGTAGAATAGATGTGCGGAAATTTGCCTTTAGCCAGCGGGTGGTTAATTGCTGGAACAAACTTCCATCTGTTGTTGTGGAAGTTGATAGGTTAAATAAATTTAAGGAGGAGCTGGACAGGCATTTGGAGGGAATGGTGTGATATATATATATTTTTTTTGACTGATGCTGCATAAGCTCATACACTTGCTTTCTTGCATCACAAGCTACTACAGAAGTACCTACTTATACTGTTTGCCCGATGACAAGCAGCAGAGTCCTCCTGAAAGATGCAGTTACTTGGCAAGTTGAAATGGACTCTAATGGTTGGCAGCAATTTACCTTTCAATATAGCCAGGTATCCATTGTCATTTACGGAACCTTTTATAAACTGCAGGTGACCTATTTCGTGATACGAAATGCACCCCCATATCATTTGGCTGGTAGGGAATTTCACTGTAGACACCATACAGTCTGGATGGTATTCTTCACCACGTCTACAGCAAATCATTTGTCTCCCATCAGAGCCATGCAGGTTGAATTTCTTCTCATCCGAGAAAATAACTGACTTCCACTGCTTAGGGGTCCATTTGACATGCTCCTTACACCAAAGTAATCGGGCCTTTTTCATTTTTTGTGTGAGGAGGGGCTTCTTCTTAGGACAACGGGCTACATTTTTGAAGAAGCATCTTGAAAGTTACTGCGCTTGCTACCACTCCAGTATGTTCTTCCCATTCTCTTTTCAGCTCAGATGAAGAAGCTTTATGGTTTTTAAGGCATAAACTTCAAAATGCAGTCCTGTTTTGGTGTAGAGACTCGTTTTTGTCCGGTTCCTTTTTTCCTATCAGCAGAACTAGTATTCTTGAGTTTGGAAAGAATATATATACCTGACATTACAAGACACTATAAGCAATATGATGGGAAGAACATCCTTCCTCGTGTAAAGCAACAATAGCACTCTTTCTTCATGGCGTCAACTGGGCATAACTCCGCCACCCTGACACAAGCATGGAAAGATTGCAACTCTTGCAGAGTGCGCCTATATAGCTGAAAGTAACAGTTGATGCAATATTATGTCATCACATACGCATGTCAATCTTATCTGATGCAATCTATAAGAAATATTGCGATATACTTACATTATTCGGACAACAATTACAATTTTAAGGGATGATACACTTTCTTTGAATACCAGTGTATGTACACACACATATGGACACATGTATACATGACTACAGTGGTCTGACAATTTTCAAATTCTATACAGTGAGACCAACAGCTTAGAAGCTACTATGCTTTTCATACCAACAAAGAAATGCTGCTCAAGGTTTAGGCCTAAATGGTTGTCAGATGAACTAATGAGACTTGTGGCAGAGAAGAAAAATGTATGGGATGCATATAAATTATCAGGAGACAGAAGCCTATGGTAGATATAAGCTACACTGTAATAAGTCACAAAGGAGGTTAGGCCAGCAAAGGCAGATTACAAGAAATATTTGGCAAAGGATGCAAAGATTTCTTTACTTATGTAAACTCTAGAAGGTAGGGGATGAATCAGATTGGTCCACTTGATATCAATGGATTGACTGTCAGTGATCCTGCTCAAGTAGCTCACGAACTAAATGAGTATTTTGTATCTAAATTCGCACATGATGAATTCTGTGGGGAAGTGGAGCTCAGAAGCTTATCAAACTCTAAATAATTTTGTAATAACTGAGAGAAAAGTGGAGGTGAAATTGAAGTTAAACATCAGAAAGGCATCTGGTGCAGCTGGGTTCTATCCAGTTATATTAGAGAAGGCAGCAAAGGAAGTAAGCAAATCCTTAGCTATAATTATGAGAGGATCCTTGGAGGACTCGGGAGGTCCCATGGACTGGAGATGTGCAAATGTATCCACAGTTCACAAAGGGGGGATTAAAGGGTAACACAAGTAATTACAGACCTGTTAGTTTAACTTCCATTCCAGGGAAAATAATGGAGTCACTGGTTAAAGAAGCATTGCAGGATCATCTAGACAAGACTGCAGTTATAGTTCAGACACAGCATGGGTTTGTTAAGGTGAAGGCTTGTCTGATCAATTTGATAGGATATTATGTGGTCACAAATGAACTGGATGCAAAAAATAATTTTGATATCATATACTTGGATTTTTGGAAAGTTTTTGATACTGTTGCACATGGAAGACTACTGCACAAATTGGAGCAGTTTGGCACTAAGGGCAATTTGCTGCTTTTGGATAAAGGGTTGGTTCAGTGGGAGAAGACAGATAGTGGTCATCAATGGATACTGTTCTTCAAGGACTAATGTTATCAGTGCAGTCGTCCCCCCCCCCAGGTGTTTTGTGTTGGGCCCATTTTTGTTTTCTGTATTTATCCGTGATATTGATGAAGGTGTATCAGGCTGAACATCGAAATTTGCAGACAGTACGAAGGTTGCAGGGTTGTTAATGGTATGCTACTGCAACAGGATCTAGAAATGTTAGGCAGAGAGGTGGCAACTTAAGTTTAACATTGACAAATACTAAGTACTGCATATGGGTAAACCAAAGTATCATACCAATTGTGTGGTACTACACTCAGGGTAATTGACAAATACTAAGTACTGCATATGGGTAAACCAAAGTATCATACCAATTGTGTGGTACTACACTCAGGGTAATGGAGAATGCAAAAGACCTGGGGGTAATTGTGCAGTCAAATGAAGTTTTCTTAGCAGTGCAGATGCTGCAAGAGTAGCTCATGGTGTATTGTCAATGATATACAGGAATTTTGCTAGGCACTGTTCAGGCCACACCTTGAGTACTGCATACAGGTCTGGAAGCCTCATTTTAGGAAGGATGTAGAGCTACTGGAATGAGTACAGAGAAGGGCAACAAGATTAGTGAATAGGTTGCTCTTATGAGGAAAAGCTTAAGTTTCGCAAATTAGTGTCTCGAGACTAGGCACCTCACAGGTGATCTGATTGAGGTGTATAAGGCCTCAGATGGTTTGGGCAAGCTCAATGCCAGTGGGATTCTTCCTCTTTCTCAGATTACAAACCTGAGGGAGCATTAATTCAAGTTGAGGAAAGACAGTTGTAGAAGAGTTGTGCAGAAATTTACCTTTAGCTAGCAGGTGGTCGATTGCTGGAACAAACTTCCATATGTCATGGAAGTTGACAGCTTAAGTCTTAATAAAATTCATGGCAGAACTAGACAAACTTTTGGAGCGAATGGATGGATGAAGTGGGATGGGTTTTTTTTTTTTTTTTTGGCTAATGCTGTATAAGCTTGCTTTCTTGCATCGTATGCCTCTGCTAATATACCTACAAGATCCAACTAATGGGGGGAGGCAGTTGCCAATTTGCTCAAATTTGGTAGAATAAAATACCCTTGGCAGATGCTAATAAATCTGAAATTTTTTGGCCATTTTTTAAACTTGCCTAGTTTCAAAAATGGAAGTGTGAAGATTTTTCTTTTATAATATTTTAATCTCGTGAATAGTCAGTTGTCAGAGTTTTCCTTTTAATTTTTATTTATATTAAAAAGTAAAAAGTATAGATATACAGTAAGACACCCGTATCTGCAGGGGATACGTTTCGAGACCTACCGCAAATATAAGCGAACACCTGCTGACCCCGTTTATAACGTGATTTTCTTGTACATACATACGTACAATAAAGTTTAATTGATAAATTAAACACACACACACACAGTAAGACATTAAATATGGTAATTATAAAGTACAGAAGACTCAATTTACTAGGATTGGATTATCCAGGACACTTCAAGACTCCAAATTTAAAAAAATCAACCAGAAATCATAAAATTAAAATAATAACTAGAATAGGTGTAAACAGATATTTTGCAAGTTGTAAATAAGTGACAACAACCAGTGTTATAAGTTGTCATTGGGAGATTAGTGTACCAATTATCTTGCAACCCCTCTGTCTTCACACCTACCACTCAAAACAAAAAAAAAGAGACCAAATGTTAATTGTTGTTTCATTGCACCGCAAAAGGACAAATTTTGTTTCATTATTTGTCAAGGATGTCGGAATTTTTTTTTTTTTTTTTTTTTTTTTGTTTAGAAATCACGAAAATAATTGGCAAACGCAAGGATTGTGCTTTCAAATTAAACAAAAACTAAGATTATTCAAAAGTTTGAAAACAGTGCGCCCGTTTTTTTTTTTTTTTTTAGGAGCATTAGCAACTAAGGCCATATTGCTCCAGGATATGCAGTGGTCATTCCCTGACCTTTCCGCATCCTCCTTATTTGGTGGTGACGGACTCGAACCCCAGTCTAATAAAGAAGCATGTGCGACGCACTGCTGCTCCTTCCCACCTGGCTACGGAGGTGCCTGATGCGGCCGTTAAACTCTGAAGAACCATTATAATGTTGGTGACATTGTAAAAAATAAAGATAAGCTATTCGATTTAAAATCAACATTGTAAAAAATAGAAGGGCAGCATCTTGCCGGACACACGAGTAGTAAGTGTTAAGTTTTTTAATTTTTTTCCTGTGGTTAACCATGGGTAATTGAATCAGTGGATTCAGGGACATAACTGTATATATATTTATATATATATATATGACTATATATATATATATATAGTCCTATAAATTAGAATAAGGTTTAAAATAATAATAAAATAATGCCAGCAGTACGGCAAGACAAGAGCGAAAAACAAAATTAAACCTAGATTCAAATCTAACAGGGAGGGAAGAGAAAGGTAACAAGAATAAAAATATATTGCAACGAAACTCTAAATTAATTTAGAAAATCTAATTATACGAATAATAATTCATTGAAATTTAAAGCCAATTAAATAGAAATTTAGCGATGCCCCCTCTGATGGGCACCAGGTCCAAATTTATGTGAAATATCACCAAACAGAGATTTAAACCATTCACAATAAAACAAAACAAAGCAAAAATAGACTGACCATTATGCCCCATCTCAACAGAGGACCACAAGGCCAATAATGGTCAGGGAATCGCTGCATTTCGAACGCTAAACAAATCGCCACAAAGGCGAAACGATCACAAGATCAGTCTGCCACACCGATCCCCAGATCGAACCGCCAATGCAGGGAATTGAACAGCGGTGGTCCTGATGCAGCGAAAATCAAAAATAGAACAGACAAGAGCACTCCAGTGCAAAGCCACACTACTGACAAAAGTAAACTTAGCCCGTTTATATAAACGAATAATAAACTATAGATGGCAGTACAGGCGCAGCGTTAGCAATTTGCCCAATACTATCATGTGACATAATTATATTTAAATAACGTTGAAAAAGAAGTATTACTTAAAAAATAAAAAGGAGGGTACAGCACACATCAGAGGCAGCAAAAAGCATATTCCTCTACATGATGCTTGAAATATAGTCATATAAATTAGAATAAGGTTTAAAATAATGCCAGCAGTACGGCAAGACAAGAACAAAAAAACAAAATTAAACCTAGATTCAAATCTAACAGGGAGGGAAGAGAAAGGTAACAAGAATAAAAATATATTGCAATGGAAACTCTAAATTAATTTAGAAAATCTAATTATACAAATAATAATTATTCGTATAATTAGTGTAATACTTCTTTTTCAACGTTATTTAAATATAATTATGTCACATGATAGTATTGGGCGAATTGCTAACACTGCGCCTGTACTGCCATCTATAGTTTATTATTTGTTTATATAAACGGGTTAAGTTTACTTTTGTCGGTAGTGTGGCTTTGCACTGGAGTGCTCTTGTCTGTTCTATTTTTGATTTTCGCTGCATCAGGACCACCGCTGTTCAATTCCCTGCATTGGCGGTTCGATCTGGGGATCGGTGTGGCAGACTGATCTTGCGATCGTTTCGCCTTTGTGGCGATTTGTTTAGCGTTCGAAATGCAGCGATTCCTTCCTCTGTTGAGATGAGGCATAATGGTCAGTCTATTTTTGTTTTGTTTTGTTTTATTGTGAATGGTTTAAATGGTTTAAATCCAATAAATCTTTTATTGGTGATATTTCACATAAATTTGGACCTGGTGCCCATCAGAGGGGGCACCGCTAAATTTCTATTTAATTGGCTTTAAATTTTCAATGAATTATTATTCGTATAATTAGATTTTCTAAATTAATTTAGAGTTTCCGTTGCAATATATTTTTATTCTTGTTACCTTTCTCTTCCCTCCCTGTTAGATTTGAATCTAGGTTTAATTTTGTTTTTTCGCTCTTGTCTTGCCGTACTGTTGGCATTATTTTATTATTATTTTAAACCTTATTATAATTTATATGACTATATTTCAAGCATCATGTAGAGGAATATGCTTTTTGCTGCCTCTGATGTGTGCTGTACCCTCCTTTTTATTTTTTTAAGTAATACTTCTTTTTCAACATTATTTAAATATTATTTATATATATATATATATATATATATCTACGAGGTGCAAAGCAAAAGTTTCCAGACTGGGTAATAAATTAATTTATACTAACGTTAATTCAAAGTAGTCCCCTCCAGACTTTATAGATTAATAAATACCCAGTGATTCCTCACTGAAGCATTTGTGGAACAAGTTTCGTAATGATGTCCAGCATTTTCTGTGGTTAAATTTGAATCTCTGCATTGTCTTTGAAGCTACATCCTTTTAATCAGATTTTCATTTTGGGGAACAGTAAGAAGTCATGGGGTGAGGACAGTTCAGGAGAATATGGAGGGCTTGAGACCATTGCCATTTCATTTTTGACTAATAATTGCCGAACTGACAAAGCTGTGTGGACTGGCACATTGTTGTGATGCCAAAACCAATTCTGAGTACACCATCTGTTTGGGCATTATCTCCTGATATCCTCAAACACCTTAAACCCTGATGTAGGACTGGTGATTTACAGTTCAGCTTGGTGGAAGGAACTCCTGATAAACAACTTCCTCAGTTTTGGTGAAAACAATCGGCATGCTCTTGGCATTTTATTTGGCCTCCCTTGCCTGTTTTTTGACGTGGAGATACTTTTTCACTGGAAGCACTGATGCTTTTTTATGTCATATACATAAACCCAGCTTTCATCTCCTGTTATGACCTTGGAAAGGAAGTTTCTTTGCTTGCAGTCCTCTGCACACAGAAAACTGGTTCTGTTTCTCTTTGTCACTCAGCAAATGCAGCACAAATTTTGCAGCAATCCACCTCATGTTTAAATTTTCAGTTACAATTTAATCTGCACATATACCGTATGATAGTCCTGGAATGTCACAGTTATCATTAATCTTATGCTGTCTGGCCTCATGGATAACAATGCACTTTTTCAACATTTTCATCAGACATTGAATGACCCGAGGACTCAAAGTCCCCACCTGTTTTGATTTATAAAAAATCTTTATTGCTCATAACTATATAATATGCTAAACTATGGTTTTTGCAGTGAATAATAATTTAAATAGAAGAGTAAATCCAAATAATGAATTTTGAAAAATTCATTAGTCACTATTATTGGCACAAAGTAGTCATGCTTTCTAAAATCTGATAATGTTTAATTTGATGCTGATTTACAGAGATATTTTAGTTTTTTTTTTTTAGCCCAGCAATAGTACTTCTCAGTTTATAACATGACTGATAACAGGAATTCTGACAGACTCCTTAACTTTCAAAATTTTGTAAATGCTTTGTTCTTTGGCCACTAATAATACTCAGTTTTAATAAATTTTTCTAATGGTACCAACATATTTTTTATTCAGATATGTTGGTACCATAAACAGAAACATAAAACTATCAATCAATGCCAAATTTAAATTTGTGGAGACCTTTATTGCATGAAACTGGCATTATTCCAGAACAACAGATTTATACAATATTTAAAGAAGACACTTTGAAATCAACATTTGAATCTTAGAAGTTACTGTAATTTTTATTTCTTTATTTATAGAAAAAGGCTGTGGAGAGTATCAACTCTCGACTTGCTTTGGTAATGAAATCAGGCAAATTTGTATTAGGATATAAGCAAACATTGAAGACACTAAGGCAAGGAAAAGCAAAATTAGTGATCATTGCTAACAATACTCCACAGCTGAGGTAAGTGGCTAAAATTTTTAAAGTTTAATTGAATTAAAAAAGGGTCTTGGTGTTATTAATTATTTGGTTTTTTGCTAACTGAATGTCATTAACTTGTACACAGTGCATCACAACACAACCAGGAATATTTTTTAACAAATGCAGGAACTTAATGTCAGAAGTATATAATATTTATAATAATAATAATAATGGTATTTGAAATATTTTTGTACATCTTGATTATTTAATTGTAGCTTTGTCAGTGGATGCATATTCTTTCATTTTTTATCAGTACAGATGAAAGATAATTTGCTTCCACTGAGAGACACAGAACAATGTAAAAGTTTCTGTAAGTTTATTACAGTCATTGTGCAATATTGCTAGCTTAATTACTATTTAGACAATCAGTTTGTTTGCATGTGTGAAAATGCATATTATGGCCATTTTAATCATTAGTGTATATAAATGAACATATCATGAATATTACTAGTAATGCTGCAAAAACATTGTGCAACGTAGTTTGATGCCAGAAGCTGTGTATCTATTAAGGGGGAAGGAAAAAAACATCACAGGCCGTGTTGTTATGCACTACAGATGCTGCAACCATTAGTGCTTCTAAAGAAATTCTTTAGTTAGAAAACATTCTCTTCATCATGACTCAGTTTACCTAATTTTACAACTACACTACACTTAAAACCCCCAGATCATTTTCATTTCTGCTATCCTGAGTGTATTACCATAGAGTTGGTATGCTGATCCGATATTATTTCTATCCATATGCAGTACCTTGCATTTGTAAATATTAAATTTCAACTGTCATTTCTCAGCCCTTCTGCCTAATTATTTTTAGATCTTGTTGCAGTAGCTTACCCTGGTTAATGTCATTAACCACCCTTCCAACCTTTTTTGACTCGTGAACCCCTTTCAACATAATATTTTTATCGCAAACCACTAAGCCTATATTCTGTTATACGAAATCGTATAACAGTTTTGAGTTTTTATTATCAAATAGTTCGTGGTATGTTTTTATAAGTGATATTGTGTAATAAAATAAAATTATTATTGAGTATACCTATACATAACAATAGTCTTTGAGAATGAAAAAAAAATTTAGTATGATATGTGATAAAATCATTAAACATAATATAGGAACTCCCCGGCGCCTCTGTAGCCAGGTGGGCAGGAGTGGCAGTGCGTAGCACACGCTTGTTGATTAGGCCAGGGTTCGAGCCCTTGACCACCAAATACGGAGGATGCGGAAAGGTCAGGGAATGACCACCGCATATCCCCAGAGCAATATGGCCTTAGTTGCTAATGCTCCTAAAAACCAAATAACGAACAAACAAACAGGAACTCCCCGACTTACATAAGGGTTGCTTTCCGTGGAACGTTATGCAAGTCGGAATTTCCCCCCATGCTTGTGCAGCACTCGCTGAATTGATTGAATCAAAAAAGAAATGTTCAACATGTAAATAGAATTATTTATTTATTCAATTTTTTATATTATTCACGGGAAAAATTACAAAAGCATGCAATTTCAAAATTATAAAATTACAAAAAAAGAGAGGGCTAGGCATGACATCAGTAAGTTTTACCTCTCAAGCATCATTGCCGGAATCTACATCTTCAGCTGATAAATACGTCACTGTGGAGGTTGAGGGCTGTGGAGATTTAGAAGGGGTTGGCCTATCAACCTTACAAAAGAACATATTAATGAATGACTGGGTGGTGGCTTTTTTCTTTTCATCGTAGAGTTCTTTCTAGCAAGCATATCATTCACCTGTCTGTTAACTTTTAAGAATTCGCTGTCAGGATCCATCTTTTCAAACCTTGCCATTGCCATCTCTCTGGTGATGAATCGTCTTAGCTCCTCATTTGGTTCATCTGGAGCTTCGTCAGCATTTTCTCTTCCTCTGTTAACTCCTCCACGTCTTTGGCATCAACCTCCAACTGAAGTAGCTCTGCACCTTTACAATCTTATCTGTAATCTCTCCGTATGATTCGTCTTTTTCAAATCCTTCGAAGCCTATTGTGTGCCGTGGGAATATATTTCCTTCCATGCGCCATTTAAACAACTTGTAGTAATTTCCTCCCGGGCCTTATTAATGTTTAAGATGGCATGGTAAATATTATAAGATTTCCAAAAGTCTCAACATAAAATTTTTCTCATTGTCTACTGCAGACAGTGCCTGAGTAAATGTGCGTAGATGGCATGCTTTTAAATTTAAAATAACACCCTGATCCATAGGTTGGATGAGTGAAGTTGTGTTTGGCGGTAGAAATATGATTCTCACATTTGGATTGAAATCACCTTGATGCATAGGATGTCCAGGAGCATTATCTGATAGAAGCAAAATCTTGAAAGGAATGTCGTTGTCTTTACAATGTTTTTCAACATTGGGATTGAAGCAGCATTTAAATTAGTCCTCAAAGAGAGAGATATTGTTATTCATGCTCTCTGGTTCAGTCGGTGGCTTTATTGATGCCCTTAAATGCAGGTTTCCAGAATGGTACACAAGCAGTGGTTTTAATCTGTAATCTCCCCCTGCATTAGCCCCAAGCAAGAATGTTGCCCTATCTTTTGATGCCTTGAAACCTGGCATTGTA
The DNA here is from genome assembly GCF_048544385.1 of Mastigoproctus giganteus. Lineage (NCBI taxonomy): Eukaryota > Metazoa > Arthropoda > Arachnida > Uropygi > Thelyphonidae > Mastigoproctus > Mastigoproctus giganteus. Next base: position 29,551,421 of record NC_143585.1, on the reverse strand, counting down.
TTTTCCTCTTTGGCAATGTATGTTCTATCCGACATTTTTTCCCAATACAGAGCAGTCTTGTCAATGTTAAAAATTTGCTGCGTTCAGTAGCCATCCTCATCAATAATTTTTTCCAACACATCACAAAATTTCTCTGCAGCTGCAGAATTGGCACTGGCGACTTCACCGCATACTTTAACGTTGTAGAAACCAGCACGATGCTTGAACCTATTAAACCACCCATTGCTTTCCATGAACTTGAGTTGGGGTTCGCTGTACTACTTATCCTTAATATCTTTATAAATATTTGTTGCTTTTGCTTGAATGGTCATTAGACTCGGGCACTCGCTTCTGAATCTGCTTTTCCATCTTCGATATAGCACCTGAACGCTGTTTTGTGATCACTGTTGATCTTAAGTGCGTTGATCCTTTGACATGCTCTTTTATACACGCACTGTCCTTTAAAATAGTATTCGCTGTTGAAGCAGCAAGACCTAATTCCTTTTTAATAGATGACAAACTTTGTCCTGTTTTGTACTTCTTAATCATTTTCATCTTCATTTCTAACTCAATTTTGTTTCATTTCCTAGCACTGCCAGCTCTTGCACTTTCCATTGGTTGCTATGAAGAGAAGTTTCTGAAAATTTGTTTTTTATATGATTGAAGATTTCAGTGACGGGGAACACATTTCACCATAATAGCATAAAAACCCACACAATTGTAGTTATTGGTATTATCGCAAATGCAATAAGATCGAGTTTACTACCCATTTATAATTAGATGCACTAATAGAAAATCCCGATAAACCACAACGTGCAAATTGTTTTTATTTATTTATTTATTATTTTATTTTTTTTTTTTTTTTTTGGTCATGACCTCCAGAAACATGTTTTAGAAAAATATCACAAAAGTGTTCAAAATTGTTTATGATAACGATGAAAGGGTAGTACAATTTCCATTATAAATATGACCTTTTAGAGTGATAAATAGACTAGTAATACTGTATAGCGAAATTTTAAACTTCCAAGGACTTGGAGGAACGAATTACAAAAAAAAAAAAAAAAAAAATTATTGAGGTCACATTACAATATTTTCACGATACCTCCATTTATACCTACAGGATGCAAAATACGTTTCTACGTTTTTTTTAAGTTTGCACCATCCGGCAAAAACTTAAGTAGAGTCGAATTTTCGTAAGTCGGGGAGTTCCTGTATTAATGTGTAGTTGTAAAACATAAATTTTATATGATTATTGGGGGGGGGGGTTTCCTGCCGAAAAAAGTGTAGCAATATTTGGTTCGACGGAAGACAGACAGAGCCTCAAATCTGGTTCTGCATCAAGTTTGTTCCGGTAATACAACTTCAATGAAGGAATAAACTAAAAAAGCTCTTCTCACACATACGTAGTTGCAGATGGAAGCAGCATTTTCACAGCTTTTTAGCTAAGTGATGAATATTCCATTTTTAATCCAAGCCAAAAATTTATTCTTATCCAAGAGCAGTGATCTTGTTTTCTAAACGTAACTCACCAGTAACTTTCACTTCTTCATCAAATAGAACAGCTTTTTTTATTCGTATATGCACATGAAACTGCTGCTGCACAGCTGGTCCCATCCTGGCTTCTCTTATATGTAGATTATGCCGTGATGTCTGTTGTGTGAGTGGCGGCATTCAAACAACCTTCTCATTTGAATTAGGTATAATCTTTAGTTAGATTGGAGTGACATTTTTTTTTAATTTTGTAATATAGAATAAATGAGGGAATGATTAAAAAAATTATCATATCTTTTTTCTGTGATGATTAAAGTATTCGTACTATGACCCTCATACTACGCGAAAAATGTTTTGTATCAGAAAATTCCTTGTTTCCTTAAGTATAAAATAGTAATGATACCCATACTGACACTTAATGGTGTGGACACAAATTTTTGTATATTATTATTCAGTATAATAGCATCACAGATAATTGGCACTAACCACAGTTTAGTAAATCATACACATCTCAAAGCAGTCTCCTTACAAAATGTGCAATGTATATGTTATTATTGTATTACTTGTTATTATCATTAACTAGACAGAGTTTTTCCCTGATGTTCTCATGAGTGTCAGCAGAATTGGTATAAACTTGTTGATATAATACCAGCCTGTTCCAACCAAAGCCAAAAGTAGAACTTTGATTTCTAGTGAAATTCTAATGGCTAACTTCAATTTAGGTTCAATCTTTGATTGCCTGTTGCTGTCACAATTCTTTGTGAAACTCAGACATGAATTTTAAAAACGTGTGACTAAAGGTACCAATATGTGAAATAAACATTGTATCTTAGCGACTATAATTTGTAAGTCATATAGCACAATGACTAAACTTTGAGGTCAAGTAATTGACTGATGGAGAGAAGTACTACTTGAGGAGGATTGTCATTGACTTTTTTGAAAAACATTTTATGAACTACACATCAGTAAATTGCCATTCTAGGGGTAAAGTAATAATTTAAATAGGCATTGTTTATAGACCTGCCACCTTTATCAGCAGGTCTTCTTTTCTTCTGGATTTCAGTTAAGTTTTTCTTGTTTATTTTATTATACATTTTTCAACTTATCGATATGGGCTTAAACTGTCTTAAGTGACTACTCATCAATGATCAGTATACTTTGCATCTGTTTTAAGGACAGTAGTAGTGTAGGGAGTTTGTAATTTTTGCAAATGCAGCTTTCCTGAGGGTTAGTTTCCTTTCTGTGTGAATTTGATTTTTTACAAATTTATTAGGTGTCTGAATCATTGCAGGGGAGGTATTTTCATTTTATTGGTGAAGAAAGTGTTTTTCGTCACTTAATACCATACAAATTTAATAGTATTGGTTGGTAATTTTTGTGCTTTTGAACAGTTTTGTTGACAATACTGCTATTGAAGTGAATGAGAGAATGTGCAATAATACCTTGATTTATCAGACTATATGAGGATAAGATTTAATAAAAATGTAATTTAGCATGAGAAATGCCAGAAACAAAACTTTTAACATGAATGATAAAGTTAGTTTTTATTCACGACTTGGGGAATCTACAGACCTTCTCCTTACTTGTTTTGAATCTTCCACCAAAAGTTCTCTTAAATTTTTGTGCAAGGAAGTTTCTATATTTAATACTTTTTATTAAAATATGAGAGCTTTTAAATTTTTTCCCATTTTAACACTTATCTCCTTATTTTTTGCAAGTTATTTTTAATTTACACAGTATAAGGTGGTGGTCATGTGGCCCAATCTTCTAGAAATTGTGCTTTTGGACCTCTTGTTTAAAATCCTTTTTTTTTTTTTTTTTTTTTATAATGATTTTACAAAATTCTTGTACCTTTTTCCATTGTTAGCTTTATTGTACCAAATTTTACTGAAATGTCTCTGGATGTAATTACCATTTTCTGCCCTGCTGTCTAAATCACCATCCAGTGCTCTTCTTTTTTTTTTTTTTTTTTTTAATTAGTTTCTAGTGCCTCCTGAGATTAGAGGGGGGACAGGCATTCTGTGTGTATCAGACACTGGTTCATCCAATATCTTTCTATTTCAGAAGATTTAGGAGAAGTCCAGTTAGCCTGCCTCCCTAAAATCCACTCATGCACACCTTCTCAGTGGTAAGCCCTGTTATGTCACCTAGGTGGCAACGAATGTGTAGAGTGGTTCTCTTCAACACGCCTGGTCAGTGTGAAGAGGAAAAGACCAAATCCTCCAGCACATGACAGTAAGACAAAACATATGGCCCTCAGTCCCCAGTGGCTTTCACTCACCCTCTTACGGCAGCGAGAGGATCAGAGTGGAAGCAGAGGGTGCTAAGAATCTCTGCGTACGACCATGCTGCCATGCATGGAAACTGAACTTGGCCTGTTACAACATAAGATCACTCATCGTTGAAGACAGGATATTAGAGCTGGAAAAGGAACTAGAAAATGTGAATTGGGATATCATCGGTTTGGCTGAAACAAGAAGAAGAAATGAATCAATTATAAGTTTATCAAGTGGAAATCTGCTATACACCAATGGAAACAGAAAGGAGTGAAGATGGAGTTGGCTTTCTGGTCCATAAAGATATAAAAAACAACATTTTGGAATTCAAAAGTGCATGACCAAGGATGTCAAGACTGCTACTCAGGATTTATAAGAGGTATAAGCTAAAGGTTATAATGATTTTTGCACCAACATCGAGCCATGATGATGAAGAGGTTGAAGAAATGTACACCGAAATTGAGAGTCTTCTAGATGAACAGAAAACTCACTGCACTATCATTATGGGGGACTTCAATGCTAAAGTTGGAAAGAGACAAAACAGCACAGAAAGGGGAAACTATAGAAAATTTTGGAATTGGTGAAAGACTTGTGGAATTTGCAGCATCTCGAGGAATGTCAGTAATGAACACTTTTTTCAAGAAAAGGGTGAACAGAAAGTGGACATGGAAGAGCCCAAATGGATTAACAACTAATGAAATAGACTTCATCCTCGCTAACAGAAGATATATTGTGAATGATGTTACTGTCCTGAACAAGGTAAATGTTGAAAGTGATCACAGAATGGTAGATGCACAATTGATATAGATGAAAGAAAAGATAGGAAAACACTGACTCGAATAAATAATACAAAGGTCTTTGAGATAACAGAAGAGGAGAAAAGGCAGTATGTACTGCAACTTAAGAACAGGTTTGAGCTTCTGCAGACTGCTCAGGACCAAGATATCGATGAGGAATATTACAACTTTCTGAAAGTGATAAAGCCCAAGAAACCTATAGGTAAAAAGAAATCCAAAGAAGAAAAAATTAGTCAAGAAACACTTGTCATGATGAACCGAAGACTACAAATGAAGAGCAAGAAAAACACTGACAAGGAGAAAATTGAGTATACTGAGTTATGCAAAGCCATTAGAAAGAGATTCAGAGAGAACATAAGAAGATTTAACACAAGAAAAGTAGAACAAGCATTAAGGGAAAACAAAGGATTTAAATCAGCAGCCATGAGCAGTAATACAGAAAGACAAATGATACTGAAACTGAAGAATAGTGGTGGTGTACTTATAAATAGCAGGGAAGGCATAATTCAAATAGCAGAAGGCTACTATAAAGAGTTATGCAAGGAGCGAGGGAATGATGCCAGCAGTGGGGAAGATGGATCGAAAATTAGTAACACATACAACATACCTGATATCCTTCCTGATGATGTAGAACATGCATTGAAGAATCAGAAAGCCCTGGGGTAAGATGAAGTTACTGTAGAGTTGTTAAAATTGGGAGGAAGAGAGCGCACAAAAACTGGCAAGAGTCTTCACAAAATGCATTTAAAAAGGTGTGACGCCTAAAAGGGGTGAAATAATGCAATTATAGTTTTGCTGCATAAGAAAGGAGATAAATTAAAAATTGGAAATTATAGACCAATTAAGTTGTTAACCCACATCTACAAGTAGTTCACAAGGGTCATTACTAGCAGATTAGAAAGAATACTTGATGAGAATCAACCGAAAGAGCAAGCTGGCTTTAGGACAGGATTCTGAACTATGGATTGCCTTCACATAATGTCACAGCTAATGGAGAAAGCAAATGAATATAAAACATCATTATGCCTGGCATTTGTGGATTATGAAAAGGCATTTGACTCTATACAGCATAAGGCAGTGTTTTGGGCACTGGAAAGACAAGGCATAGATACCCCATATATTATGATTTTGAAGAAAATATATGAGAATGCTACCTCCTTTATTAGACTAGACAAAGACAGTAATAAATTTAAAATTGAGAAAGGAGTTCGACAAGGAAACACAATATCTCCGAAGTTTACTGCTGCCCTTGAGGAAACTTTCAGAAGGTTAGACTGGTCGCAGAAAGGAGTCAATGTGAATGGAGAGTACCTAAACCATTTGCAGTACCTACGATCTGCAGATGATATTGTGGTCATAAGCCACGATCCCAGAGAATTAGAGGAAAATCTTAATCAGTTATGCAGAGTTAGTAAGGTTTTTGCACTAAAGATGAATATGGCTAAAACAAAAGTAATGATGAATAAATATACCACAGAAAAGGATATAATGATCGAAGGAGCAGTAATTGAAAAGGTGGGGTCATATACTTATCTGGGACAAGTCAATAGCTGTAATAATGATAAATGGCTGGAAGTCAAGAGAAGAATAAATTTTGGATGGATAGCATTCAGGAAATATAGTCACATACTGAAGAGCAATATCCCAATTTGCCTGAAACGTAAAACAATGAACCAATGTATACTCCCCACCATGGCTTATGGAAATTAAACTTGGGCACTCACCAAAAGAATGGAAGAGAAGCTGAGAACTACACAGCTGGAATGAATTATATTGGGAATCAGACTGTTAGATAAAAAGAGAAACACATGGATTAGGCAGCAAACTCAAGTAAAGGACATTCTTATCAAAACTAAAGAACTAAAATGGTCTTGGGCAGGACACATAGCTCGAAGACATGATGACAGGTGGACTAAGGAAATAACAGAATGGTACCCAAGAGGAGCTAGAAGAAAACCTGGAAGACAACAACGGAGATGGACAGATGAAATTCATGAGTTTGTGGGTAGTAAATGGATGGCCATTGCACAAAACAGAAGGAACTGGAAAGTTGCTGGAGAGGCCTTCATCCTGCAGTGGATTGAAAATGGCTGATGATGATGATGCCTCCTGAGATATCAAAGCCCCCTTTCCCCAAGCCTTGCACTCTGTCTTACTTCCAGAATAAATGTATAATTGTTTAGCTGGATCTGAACCATATTTATCCTTTTGGTTGTTTAAAACTGCTATTGTAATGTATGGACCCAGTTCTTTGCCATTTAAGCTGCTGTCATTGATGGCACCTATCTTGTCATTTGTTCCAGTAGCATATTTCCTTTATTAGCATACTTGTTTTGTTTCACCTACATGTACAGTAGTAACCTTGTTGACCCATATGACATTCAGCCATTGTGAGTCTTATTTGCTTTGTTCTACCATGGTTATAAGGTCTCAGACCCATGCTTCCATTCATCTTTGATCATTTTTGCCTGTTAGAGAGCCTCAGACCCTTCAGTAACATGGTGCAAAATCCTTCCCATAAAAACTGCTTATGAATACTAATAAAAATCAGCAGTGGTGACAGGACTTAACAGACCCACTTTAAAAATATTTGTTGCATGTTAATTGCCAGTTCTTCTGTAGCTTCTTAAATATAGTTTTACTCAAGTATTTTTGGAAGTGATATTTGTGTATGCAGATTTAAGTGAAATTGGCAAAACATGTAAATATGCATGTGCAAGTCTGAATTTTTTTTTTTTTTTTAATAACTTGAAAGCAGCTGAAGTGTCATGTTTGTAGTTTTTTTAACAGAATTAATAAACATTCTGATTTTTGAAAATAATAAGTATGAGCAACTTTTAAATTTTTCATCAAATAAATATGTTTAATATGTATTGCAATCCTAATGAATTATTTTAGAAGAGAGCGTCAACCTCTACTTCTTTCCCCCCTCCCCACATACACTTTGAACTTGAATTGGAAAAAGTGTCGAACATAATTCCAAATGAAAATATGCATTTTGCCTTTGCATATATGGCAGAATTCAATATTTTACCTTCTAAACAAGAATTTCATACTTTTTTCTGATGCACCCTTCTCCCTCATGCATCTCCATACCTCTTGTCTGGGCACTCTATCATATGCTTTTTCCAGGTCTATGATTGCACATGGTGTTCGTAGACCTGGAAAAAGCATATGATAAGAGTGCCCGGACAAGAGGTATGGAGATGCATGAGGGAGAAGGGTACATCAGAAAAGTACATAAGGCTTGTGACGGAAATGTACGAGGGAGCAGTGACTCAGGTTAAGAGTAGTATAGGTATGACTGAGGGGTTCTCTGTAGAAGTTGGGCTGCACCAGGGATCAGCTCTCAGCCCATATCTGTTTGATCTGGTAATGGATGTGTTGGTAAGAGAAGTGAAGAGTAGAGCACCATGGAGTATGCTGTTCGCGGATGACATCGTACTGTGCGAACCATCCCAAGGAAAGGTATAGAAGAAATTGGAGGAAAGCGTTGAAAGAGAGAGAGGCATGAGGGTAAGTAGAACAAAGACAGAATATATGATATTAAATGGAGAAGATGAGAGTTCTATAAAACTGCAGGAGGAAAAGCTACCATCAGTTTCGAAATTTAAGTATCTGGGATCGAACACTGAGAGGGATGGAGGACTGAGTGCAGAAATACAGCATAGGGTGCAATGTGGATGGTTGAACTGGAGAAAGATGAGTGGGGTGCTGTGTGATAAGAAAGTAAATTGTAGAACAAAGGGAAGAGTGTATAAAACTGTGATTAGACCCGCATTGATGTACAGTTCTGAGACATGGGCGATTACAAGGGCCCAGGAGAAAAAGATGGAAGTGGCAGAGATGAGGATGCTAAGATGGATGTGTGGTGTGTCGAGGAAGGACTGAATAAGAAACGACTACATTAAAGGTACGGTTAAGGTAGGCCTCTGAGTAAAAAAATGCAGTAATCTAGGTTGAGGTGGCTTGGACATGTGGAACAAAGAAGTGAGGAGTATGTGGGGAAGAGGTGTGAAAAGTTGGAGGTGATAGGGAAGAGGAAGAGGGGGACACATAAGATGAGATGGAAGGACAAGGTGGCAGAGGATTTAAAAGAGAGAGGAAGCCCAGGATATGGAGGAAGAGAATTAAGGACGGAAATGCTGATCCCATATAAATGTGGGACGAAGGTGAAGATTTTTTTTTTTTTTTTATGAAAACCCCAAACACAAAAGATATCAAAACCTATAGTACTTAGTACCGTGCATGGGTTGAAGGAGAAGTATGGGGGGGGGGATGCCGGAAACTTTGCTCTAGAGACTAAACATGGGTTTCACCACTTCAAGCCTCCAATAAGCAAAGTGGTGGTATTTCACCGGTTGATGAAAGTCATCTACCACCTTAAAATATAAAGAAGAAACAAGAATTTCATACAGAAATCATAACTGCACTTCACAGCAATCCCTCTTGTACATAGAATTGAGCAAACTAAGTTTTCCACTTAATGCACCTATTCCACATTTTAGAGACACTCCACCATAAACCTTGTGGCGGAATGACTAGTTGGGGGGTTCCATGTTGGTAATTTTGCAAACTTGCATTTCATACATAGCCTTGAACAAACTAAGTTTGCTGCTTAGTACACCTACTTGCATTGTGGTGGCACTCCTCTGTAAGTTCAGCATGACACTCCACATCATCACAATGTTGAGATGGGAGCATGCAGCTTTTCTCTCCAAGTACAATAGTGTTATATAGCACTAGTAGCATAAACTCACTTTACTTCATTTTATTTTTCTGCACCCTCTTGCATCTTACGTATTATGAATACTTCCATCACCGTGTTGTTAAGGTCTTCACATTGCCTACTCACCCACTGATGAGATCCTAAATGGGATCAAGACTCTAGTCTGGATAGTGGTAGGTGTTTTAAATAAAACAGCAATACACTTCTCCATTGGAGCAGTGCATTTTATTTAGAGTAGTGCAATACCATGCCAGAATTCTGTAATATTCAATAAAACAGTTAGGTGCACTAAGCAGTGAAATTAGTTTGCTGAAGTCTACATATGAAATGCAGCTTTGTCCTCCTAGTGCACTAGTATTAAAGTTAAAACTATCATACAAAATAATAAATTATTCCTATAGAGTAGAAATTAACGCACTAGCTTTCTGTAGAAAGATAAATATTTACTTTTTAATATGATTAGAAATGTCTTTCACATGTATAATATCAGAGAAGTCACTGCTATGGACAAGCACGGCTTGGTAAGTTAGTGTTATAGTTGTAGCAACACTAACATTCCTTTTGGGAAAAGCTTTTGTCACATGGCTTCTTATTAAATGAAATATCTCAGATGTATATGATAGAATTCAAAATGGGAAGCATTCAAAGAATTTATCTTGGAAGCTATTAGGCTTTACATACCAACTAAGAAATATTGTTCAATGTTTAGGCTTAAATGGATGTCAGATGAACTTAATGAGACATACGGCAGAGAAGAAAAATGCATGGGATACATATAAATTATATAAATTCAGCTGGTCTGTAACCAAGTCAGAAAGGAGATTAAAGAAGCACTGCAGGATCATCTAGACAAGACTTCAGTTATAGCTCAGACACAGCATGGTTTTGTTAAGGGAAAGTCTTGCCTGGCCAATTTGATTGGATACTATGATGTGGTCACAAAGGAACTGGATGCAGGGAATAACTTTATCATATATTTGGATCTTAGAAAGGCTTTTGATACTGTTTCACATGGAAGACTTCTGAACAAATTGGAGCTGTGTGGCATTGGAGGCAAATTGCAGCTATGGATAAAGGGATGGTTGAGTGGGAGAAGACAGAGAGTGGTAATAAATGGACACTGCTCATCATGGATTAATGTTATTAGTGGAGTCCCTCAGGGGTCAGTGTTGGGTCCATTGTTGTTTTCTGTAATTATAAATGATATTGATGATGGTATATCAAGCTTAATGTCCAAGTTTGCAGATGATAGGAAGGTTGGCAGGGTTGTTAAAGACACTAATGACAATACGGTGCTGCAACAGGATCCAGAAAGGTTGAGCAGATGGGCTGAGAGGTGGCGAATGAAGTTTAACATTGACAAATGTAAAGTACTACATATGGGAAGCAGTAACCCCAGAGTAACGTATCAACTCTGTGGTACTACATTGACAGTGGTAGAGAACGAAAATGACCTGGGGATAATTGTGCAGGCAGATATGAAGTTTTCTGAGCAGTGCAGATGGTCTGCAAGAGTAGCTCATGGTGTCTTGTCAATGATATACAGGAATTTTTCTAGCAGGGATAAGGAGGTGATTAAACCCTTTTATAAGGCAATGGTCAGCCACACCTTGAGTATTGTATACAGGTCTGGAGGCCTCATTTCAAGAAGGATGTAGAACTGCTGGAACGAGTACAGAGAAGGGCAACAAGATTAGTGAATAGAAGAATAAAGGCTTAAGTTTTAAGGATAGATGTGTGGAAGTTTGCCTTTAGTTGATTGGTTGAACAGACTTCCATCTTTTGTTGTGGAGGTTGATGGCCTAAATAAATTTAAGGCTGAGGTGGACAAGTATTTGGAACAAATGGAGGGTATGAAATAGGAGCTTGCTTTTTTTTTTTTTTTTTTTTTGTTGATGCTGCATAAGCTTGCTTTCTTGCATCTTGTGCCTCTAGTAATGCTAATGCTAATTCATGCGCCAATAATCCTTTATACCTCTACCTCCCATACTACTTGTAAAGACCCACAAAACACGTCATTAGACAAGTCCCAATGGTGGAATCTTAGCTTGCCTCACTAACTTTCAATAAAATCATCAAGTAATGAAAATGGGTGGGGGCGGGCATGAAATAATGTGGATAATTTACATACATTATGAACTGTTGTGATAGTAAAGTGGATGTGTTTGAAGGTATATGCTTATCTCCCCTTCTTCTAAAATAAAAGAAATTTTGTAATTGATGTATTTGCTGCATATTTTATATTTAATTGGCATGCTTCCAAGTACTCACTAGGATTCAAACTGAATTTGGCCTAGAGAAAATTTAGTTTACAGTCTGCAGGGTAAATGTAAAATGCAAAGGTTTTACATTTTTATTTTGAATCTGATATTTTAAATATTTTTTACAAAAAATATTTTGTTCTTCATGAAATATACAAAAAAATTGTTTTTAATTTTATGAACTAATTGTCATATTTTACATGGAGACCTAGGTCTCTTAATATTAAAATTATGGAATTAAATTACATAAAATGTCATTTAATTCCATAATTAAATTTTATATTTATATTTTCCCTTCACCCTTTAGAAAAAGTGAAATTGAGTATTATGCCATGCTTGCAAAAACTGGGGTCCATCACTATTTGGGAAACAACATAGAATTGGGAACAGCTTGTGGCAAATACTTCAGGGTGTGTGCACTCAGCATTACAGATCCAGGTGAGATGGTCCATTTTCTCTTTATTATGATGAACTTATGTATGTGCCTTTTTATATTTTAAATCTAAAGATTCATTATATTTTTATTTTATTATTATTATTTAATGATGCTTTGTTTTGTGGCAGCTCATCTTAATAGAATTAATTAAAATAATAAAACTGTTAAACTGTGTGTGAAGAATTAAGGTATATATATATATATATTGAAATGCTATGGTATAATTTTCTACCTCAGTACATGATCTGGCTTGCCTTTGCAAGCTGTCACATGACACACATTAAGAACTGCCTAGACTGCACCATGCCTAATTACCAGTGGCTTGCATTAGAGTGAATGCAGTCTTTCCGCCGACTAAAGCTAGTAAGTTTGCATTTGAGTATGCGGAAGCACTGGGTACTCTATTCTAAACATTTTGAAGATGCAAACAAATTCAGAGAGAGAGAGTGTGAATGCTATCTTGGAGCTTATTTAAAATTGGGAAACAAGTTTTTTCCTCCCTCTCATAGTGCTGATTTCAAATCAAGAAACTAGTTTCCCTTCAAACTATTTTTCTGATTTCAAACCAGTGCTGTGGGTGGGGACTCGTTTCCCAATTTAAAATCAGCACCGAGGGAAGGGAGAAAAAAACTCATTTCTCAATATTAAAGTAGCACCAAGATGGCATTCGTGTTTTCAAAATGTTTAGAAAAGGGGATACCCTGTGTTTCCATGTAACATAACACAAATTTTTCAGCTTTAGTCGGTGGAAAGACTGCATTCACTCTAACGCAAGGCGCTGCCCAAGCAGTTCTCGAGATACATGTCACCTGACATCACGTGATCAGTTAATTTTTTTATGAAAAAAAAAGTTAATGTATATCCTGCATACAAGAGTCACCACCAGAAGATTAAGAACAATCCCCCCCCCCCCATAAACCAGCCTTAGATTACAGTTTACAGAATATGAACACCTCACAACCACAGTTGCTTCCTAATCAAAAACCAAATTTTAATCATAGCCATTTGATAAAAATTTAATTATATTTGGTATTTATTCTATATATATGGGTAAAAAGCATAAATGTGGGTATAAACAGAACTAATGTAAAACTTAACTCTGTGTTTTGGGTGCCATTGTACTTCTTATACCAAAATGTATTGTTTGGCTGTTTATTTGGTGTTTGATAGTGTACAGGCTGCATTAGCTTTCCAGTAGGGATATTAAGCTACATACCGGATCCCCAATTGAATTCAGAATGCTGTCTCCTGCATCATATAGTTAGTTGAATGTGTCTCTGATGAAAGTTTGCCAATATTTAGAACCTGGTAAACTGTAGTTTGTTTATAAACACAGAATTAAATGTTTACTTACATTGCATCGATTTTTTTTTTTTTTTTTTTTTTTTTTTTCTTCTTCCCATGGGTGTGGGCTGCAAAATTCTTTCTAACTATTTTGTATGCTGTACAGTTGAACTGAAATTGATCTTTAAAACAGATAGTGAAATTTCCTTACCATGTTATTGTATGAATTTAATTATTAATGCAGATCAATGGTCATTTAAAACTATTGTGCAATGCCACTATATTTGGTGCTTTCTGTGTAACTATTGTTTAACATTGTAGTGTCAGTTCTGCCTTGTTTTGGAGCTGTTGAGAAGTAGAAAAAAGTGAATTATCATTGTGGTTGGAGTGTTTTTTTTTTTTTTAATTTATTGTGTTTATAAGAGGACTTTTGTATGAATGCAGCAGCGATAGTTTTTATTTCAGCATTAGAAAGCATTTCTAGTACTCAGTGCCACTATTGGTCGGAAGTTTTTTTGTGCTAATCTGGTGTGGAAAGATATTGAGATAAGTCTCAGCCTTCTGGCACCTTTAAGGGCATCTGTACATTTTCTAAAAGCCAAAAAGAAATACATTTATCTTTGGGAGGGGATGGTTTCCCTTTCCAGTTCTATCAGAAGTGGCAGCTGAAAGTTTCTTGCTACAGTAGACTCGAAATAATGGCACATTGAGATTGGATGTTTACATACAGCGCAAATTTTTTGAATTGCTGAAAAATTAAAACAAGTCGCATGATTATTGTATTTGTTTAACTTCGCCATTTTGAAAGTGAATTCTATACTGATATCACAGATTATACTGCTGTTTTCCATTTATTTTAAATTAAAAACCCCTCACTATGGCTCCTAAAGTTAATAAACCTCATACAGAGAAGAAGAGTAATTAAGAACATTAAAGCTTAGTGACAAACTTGATATAATAATAGAAAATAGAACGGGTAAGTAAGAGTATGTATTAATGGCAGAATATAACATTGAATCGTCAACATGTTTGTTTTTACGTGCAGTTAATAAAATTGCATTCTTAACCTTTTTTATTTAGCCTCATTATTTCTGCATTAAATATATTAAAAATAACTTTCTGGATAATGGCATTGTTAATCTCCGAAGGTGCCATTATTCTGAAAGTGTACTATGAATCCACTAAACAGCGACCTCAAGTGCATAATTCAATCAGCTATACAATGCCAATTTGTCCTGTGAGTATAATACATTCAGCAGGAGGATTCAATTATCTGTAGAGAGGCTCTGTTCTGTTATTCACTCTCTGTAATATTAATGACTGTTAAGTTACTACTTTTAGCAGATTTATTTTTACTTCAGTAACTAGGCAAAAACTTCCTCAAGCTTTCATATTGAACTTTGATAAACATTACATTTGCTGAACCATTTTTGAAAATAAAAACCCATGAGTTACTTTCCGATCTTGATTTTACTTTTCTGCTAAAATGAGCCTTAACAAAGACAGCTTTTACACTGTTATCTCTGTTGGAAGGCTTATATTCAAGTATATATATCTTTATTGCAGGCAGTGATTGGTTACATGATTGCCTGATGCAATAATACCCACAACAGCGACAATGCTAGGGGTTTTTCTTTACTGCTGGTCAGTAGTATACTACTGACCAGCAGTAAAGATTTCAATTTGAATTAATTGTAATAAAATCATGATTTTAATACAATAAAATCTTTACTGCTGGTCAGTAAAGATTTTATTGTATTAAATCTTTTAATAAAATCTTCTAATCTTGATTTTACTTTTCTGCTAAAATGAGCCTTATTAACAAAGACAGCTTTTACACTGTTATCTCTGTTGGAAGGCTTATATTCAAGTAGTATAGTTGCTGTAATTGTGCTGTATATATTAAATTGAGGGTATGATTATATGAAACATCTTGATTATTCATGAAAGTTTAGAAATGTATTCGTACTGTATGACCCTTATTTTTGAATTTGTTTTTCAAATTTGTTATATATGAATATTACAATTAACTGTAAGTTTTTTTTTTTTTTTTTTTATAAATAGGAGACTCTGACATCATACGAAGCATGCCTACTGACCAGCAGTAAAGATTTCAATTTGAATTAATTGTAATAAAATTGTTAAATAAAAGCTGCCGACCTAATTTGTACTTCACTATCTACATGAACGTAACTACATAGATGCTCAAAAGCTAAGGAACAACTCAAAACATTTTGTTTTAATGTATCTTAATGCACAACTGGACAGTTTGATCTGTGAAATTAATCATGCAAATGTCTAGCATATTCTTAAAACTGCCAATGAATTTGTAGTGATGTACTTGCATGTACAAAGCTGAATTGTGGGGAACGTGGTCAAACGGTCCAGTGATAGTGCATTTCACTGAATGTTGGTTCAAGCCCACATAGCTGTTAAATATATTTAACGATTGTATTCGTTTCAGAAGTGATTAAACTCCTCTGGCTCTGTTAGAATGTGAACAGCTTTTTTTTTTTTTTTTTTTTTAAGAGTGTACACTTTTCTGAATAATTGCTCATCCCCACAGTTTGAGAAATACTGCTTATAATATACTGGAACAAAGACTGTATATAGGAATGGTCACACATGATGAGATTTTATTATAAATATCAAAATATCAGGCTGACAAAAATGGATTTCATATAATGCTAATTACATACATTAAACATACAAAAACATTGGAGAAAGTTCTTGAGTCATTGTTCTTTGTGCTGGAAAACATCATCTCTTTGGGCTGTTCTCATGTCAGGGTAGGACTGGCTGCTACCTGCTGTTTCTGTCATCTGTCTGTGTATTCGAGGTTTACGACGTCCGGGATTAGGAGTCTCTGAAAACATTCTTTGTAGCTTCTGCTTTCGAAAAGTTGCAGGTGATGAAGAACGCTGCTTAGGGCTGGGTATACTCAAATTGGATCCTAAAATTTGCTTTCTGCGAGCCTGTACCATTCCATATACTACAGCTGCTAAACTGCTGACTGTTGGTGTCTGATGAGCTAATGAGCGTTGTTTTGAAACTTTTTTTCCTGTCACAAAATATGTTTCCATTTCACCCTTTCCTTTGACTTGTACCATGCCCCTGTACTGGAGTTTATACCCATTTGCTTCAAGAATATGAGCAGTGGCCTTAGGGACTTGCACTTGATCAGTGACACCAGTTGAATCCATTCGGCTAGCTTCATTAACAGTATTACCCCAGATATCATAGACTGGTTTCTTTGCTCCAATCACACCTCCAACCAATGGTCCATGACTGATTCCTAAAAGATGTGATTAATCATAATGTAACGATAATATTCAAAAGAGCTTTGCTAACTTAGTAATAGTTATGAATAAGCACTATACAAGAGGGTTAAAAGTATCCTTAGGTACTGAAGCAAATTGAAGTATATGGAATTTAAATAGGAAGATTTTGGTATTGGGACTTGGTAAAAATAATTTTATTTTTACCAAAAGACGTATAGTAGATGACATAAATACAATATCAAAACAGTCTTCTTTGCATGTACCAAATTATACTGGTAGCCAGTGTTCGAATTGGGCTGAATATACCAAATGCACTATTCAATAGTTCACTTTTTTAAATTTAGCCTTAAAGCATCCTTTATAAGTTTATAACCAATCAAAAAAGTTTTATAAAATGTTAGTGTTAATTACCAAACACAAGTTCAGGTACATTTGTTGTTAAACTTGACATTCAAATAACAGCCAATGAAAACTCATGTAAACATGACAGTTTGTGTACTACCATGTGTGTTGGATGAGCTTTTGACCCAAAAGTAATCTTTTTGTTGCCAAATACTGGCATTGCAGTTAATGTTTTCCAATTTGAGTACTGGTGGTGGTAGGCGTGAGGAAATCATGCTCTATAAGCTATATTCATAGTAGGCAGTTCAGTTGAGCATATGAGTTTTTCTCTAGCTAAGAATTCAAAGCAAAAATGTGTTGTGTGGCAGGAGATGCATGGAGCCTACAAACTACTGAGCATTGCATAGTCATTTAATTTTCAAATGCATATCAGTTAGAAATGTCATTGTGGCATACTGAGTAAGAATGACTACAGTGAGAAAATACTAAGAACTATTGTTATCCACCATGAAGAAACCAGGATGTCTTGAAGATTTTTACCACAGTATCTTGTTAATAAGCCACCAAAAAATATGTAAAATTGGGAGTACCCACAGTAGATTGTTTCCATGTAAGTCAGCTGCAAATAAGTTGGAGGAGGGGGTGAAAGTATTTTTATCATGTTCAGTAGCCTCCTAGCTCAGTTTTGTTGACCAGGAAGGTTCAATTTATGGTTGGCCTGCTTTAACAGATAATACGTTGACATATTTGTTTCATGTTTGGGTTCCAATGTCTGGGTTTTTTCCCCTCGACGTGGGAACCTGTACGTGGCGAGGGGACCTCCCAGTGATGCTGCTGGACTTCCAGACTAGCATCACTGGGATCCAACGCCCACAGCCCAGGTTCCAGGCTTACATCAATGGAATCCAGAGTGTTTGCCGTGCGCTGTGACCCGTGGAAATTCGGATAGGGGGATCCTGGTGGTTGAGGGGCCCAGCTTCAATACACCACTTTGGCCCCTGCTTCGACAAGACGGGTGGTCCTGGAAGGCTCGCCTGCGAGGGTCAACCGTGTCAATGCCACGCCCCTACCCTCATGGTCCGAGGGACAGGATTCAGGCTGGCAGCGGTGCGGGTATAGTGTCTGGGTAGCCCTGGCGTTCCACTCCCGAGCGCATTTATTGCATGCCGGGTAGTGGGCGTCCCCTTGGGCTCCGTGGTGGATGGGGAGCCCGGGCACTGAACAATATAAAAATCTCTATGAATCCTGATAAATATATTCCTTCAGGGGCCCCAACCCGGTCCCTATCTGAAAGGCGTCTCCGTAGCCAGGTGGGAAGGAGCAGCAGTGCGTACCACACGCTTCTTGATTAGACCGGGGTTCGAGCCCGTCACCACCAAATATGGAGGATGCGGAAAGGTCAAGGAATGACCATCGCATATTCCGGAGCAATATGGCCTTAGTTGCTAATGCTCCTAAAAACCAAACAACAACCCTATCTGAAAACAGAGATGGAGAGACATAGCATTATTGCTACAAAGAGGCAGCGAACCGAATTACCATCAGGGCCAGTCCCAAGGTTCTTAATCATGCATTCTACCAATGAGACACCGATTGGTAAAATGTCGCCCTTTTTTATTCAAAAAGGGCTAGATGGGTTAGGTTCACCCAAATCAGTTAAAAGGCTTCGTTCTGGAGACCTTTTAATTGAAACTAAAAATGACAGGCAATCAGAACATCTACTCCGAACAACATCAATCGGAGGAATCCCTATAACAGTGACACCACACAGAACACTCAATTCAACGAGAGGTGTCATTTCGGAGTGGGACCTTCTCGACGTAACCGAGGAGGAAATCTCCGAATTAAAACCCCAGGGAGTTATTGCCGTCGAGAATTACTGCGCGAAGGGATGGAACAATTGTTAAAACCAGGAGCGTTATCCTGACTTTTAAGTCTCCTAAACCTCCTGACGAGATTAAAGCTGGATACATCAATTGTTCAGTGTGTCCATACGTTCCGAACCCTTTACGGTGTTTTAAATGCCAGAAGTATGGACATTCTCAAATGGCCTGCCGTGGAGTCCTTGCATGCGCTCGATGCGGTGCAAAGGACCACGAAACAACAGCATGTTCAGCCGCAAAACCCACCTGTATTAACTGTGAAGGTGAACACCCGGCCTATTCACTAGCATGCCAGAGGTGGAAAGAAGAAAAAGAAATTCAACGGCTGAAGGCAGAGCTAAATATATACCAGGAGGCAAGGAAATCGGTCAAACCCCTGAATATTAACAAACCTACCTACGCCCAGAAGGTAGCAGGGAGATGTTCCGTCGGAACTCAGACAGACATGACCATTCCTCCAAAGGAGTCTTTCACTCCCATCGCGCGTTATCTCTTAACTTCACAAAAATCTGCACAGAAGGACCAATCAGCTGCCACTCCTATATCGGTACCTCCTAATGCTCCACAAGCAACAAAGGTAACTGAAAGATAATAAAAAAGGGGAAGTCCCCCCCTAGAACCCAAGAAAACATGGAGGTCGAGCAGAAGGAGGTACCCGAAGATTCAGTCTTAGAACTCTTTGCAGAGGAAGCAATAGACACGGGACAGCGTCCATTCTTCCCCAAAAAAGATAAATCCAAGACTGACAAAAGTAAGCTCTCAGCACCTCGGAAGCCGCCTGATGGACCCACCAAGCCAAAATAATGGCTAAATTCCTACAATGGAATTGTGGATTCCAGCGAAATATTGATGACATCAAGGCCCTCCTGCAAACGCATGAGCCAGTTTGCTTTTGCTTGCAGGAGACATCTAAAGGCAAATGATGATCCCACCATGCACAACATCACATTTTTTCGAAAGGATAGAATTGCAGATGGCTCTGTACATGGGGGAGTGGCTATCCTTGTGGGTAACCAGACCCCAGTGCAGCCCTTGCTAATTACAACCAGCATAGAGGCTGTTGCAATTCGCCTTTCAGTAGGATTTTTAATAACTGTGCTCCATTTATTTGCCACCTGGGACTGACATCACCCAGGCAGACCTTGATGATCTTCTAACGCAGCTGCCTCTCCTTTTCTTACTTCTCGGGGATTTTAACGGACATAACACCCTGTGGGGTAGTGCTAACATCAACGGAAGGGGACGAGTCATAGAGCGTATGCTCAATGACAATGACCTTTCCCTTCTAAATACTGGAACAAACACCTTCTTCCACATGCCTACCCGTACTTTTTCTGCCATTGATCTCTCTATCTGCTCCCCTTCTCTACTCCCTTCACTCACCTGGGAAGTGGAGGAGAATCCATACAGAAGTGATCACTTCCCTGTGATAACCTCGTTACACAGTGGGAGACCATGTCTTCCCTTCAGGTTACTTAAATAAATCTTTATTTGTCGTACCAAATTTAAATATAGGTTTACATTGGTAAGTGACAAATTCCCTTCACGGCAGAAAATGCCAGGGGATAAGGTGGAAGTGGAAGATTGATCAGGCTGACTGGACTGCCTTCCAACATCAGGCAATTTTTGATCTTAGCACGGTCAGTCAAGAGCCTATCAATGATGCAGTTAAGTACATCACAGAAAATATTGTCCAAGCATGCTGTTCCAAAAACATCTGCCCGGTTTCCACCATTTCCCAAACCTTGGTGGAATTCACAATGCACAGCAGCAAAACAGGCTCAAAACAAAGCGTGGGGGATATTCCGCCGATATCCTACCACGACCAACCTTATAGCCTTTAAACGTGCACGAGCCAAAGCACGATATATCCGCCGTCAGAGTCAAAAGGAATCGTGGATCCGTTTTACATCATCTATTAACCAGTCTACCAACTCTAAGGTAGTCTGGGATAAAATCCGGAAAATGAAGGGAAAATATACATCCCACCCTTCTTCAATCCTAGATTATAATGGATGCGCTATTGCAGATCCAACTGCAATAGCTAACTCTCTTGGGGAAACATTCTCTAACATCTCTGCAACATCTTCGTATTCCCCAGAGTTCCTGGTCCTGAAATATAAAATCGAAAAACAGGCACTTAGCTTTAAATCTAAGAGCATTTATCCCTACAACGGGGATTTCACTATTCAGGAACTGGAAAGAGCGCTCGCTCTTTCGAAAGCAAGTGCCGTTGGACCTGATGGCATCCATTATGAAATGATTAAACATCTTTCACCAAAATCTATGGATTGTCTGCTCCTTCTGTATAACAGAATCTTTACTGAAGGGCAGTTTCCGGACTCCTGGCGAAAGGCAATCATTCTTGCCTTTCCTAAGCCAGGAAAGGATCCAAAAGTCACCACCAATTATCGTCCTATTGCTCTGACTAGCTGTCTGTGCAAAATCCTGGAGAGAATGGTTAATTCTCGTTTAATATGGTATCTCGAAGCAAATGACCTTCTCTCCAACATCCAGTGCGGCTTCCGAAGGAACCGGTCCACTTTGGACCATCTTATTAGAGTGGAAGCATCCATCCAGGATGCTTTCCTAAAACGGGAACACTTGGTGTCGGTGTTCTTTGACATGGAAAAAGCGTATGACACAACTTGGAGATTTGGCATTTTAAAAGATTTACATAGCCTAGGCCTTAGAGGGCATCTCCCCTTTTTTATTCAAACCTTTTTAGCCAATCGATCGTTCCAAGTTCGTGTGGGATCCTCACTCTCTCGCTCCTTTAGCCAAGAGGAGGGAGTACCACAAGGATCAGTATTAAGTGTCATGCTTTTTGCCATCAAAATAAATTCCATCACAGAACAACTTCCTCCGACTGTAAACAGTGCCCTCTATGTTGATGACTTTAGCATTTTTTGTCAGTCATGCAACATGAGGGTTATTGAAAGACAACTGCAGAAAGCCATCAATAGTCTGAATTCCTGGGCACTTGCTAATGGCTTCAGGTTCTTGCCGGAGAAGACCGTTTGCGTACACTTTTGTCGCAAGCGTAATCTTCATCCTGAACCTGAATTAAGGCTCGGACAAAATGCTATTCCAGTAGCAGCGAACACAAAATTCTTGGGACTCATATTCGATAAAAAACTCACCTTTTTGGATCACATCCGTCAACTCCGCACAAAGTGCACACGTGGGCTTAATATTCTCCGCTCGCTCTCCTCTACATCTTGGGGAGCAGACCGATGTACCCTTCTTCGGCTTTGCCGTGCACTTGTGCGATCCAAACTAGATTATGGGTCCAAGGTATATTCCTCAGCCAGAGACAGTGTCCTGCGGTGGCTGGACCCCGTCCATCATCAGGCCATACGTATTGCTACTGGAGCATATCGCACATCTCCTGTCCAGAGCTTATACGTCGAAGCAAACGAACCACCATTATCGCTTCGACGTAAGCAGTTGTCTTAAAGTACGCTTTAAAAATGAAATCCCTTCCAGACCATCCTACGTGGCCATTCGTTTTTAAGCCACGATGGGAAAATTTGTACAACACCCGTAAGACTGCCAATCGTCCTTTTGGTATTCGTCTCCAAGAGCTACTCAAAGAACTTAATATCAAGGTAGACAAGGTTGCCCAAACACCAAAGCAACCCTTTCCACCCTGGCATGCTCATGTCCCGGCATGTGACTTGTCCCATAGAAATTGGGGAAAGTCGGACACTCCATCGTCGGTCTACCTGCAGCTTTATTCAGCACACCGAGCTGAACATTCTGACTTCGCGCCAGTTTATACAGATGGCTCGAAGTTGGAATCATATGTGGGATCTGCGGCTGTCTTCACAGACAGCTCTACATCGGAGCAGATTCCCTCTGAATGCAGTATATTTACTGCAGAGCTGCATGCTATAGAGTTAGCCTTGGATCACATTAGTGAATGCCAATACCAACGGTTCATTTTATATTCCGATTCTCTCAGCGTGTTACAGGCTTTAATATCTGTGAGATATAATCCTCATCCAGTTCTGTCTAGTATTCAGCAGAAGATTCACTTCCTCCGTGGATGTGAATATGATATCCGCTTCTGCTGGATTCCCAGCCACATTGGGATTAGGGGAAATGATTTGGCTGACACCGCAGCCAAATCAGCAGTCCCCAATAATAATCGCTGCCTGTCAGTCCCCTATACAGACTACAGGCAAACCATACAGCAGAAGGTACATTCCCAATGGCAGGATTTGTGGAATGGACAGACTGGGAATAAACTATATCGTATAAAGCCTGTAATTGAACCGTGGCAGTCTAGTCTGCGCAGGAATCGTAAGGAGGAAGTTGTTCTTGCTCGGACCCGCATAGGACATAGTCATTTGACTCATTCTTTTTTGCTGAGGGCTGATGACCCTCCTATGTGTGAGTCCTGTGGCACAATTTTATCAATTAGACACATTTTAATTGAATGTCCAGATTTTACCAATATCCGTTTTACCGCTTTTAACCATCTGACTGAGCCGTACACACTCAGTCAGATTTTATCTGACAATGACAATGTGTCTGCTGTTTTTAGCTTTTTAAAAACAATAAATATTTTTACTCGTATGTAAAATTTTTACATTTTTTTCTTATATATTTGTTATACCTTTTGACATAGTGACCTAACTAATTAGGTCACTGAAATTTTAAAAATTTTTATAAATGACCTGGTCTTGGCGCATTATAGCCTTAGTAGCTAATGCGCCAATAATACCAAAACCAATCCACTCCAATCTGGGTTTTTCCTCCATGCCTAGAGAAAAATGACTCGGCATGTACCAGAACAAGTTTGCAGACATGAGGAAGTTGGCACTTCATATTTATTTGAATTTTTATAAAAGGTCATTCTGATCCTATAGAAAACCAGTATTGCAACTGTACTGTATTTTTGAAATACAGTACAGTCCAATAAGTAATGGTTAGCATTTGTTCCTGTTACGTTGTAATTTAAGTTGTGAAACAGGCAATGGTTAGAATTCTGCATTTATGAACCAGCAACTTGGTTACAGTGTTCATTATCAAAGACATTGGCCCATATCTACGTTTCTTTTCTTCAATCCTTTTTGTATACTACTTTAAGATATAAAATTATATCTTAAAGTAGCAGTTTTAAGTAAACTGCTGAACTGAGTTTTTATGTAAATAAAACCATTGTCTTCAAGAGAGGAAATATTAAAAGGTAAGGAGACTTTATTAATAACAGCCAAAAGATGCAAGGAATTTAGGCTTATTGCTGCATCAGCTAAAAAATAGCAACCTTTGTCCCCTCATTTTTCCCACTTGCATTCTGTAAATTTCATAAGATTATCAACCTCTACTGAAATTCCTCTATTTTTTCTGATAGTACCCAGATGGGCAAGATGGTGATCTTCAAGAAACTTTTTGGTAATGAAAATCAACGTAGTGAAAAGTTTCCCTATACAAACTGACACCACACTGGGATAAGGATAATATCGCCTATCCTCGAGCCTCGGTTTATAAAAAAATTGTATAAATGGAGGGAACAAGAAGGCAAACAATACAAGAAGGTACAAATAATACACTAATTCCAGATCAACTCAGTAAATTTTTTCTGCCCTGCCTGTCAGATTGCAGGTTAATAATTAATGGTGAACTAAACTTTATTCCCTTCAAATGTTAACTTACCCTGATGAGCCAAAACATTACCACCTACCTAACAGCATGTTGAGCTGTCTTGCCATGATAACCACTAGGTGGAAGTGGTTATCATGAGACCATGTAAAATGTCCTCAGGTATGCCAGACCGGTGGACATAAATGTTCAGAGTGAGGCAGTGGCAAAAGCTGAATTCCACCATATTCCTGTATATGGTGGAATTCAGTATATTCTTTGTATAATCAAAAACAAAGTGCATTCTGAGATGGAATTGTCTGGTTGAAAGTCAGGTGCCATCTGGATACAGGTTTGTGGTGATGACAGGACCCAGTGATCACAAAAACATGCCCCACAACCATGAACTGTCAATGCATACCTGCACATTGGCAAGATGGAACTTGAACCTTGGTTCATTAGACCAATTGACTCATCTATGTTCATGAATGGTGCTCCTGTGCCTACTATATGTGGGGGTGTTGGTCAGTCAACATGGACACATGAATAGGCTTGAAAATGATTGTGAACCATCTGTTGTCCGATGCGGCATGTGCTACCATTCACCTCGACTCAACCAGTGGTCTCCTTGTCCTGAAAGGTGGTGGTGTGTCCCTCTTCAAACGATTTCCACCACACTATGGCTGCCCTAGAAAAACTAACAATGCAGTTGCTAAGATGATAGCCCTGTCTTCTTAGTGCCACAAATTCCCTTTCAGACTCCAGGTCTTTCTGTTTCTTCACTGCATGAGCAAGCTGACAAGCAATACCGTGTTGTCTATATTGCACTGAACTGCACCCATTTGGGGAGACATGTCATAATTGTTTGGCTTGTGACATGTTTATCTATTTTGCTTTCATCTGCATCAAACATGGCTACACTGGTAAAGGTCAGTTCAAATACCGTCTTGAAAAGAAATTTTTGGCAGTTAACTGTGGAATAAAAAATCAGTTCCACAAGATTTCATCTCGCAAACAAATACTGAATTAAGAAATGGAAATTGAACTATATCTTCTGATACTATGGGCAATTCCCAAACCACAGATTAACAGCATGCAATACTATTTGCATGTACAAATGCCATGGCCAGGAAAGGCTTTAAATTTAAGAAGCTGCATTTTGTGGGTGGGTAGATAATTTCCTTTGTGATTTTAATGTTCACCATTCCAGCTGGCTTTCATTTACTAGACAAATGAAAACAGCTAGTTGAGAAGCTGAAGCTTTTGTAATTACTAATGACCATACATTATTCATTTAACTAACACTTGATTTTTTTGTCACAATCCTTTAAAGTATGTGGTCCTCTAAGCACGAGATCACAACTTGGTGATAGTCTTATCGAATGGAGCCTTTCTCAGCCACTTGTCGTTTGGCATTACAATAATACAAAATGAGATCTGCAAGATTTCTTTTCCTTGGTCGGAGTAATGTTTTAAACCTGATGTCAATGTTTGTGTCGGTGAAATTATTTTTTTAGGGATGAAATCCTTTATTCTGTGCTGCACTTTAAAATCTCATCCTTTATGTGAATCTAGGTTTCCAATAAGTGAACTAAGGCTGTTCAAGATAATATTTCATATCGCAATTGGCTCAAATATCCAGGTTTATTTTCTACCTAAATTAAAGCTCGCAACAATTATAAAGTAGTTTTGTTAATTAGTCCAAATTATGTTTAAATAGGCTAAGAGTAGAAAACTTGCTTCTTGTCCAAACAGTAGTCCAGCATTCTGGGCTCTTGCCATGGCTATTGAATGCAAATTTTGCACATCTACACTGCTCTCACTTTATTATGTACACCTACCTAGTAGTGTGTTGAGCCTGTAGCCTTCAAAACAGCCTGAATTCGTCTAGGCATGGATTGAACAAGGTGCTGAAAACGTGCAGGAATGGAGTACCATGCAGACACGAGTGTCACGCAGTTCCTTGAGATTCGAAGGAGGTGTAGGCCTGCAGCGAACAGCCCTTTCCAGCTCATCCCAAAGATGTTCAATAGCATTGAGATCTACAGACTGAGCAAGCCACTGCAGCAAAGAGAAGTTATTGTCATGTTCCTGGAACCATTCCATGGTAATTCGGGCTTTGTGCACTGGTACATTATCCTGCTGGAAGTAACCATCTGACAGGATAAACTGTCAACATGAACGGATGCACTTGGGCAGCAATGATGTTTAGGTACGATATGACCTTCAGACGTGAATCTATGCGTATCATTGAGCCCAATGTGTGCCAAGAAAACATTCTCCCCCACCACCACCTTGCACAGTAGTCACCAGACATGCCGGGTCCATGGATTCATACTGTTTTCACCAAATTCTGAGCTTTCCATCAACATGATGCACCAGGAACTTTCACTTGTCAGACCAAGCAAATGTTTTCCAATCCTCAATAGTCCAGTGCTGGTGTTGCTGTGCCCACAGGAGGCGTGCTCTCTTGTTCTTCATTGATAACAAAGGGAAGCGATGTGGCCGTCGGCTGTTGTAGCCCATTCGCGACAAAGTGCGACTAGTGGTCCGTTGCGACATTTTGTTCTGCACACCAAGGTTGTATTCTGACATGATGTGCGACATTGTAGCCCGTCTGTTTTCTTGCACAATTCTAGCCATCCTCTGACCTCATCAACAAGCGATTTTCTTCCACAGGAGTGCCATTGAGAGGATGTTTTCTATTCATTGTACCATTCTCGATACACCCTTGAAACTGGTGCGTGAAAAGTTCAGGAGAACTGCCATTTCAGAGATGCTTTGTCTTGCACGTACTACCATGCTACATTCCAAGTCCATTAGATCACTCATTTCCCCCGTTCTTGCTACAGTTTGTACGCTTAACTGATACTAGAAAGGTTCTGCTGCATTTATATCCCCAACTGTGGTCATGTGACTTGCAACGTTCTGGGACAAACCATTTGTGTGCAAAGCAGGGGGTGTACGTAATAAAGTGGCAGTACAGTGTATACTGCCTCCTCTGTTAAGGTCTGACGGCTCTATTGTCTCATCTAAAGTTAAAATTGACTTACTACACTGGTGTGCAAAATTTAAGGACCAGTCAAGCTTTCACCCGTAGCTTCTCATAGGAGTGGCCTAGATATCTGAAAAGCATATCAAAGGAACCTCGTGAGGTACAGAAATGGAGGAAACAAAACGGTACAGAGGGACTTTATTCAAAAATGGCAACATAGCACTGGCTGCCATGATACAGATGCAGCCAAAAAAAAGATGATACCAAAGATGGAGCAAATGGAAGAGGTAGTCCTCAGTAGGAGATATAGCCATCCCTAATGTCGATGCAGGCTTTGCACTGCCTGTCCATACTTAGAACAATGTTGTTGATAAGTTCTTGCGGTAACATCATCCATTCCTCTATTGGCGCCATCTTCAGCTGGTGAACATTTTCTGGTGGATGTGGATGTGCTACTAGGCATCTGCCCAGAGCGTCCCATATGTGTTCAGTGGGATTTAGACCGATGAACGGGCAGGCCAATCCATTCGAACAATGTCCTTGCTTTCCAAAAGCATATCGGCTGCAGTGCGATAGGATGTGGCACTATCATCCGTAAACACGAACTCGGGGCCAATGGCGCCTCGGAACAGACAGATGGAGAAGGATTACCTCAGTATAGTAGTGTGCACCCGTTACAGTACCGCCTTCCAGTATGTGGAGTTGTGCACGTCCATTCAGGATAACGCCTCCCGAGATGAGATCATCTGGACCGCCATATCTGTCCCTTTCAGTGTTGTTTGTGGGGTGATACCGTGTGCCAAACTCGCCAGATTAGCTGACGTCCAGAATCACTGCTGAGACTGAATCTACTCTCATCAGTAAAGAGTACCTTAAGTAAAGATTTTGTGGTTGTAACCTTTATAAATAGTGTTGGTCCTTAAGTTTTGCACACCAGTGTAGCATCCTACTTTTCTTAACTCTTTTATTGATAATCTTACTAATAGAAGATACATTGTGAATGATGTTACCGTCCTGAACAAGGTAAATGTTGGAAGTAATCACAGAATGGTAAGATGCGCACTTGATATAGATGTAAGAAAGAATGAAAAAACCGACTCGAGTAAATAATACGAAGGTCTTTGAGATAACAGAAAGGAGAAAAATCAGTATGTACTGGAGCTTAGGAACAAGTTTGAGCTTCTGCAGGATCAAAATATCGATGAGGAATACAGTTTTCTGAAAGTGATAAAGCCCAAGAAACCTAAAGGTAAAAAGAAATCTAAAGAAAAAAAAATTAGTCAAGAAACACTTGTCATGATACTTAAATATTTGAATTCGTAGCGGACATATGCAAATAAACATTTGGGATGCCAAGCTATTGGCAATGGCAAACATCCAGTAACATGTCTGTTACAGTTCTGTCGTAAGCTGAAGATGCAATAAAAATTCATTTCAACATTGAACGTAGAACAATGGAAGTTCATAAAATTTCTTTGAAAAAAGAAATTTTATGAACTTGACTAACTGTTGATAGACACATACTACATGTCAGACACAACTATAACCTTAGATTTCACACTGTTTCTATCCTTTGTGGGTACCACAATTGGTAGAATCACTGTACTCTCCACGTGAGATGGAAAGGACCTTAGTTCGAATTCCGTAAATGATGTAAGGAATTTTTATAAACCGTTTTTGAGTTATTGGGTCTCAGGCGGGGTGGCATGGTTTTTAATCCCCAGAACTCGAGTTTCCCTCAAACAGCAATTTGACAACAGAATACGGCGCAAGTCGCTGTTGCACCTAAAACCGAACAACAAACTGTTTCACTATTTATCATGTTACTGATATTTGCTAATTTGTACCTACCAACACGGAGTTTAAAACTGTTAAAAGAATGCTTGTTGACTCCTTCTAGAGTTTCCTTCATAGCTAAGGCAAAGTCCACTAAAGCAGTGAGATAAGTCCATTTATGCTCATTCTGAAACAAACATCAAATCCATATAAAAATTTTTATAATGCACTTCAAGGTTATTTTACTTATATTAACAGGTATAGTTAAAAGACATTAAAAACAGCATGTATCTGTGCAATCAAATATGATTGCTATAAGTAATGTATTGCCTCTTGGGTAATATAGTTCGTATAATCACTGTCCTCCTAACACTGAGAGGAAGAGATCTCAGTTCGAATCCCGTCAGCGACTGGAGGAATTTTCATTGGTATTTTTCAAAACATGGCTGAGTTAGTCGATCTTCGGGGAGGGTAGCATGGCTTTTTCTCCCGGAAATTAGGATTTCTCGTCCGGCAATCTGTAAATCAACCACAGAACATATTATATAAAGCGTAATATAGCATAAGTTATATTATGCTATACAAGGGTGCATAAATTCAAATTGAGGAAAGACAGATGTAGAATAGATATGCGGAAATTTGCCTTTAGCCAACGGGTGGTTAACTGCTGGGAAAAAACTTCCAAATGTTGTTGTGGAAGTTGATACCTTAAATAAATTCAAGGAGTAACTGGACAAACTTTTAGAGGGAATGGTTGCGTGAATTTTTTTTTTTTTTTTTTTTTTTGCCTGCTTACTTTCTTGCATCACATGCCTCTATTACTATAAGCTGCTGATGCTCATGTAATCTTACAACGACAACAATCAATTTGTTATTTAGTAAAATTGCCACATCCTATGAAAGTTGCAATTGGTCGCTACCTTAACCAGGTTTATAACGTAGAATTTGATCCATTCATCATACAGAAACTGGATGGATTAAGACAAACTTAGATGTGAACCTGTGGACAATGCGCTATCTTAAAACACGAAATAGTACACCTCACCTCTGAGAAAAAATGGTTAGTTGTAACTTCCACTGACATGGTGGTCGTGCCGGAGTATAAACAAGAACATATTTTATTGAATCAATAAATATGGCATAAAGCCCCACCATGAGTACTTATTGCTTGAGGAGAATAATGTTGTGAAGAACCTGCTATTTCCAGCTCAAATTTGTATCCATCTACAAACTTTGGGATGTCTTTGAACAACAATTGAGAGCTGAAAAACAAGATTACCTGGTTCAAGAAGAGAACTAGCTACAGCCTAATGGGAAGAATGAAACAAGATTCCAGTCTCCACATAACCAAAAGACTAGCAAAATGAGTATCCCAGAGGATTAGGGATGAAGGCCTTAGGGAGGTTGGGTCATACCGGATATTAAATTTTATTTTTTCTACCCAGATATTTTTTATGTATTTAGTCTCCCAATCGAACAATGCATATTTATATACTACCTATGAAGTACTACAATAAAGTTTCAGGAATGGCCATGTAACAAAGCAGCTGCCGAATAGCAGTGAGTTTTTCCAGCGAGATAATGATAGAATATTACAGTAATACAGAAAAACGACTGGACATGAATCCCGTCTCAAGTGATGAACTTATTATTATTTTATTTTTATTTATATATTTTTTTTTCACGTGGCCGAGTTAGCACCTATCGAAAGTGACATGGTTTTCTCCGAGAATAGTTTTTTGTCAAGAAAACAAAGAAATCGGCCGAAGAATATATAAGTATTCAGGACCATATATTGAAGCCTGACAGCATAGTTCCTTTGGCGGTTATCATACACGAACCTCATCAGGTGTTGTTATATGTTTGTTTCATTAGCTTAAGAAGCTGTTTATAGAAGATTTGTACAAAGTGCTGTGCGACTTTTTGAAATGAGCAAGAGAGACAAAACCACAAAGGTTTGCATCAACTTCTGTTTCAATGTCGATAAAACAGGTGACAAACACATGATATATTACGAACAGCACTAGAAAAAGATGTTCTATCAAAACCAAAAATGTTCACATGATATTCGAAGGTAATGCACATGCAACCTCGTCTGTCCTAGAGTTTCTTCTCAAGAACCAAACCCGTATGGTCTCACATTTTCTTTATTACCCAGACCTTGCTTCCTGAAACTTGTTGTTTATAAGGATTAAACTGAACTCAAAGGAAAGAGATTTAATGAGGCTCTTTGAGATGAAGCAAATGTCGAAAAAAATATTGGACAATATCACGAAATTTCAATATGCTTCGAATTATATAATAATCACCATGGTTGGTGTATTTAATGAAGGTGCAGTACTTTCAAAACTACAAAATGAAAAATTATTGGTATTAGTAGACATAATCGATATGATACAAGGTAGCAAGCTTTAAGCATAAATAAACACTGCTCACTTAAGTTGCCCGTCCCTTCTAATAACTTTTCAAATCCTTTAAATTTACTCAAACTATCCATTTCCACAACACCAAATGTGTTCCAACAATCAATTACTCTCTGGCTGAAAGAAAATTTCTGCTCATCTATCCAACAACCATTCTTTCACTTTGTCTCCTTGCGTGTGTGCTATCCAAGAAAAGGTAGGGATTTAATCAACCTATTTAAAAGCTAACTGTAGTTTAAGGACTCCTTATGTGCTGTATTATAATGACTAAGTATATTAAAGTAGGTGGTAGATGACTTTCATCAACCGGTGAAATACCACCACTTTGCTTATTGGAGGCTTGAAGTGGTGAAACCCATGTTTAGTCTCTAGAGCAAAGTTTCCGGCATCCCCCTCCCCCCATACTTCTCCTTCAACCCATGCACGGTACTAAGTACTATAGGTTTTGATACCTTTCGTATTTGAGGTTTTCATAAAAAAAAAAAAAAATTAAAGTAGCACCGCTTAATTTTCAGCACTCACCTCTTAACGAATCCGCTTGGATGTGATGAGATTATATAAGACACATAATTAATAAGAATGAGAGACTTGTACTAACAAATATTATTTTTAGTACAATATTCGACTAATATTGTACTAACAAATATTAGTACAAGTAAGTCTCTCATCCTTATCAACTGTCTTCTATAATCTCATCACATCCAAGCGGATTCCTTAAGAGGTGAGTGCTGAAAATTAAGCGGGGCTACTTTAATATACCTATTTAAAAGCTTAAACACATCAAGTAAGTCTCTTTCCAGTAGACCAATTCCCACACTCTGCAAATTGCAGAACTTAATCATTCTTGGTAAGAGTACCCTTTTGTACCCCTGGCTAATCTTGTCACTCTTCACCTCACCAGTTTCAATTACCTTTGGAAGATTAATCATCTTTTTCCCTGCTGACAAAATTCCTGTATATCATTAACTAAACCCCATGAGTTTTCCTAAAAGCTCAGCTACACTGCTCAGCAAACTTCATGTTGGACTGCAAATATTAGGAAAATCAAAAAAGTGTCTTTATTTACATTCTCATTACTAAGTATATCTCGTTAATATTAGCAATACAAAAGTCAAACGATGTAAAGAAGAGGACTTTTTTCTGCATCTGCCATAAAAAATCTTCAACCATCTGTACTTTCCCCGTCGTATGTGAATAGAAAAATATACAGAAATTTGATACGAAAAACATTCGATACATGCTGTTTTTAAAGATATGTAGATATTGGCACTTATCTCCATTCTCTCAACGATTCTAGGGTAATCGATTAAAAGAATAAAAATATAATTTTCAAAATTTGTCCAATTATGCAAATGGATGCCACCTAGCCTATAACAGCTATTTAAGCACACTAACTGATAATACTTGCATACAAAACAAAAACTGAAGCCTTACTTGAAGAGTATGAGGATTTAGACCAGATGCAGCCATGTAGGTACTGCTAATGGTTTTAATCTTCTCGATGCATTGAAATTTTTCATCATCCAACAGCTAAAGCAAATATAAGCATATGAATTTCTGTCTAATAAATTAAATTAATTTTATTCACATTGTAGAAATGAATGATAACTTAAATCGCAAAAATGTCAATATATATATATTTTTTAATTTCAAAGATTTATAAGGATTTTCATTAAATGATATTCTTCCTATCGTCAAATTTTCTTCCCTTTATTATGAAACGCTGAGTTTTCAGTTTTAAAAAGAGGAATAATCATAAATTGGGAAGAAGGGATCTCAGAATCAAAAGGATGTGCTACCACAGGAATCTGATATTTCAGCCAGGACTCCGAGATGTGCATTATTTTGATGCACAGGGTAGCTTAGCTTTTTCTCCCAGAAATCGTGTTTTTCGTCCAGTAAACAGCAAATCGACTACAGAACACACGTAATTTACAGATGTATTACACGGTGCACTATGTCTTAGTTGCTGATGCACCTAAACCCCACAACAACAACAATGACAACTCCCTCAAAAGAATCAATACCATGAACTCAACGCTAAAGCTTGGAATAATTCTAACTTAAATTTAAAAAGATATCAATAACTTTTCAGAAACTGTGGATAACGGTATTTATCTTTAAAAAGTTCAACATAAGATGAAGCTTTAGTGCCCAGTCCTTAGCATTGATCTTTTGAGGGAGTTCAAACCTTAGCTAGGCTTGTCTTCAGAGAGAGCTGAATAACCTCCATGACTGAAAATCAAACGCAGTAATACTTATCAATTTTGTTAGACTTTTTTCAGTCACCTCTAATTGTAGTGGTTGATACTGACAGTATTAAACAGTACTAGGTCTGGTGTCACGATGCATGAAATCTGAAGATATTGACGGATCTATGCTCTGAGGCCAACTGATGAATCCATATCCTGAATTCGGATCTTTTGGTCATCCAGAACTGACGATAGGCCTGTAATCAAAATTTGATAGCAGCCATGGACACCTTCCAATATTCAATATTATCAACCCCTGCTTAGAGTTCCTGTAGTACGCCAAATATAACCAGAAATTTTCCATGTTGGCCAATCGACTTCAAACAACCCAATGTCTATCTCCACCATGGCGCCTCCAAAGGCATTGCACTTTCTTAGCAAGACTCACACTTCAAACATTTTTTCGCATACCATTTCCGATACATCTATAACACGACCTAATACTTATTACACAAATCAGATAATTGGGAGTGTGGTTCTACTGTTACTGTACCGACTTTCTTCAACCATATCAGTCCATTCTTAGATGGATCACTTTCAACGACAAAAGTGTATATTAAGTGCAGTTATTTCTCCTTCAAAAATGATAATAAATCATGCTTAATATACACAAAAAGACTTTACAAATTTATTTAATCAAATTAGACTTAATTTTTTAAATATTTGAGCCTATATGTATTTATAATAAAATCACCTGATCGAAGTCAAAAATAATTTCGTTCAACAGTCTTATACATTCCACTCCATTGTTAATATCTTCCGAGTAGAAGTTAGCAAAATTGGGAATAGATGCAAACAGAACTCCACAGCAGGAATGAGATTGGGCATACAGTTCCTGCAAAATGAAATGGGGTCTACATTAGTTATATGGTTTCTATAAACTGCATTTTTAATAAACATCAATATTTGTAGAAGAATAAGAGAAATTTACCTCAATATGATACTATTGAGCACACAGCTCTGGTATATACCATCAAATTAATAAACATCGATATCAGCATTGAGCATTGAGTTTGCTCAAGCCATTCAAAGCTTTAAACACCTCAGCTACACCACTTCGCAGGTGCTTAGTCTCCAGATGCTGCAATTTGTAGTACTGCAATGCCAATTGACACGTACCAACTGTGTGGTACAGGGTGTAGAGTGTGTTTAGTGTCAAACGGCACCAGGGGTTTCCCCCATCTCCGCGTAGTATACATTGTGGGTGTGGAACAGAACACTGTCAATGCCAGAGGTTTAAAAGTGTATGGGTTTTGTATATGTGTAGTGTCGTGTACCGTTGTTCCTCTGGTCATTTAGCTGCTGGGCCCCTAATGGGTTCCAACGTTGTCCACACTCTGCCCCGTGGAAGCAGACCAGATACACTAGTATTATAGTTATTTACTCTGGCAGGTACTGCCACCTAATTTCCTGAGATTTCAGTGGCTAGGACCTAAAAAAAAAAAAAAAAAAAACCGCTACAGATAGGGGTTATCCCAAAGGATTACTGATTATATGCAACTGATGTTGTTATTAAGTTTTTGGGTGTAGGACTCAGACGCTGGCTATAAGTTAGAGGAGGAGGAGGGAGACTGAAGGCTGGGGGCAAAGAGAGAGATAAGGGGTCCATAGAGAAGATGACCCCCAAATCAGTGGAGCAGGCCCATGCCCCACCAGAGGGTAAAGAGGGATGTCGAGGGGGCAGGCGACCAGGGGTAACCTATCCCCTGCCTGGGTAGTGGAGGAAAAAGAACCACGCAAGGGAGCGTGGCAAAGAAAGCTTAATGGCAGCAGCTGAGCTGTGCTTTGGAGTATCATAGCTGGGACGAAGGTCCCGTTCCATCATGTCTTATTTTTCAGAGTCTGGCAAGGCTGTCACATTTGGGATTGTACGTAATGTATCCTGCCCGGTGTATACTTGTCACTACGAGTTCGGAGCTTTCAGGTCTGGTCGTCAAGTGTGTGGTTATCACTAGACTGTGTCACTAGTACGGGTCTCACCGCGGATTTGTCCCTTTTGTTAAGTCAAAATTAGAGATGTATGTTCACTGCAGTCTGACTTGGGGGAAGTTTCAGGGCTTCTGTCCATTTGGTCACTGGGTCAGCAGAGCTGCATAATATCACAATTTGTAAAGAGTCTAAATCAGGAAGGTCCAAAAAGTGTTATTATTCATGGAACAGAGGTCCCATTTTAATTTGTAAAGTACAACACTTAGGGAAGTGGAGAATGTAAAAAGACCTGGGGGTAATTATGCAGTCTGATATGAAGTTCTCTGAGCAGTGCAGACGGGCTGCCAGAGCAGGTCATGGAGTATTGTCAATGATATATAGGAATTTTTCTTGCAGAGACAAGGATGTGATTATCCACTTGTATAGGCAATGGTCAGGACCTTGAGTATTGCAGAGGTCTGGAGGCCTCATTTTAGGAAGGATGAAGGGTTGCTAGAAAGAGTACAAAGAAGGGCAACAAGATTGGTGAGAGGAACAAAGGGGTGCTCACCATGAAAGGCTTAAATTCTGCAAATTGTACCACTGGAAACTAGGCACCTGTGAGGTGATCTGAATGAGGTGTATTAGGCCTTGAATGGTTTGAGAAGGTTTAATGCTGATGGAATTCTTCCGCTTCCTCAGATTAAGAATCTGAGGGGACATAGATTCAAATTGAGGAAACACAGTTGCAGAATATATGTGCAAAAGTTTGCTTTTAGCAAGCAAGTAGTTGATTGCTGGAACAGCCTTCCATCTGTTGTTGTGGAAGTTGATAGCTTAAATAATTTTAAGGCTGGTATAGAGAAACATTTGGAGTGACCGTATGGGTGAAATGGGAAGGAATTTTTTTTTTTTTTTTTTCGCGTCTTCTGTGAAGAAAAGCATTCCCACCTAGACGGGATGGAAAAGACTGGTTTTGAATCCGATCTTTTAAGTCTTCTTTCACACAGATAGCAAACATCTTTTAAAGAAGAATACATGTACTGTTTCTTTCCTGGGTAGTTGTTCCTGACTATGTTATTTTAATAGAATGAATGGGTTTGACTTCCCTATTGGGAAGTCAAAAGAAACTTTATGCAGACTTTACATGTAAGGAAAAGAAATATAAGGCAATTACTGTTTTTTTGTGGAAACATGTTGTTAAAGGTATCAATGCTCGAATCCCATGGATTAGTCGATGGTTGGGAAACTGTAAGAAACCTTGCCCGACAGAGATCAAGGCAAAACGGAAGTAAATAAAGTTTTTAGTTATATTTATTTATTTTTTTTACTGGTGGCTGCCCCACATGGGTAGTACAGTGGTTATAATAACCGTTCTCCAACACCAGGTGGAAAACGCTTGAGACTTTTCCACCTGGTGTTTTTATACGGTGATTATTTACACTTTTTCCACAATTTGGCTGAGTTAGGCAGTCTCCGGAGAGGAATGATAATTTTTTCTGCCGGAAACGCGAATTTTTTGTAAAGTAAACCAACCGAAGAATGCAATACAGTTACAGACGCAACATAGCAAATTGGACAGACTCCACAAATGTTATTCTTGACACGCTCTTCCCTAATGACAACCCTTCTGAAAATGACCCTGACCATAGAGCAATCAGGAAGAGGAACAAAGAATATCTCCCGCAACACAATTTAGAACCATTTACTTTACAGGAGCTGGAATCAGTCCTCAAAAGAATCAACACGAATAAATTCCCAGGTATTCAGTATGTTTTCATAATGAGCTTCTGTAGACTTAAACTAGAACACCTACTCCTGCTTTACAACAAGTGTCTCTCGTCCTCGTGCTTCCCCAATGACTGGAAGGTGGCACTGATACCCAAGCCCAATAAACCGCTTACTGACCCAAAGTCGTTCAGGTCTATTGCGCTCCTAGCTAATCTGGGCAAAATACTAGAACGCTAATGGCCTTAAGGATCACCAATCTCTTCACTGACAAAGAGTTCATCTCTCCTTCATAGTATGGCTTCACTCCAGGAAGGTATTGTGAGGAGGCACTTACCGATCTTGTCTTCCAGCTAGAAATTAGCATTAGCATTGGCATTAGTAGAGTAATATGATACAATAAAGCAAGCTTTTGCAGCACCAGCCAAAAGAAACCGCTCCCATTTCATCCCTCTGTTTGTTCAAAATACCTGTCCAGTTCGGCCTTAAATTTATTTAGGCTTTCAACTTCCACAATAAAGAATGGAAGTCTGTTCCAACAACCAACTACCCACTGGCTAAAGACAAATTTCCGCACATCTATCCTACATCTGTCTTTCCTCAATTTCAATTTATGCCCTCTCAGGTGATTATTCTGAGCAAGAGCAGGAATCCCATCAGCATTGAGCAGGCCCAAACTATTCAAGGCTTTATACACCTCAATCAGATCACCTCGCAGGTGCCGAGTCTCCAAACACTGTAATTTTCAAAACTTAAAAGCAACCCTTTGTTCCATTCAGTAATCTTGTTGCCCTTCTCTCTACTCGTTCCAACAGCTCTACATCCTTCTTAAAATGAGGCCTCCAGATCTGTATACAGTACTCAAGGTGTGGCCTGACCATTGCGTTATACAAGGAGATAATCACCTGCTAGAAAAATTCCTATATATCATTGACAAGGCATCATGAGCTACTCTTGCAGACCGTCTGCACTGCTCAGAAAACTTCATATCTGCCTGCACAATTACCCCCAGGTCCTTTTCCCACTCTACTACTGCCAGTGTAGTACCACAGTGTTGATACGTTACTCTGGGTTTACTGCTTCCCATATGTAGTACTTTACATTTGTGAATGTTAAATTTCATTTGCCACCTCTCAGCCCATCTGCTCAACTTTTCTGCATCCTGTTGCAGCAGCGTACTGCCATTGGTGTCCTTAACAACCCTGCCAACCTTCGTATCTTCTGAAAACTTGGACATTAAGCTTGATATACTATCATCAATATCATTTATAAATAGAGAAAATAACAATGGACCCAAAACTGAACCCTGAGGGACTAAGTTAAACTAATAAAGAGTTCTTGTATGCAATAAAGGTCTATAATTACTTGTGTCGCTCTTTGATCCTCCTTTGTGAATTGGGGTCACATTTGTACATCTCCAGTCCATGGGTACCTCCCCTGAGTCCAAAGAAACTATCATAATTATGGCTATGGGTTGCCTTACTTCCTTTGCTGCCTCCTTTAATATAACTGGATAGATCCAATCCACCCCGGGTGCCTTTTTAATGTTTATCTTCAACAATTTCTCCTCCACTTTCCTCTTAGTTATTAGTCTCTGGCATTCCCCTCCCTGCATAACCCTTCATGTGTGAATGTAGATGCAAAATACTCATTTAGTTGTGTTAGCCACCTGAGCAGGATCAACAGTTGAACCATCAATATCCAGTGGACCAATCTGATTCATTTATTTCCTTCTAGAGTTTACAGAGGTAAAGAACTCTTTTCTGTTTTTCTTTGCATCCTTTGCCAAAGATTTCTCAGAATCTGCCTTTTCCTGCCTAATATCTTTTGTGACTTGGTTACAGACCAGCTTATATCTATCATAGGCTTCGATATCACCCTTTAATTTATATGTATCCCATGCATTTTTATTCTCTGCCATATGTTTCATTAGTTCTTCTGACCTCCAATTAGGCCTAAACCTTGAACAATATTTCTTAGTTGGTATGTAAAGCCTACTAGCGTCCAAGAATTCTTTGAATGATTCCCATTTTCAATTTGCTGTTGATAACATCATCAGTTGGTCCCACCGTATAGAATTTAAATACTGTCTCAGACCACGGTAGTCGCCTTTTCGAAAGCAAAAATCCTTCCCTTTACCTCTGATGGTAGTTACCTCTTCGAGTAAATGCGACTTCAGCACATTGTGATCACTGCCACTTAGTGGTTCCTTTATCTGCACATTCTTAATGCATGAAGAATCACTGCTGATAATCAAATCAAGAGTATTACTTCCTCTAGTTGCCTCCCGAACATGCTGATGTAGAAAACAATCATCCAATAAATCCACAAAAGCCTTGCTAGTGTGTGAGTGACCAACCCACAAATTCCAGTCAATATCTGGGAAATTAAAATTCCCCATTATAAGACTCTCTGATTTACTTGCCCACGCTATTTCCCTGTACAGTTCCTTATTATACTCATCAGAGCAATTAGGCCTATAGCACATACCTACTCTCAATTTTGATTTCCCAATGCTTATGTCACACCAAACTGACTTGACCCTGCACTTGTCCAGCGATGTCGACTGGCTTCACGTCCTTGGATTTTATGTGTTGCTTAACTGAAATGTCTCAGTCTGTCTAAATACGAATTAGCGATGTTCATCGACTTCCAGGGGACCTTTTATATTCTACGGTTGGAGAGCGCCCTGGACCGCCTCCGGGCGGCTGGATGTTCCCTCAACTTGTACAAACTGTTCAGATCCTATTTCTCCAACAGAACAGAACAATAATAGTAAAGTCAAGACTTTACTAAGTGCAGCGGTCCATCTACCGGGAATGTCCCCAAGGTTAAATGGTCTTACAAGATTGGCTACATAATACCTTTGATAACACAAAAATCAATGCCTTTGCTGACGATTTAAGACAATCATAGTCTCAGAAAAGTCTCGATCCGCAATAGAAACAAATGCCCAACAGGTAATTAATCATCTCATGACCTGGGCTAGAACCAACAAACTACAAATCAACCCTGCCAAATCAAACATGATCATATTCAAAACTAAACTAGACATCAGGCGGCACCCTCAGGTCAAGATCAACGACGTCTAACTTCTCCTAGTACTACAAACCAAAGTCTTAGGAGTGGTAATAGACCACAAGCTGTCTTTCCTGCTGCACCAGCAGCAAATGACCACTAAGGTTAAGAGGTTCACTGCGGCCATTGTTGGAGTAAGCAGAAGTGACTGGGGCCTCTATAAAAGAACACTCCCGATATATTATAAAGCGGTTTTTCTACCTATTGTATCATACGCTGCAGCAGCATGGTTTCTCCGAGCGGTCTTGGTAAGAATGCGAAATAAACTCCATACCATCCAAAGAAACATGATTCTTTTTGCCCCCCACTGTATCTGTCGCACTGTTCCACGGCTGCCATCCTCGTAATTTCAGGGACACTTCCCCTAGATCTCTTGATTATCTACCGAGGGCTCTGTTGTAGACTCAAGAAAAGAATCCCACTTCCATTCTTGATATGCAGATCTTTTTTGAGGAAGATATAACTAAAGAAAAAACTCGGTGTTTCAACGAGCTCGTCAAAGTGTGGCAGACCAGATGGAACCCCTCGAACCTCGGGACTGTGACTAAAAGGTACCTCGCAGACGTAACATTTACAATGAATGAAGTAGTGGGAAGGTGGTTCTCACTGAGCCTTGAAACGTCTTTCTTGGTAACTGGGCACGGCTCCCTTAATGAGAAGCTATTTCAGCTGGGACTCTCGAACACGGATCGATGCAGATGTGGGGAAAAAGAGAACTGGTTCCTTACAATCTTCGACTGCACTCAATATGAGCCGAAAGCACAACTGAAAACTATTGACAAACCTTGACCCTAGCCATATTGACCAACTTATTATGATAACTGACAACATGAGGGTCTTCCAAACTTGCTCAGGAAGTTTTTGTCAGACGCAGACACCT
Organism: Mastigoproctus giganteus; assembly: GCF_048544385.1. Classification (NCBI taxonomy): domain Eukaryota; kingdom Metazoa; phylum Arthropoda; class Arachnida; order Uropygi; family Thelyphonidae; genus Mastigoproctus; species Mastigoproctus giganteus. Next base: position 29,510,033 of record NC_143585.1, on the reverse strand, counting down.
AAACCTGACTAGAACTAATGACCAGCAACCTAGGACATGAGCTGACTGCAAAATGATAAATGTAATATCATAACTTTTTTTTTTTTTTTTGCTCTCTCTTTCTCTCTTCACGTTCTGCTTTGGATCTGGGACTAGTTCCTGGATCCGGAGTAGCAATAGCACTTTCCTGCTACTCTTTCCTTATCTATATATATATATTTTTAATATAGTGGTAACATAATAAACCTTTTATCTTGCAGTAAGGCAATAAAAAATTTCAAGAAAGCAAAAATTTTGAATTGCGCACATTTCTTATTCTTAAATGCGTTCCCAGATAAAAAGTTTTAATTAATGATATACTATCGTCAAATACCATTACTGTTAACTAGTTTGTCCTTTGTCACCTGGCTAAAAATACAGGGAATGGACAAAATAATGGAAATACCTGATATAAAATCAGTAGTTTTTGTAATGGCTGTATGACGCATCTATGAACACGCAGTAAGATTTTTTGCTTGTTTCTTGGAGGTAGTATTGTCAAGGAAAGACGATAAAAGATGATATTTATTTAAAGGTGATGTAAAAAGGTTCATAAAGAAAATGACCGACCTGTCTGAATTCCAAAGAGATCAAATTGTTGGTGCACGTTTAGCAGGGCCATCGTTGACTAAAACTGCTAATTTAGTATATGTATAGAGAGCGGATCGAAAGTGATGTCTGCATTCACCAAGGAGAGAAAAACAAAATCCAATAGGCTGAACTGTGGAAAAAAATCGAAGCCGGCGGATACTGAAAAGAATTGTAGCCCGAAAGCATAAAACTACTGCCTCAAAAATAACTTCAGAATTTAATGTGAGTCTCAGCAATCGATTTGCTAGCAAAGCACTTCGACGAGAACTTCATGAAGCTGGAATTTATGACAGAGCAGCTACTACCAAGCCGTTACTGATGGTAATGCTAGAAATGGGATGCAATGGTGTAAGCGCAAAAACTGGACACGTGATAATTGTAAACTATATTTTCAGAAGAATCATAATTCTTTTCCATCATCAGGAGAGTTTAAGTTTGGCAAATGCCAAAGAAGAAGGTGCATCATTCAGTCTTGTGTCCATTCTATGTAGGGAGTAATTTCGACATAGTTTATTTGGATTTTAGATATTCTTCAGATTGGTGTAATGTTAAGAGTGGGGGTCCTCCAAGGATCGGCGAAGGGTTGAAGGCGTGAGTAAAAATTTGCAGATGATATAAAGGTTAGCAGACTCGTTAATGATCAGTGCCAAGCAGCGCTCCTTCAGGATGACTTGAACAGGCTTCAAGAATGGTCAGAAAAGTTGCAGCTATTTTTAGTGCATCGAAATGCGGGCCTTACACTTGGGGAATAGCAACCCCAAAATAAATTATACACTTCGTGGAGTTGAATTAATAACACTAGAGGAAGAAAAGGATCTGAGTGTTACGATACGGGCAGATATGAAGTTTTCTGAGCAGCGTAAACAGGCAGCCAGGAAAGCCCATAGTGTATCGATGATTTATCTATCATTATCCTGTACTGATAAGGAGGTCAAATCCCACTATATAAGGCAATTGTTGTTTTCATCCTAAAAAAGACATTGAGATTCTTGAAAGGGTACAAGGACGGGCTACTAGCATGGTGAGTTCGGCAAAAGGGCTATCGTACAAAGAAAGATCAGGACCAGATTTACATATAAGCTGAACAAGCTACAGCTTAGGGCCTCACATTACAAGGGGCCTCGCTGCATCTTAAAAAAATCCTTTTTTTTTAATATTGTCACAGGTGAACAGTAAGAGAGAAGAGCCTCATACATTTTATAGCATAGGGCCACAACAAGTTTAAATCCGGCCTTGAGAAAGACTGATTATGTGGGCTACAGTGCTTGGCAAACCAGACACCTCAGAGGGGACCAGACTGAAGTTTAAAAGGTGCTGAGAGGGGTTAGTAAAATGAAGGACGGTAGCTAATACTAATACTAACTGCCAAACATGGATGAGAATCAACAATGGTTTGGGCAGCAATATCTCAGCATTCTTTAAGTCCTATCATCACTCTGAACAAGCCAATTACTGTCCCAGATTATTATAATATGCTGGGTGACCAGGTTCATCCCATAGTGCAAACATTGTTTCCCACAAACGATGCCATTTCAAGATGATAATGCTGCAATACATATAGCTGTCCAACTGGTTTGAGGAGCATGAAACTGAAGCTAATCATCTTCCATGGCCTGCACAATCACATTGAGTCACTGTGTGAATATTTGGAGAGGAGGGTGAGAAGCAGATTTCCTCCACCTTCATAACTCAAGGGGCTTGAAAGTTCATCCATGAAGAATGGTTCAATGTTCAAGATTTATTTGAATTTATTCCACCTAGAATACAAGTTGTTTTAAAAGAAAACGGTGGCCCAACGCCATATTAGTGCATACCTGATAACTCTTATTACGTGTTTCCATTATTTTGCCACACCCCTGTATCTTGTTCCATATCCAATGACAAGTACTCTGTTGCACAGTTACCCAACAAAAATCTTTGTCTCTTCTTAACAAAAAAAAAAAAAAAAAAAAAAAAGGACAGAAGAGCAACATAAGTTCATATGTATTTTTTGTTGTCCAAAATATATATACTGTAATATTTGTTATGCCCATACCATAGCGTTTGTTATACCCGTATCCATCATTTATCTAATAACTGCTTGTGGATCTGTCATCCACTTCCACTATTTACCAAAACAAATACTTCTCTATATACGAACAAGATATATTCACATATGATTACGTCGCCGTTTGAATAACAATCTGCCCAATTTTTGGAAATTTCAAAACAACTGATAAAATAATAATATTTCTAGTGTCTATTTCTCTCTCTATCGAACTAGAACCAGCTGCTGAGAAAAATATATGAAGCACCCAAGCACCCATAGGAATAATTATTCCTATGGGTGCTTGAAATAATACACTTAGTTAGTACGTGTATAGTTCTGCCCGCCTCCTCGTGGCGTGGACGGGTACTGGGAAGCAGCCTTCCTGATGACCGCTGCTTCCTAGTTGCAAAGCAGCCAGAAACAGTTAAACAACACACCCACTACGCAAACATAACACCACACTCATTTTCTGGCCATTGTATAGAGCCTTGTATATCATCACAGAGAACCATGGCGGAGATAAACTAACGTTTAGGGGCCGCCTTGCGTGAGACACAAAACATGTCCACACATGTTCACATGAGAAAAATATAGATGGGTGGATGGCTCGACAACGACTGATCTTAACATATACGTAGTTTGTAATAACACTTGTAAAGAAAAAAGGTCAGAGGAGTTCACAAGGTAGAGAGAATACTGGAAACAGCACTGTATTTAGCAGTCACGGGCTTGAACCTCGGTCACTCAAGGCACGTCTATTTATGCACCCTCGCGCTTGACCACTCACTCGGCTACGGCTCATTAGGATCATTTAATATTCGAGCAGATTTCATTAATTCGAATTCTTTCATTCCGAACTCGCCATTTTTGAATCACCTGATTTGCAATTAATGAGATTTTCCTATATTTTGTGAAGTTCAGATGATAAAAGACAAAATGTGATTGGAATTTACAATAATTGGATTTTACAAAAAGGTGCTACTTATTAATTAATAACGTACATCATTATTCCGATCCAAATTGAGAAAATAGATGGCAACGTGATCTGGTAGGATGTTTTTCAACAACTGAGTGTTATAATGTCTTATTTCTCTCATGCCTTGCAACTCCTTCTGGGCCTGAAGCTTCCACAGGAAGTCTAGACGAGAAGTAATTTCGATCTGAAAAGAAAAACAAAAATAAAATAATTTAGACTGGCACGGATAATAATCAAATAATTAATTTTAAGTGGAATGGAGTTGTAATATTCAAAAAACAGAGACAAAAACGTTACTGAAATGAAAAAAGAATTTGCTAAACAGAAATGGTACATTTATTTGCTATATTCTCATAGTGTCAACATGGTTCAACTTTAAACAACTCAATGGACATTATTTTACATTTATATCTTCTCATGATCAAAAACATAATCAACCTTCGTGATTTGAGGATGGGAGGAGGAAGCTTAATGCAATCGTTCTGTTTACAGATACTACACAAGATGAAATGTAAGAGCTTTTGGAATAATCTTAAAGGGACAACATCAGAATTACTGCTCCTGGATCCGCCCTTGACCACGATACTTTATATATGAATAATTTTTGTCTTTAAGATCTGGTGGATCTGACTATGGAGCATAAATTACACAGAATGCCAAAACTAATAGGAGAAGGACAGCACAAATTGAAAATATTGAAGGCTTGAGAAAGAGAGAAAGAAAGAATGTGAATATCATATATGATATAATGAATTAAATAAAATTATAGGCTGAATTGGATAGCCAATTAGAGAGAAAGGAACTGTAAAACAAAATTTATTACATTAATACAAAGAGACTAATACCAAATGCTTGCGATGTAAGAATTTTGTAAAAGGCAGAAAAAATAAGAATGAAAAAATATAATGTGAGCCGAAAATATATAAACCGAAAGAAATGCGAAGAAGTAGATATTTGTAAATAGAGAGACCAGGAATTTCCAAGTAATGCGTAGATTTATTACGCATTTTTCCAATTTCTGTTATCCTTCTCCTATTAGTTTTGGCATTCTGTATAATTACACCTCCATCTTCGCACTTTTCAATTGATTTATTACTTTTACTTCTTATATATAAACTTTTGTATCCTTTGCTGCTTTGAGCGCTCAGGTGCAAATGTCATATTATTTTTATCTCTCTCTCTCTATATATATGAAATAAGTATATCGGGTTAAAAAGTAGTAATGGAGAGATAAAAATTTTGGGACTACCTTTTCCATATTTTGTGAGAGTTATACTAGTTTATCCCTCTTTTGACCTCACTCAGTTTTATTCTTAAATTTGTTTATCCTCCACAGGTATGAATAAGTATAGAAACGCAGTCCTTGATACATGATCGGGTGTAGTCCCCTGATGAAGTACCTGATTATGTATCAATTTTTACTTTTAGCTAATTTCAGATGATTTGAATTTTATATTTGTTCCACTCTTTTTTTTTTTTTTTTGGACCTATAACCAAAATTACCCACCCATATCTGATGTTGGCTATCAACTCTTTATTTTAATTTAATCATTTTTACTTAATCATTTTTTGCTTAACAGTTACCTTCTCTCTAACGGCTTTTCAATTTGGCTTGAAAACTCCGGAAAAACCTTCGAAACTAAGGAGATTCGTGTTGACACTTTAAATCTTCGTTATTTTGGTTGTTAAATACCATTATTGGTGCTTGCTTAAAAAAAAAGTGTGTTTCATTGATTAAAATGAAGAACAAATTCAGTTGGGAAATTAAATATGATTAGTGCGTGAATACATAAGGAATATAATAAATAAATATAAATATATATATTTATTTATTATATTTTTTGTTATTTTTGCCTGTAATATAAAAAGAGAACACAAAAACGAAATTGGATTGTCGGAAGCATTATTTGATGATTATTATTATTTTTATTAAAGCACTGGCTACTCACCAGACGGCAGTGGTAGGCAACTGTGTAGAAATAAAGAACAATCAGCACAAAAGTTCTTGCCTTGATGGAGACGCAGATATGTCTAAAGGGAAAAGTTTATTAGTTATTAAGATATCTTTATTGTCTACTAAATAAGCAGAGTCATAACTAGAAGGGGTAGGAACAAGTGGGGTACTTGCCCGTGAGCATCAAAACCAAGGACAAAAAAAAAAAAAAAAAAAAGGAGTAGAATTTAAAAATAAAAAACAAATACTGTAGCTGGTACATAATGTGTCCTGCTGCTAGCATATTTAACGTGTTTTACATTTAAGAGTCATTCGCAGGCGTTAAAAACGTTTTAATTTTCAGATATTGATAAAATTCATGGATAATAATATAACAATGTTTTTATTTTATTAATAATAATTACATATCGGTTACTGAAAGTATTGGTTTTCAGTCTGAAAGCACCAGATGACTTGAAACCAGATGCGTTTTCGAATTAACGCATTTTCAGTTTCCGAAAGTTTTTTCTATCTTAAAACCTTAATATTTGTGTTTCTAAATTCCTTAGCTTTCCAACGATATGCTATACGTCCACATTATCCCGTTTATTATGTGAGAAAATTTCCTTGATCACGTGTTCATATTTTCCACTATCCTGGAAAAACTACTGTAATTTTCAGAGGTTTGAAAGTTTTTCCTCTAGTATAGAGCTAAGATGAAGCTCAGTGAAAATTTGTTTCATTAAATTTTGTCCAGTAGAAGATAAATCAAGTTGGAATAAATTTTCGTGACGGTTTTTCGTTACAAAATTTTTGGAATAACGCCAGTAAAAACGTTTTTAACGTCAATATAGTATACGTATTTATTTATTTACTGGGAGTTAACTTTTATTTTTTTTTTTCCGGTAATAAGGTTACCTAGTTACTGCTCTGTAAATAAGAATACAGTACAGTGAAACTTCCCTTTAACGGACAGCCATGGGGAACAAGAATGTGTCCGTTAGAGAGAAGTGTCCGCTAACAAGAAGTCTGAGGGAGGAAAAAAAAGAAAGAAAGAAAAATCGTTAAACGTTTAATGTAAAATTAAATTAAATACAGATTTTGCACAATATTTTTGTAAATAATATACATACAATTGTGCTATGCATATTATGACTTTATCTGGTCACCTGAATATATTAAGAACAGTGCCAATCTAATTGTGCAACTGTATGGCGTTATTAGAGAACATTTGACTAAGACATGCCATATTGTCTTAGTTCTCAGCGGGATGAAGGTGTTTTCATACTCCTACCACTCTAGCATGGTCAAAACCATGCTAGAGTGGTAGAAGTAAGAATATCTGCTCATCACTGCAATTTACGACCTCGCCGTAGTAAATCGCTTATAAACACCGTCTTCTCCACACCGGATGGAAAAAGTCAAGGTTCAAATCCCATGAAATACGAGAGGAATTTTCATGGTCTTCACAACGTGGCTGAGTTAGTCGGTCTCTGGCAAAGTAGCACTGTTGTTTAATTGAAAACTATGGTTTTTCGACCAGCAGAGAGGCTTCACAGGACACACAGGTATTACTGTTTTTAATTTAACGTTAATTATCATTTTTAAAGATATGGTTTAGTGACCAAAAATATTTGAAATATTCTGCTCTACCGCTCCATCTTCAAGATATTGTTGCAATATATTGCTTACCTTAATCCTGTTTTTTTTTTTTATATCTATAAAGAAATGAATAAAATTGGTGACCAAACACCTTAATTATAAAGCTAAAAATTTGCCCTCGCTGAAATAATAGCGTATCTAAAAAGGAAATAGAAATATGCATAAGGTTATAAAAGTATAATTCAATTTAAAAGAGACTGAGTTACTCTAAAAAAATAAGTAAATTAAACTTATTTACATTATTAATGCGTAATAAAGTAACAAAAAAGTAAAATTTTGACACGATTATAAGGTACACAGACTCAAATCTGATACGTTCACATTCAGCCTTCTTTGTTTATGTATGTATACAACCCTTCGATGGAGGCTTGCCCTCCTTTGACATCAATAGTTTTCCTAACAAACTCTTTTCTGAGATCATTAAAGACACAATAAGTTCTTAATTGATTGCAGTGGACAGTCCATAGAGAGCCCAGGAGAAACAATAGATGACTTGATCAGAGATTTCTCAACGATATTTATAGTCGGAAAGCAATCTCTGTGGAATGTTATAGGAATCAGATCGCTCTAAATTAAGGGATATAATGATCTCAGAGAAGCAGTTGTTAGAAAAATTACAAAGGTTAAAGGTTGGTGCTGTTGTTGTAGAGTTTTAGACGCATCAACAACTTAGTCCATATTGCGCCATATATAATTGTCTGTAAATCGAGTGAGTTCTGTCGTTGATTGCTTGTTCCAGCAAACAACGTTTGCTGGAAATAAAGCCCGAGTTTCAGGTATTAAAAAAAAAAACAAAAAAAACATGCTACTCTCGCCTGAGACCGACTAACTCAGCCAAGTTGTGAAAAACGCCCATAAAAATTCCTCGCGCCATTGATGGGATTCGAACTCAGGTCTTTTCCACCCGATGTGGGGAGCATTGTTTTTTTTCCTCCAAAACTCGAGTTTTTCGTCCAGAAAAGAGAAAATTCACCACACCATAAAACCATAAAACTTTGCTACAAAAATTAAATGAGGTTTACGCTCTCCCTCTTAAATGCGCTTTTAATAGGGAGAGCATGAACAAGTGGTTTATATTCACAAACTACGTTTTAAAGGCAAAGTTTAAAATAATTTACACGATTATTTCCGGATTTTGATTGTTGGATCTAGTCCTCGCAACAACAACATATTTCTCAAAGAGAAAATAAAAATCATATTCGCATGCTTTCAGAATCATCCTTTCATCAGCGAAACTATAAATTACTTTGCCACAGTTTCAAATTCTTCCTTCTCTGCTCTAGACGTCAACTTCATCGATCACTTTTCGTATACAGTATCATAGTTCCATTATCGATTCTCCATCTCATCTTGAATAAATCTTTCACTATATCTCATCTAAGTTTTAGGGCTTACGCACCCAGGGGGTAAGAAACCTACACTTAAAGAAATAAATTATACACCTTTCGTCCTCTCTCCATACCCCACGCCAAATAAGTTTTTTATTTTCATCGATAGATATTTCGATATCATCTAGAACTCAATACCAGTGCTTTTCCACCTCTATCAACGAGGGTTACATTGGGAAACTTGTCAGAACATTTTCTTCATTTGAAAGTTCTGCGTTATCAGTTATTGAAAAACACAGAACCACGCTTGCAATTATCAATAACTCGATCACCTTCATCGCTCGCTATGTACAAAGGTAGGTTCACGAACACGAATTTCTTTGGTGACAGTCCACGTCATACACCAACAAAGTTATCTTATTTGTTATGGTCCCTGCTTCACCAATTAGCAGGGGTATTTTGCTGACTTCAGGTGCTGAAACAGCGCCGATCTTCTTTATCGTTAACAGTTCTAGCAACTGTTATTAGATAAACAATTAACTTTATTGGTTGCTGAGTCATCCAGAAGTTTGAAACAAATGTCTTTCACTTACGACAGAATGAAATTTTCGCCACTTTTTACGATACATTCAATATTCCTCCACGTGATTATTTATTTTTTTATCAGCTAAATTAATTATTCGCGATGTATTGAATCAAGCAGCAAACATCGATAGAAAAAAAAAAAAAAAACACACATTAGATAACAAATCACAGGGTCACTTTTCGACTTACAGGAGTGGACTAAAAACTTATTTTCAGAGACTTCATAAAGGAAGGGACTGGGGAAAAAAATAAACTGCAATTACCTTTTACAGTTCAAATTTTAATACGTAATAATGTATTAAACATCCAAACTCACAAAGGGCTCTTATGGCTTATTCAAATTTTAAATTTGAATGTTTTTAAAATCGTAAGTTAACACTATAATGATGCACAAAAATCTGAGGAGATTTTGCAAAACTCAAAGAAATGCAAAAATAACAGGCTCAGCAGCTAGCACTCCTGGCCCGTCCACCCCTGTTTAAACATCCATTGCAAATCGGTCCAAATATATATTAATATCATTGCTGTAGGCGTTGGGAATCAGTGACTTAGACCATATTGTGTCATATATATATTTATGTATATAAACCGCGTAGTCTATGGTTGATTTGCCTGTTCGATGAACGAAAACCCATAGTTTCTTTGAGATACAAATCATGCCATCCTCGCCTGCGATTGATTAGCACAGCCACGTGTGTCAAAAAAAAGCCCATAAAAATTCTACTGGATGCGAATTCAGTCCTCTCTCACCACCAAGCATTCAAGGAGGGCACACACACGCACAGTAACGTGTTGGCTGGTCCACTCAGATGCCAGTTTATTGAACTTATGGGATGAATCATAAGCTGGATTATGAGACTTTTACTGTAGTTAGGATTGTAAAATTCTTGGACTTGAAGTAGCTTAAAATTTTTTAAATGTAATTTGGTTCCAAAAAGGGTTCTTAGTATCCGGATTTGACCCGGACAGTAGGGTATTTGAGTTTAATGATAACAAATTGAGAAAACTGGTAAATAAATTGAGAAAATACTTTGGTAATTACTTAATTTAGTAATTAAGTAAGTTTTATGAGTATTATAGTTTTTAAATTTGTTAGTTTAACTTCAGTTGCATTCAGTTTTCAGTATAGTTAATTTCTCGAGGTTTAACAAATTCTGCAACCAATGTTGCTTTAGGCAGAACTGTAGTCCTTAAATGTTTATTATTCTCATTAACTAGCATAATAACGTTTTAACTGTATCAATAAAATTCCAATTATTGTGGAGTGATAAACATAACGATTTATGCGTTGGACTGTACAAAGTAACTTTTTTTGTGTGTTTTAAATATACCTCTCAAATGTTTAGATATGAAAGATGTTTTCTCTAAAAAAATTATAAAAGTGCTCAATAAAATTTATATTATAAATTGTTATTTTGAATAAGCTTTCAGTTTCATTATGTTATATTAATATTTCGCTTCCAAGAAGTGAAACCGCAAGTTTCAGATAAATAAATGTGAAAGTTGGAGGTGGACAAATCAGGAAGTTGCGTATATGTGAAACCGATAACTGTTCGGGTTTTACAATTCTATTCCTAAAGGTTGCCTCGCTAATCTTCGCCCAGGGTCTCTGGATTCGTTAGAAAGCCAGTACTATAGCACTACAGAGCTCCAACAACCTTTGGTACTTGCAACAACCACTAAAAATGTATAATAAGGCAGTGCATCCGAGTGTAAAACAATTGGTTGTACCGCATTCCTTGCTCCAGAAACTCAATCATAAGATGTCAAGACTAACACGACTAGCGTATTTCAACCAATGCGAACTGTAGTGTAACTCTGGCAACGGTCTGTACTTGCTGTTTGATTTTGCACCAAGGCAGCTTAGGTGCAAAATGAGGCGACAGTGTATTCTTTCTGTAAAATTGTGTGTGTGTTTTTTTTTAATTCTTTAAATTTGAAAGAATACAAGTATCAGGAAGCTTAGGGATGCTTAAAGTAAGATTTAAATATCAGATGTGTTTGGGAATCTGCAGCGGACAAGTTTAAAAATAATTGGGCAAGAATTATTTGAAGATAATAACACTGAAACCCACGTTGGTTTAATTACGTTTATTTCCGAACTAGAAATATGTACACAATAGAATCAAACGTTTCGTGGTATGGTATTTTCTTTAGTGACAGCTGTCATAATGCAATATTATTATTATTATTAATAGCCATATGGTGCAAGGAAGCCTGAGGCTTATGCTGCACCAGGAAAAAAAAGTTCCCGAGTTACCCTGAGAGAGAGAGAGAGAGAGAGAGAGAGAGAGAGAGAGAGAGAGAGAGAGAGAGAGAGAGAGAGAGAGTCAAAAGTAGAAGGGAATCATCAAGAAAGAGAAGAATGATGATATCCAGCTCAGGTCCCTGGGTGTGCCAAGCCCATACTCACCAGATGTGAGCCCCCGGGGTTAATCACCGTGCTTTTGTGAGGGTGATATTGCAAAGACAGTGGTCACTGAAAAAATGATAAGAAAATACCACGAAATGTTTGATTCCATTATGTATATATTTCAAATTCGGAAATAAAACGTTAGGTTTGAGTGATTTATTATCTTCATATAACACAGTTTACCTACTCACAATGCTACTCAAAGAATATCTAGGAGCAAGAATTAAATCAGTCTTCTACAGCAGCATCGTCCTCCATGACAGAATAGTGGGGTCGCTATATACCATTCGCTTGGAGAAGTCTGGGCTCAAATCCCGTTGAATTAGAGACAGCTGGAGGTGAATTATTCCGGATTTTCCCTCCCTTCTCTCCCTCCCCTTCCAAATGTGTATTCATGAAAATCGCAAATAGACATTACACATAAACCAAATGAACACGACCTTTGTGGAATTTTGTTTTCCGATTTAAAACCAGTGGTGGGGGAACCCCCCTAAAGCGCTTATTTGGACACGAGTTTCCCCCTCCTTCTTTGATGCTGGTTTAAAATCAGGAAACGATTTTTCCCATTTCACTGCTGGTGTTTTAAATCGGGAAACCAAATTACGCGAAGGAATAAATCGTCCAATCAGTGCGAAGTAGGGGACGGAGCACGATCTGGGCTTCATTTGTTGTCGTAAAGATCCATGGGTAGGAGTCTCTTAACCGAATTTTTAAAGCCAATATAATGTAATACACAATACATTGTACAATATGAAGCTGAAAGTACGTATAAACAAACCGTATTTTACTAATTTTCTACATCACACATTTATCTTTTTTTTTTTTTTTTTCAGAAAGCATGCATTATTTTAACAGCTAAGCTTCTTTTTATTTATTTATTTATTTTATTTTATTGTGGCATCATACCTTTCACTGCTGCTACAACTTTCACTTCTCGTGAATACAGCACCGAATACCACATCAATGAGAATTACATAAAATGTCACCATGACGACAAGTACGAACATCTTCAATAAATAATTTAATTTGAGGAATGTGGCACAAGCAACCATCGTTAGATTCCAAGTGAAGACGAAGTACTGCAATAATAAATATATGCATATGCAAATAATGTCAATAATCTTATGCATAGAAATAGTCTGAAAATAATAAGATATGAAATATTAAATTTTCTGAATATTATTACTTCATTCGTGGCAAACAGCGACATCTTGCGATTCACTTATTTAACAATCTAAGTTCGATTTCTGTCTAAATTGAAAAATGAAAATGTCGCATATTTATGAAATAGAATGTTGAGAAATATCATAAATAATTTAGCGGCTCTCTTTCTCCCTGTATGCTCTGAAATTGCTCAATTATGTTTGTTCTGATTGAAAAAAGTAATGAAACCAACTAAAAGCTTCGTCCTGATTTCATTAAAGGTAAATATTTGATTTCTTTTAATTACGTAAATGCCAACTTCTGACAAAAAGCCTTTACATTTACAGATTATGAAATTATCTAATGATATTTAGATAAAAGTCATAAATATATTTAGTTTTGTATTTTGATAACTATAAGGGAATTTATGTTTCGAAAAACGCTTAAAGAAAATTTAATTTTAATATGTTTTAAAAGTGCAGTGTTTGGTGTAGAACGCGTGTAAATAATTATCAGAAAATCTGTGTATATGAAAGCGTAATAAATAAAAATCTTGCTCATTCGCATTATTTCAAAGAAGTCTGTAAGAATCAGTGGATAGCAAAAGGCATTGAATATTTATTTCGCATTTGATAGATACATCAGTAACAGATTATAACTCTGGAGAGTAAATAGAAAGCTTACCCAAGAAAAAGCCACTATATAAATTATTCCCAGCGAAGATATTAAGATTTTGGTAGGCAGGGGGGGTGAAATATTGTCACTATGACTGATTTGCTTCGCATATCGATCACTGCACCAAGAATTATTTAGCATGAGTCAAGAAGAAGCGGTCTAAAGTTAGTACTTATGACTTTGCGATGCCATGAAGAAAATTTTTAGAAATTTCCTTTAATATCCTGATGTTATTTGGAGAACAATATTCTCCAATATGACGAGGTGTTTGGTGTTTAAGGGGATTGTTTGTGATAACGAAAGCCGGTTTATGGCTACCACCTTAACATAGTTCACATGCACAAAGGATTTTTAAAAAAAAAACGAAACTTACCTGAGGATAAGGACAATAAACAGAATTAGGAGAAAATTTGTCAGTAATGTTCGGCTCTTCTGATATATCACAGGCAAACTGCAAGACAAATTAGAGAAATTAAGAGAACTGACCTTCAGTTTGGTAAGTAGCTTATATTTTTGATTACTTTTATAATACTAAAATTACCAACACAATTATCAGAGCTCATATTTTTTTTTTTTTTATATTGAAAGCGAGTCAATCAAGTATTTTTGTAGTTAAATTTAAAAACTCCTCAGAAAAATTAATTAAGTAATACTAATTATTTTAGAAGATGCAGCTATTGATTAGACACTCTAAAAGGAATTCTGAACACGACGAAAGAAATTTTAGGTACTTTTTTAATGAAATTAAAACAGACAATCAAAAAAAGTTTTCCTTCGTAATTTTTGGTTGGCAAATATGTCAATTAATTTTCCGATAATTGATTGCTTAACACTTCATTTTCTAGTGATAATAAAGCTGAAGAACTTGTCTCTCTTCAGCCATTATACTCCTAAGAAAATTTTTTAATAATATTCAATTCAGAAAATGAGCGTTTGCCCAAATAAGTGGTGATGGGCAATCCAAGTATGAGGACAAGTGCTGTATAAACATCTGGAACATATTGCAGGATCTTGCATAATAAGATAGTCAGCAATTTTTCCTACATTCCATCAATTTAGAGTGTTCACTTTCGAAACCATCTTAAAGATACGGAGTGTCCAAGCTAGGTGAGATTGTTGTAAAATTCAATTAATATTTTTGCTTTTCCATACGTTTCGTTCTCTGATACATCAATACTTTTAGCTGAGTAAACTGTTTGATAATTTTCTCCGTTTCTCGAAATCTTGAAGAGATCTGGAGTGTTATCTTTGAAGCACATTTCTATTTTTTCATCAGAAAACTGTTCAATGGTTTTTCTTTAAAACTTCTTGCTGTTTCTCAAGGTTTACAAACATCTGATATTTTACAGGATAATTTAAAATCATTCTACATTTAGAAGGTATTCACATAGCTTTTCTAAGAAGTTCCGATATGTAAATAGTATCATGTTGGTAGCATTCGAAAATGTAGTAGACTTTTTTATCACGGAAAAAATTATATCAAATAAAATTAATTCAAAAATTTTTGCTTAAAAATTTCTTTTTCACAATATCAATTCAGTTTAAATGAAACTAATTTAAATTTATACATAACTAAATGATTTTAAAGCACTTTTTTGGAGAATCCATTCAGAAAGACCATTCCTGCGAAACATAATTTCCTTCAATTTTTAAGTACTTTTGATTTAATTGATTTAGTTTTTTTTACAATTCATTGATTGACTTACTTTTATTAATAAATAATATATAATTTATTAATATATAGAGAATTTATATAATTATTCGTTCGGAATGAATACAAAAAGTAACAAATACATAATTTAAAAACAACTATTTAAATTATCTGCGGACAGTGAATATCCATGATGTCTTTGGTAGCAAATTAATTAATCTGGAACAGTTTATAAAAATGAATCTTATATTTGTAGCCATAGTAATTTGCACTATTCAAGTTTTTTAAAAAGTCTGTCTATATTTTTTCATTCCAGTTTCTCAACCTACATGCTGATTGGTCAACAGACTGAATGTATCCTAAAAAATGTTTGTTAAGCCTGATTTAGATAATAGCTAATTCTCTTATTTTATTTATTTTTTAATATTTATATTTAAAAATTTAACTCTTATTTCTGATTAATTAATTCTTGGCACACAACATCGTATTTGTAGAGTAACCACACTATCAATAAAAATGCCTCTGTTTAAAGATCTTTTATCTTCCCTGTGTACACAAAATTGGAAAATAAGCTAATTAATGTTCAGGTAAGATTTGTTATTCTGTCTGATCTCTATTTATAGCAGTGATTTTTAATTGTTCTTTTGTACAGGCATGGCAAGAATAGATAACTGGACTTAATTTCAAACGATAAACTGACAAAATTAAACTTTATTTGTTCCTGAATAATATAAAAATGACTAGCAGATAAGTTCTAAATAACCAGATAATCGTATACCTTTACCGGACCACGTTATCTGGTCGTTTAGAACTTTGTAGTCATTGTACTATACTTGTGAACTAATAAATAGACAAACTAATATTGTCTGTTTAGGGCCTGGAAGTCAATGGTCGTTAAGTTACTTATTTACTGATGTTACTGACAGTGGTGGCTCGTGACTCTCTGATGTATGGGGGTGCTGCTTCTTAGAATTACAATAAATTGCCTTGGTTATAACACAGTTCCGCAATCCACCGAGCAGGCATTGACTCAACCACTGGGAGCAAAATGTGGAACTGTCTAGCGCACAGTTTCGCCTACGATTAAACTTTAAAGTTGAAAACGATTTCGTGTATTTATTCGTTTATTATTGAAATGATTATTGGAAATAGTTATTTTTCCTTGAATCAAAGGCCTTAGGCTATGGTTGGACCTAGATGGCCCGGGCCCTGTTTAATACTTGTATTAAATAAAGCAATTATTTTTCATTTTTTTAATTATAGGAAATAGAGGATGTGCGGGACCTGCTAATAAAAATATTCATTGCGTTTCATTGTTCTTCACATAACTCCATTGACTATATTTAGATGACTAAATATAAAAGATGACTTGAACTTTCGAGGTTATTTGTTGTAGAGTTATGAGCGCATCAGCAACTTAGGCCATATTCAGCCGTATATAATATGTCTGTAAATTGCGTATGTTCTGTGGTTGATTTGCTCTTTGCTGAAAGAAAAAAACCACGTTTTCTGGAGGAAAAAACCCATGCTACACTCATCTGAGACCGACTAATTCAGCCACGTTGTGAAAAGCCCATAAAAATTCCGCGCATCATTGACGCATTCGAAGTGAGGTCTTTTCAATCCGGTATGGGGAGAACATTGATTATATTAAGCTACCCACGAGGGCAAATATTATATCACTTTATTTATTTAATATTTTTGTCGTTAAACCTTACAAATATTTGTTAATTATACTTTTTGAGCCATTTTGATATTACTTTAAAAATATGTCCGTAAATGTTTGATTATCGGCAATTATTTTTTCATTTGTAAAAATCTAAATAATTTAGTAGTAAAAATAATAATAATAACTGTCATTTGGGATAAAATCTGCATTGAGTGTTCTATGCGGACCCTAATATACAGCATATTTGGTATAATCACCATTCTCCTCAAACCAGTAGAAAATACCTGAATTCGAATCAAAACAATGAGGCGAGGAATTTTTATGGCTTTTTTCACAACGTGGCTGAGTTAGTCAGTCCAAGGCGAGGGTAGCATGGATTTTCTCCTAAAAACTGAGATTTTCCATCAAGCAAATCGACTCCAGAACACAAATTTACAGACATATTATGTCTGTAAATTGCGTGTACCATATCCTTCAACCCAACCCATGTTTGGTACCAAGTACAAAAGGTTTTTATACCTTTCGTGTTTGGGGGTTTCATTAAAAAAAAAAAAAAAAAACCGTTCCAAGCTGTCCTAATTAACAATAGTCATTTCTTCTTGCATATTAAATTACAATTGAAATTGTTGTTTGATTCGTGCCCCTTTGGCTGTGACCCAGGTAGTTGAGCACGAATATAGCAGTAATTACTTCACTAATTATGAAATAAACTTAGGCTAATAAAATTTTCTGCGCCCGAATTTTTGTAATTCGCTTTAATAGATCATTTCAAATTACTATATCTAAACATAGAAACTCAGCTTACAGAATTTTTATTTCTATGGCAACCAGAAGTTTGTTAAATATACGAAATGGAATCTTCGTACTTCATATGTGCCAAACAGATCCTTAAAAATAAATAAAATTTAAAAAATTCGAATTTAAATCCTAACCCCCCCCCTTCTTTTTTTTACCAAAAGCAATCCTTAATTCATTCGCTCTAGGATGCAAATCTAATCTGCTTTTCTGAATGATTAATATTTTATACGAATATTGCACAATCTAAACGCCCCGGGGTCCACTTCCTTGTTTCCAATTCGTAGATTAAAACTATTAAAATAATAATAGGATAATACAGGGAACGCTGGCGTAGATCTAAATGAATTAGTATGGAGATAATTGCTCAGGTCTCTACTAATTAGACCCAAAGCAAGAGCCTATTAGCGCAGATTCAATGTATTTGAAGCAGCAAGGAAAACGCGCACACAGTCATGCATTCATACACGCATGCGCACATGCAGTAGTTTTAAAATGGACGTATATCAGCAATCAGCGCTCGGAGGCTTGCTTTACAGCGAAGCATCACAAATGAGAAATCACAATTGTTGTATTATTTACATTATTTTATTTCTCGCATTTATCCCACAATTCCTTCCCCCCCCCTTAATTTCACTTAGACTCTGTTCTATTTTTGATCACGGAATAAATACTCGCCTCACTTTTAAAAGATTGGATGTGCACATTTATATCACTTATAAACTACACATCGAGGGCTCTATTACCGAAAAAGTTAATTGGTATTGGCCTAATCAAGTGGTTCCTAACATGTGTGCCACGGCACCTTGGTTTGCCGAAACCATTTTCAAGTGTACCCCGAGATTAGAAAAAAAACTCCATTGAGTTTAATGGCAATCACTAATTAGATGTGCGGTGAAAATGCGTCTTCAAGCGTGACTTGAGTGACAAAAGATTGGGAACCATTGGTTCCCAATCTTTTGTCACTCAAAAATTGGACTGACGCAAAATTGATTTTTTTTTTATTCCATAAACCTGCAAACTAGGCTTAGAAAGTATGCAATTTACAGATAGAAACTGCGTTGGCAAGTAAGGCAAGGTGTGCGTAAAGCGCCAAAGCAACTAAGGATATGAGGCCTCAGTATAGTGTTTCAGTATTATGTGTATTCATCCGTCAGTTTTTCTGGGCGAAAAACTGGCATTGTTATTAGAAAAAAAGAAGTTAAGGAACAAATGACGCTTAAAAAAAAGAAAGAAACGTTAAGCATTTTTATAGTATTTTAATATTTTAATTTTAATACAGAAGAAGGAAAAATAAAAGGTGGAGAAAGAAAAGAAAGGTAAAAGTGAGCGAGAGGGAGAAATAAAGAAAATGGCGAAATAATCAAAGAAGTTGTGAAAAAAAAAGCAAAAAAGAGAAAATAGTAGAGAGTGAAAGAAAGAAAGGGGAAGAAAGAAAAAGTAAAAGGAATGAAAGTGAGAGAGAAAGAAAGAAAAAGACAGAAAAAAGAGCCAAAGAGAAAGAGAGAAAAACAGAGGAAGAAAAAATAAATTGAGAAAAATGAAAGAAAAGGAGATATAGAGAGACAAGGAGAAAACGACAGAAGAAAAAAAAATAAAAGGAAGAGAAAGAAAAGAAAGGTAATGGGAAAGAGGGAAAAATAAAGAAAATAGCGAAAAAATAAAAGAAAGTGATGAAAGAAAAAGCAAAAAAAAAAAAAAGAAAAAGAAAAAAAAGAGGAAGAAAAAAAATAAAAGTAAAACTAGAGAGTGAAAGAAAGAAAGAGGAAGAAAAATTAAAAGGAATGAAAGAGAGAGGAGGAAACAAAAAGGAGTCAAAGATAAAGAAAAAAGACAGAAGAAGAAAAATAAAAGGAAGAGACAGATAGGTAGACAGACAGGAAAAATTTAATGGGGAAAAGAGAGAGAGAGAGAGAGAGAGAGAGAGAGAGAGAGAGAGAGAGAAAAGAAAGACTAAGGACAGCAGAAGAAAACAAACGGAAGAGAAAGATAGAAACGGTAAAGAGGAGAGAAAGACAAAATAAACGAGAGAAAGACAAACATTAAAGAGGAGAGAGAAAACGAAATCGGACAATCACACTACACAAGAATTGATCAGAAAGTTTTATTTGTACCTGGAAGGAATACACGGGGTGTTACGAGGTCTTATTGATATGTTCTCGTGTGGCATTACTAATTGGTCACGTGACGTTAGTGATGCCACACGAAGAGTTGCGTTTTTCATTTTTAATTCCAGCACTACAAATTAACTAACTGAGAAACTATCTGGTAAAACATTTCACCAAATTGGCTAACTTTTCAATAACGAAATGGCAACTTAATCGATTGTTCTGGTTACCATGGTTACCGAAGATGCTGTGCACATGAGGAATATGGTTCCGCAACTGACGATATTTCTTAGAAGACGCCTTTCATCTAACTTCCAGGATATAACTTTGACCAAGTTTATCAGTCGAGGAAACTCTCCAGCCATCACGATAAAGAATGTGAGCAGAAGCAGAAACGTAGTGACAGGAAATACAGACGCCATTATGACAGACCTAAAATGAAAACAAACCTCATTAGAATGTTTTCTAAAACAAAGAAAAGTATTTAATTAGTTCTGCTAACTCGATACTGCTCAACATTAACCAAAAACAGACTACACTCAATGGCGACATCTACACACCAATTCAGAATCCCTACATATGAAAGATATGAAAGTTTATCATGTCCGTCCGCATGTAACAAATCGACTCCCAGTAGACGAATTTTCATGAAAATTTTATAAGTGGCTTTCTCAGAAAGACAAACTCTTTTAATGACATTTGGGATTTCCATTCGAAATCTCATCAAAATCAGAAAAATATAAATCTGGCAGCAATCATTATTATCTCTCTCTCTCTCTCTCTTTTCCTAATGGGTTTTCCCATCCCATCCTGCGAAGAGTATTGGTACCAGGTGCATGAGGTGGTCGTTGTGTCTTGTCAACGTAGTCTTCATGGATGTCATTATACTCGTAGTGTCTGCCATGGAGTGCTTTCTTCGCCCACATATCTGTCTTTGTTTCTTCTGTTTGTGTGAGTGTAGTCTCCTTGTTGAGGTTCAGCAGTGTGTGCCGTTTATCTATCTTCCTTATGGCTTGGTAGATTGGCGCTGTATTTTTTTTTAAAGAAAATCCCTCAGGCTCTTCTTCTGTTGTTCACTAAGGTCTGTCAAACCCTTTTCCTCCTTCTTTCCTGGCTATGGTCAGTCTCTTGATGACCGACTTCGGATTGTTTTGGCGGCTCTTTGTCGTCATAATCCTAGTCAATCTCATAATCTTCTCCAGCTCAGTGTTGGTCCCATCTGTGATCCCGAACGAGTATGTTACTATTGGGACTACGTAGGTGTTTATGGCACTCACCATGTTACTGCCATTCAACTTTGATTTTAGCAGACTTCCCAGTTTCTGAAGGTATTTCTCAATCAGGCTGGTCCTCATCTCCTTCTGTTCTAGCTGTTGAACTTGCGTCATCCTCAGATATTTGTATATCTCTCCGTCTGTCGTAACTTCAGTCTCTTCACCAATCTTTAGCTGGTAGTTTCGGCCCACTGGATTTCCCTGATGCAATTCATGGGTCTTGCGTTCGTCTAGTCCAAACTGCCTCCTAATGTCAGTGCTAAACTCTTCAGTGATCCGGAGCAGCTGTTAGAGTTGATTCTCGGTTGCTGCATATTATTTGATGTGATCCATATACATCAGGTATGAGAGGGTGTACAGGTTCTTTTTCCATTATTTCAGGATATATATACATACATATATATATATATATATATATATATATATATATATCCCTACTTGCCGTTGTTAAGCATGGCGGACAGTGGGTTGAGTGCTAGATAGAAACACAGTGGGCTTAAGGCTTCTCCTTGGAAGATTCCTCTTCGAAAGGCGGTTGGCCTGGTTGTGATTTTCTCGACCTTGGTGGTGGTCCTCTATTTCGCTATGGTTGCTTCTGGGAAGTATGTCAATACCGGGTTGACTTTGTAGATCTTCAGTATCTCTGTCAGCCAGCTATGGGGGACGGAGTCGAAGGCCATGCGGTAGTCGATGTAGGCCGTGTACATGTTGTTCTTCTTGCAGGCTCGCTCCACAACTGTCGCGCCCATGGTCAATTGCTCCTTGCATCCTTTGTTCATCTGCTTACATTCCTTCCGTTGCTCGGCCATGATGTTCTGGCTGTCCAAGTGGCCTTATATCTTCTTGGTTATGCAGCTAGTCAGGATCTTGTACATTGTTGGGAGTCAGGTGATCAGACTGTTCTTCTCCGGGTTTGTGCTTCTTTGTCCTTAGCTTTCAGATAAGTGATTCCTTTAGTAAGAGACTCTAGGATTGTGTGAGGGTGCGTTATTATCATCCCAGGGGTTCCCCTGTTGTGGGACTTCCTGATCGACTGTTATACTTCTTCCTCCTAAATCTCCCATTCTGTCATCTCTTGTATATCCATGTCCTTATTATCATTATTGGTTTTTTATACAAATCACACAGTTTACGATATACAGTACATACTGTATATTGTAGCTGTAAGAATCACACTTATCATGCGCTGATTGGAGGAAAATTAATGGCTAATTAACCTCCTCTTGTTCATCACTCACATCTCCCAGATTTTCGGGGAAAAATTCGAGATGGGAATAAAGAAAATGAATTTTCAACAACATTCGACAGCCCATGTTTTTGTAGCACTCGAGTAGATTAGACGTCAACATTTCATAGTTTTCTTGTTTACTATTACCCAAAAAACCATGTACTACAGCCTTAAATGATCGCCAAGGTGCCAAGGTCTCCGTTAACTGGGTTTCAAACACATCTTCTTTCAGGAGTTTCCTAATTTGGGGTCCTACGAAAATTCCTTCCTTAAGTTTGGCATATGTTAAATTAGGAAACACACTTCTCAAGTATGCAAATCCGTTACCTTCTTTATCTAGTCCCTTCGTGAAATTTGTCATCAATCCAAGTTTGATGTGCAGGGTGGAAGAAGGACCTTGTTTGATTGCACTAAAGGAATATATTTTACATTAAATTGTCTTGGTATGAACTCGTCCCACTTGTCCCAATGTTGGACAACATAATGTAATTAATAAATAATATAACAAGTTAATAAGTTATTTACATTTCATTTTTAATAATTTAATTCATTTAAGAAAAAGAAAAAAAATTTAACGCACCTTACGCGCACATTGTAAAGTTGATGAAATGCTTTTAATTTCATTTACAATTATGAATACAATATTTATGTTTGCAGTGGCTGTATTTTTATAAAACAATAAGAAAATAAAAAAAGAGTAAAGAACTGCAGTAGGGGAAAAAATTTTGGTTTCATTCTACTTATGGAAATATTTTACATTTTTTATAGATTTCAAAAAAAGGTTGGAGGGAGAAAATACCTATAATTTTGCCATGTAAATATGACAGTACCTTCGTAAACAAAAATTGAAAGCGGTATCTTAGATTGATAACGTATATTTATGTCGTCTGCTAATGCTTAGCAGACGACAGAGCTCAAACGGAATTCTCGTTTGGTCATGGAGATGAGCGTATTACGTCAAATTTTGGAAGACGATATTGCAGCGAGAGTTACATATTTGCTTAGTCGATACATTTAAACAGATAAATAAAAATATTTTAATTATATTATACGATATTCTGCCAAATATCTGTTGTATCAAATTGCATAACAAGAAATCGAATCTACAAATGAGTAATTCTTTCAAATATCTCAGGCAAGCGCGTGATTTCACGTTATACGTTTTTATATTTTAAAAATTAAAAATAATTCTATTAAATAATTTATGTAATTTCGATAACACTGAGCATACTAACGCTATTTAAAATCTTTGTCAGTAAACTGATTGAAAGGTGGTAACACTCACTTGGGAGCCATTATCATTTGGCACATGGCTATGAACATCCAGATGACAACAGCACATAACATATTGGAACGAAATACGGTATCACGAATCTGATGAAACTTGAAAAATAAGGAGAGTATAAGGTTAGTTAGTATAATACATACCTTGTTTCAAACAAAACTTTTAACTTCTACGAGATGGAAGGTCTAATAAAGACCTTCCATCTTTTAGACCTTCCAAAAAACCCCTTTGTATCAATAAGAAAACTGTGACATGGGTGAAGATGTGTTGAGTATACAGGCTGTTCGATTGCAGTAATATGAAGCCACAATGGGGAAAATCGCGTGATCTATCAGACTTTGAAAAAGGTCTTATTGTGGGTGTACGGTTAGCAGAAGCCACGATTCAAGAAACAAATGACATAACTGGTTTCTAAAAAGCATCCACTCAATGGTTTTTAATGAGTGGAAAGCAAGTGGTTCTTCCCCATCGCAAATGCGTAAATGTGTCAGAAAAATAATACTTCAAGAACGAAGCCGCCGAAGTACTGTAAGGACTGTGCGAAAAATTGGACATCCAGTATGCAGCAAATAACATCTGAATTCACCTGATCAAATAGCATATGATCGATTAAATTAAATTATGGATCAACTTGTGAAGTGCAACGGTCGAGCAGACCGTTGCACTTCACAAGTTGATCCGCTATTAGATTAGATGAGATGGCACATGAGATTTTCAGTCCCCTTGTGCACTTCGTCCTCAATTCACGGATATGTGGAGTGCCAATTTGTTATCGAATACAGGCCCCAAGAATTTTGTTTCGTGTGCTGCTACAATGATGTTTTGTTTGAGGATTAGTTCTGGTTCAGGGTGAAGGTTCTGTTTGCAACAAGTGTACTCAGACGGCCTTCCGAGATGAGAACATGAAACCATTAGCCATTGCCCAAGATGGTCGACGAGATGTTCGATAAGCTTGTTACAATTGTAGAAAACGGACCCCAACATCAGTGATACAATTTGTAGAAAACGGACCTCAACATGAAAAAAAATTTAATGAAAAATGATAGATCATCCATAAGATTATAAAAATATTTTAAAGTTCCAGCTCTCCATGCAATGAAGGTCACTGTCATTTAACTCACCAATGAAAACTCCAAAGGAAGGAGTTATAGCTGACTGCCTTGTTTGGAAAAATTCAGCTCTAAATTGTTCTTCTTTTTAAAGAAACTGAAAACAAAAGAAGAGTGGAATGTTCTATTAATTAAGTTTCTATTATGCAAGCAATTATCATCCGTGCTAACTGGAAAAAGAAGTGTGCATCAAAAATGATCAAAAGGTTGATGGCTATACTGTTCTTCATTGATATCCCACTAAGAAAGGAAAAACGATCTACCTGAAAGTTTGCACGCAGAAGGAATTTATGGTGTTTTTTTTTTAACTGTCCTATTAGGGCCAGCCGAGAACTAACTCATCTGCCAATGTGCAATATGTCCATAAATTGCGTGTGTTCTCTGGTATACTTGCTGTTTTATTGGGCGAAA
The DNA here is from genome assembly GCF_048544385.1 of Mastigoproctus giganteus. Classification (NCBI taxonomy): domain Eukaryota; kingdom Metazoa; phylum Arthropoda; class Arachnida; order Uropygi; family Thelyphonidae; genus Mastigoproctus; species Mastigoproctus giganteus. The sequence goes on along the minus strand of NC_143585.1, from coordinate 29,485,150 downwards.
AATCCGAGAAAACGCGAATATAGGAATCTAGTGACAGACAAGCGCGTCTGGAGACGCTGGGGTCAGAAGTAATACAGCCTGCATCAGGAAGCAGAAGCAGTGTACCAGGAGCATATTTGGGAAGCCATCAATTAAATTATTCATTTTCCATCAGGACATGCTCGCTCACTAGTTCTCATATCCTGACAATGCTTACGTGATGTGGATATGCTTCCTTGGCCTGTATGTTCAGCAGATCTGTCACCTGTCAAACACATTTGGTTGATGGGACGCATACTGATCGCTTCTCAGCCCCCTACCACTGTTAGGGTAGGGGGCTGAGAAGTCTTAATGTAAAATTAAGACGTGTTATCCATTTAAACCTGAATAAATGCATTTTTCAAGGAGAAATAACGTTACTTTCTTATCAAGGCGCCTCCGTAGCCAGGTGGGAAGGAGCAGCAGTGCGTAGCACACGCTTCTTGATTAGACCGGGGTTCGAGCCCGTCACCACCAAATACGGAGGATGCGGAAAGGTCAGGGAATGACCACCGCATATCCCGGAGCAATATGGCCTTAGTTGCTAATGCTCCTAAAAACCAAATAACAATAACAATAACTTTCTTATCAACCTGACAACATTTCTCGAAAGAATCATAAATTAGTTTATGTGCACTTTAAAAAGAATTTATTTATAAATAATAAAGATACAAATGATGCTTTAAAAGTTTTCCACTCTCCCTTTAATACCTTTGTTTCCATATCTTTAGCTTTAAAAGTCAGGGTAAACCAATTTACGTTTTCTTTTCTGAGCTTCCTATTCGATTCTATTTCTATAGAATTGTCAATTAGGATATCCACTTCCTCACTGACTGTCTTCACCACCGATCTTTTCTTATAACCTCCATCCTCGTCCTCTGGAGTACACCTTTGTGGCCCTTCGAAAGGATCATTTTCGGTGAATTCTGAAAGCTATAAAAGAGGGATTATCTATCTAGAAACAACGTTTCGATGTAGAACAGAAATCTTTGACAAGAGTATTAAAGAGGCTTACATCCTCGAAAGGAATTTCAGGGGTCCAGTCAGTTGTAATATCGTCATCAGGAATTCCTATGTTACTGGAAGTTGAAATGCAGTCAGCAGCATTGGCAGCTTGACGACTATTTCTAACTACTTCCTTCAAGTTTTCCGAACATTTTCTATGTTTTGGATCCTAAAAGAGAGAGAGAATAAAACAAGTGGATGAAAGAGAATTGCTGAACAGTACAAAATGAAGGTGTAATAGTTATGCCTTGATAGTTGCCCTGGTATTGCACTACTCTAAATAAAATAAATTTAAAATTAATGTAAAATGAATTTATTTTATTTTTTATTTTACTTATTTTATTTTTTATTTTACTTATTTTATTTTTTATTTATATTATTATATTTTATTTATCTTAATTTATCTAAATTATTTAGTTATTTATTTGCAGATGACATAAAGATTGGTAGAGTTATTAATGATCGGTGCCAAGCAACGCTCCTTCAGGGTGGCTTGAACAGGCTTCAAGAATGGTCAGAAAAGTGGCAGCTATGTTTTAATGCAGCAGAATGCAAGGTATTACACTTGAGGAATAGCAACTCCAAAATAACTTATACACTTGATGGAGTTGAATTAAAAATCATAGAGGAAGAAAGGGATCTGGGAGTTACGATAAGGGCAGATATGTTTCTGAGCAGTATTAACAGGAGAACAGAAAAGCCAATGGCGTCCTGTGGATGATTTATCGAACTTACCCTGTAGAGATAGGGAGGTCATAATTCCACTGTATAAAGCAATTGCAAGACCAGATTTAGAATACTGTGTTCAAGTATGGAGACCTCATCTGAAAAAAAAACATTGAGCTTCTTGAAAGGATCCAAAGACAGGCAACTCAAACAGTGAGATCTGCAGAAGGACGGCCGTATGAGGAAAGACTCCAATTATGTGGGCTACAGAGCTTGGCAACCAAGCACCTCAGAGGAGACGTGATTGAGGTTTACAAGGCGCTGAGAGGGATTAGTAAAATGAACGAAGGTGGAATCTCACTGTTACAAATAATTCCAGAACTATGGTTCATAAATTCAAATTACAGGGGTTGAGGTTTAGACTAGATTGTAGGAAGTTTTCTTTTGGCCAACGAGTTGTTGATGAATGGAACAAGTTGCCTCTGCACATAGTTGAGGCTGACAGTTTGAAGAAATTCAAAGGTCAACTGGATAGCGTTACCTGTGTGAGGAGTTAGAGTATAACTTGTATTTTCTTATCTACTTTTTTATTGCCGGTGCAGCAGAAGCCTGTGGCTTCTTTGCACTATACGGATAACATTAATTCTAATACAAAAATGTCTGCCACTACCCAGACCCGATGTACTAAATAGCGAACCCAGTTTGTTCATAGCTGTGTATCAAAAGAGGCTATGCCTGACATGTACGACTTTTGTAGGTTGAGGCTTTTGCCCTAAACTTAACTATGTGTACTTCATTTACTGCCATTTACTGCACCATCTCGCATCTTACATACTGTAGATATATCTCGTCACTGGGATATTCAGGTCTTCACAATGCTTCCTGCCCACATTCACTCAGAAGTAGTTGTGATAAAGGGTTGAAGCAAACACCTTGTATTACACTTTTTCAACATAGTCACCAGACAAAATGATACATTTTTGCTACCCCTCAATACATTTCCGTAGGCCAGTTCTGTAGAAGTCCTCTGACTGTCCTTCAAACCACGACTCTGCAGTAGTAATCACCTCAGCAGCAGCAAAGTGTTTAACACGAAGAGGACTTCAGAGCAGAAAAGAGGAAGAAATCCGAAGGTGCAAGGTCGGTGGAATAGGCAGGATGCTGCAATATTTCAAACCCATATTCATGAGCAGGCACACTTCACTGCAGTATGCGAGGAATGCGCAGGGGCATTATGGTGGAGCAGATGCGCACCTTTTGACAGCTTCATACTGATCCTAAAACATTGACAGCATCACCTTGGTTTCACCTTTGTCTTTTTGGGGGAAGGGATTGATTCTGCACTCTTTCATTGTTTTGACAGTTATGTAGTTTAGGGATCGTAGTGATGATCGAAGTTTCATTCATGGTGACTAGCCATGAAAAATGCCCTCTTGCTTTTTCTGGCACATCGACAAATTTCATGTTCACATTGTGCCCATCTTTTTCTGGTAAGGAGTCGTAAGTCTGGGAACCCAACTAGCAGACACTTTACTCATATGCAATGATATCAACAGTATACTCATATACTGTTGATGGACGATGTTATCCACATACCCTACACTGATTTGGAGCTCTGCAGCTAGTTCTTTGACGATTTCCCAGGATTAGTGCCTCAATTCTTGCAATACTCTCTTCTTTTACAGCAGTTGCTGGGCGTCGTTGGATTTCTTCATCGTGCACTGAGTTTCTTACACATTTCAATTTTTTATACCAATGTGCAACAACACTGTACCCCGGACAGTCTTCTCTATAAACAGCGATCATTTCTTCATGGATTGTTTTGGGTGTTTTCCCTTGCAGAAAGAAGAACCGAATCACTGAATCACATTTCATTCAGCACTGCATCTCTTTCTGTCACAACTACTTCTGGATGAATACAAATCTTTTTCGAATACCCCCCTCATATGTCATATGTGAGAAAATTGCCTAAGTACCAAACTGGGTTTTCCATTTGGAATATAAAATTATTTTTACAAGAATGCGTGAACATAAAATTATCAAAACCCGAGCTGTACATTTTTATATCTGCCAATTTCGGCTGGGAATCTTGAGCTCCAGACTAATGAAAGTAATGGCCCAGAAATAGAAGCAAAAATAACCGGCAGACTTCGCATATACTTAATTGATTATATATTATTAGGATCGACAACTTACCTTCTTCTTTGGGGTTGGCTCCGTTTGCTTAACCAAATAGGTTTCAACATTGTGGTGACGTAGATATGCATCACGTGTTGCTCCAAATCCTGATTCCACTTCGTAATCGTCTCCTAAACACTTAAGAGTAGCTTCGGAGATGTGGACTCGCCTGAATAAGTTGAAATTATTAGTTAAAAATTTATAATTTTGCGTATCCAGAAATGGTCTTCATCAACCTTAGGAAGATCAGCTTATGAGTTACTACCTACCCTGCAATCCCTCCTGACTCCATGTGGTTTGCAAGAGTAACATCATTGGACCACACATCGAATTGCCATTTATGTAGACCCAGAACTCCACACAACACTGAACCACTGTGAATACCAATTCTCATGTTCAAGTTCACGTCTGTGTTTTGACGAACAAATCTGACCAGGAAAGAAAAAAAAATTTTAATTTGTAAGTGCAAACTAGTGTTTCCATTTACCAACTTTTAAGGGACAAGGTATTCTTGTATTGATTGCGGCCTCCAGGGTTACCCCTATATACCGCTGTAGCATCTGTAGGTTATTTATAGCCGGCAAGTGTGTGTAAGTGTGTGTGTGTAAGTATATATGTGTGTCAAAGGAAGAGCAGTTACTTGTGCAGGTTTCACCACTGACCCAGCAAATAATAGAAACGCTGAAAAGAAGAGACTTAATGAACATCTAACAGACACCTGGCAAGAAAGATGGCAGGCATCAACTAAAGGCACTGTCACCAAAAGATTCCTCCCTGATGTCAGGGCCTCCTACCCCCTCACACCTGTCTGGTTTTCACCAGGACTCTATGCTACCTACCTCCTCACTGGACATGGCTCCTTCCAGAAAAAACTACATGACTTCAGAATTTCAGACTCACCCCGCTGCCACTGTGGAGAGGATCAGACGTGGGAGTACCTTGCCCACAGCTGTGAAATCTACGAGGACTTCAGGAGGATCCTAATAACAAAACTACGCTTCAACTACCAAAATCAAGAACACCTCACCCTACAGAATGAAGAAACTTACCGAGCTCTGACTCAATTTGCAATGGACTTATTTACCAGGCAGAAAGCGCTACCACCACCTTAGTATCCGAATCAATAGGTCATAACAACCATGACTGCCAATTGTTGCTACGCATCATTGAGCCATGGATGCTAACGCCTTGGACCAACTTGCACAAGACTTGACCAGCAGTGCAATAAAAGACAGGGTCCGCACATACCTTGACAAATTCCTCATCATTGATTTCTGGACAAACTTCTCTCGACCAGATGTGACACATTTCATCAAGAAGAGGCCTAGCATCGATCCCTGGACTTGACCATCAATCTTGGACTCCCGGTTTTGACCACCCCCACTGTTCGTTCTGATGGACTACTGGACCAGCCTTCAGTCTGGATGCGACACAGACTCACCAAATGGAGCCCCAATGACGGCACCTGAACTAGACCTTACCGAACATGACCCATCCACCATAGCAGCACTTAGACTGCTGGATTTCCAGCAAGTTGTCGGCTCCAACTAACTGGCCGTGCTAGCTGTACCTACCCTGAACTTGCGGAGTATATCTCTCTCTCATTTTTTATTTTATTATTTTATTTTTTTTATTTATTATTATTTTTTCGGCTTCTTTCTTCTGTTTCCTGCCATCCGTTCTTTTACTCCCCCCCCCCCTATTTTTCTCTTACAGAATGATTTTTTTTCACTCCTCTCTCTGGTGAGGCACTGGGCATGCCACACTGTCATCAGGGGCCATCTTCCCTTTTGGCCCCTTTCTTCTGTTTCCTACCCTCCAGTCTTCTGCCTTCCTCCCTTACTTTTCTCTTGCACAACGTTTTTTTTTTTTTTTTTTATTTAGTTTATATATATATATATATATGTGTGCGTGTGTGTGTATATACATATATTTATATATACACACACACGCATTCCCCACAGGTCTAAATCTAAAAACATCAAAATTACTGCCCGACCTATTTGGCCCTAGAACAAGTTATCAGCGAACAACCCTACGCTCTGTTAAAATTACAACCGTTGCTCAAGAAACAGCGATCATCTCATTCTCAAATCTGGTCCTAGCCACTGAAATCCCAGGAAAGTAGGTGGCAGGACCCGCCAGAGTACTCTAGCTACAGTGGTACACCCGGTCAGCCTCCCCGTGGCATGGTGTGGTAACGTCGGGTCCCACTAGGGGCTCGGCGGCTAATAGACCGGAGGAACAAAGGGCACAACACAATATACAGCACATGACCCCCACACACTTCAAATCTCTGGCCCCGATACAATGTACACCCGCGGAGATGGGAGAAATCCCAGGAGCCGTTAGACACTAACATACCTTATACCTTATACCTTATATATGTGTGTTTACCAACTTTTAAGAAACTTTTCTCTTAATAATACTAATATTATACAAAACAGAATGCAAGAAAAGGAGAAAGATTAAGTTATAGCAAAGAGAAATCGCTGAAGATAAAGGAACGCACACCTACAACAGACAAACATCTTTTGTCTGTATCGAGTTAGTCAACAAAACACTTAACAGCAGGCTACCTGGCTTAAATGCATTCTAACCATTGGTGGTTGGAGTGCATTTAAGAATGCATTTAACCATTGGTGGTTAGAATGCATTTGTTCTTTCTGTGATCTGTTATTCAATGTCCCTAGTAGAATTAAATGAGTCCTCGGAGGGGGGGGGGTTCTACTTGTAAAGAAGATTCATCAACAACGAAAGCACCTTAGCATTTAATTTAGCAAAGTAAAATTAAATTAAGAACAAATTTTGATTACTTACTTATTGCTGTGTATTGTTTGCTAGTTTTACATTCTTATATACACTGCCTTACCATTAACGCGAGCAGTATGACATTTAGCGTTGTCCTGATAATAAAAGTATGGTCCTTGCTCAGACGTGCTGCCACATAGCAGGTAACGCATTATTGTCCAGGACGTCTAAGTAGACCTCAGCATGTATGATTTTGTCAAACAGAACCAATGATTCCAGGTAAAACCATGAAAAACAGCCACAGACTATCCTCATCTTCCTCCAAACTTCACACTTTACTGGTGCTGACATGTGTTACAATTGTTTTACTGTGTATCCGGTGCGACAACGTCGACCTGCATTCTGAGCGGACGATTTTTTGCAGAGCTCTCCTGTCTCGTTCCTTCAGCTTCAGAGACTTTCCGAGTCGGTTAATGACGGTTTCAGCACCAATCCATTTGCAAATCACATCACCAATCATCAACCTAAGGATTTTCGATGACGTGGAAATGGCTACGAGCATATTTATAGTTACAGTTGTACGTTACTGTTTGCACCTGTGATATAAATATTCTCTTTTTGTAGATGGAGAGGGTAAAAGATAAATAAATATCTAACCATAGAATTCAAACAGTCTTAGCTCTATCTAAAATGAACTTTAGGAACATTATTGGAAAAATATTTTAATTTTAACCTAAAAAATGGGGACAGGAATTATGTAAACAGAAAAAATATGCGGGAAAATACATTAGATAAACGATATCCTTACTTGATAGCGTGGATCATGTGCAGACCCATTTCTACGCAGCAGTGAGCATGGTCATCTCGTGGATCAGGCAACCCACTTACACAGTAATAGCAATCCCCCAGTAACTTAATCCGAAGACATTGGTTTTCCTAGAACAAAATGAATAGTCATAATTGGTGCATTCACACAAACAATCGCACACGCATGCGTGCAGTTATTTAAATAGTCAATGACAGAGGTAATAAATATGCAATAAAGATTTTATTCATTATAAAAGTGTTTTAGGGTGTTGCTTCAATGACCTTCAGCAGAACAGTATATCAATTGGAAAAACTACGTTTGAATAAAATAAATGTTTTTTCTTTTGTTTTCTGTGGTTGGCCGAAACTTTTGAAAGCCAAGATGCAATTTATTCTGGAACATGCTATACGCTATATGATTAAAAGTATCTGGACTCCAGGAATGTTGTTTACAGTTTCAGAAGTTCCTCATGCTTGCAGATCAACTGCGACATACTAATATAAATCTCGTGGATCTGCCTGTATAGAGCAGCACGTTACAAGCTAGTATGGGTCATAGATTGGAAGTTACAGACTTCCAATGTGGGATTGTCATTGGATGCCACATTAATCACTTTTCTGTATGTGCAACTGCGAATCTTCTGAACAGTCCTTAATCCAGTAGCTGATGTTATTCAAAGACCCACGTAGGTGATACCTGAATGAATAAAAAAGCTGGATGGCTTTATAAACGACCCATTAAGTTGCAATCTATAAAACAGGTCGTCTGCAATAAATCACAGAAGACATCCAAAAAGGCCAGAGGAACATCCATTAATACGTCAACCATCAGTAGGAAGCCGTATATCTTTGGGTTCAGTGGAAGGCAGCTGCACATAAGCATAGTGTCACGCTCACCAATGTGAAACTACTTTTGGAGTGGTGCCATTCTGACAATCATGGACGTGTTTGGGTGTGAAGATGGCCAGAAAGCGTTTCCTGTTGGAGTGTACCGTGGTTGGGTGGTCGGATGGCATGGGGCTGTTTCAACTGTTTCAAATTTTGTCCATTGTTAGTTCTTGGGTGGCCCTAATATGACAATTAAAAAATGGACTACAGTAGTCTTAATATGTATTATTTTTTTAATTAAAAATCCTTTTTGCAACTACTCTTTTTATGTTCAAATACTTTTCACCACATACTGTATGTATTTGTAAGCAATCATCATCTTCTGCGGGTAAATAAACCTTGCCATGCGTTGAAAATATTCGTAGAGTTGCAGAATATTTTTTTAAAATCTATTTATTAACATATTTTACACATCGTGATCGTTGGATAAAACGACAGTTTAAATATTTCTATTAAGACGCTGTTCACTAAATAAATACGAATCGATTCTTAAAATAAACACAACAGCATAACTCGCTCATCTAACTACTGGAGAAGTAGTAACGAAAGAGAGTTAACTGCTTTTATTCGTTCTCTTCGAAAAGAGAGGAAGCGGTTGCTATAGAAAGGCGAGTAGGCAGAAACTCGAGTGAAACCATAACAGAACAAGAGCCTGCCAGCAATGGAAGCTTCTTCATCCCAGGGGCTTTCGATGTGACGGATCTCATCAAGGTAAGCAATCAGGCATTCCCTAATACGGTTTAGTGTGCAAACAATGTTACGTAAGTAAACTTTTCCTTCAGTTAAAATAGAAAGAAAAATCGTCTAGTACGATCAGAATCAAAAATTAAAGATATTTTATTCCATCGTAGCAACAAAGCAGCGTAAAACGAATTCGGAAAAATTCCATTAAAATTGGAAGCAAACTACAGTTCAGGTTAGAATAACTGAATACACATGCGCGCGAATGTCACAGAGATTTTTCAGGAGCTCGATCTTACGAACACCATTAAAAGAGATTTTCAAAAACTATTTTAATTTGTCTGTTTTAAATATTTAATTTTATTGCTATTAGAATTCAATCAGTGAATTGAAAGGAAGAAGAGAAATAGAAAAACCATAAATATTTGAAAATAAACCGCTATCAATAGAGAAGCAATGTCAGAGAAGGTAAACTTACATTAGCAAGTCGATCAAACCTCCCGAATAAGTCGTTGAGAACCTTCACAAGCTCTTGAGCGGAACACTGTGATGCGAGAGCTGTAAATCCTTGAATATCGGCAAACAAGATGCTGAAAACAAAGTACAATAGAATTGTAAACCTTAATGTATATATACTGAGTTGGCTTTGCATTAGCAACAACGTCTTGTGTAGGAATGGACTGCGACGCTGGTGAAGGCTCAAAGTCGATAACGGCTGATTGCTGTTCGCACATGTGGCAATCAGTTTTTGAGTTTCTGCCAGGAAGAATGGGTCCTTATCTCCCGTCAACAGCCAACATGGTTAAGTGCTTCCGTTTTGTGATGTCATAATCTACCGTAAATGGCCAATAGCGGTCGAACAACCAGCCAAAGGTCACCCTTAGGATATCCACGTGTGGTCAACGCCCGTGGTGAGCGCCATGTGCTTCGTCTCGTAGCACAGCAATACCGCAGCCCAGTCCCCAGTAAACGTAGGAATAGTAAGAACAATAACCTCATCAACTACTATAGCGTTACATGTCCTGCAGCCCACGGGGTTTCCTCCCAATCTCGCTATCACATGAACTTCTTAGTGTTTAGAGTTTAGTATTATATGAGAAGCGGCATCGGGGGTCTACCCAAACTCCATGTAGCGAACTGTGTATCGTATATAAACTCTCCAAAGGTCAGAGAGTGTGTGTGAGAGGGAGTTTTGTGTGTTTGCGTAGTGTTAGTGATAGGTTGTGTGGAACACCACACCGATCTCCTATTGCCCATCCATCGGCGCCTGGAGCGGACCAGGAAGTAGGGAAGAATAAGTTCTCTGGGAGGCGAACCCCGATGTCGCCTAAGCTTCCCAGGAAGGACCCCCCATCACCCAAAAAAATAAATATAAATATATATAGAAGTTTTTGTCTGAGGGGCTCAGGCACAGAGTCTTGGACTCCCTGAGCCAGTCCCTTTAGTCACAGTAGGGGAAATTTTCATCAGTATGTTGTATACTCCAGACATTAGCTCGTATAGTCTACGGCAGCTGACGTCCTTCAGGGGTACTCATACCACTGAGAGACAAGAAACAGCGCCTGAATGGGGACGTCAACATCAGTACTGGACCATCGACATGTAGAAATCTATCACCTGGTGTGAGGAATCTCGTCTCCAACTCTACCTTGCTGATCGACGTATTCATATTTTGAGATAGCAACAAGAAGCCATGACATCTGGATGCAGTGTTGGTGTTCGGCCGGCTGGAGGCGGTGGGTTATGGTTTGGTTTGGGAACTGTTTTCAGCATTAACATTAGCAGATGTATACGATTCAAGAAAGCAAGCTTATGCAGCATCAGCCAAAAAAAAAAAAAAAAACCCTCCCATTTCATCCCTCCATTCGTTCCAATTACCTGTCCAGCTTAGCCTTAAATTTATTTAGGCTATCAACTTTCGCAACAAAAGATGGAAGTCTCTTTCACTAATCAACCGCCCGCTGGCTAAAGGAAAATTTCCGCACATCTATTCCACAACTGTCTTTCATCAATTCGAATCTATGCCCCCTCAGGTTCTTAATCTCAGCAAGAGGAAGAATGCCATCAGCATTCAACTTGCTCAACCCAAGCTGAATGCTGATGCCAATCAAGACCTTATACACCTCAATCAGATCACCTTGCAGGTGCCAACTCTCCAGGCGCTGCAATTTGCAGAACTTAAGCCTTTCTTGGTAAGAGCATCCCTTTGTTCCCCTCACCAATCTTGTTGCCTTTCTTTGTACTCGTTCTAACAACTCGACATCCTTCCTAAAATGAGGCCTCCAGACCTGTATGCAGTACTCTAGGTGTGACCTGACCATTGCCTTATACAACGAGATAATCACTTTCCTGTCCCTGCTAGCAAAATTCCTTTATATCATTGACAAGACTCCATGACCTGCCCTGGCAGCCCGCTTGCACTGCTCAGCAAATTTCATATTTGACTACACAATTACCCTCAGATATTTTTCCCTTTCCACTTCCCTGTGTGTAGTACCACAGAGTTGATACGTTTCTCTTCGGTTATTGCTAAACATATGCAGTACTTTGCATTTGTCAATGCTAAACTTCAGTTGCCACTTCTCAGCCCATTTGCCCAACTTGTCTAGATCCAGTTGGAGCAGTATGCTGTCCTTACTGTCGTTAGCAACTATGCCAACCTTTGTATCATATGAAAAGTTGGACATTAATCCTGATATATCTTCATCAATATCATTGATGAATACACAAAACAACAATGTGCCCAGCACCGAACCCTGGGGAACTCTATTAATAACATTTGTCCATGAAGAGCAGTATCCATTGATTACAACTCTCTGTCCTCTCCCACTCAAGCATTCCTTTATCCATTGTAGCAACTTAACCTTAATGCCATAAATCTCCAATTTGTGCAGCAGTCTTCTATGTGCAACAGTATCAAAAGTGTTCCTGTAATCCATGTATATGATGTCAAAATTATTTTTGACATTCACTTCCTTTGTAACCATATCATAGTATCATAGTATCCAATCAAATTGGTCAAACAAGACCTCCCTTTAACAAACCTATGCTGTGCCTTAACTATTGCAGTCTTATCTAGATGATCCTGCAATGCTTCTTTAACCAGTGATTCCATTATTTTCCCCGAAACACAAGTTAAACTAACAGGTGTATAGTTACTTGTGTCGCCTTTTGAACCCACTTTGCGAAATGGTGATACATTTGCACACCTCCAGTCCATGGGGGACCTCCTCTGAGTCCAAGGAAGCTCTCATAATTATGGACAAGGGCCTGCTTACTTCCCTTGCTGCCTCCTTTAATATAATTGGATAGATCCCATCCACCCCAGGTGCCTTCCTTATGTTTATCTTCAACAATTTCTCCTCCACTTTGCTTTCAGTTATTACAAAGTCACTTAGCTCCGTGTCAGAGTTTGATAAACTTCTAACATTCCCCTCATTGAATAACTCCCTCATGTGTGAATGTAGATGCAAAATACTCATTCTGTTTATCAGCTACCTGAGCATGATCATCAATAGTCAACCCATCTATGTTAAGTGGTCAAATCTGATTCATCCCTTTCCTTCTAGAGTTTACATAAGTAAAGAACTTTTTGCTGTTTTTCTTTTCATCCTTTGCCAAAGATTTCTCGTAATCTGCTTTCGCCTGCCTAACCTCCTTCGTGACGTGATTACAGAAAAGTTTATAACTGCCATAGGCTTCTGCGTCACCTGATAATTTATGCATATGGGATGGATTCCCGCACATTTTTTTTCTCTGCCACGAGCCTCATTAGTTCATCCGACTTCCATTTAGGCCTGAACCTTGAACAGTATTTCTTAATCAGAATGAAAAGCCTAGTAGCCTCCAAGATTAAGTCCCTGAAGGCTTTCCATTTAGAATTGAACGTTGATAAAATCAACAGTTAATCCCACTGTACAGAATTTAAAAACTGTCTGAGACTCCTGTAGTCACCTTTACGAAAGCAAAAGCCCTTCCCTTTAGCCTTGATGGTAGTTACATCTTTAAGTAATTCCCATATCAGTACATTGTGATCATTGTTACCCAGTGGTTCCTTTATCTGCAAATTCTTAATGCATGAATAATCACTGCTGATAATCAGATCAAGAGTATTACTCCGTCTGGTTGCCTCTTGAACATGCTGCTGTAGAAAACAGTCATCCAATAAATCCACAAAAGCCTTGCTAGTGTGTGAGTGACCAACCAACAAATTACAGTCAATAGCTGGGAAATTAAAATCCCCCATTATAAAACACTCCGATTTACTGGCCCACTCAATTTCTGTGTACAGTTGTTTATTATACTCATCAGAGTCATTAGGCCTATAACACACATCTATTGTCATTTTTCCTTCCCAGTGCTTATGTCATACCAAACTGACTCAACTGGATGCACTTCCTTAGATTTTATGTGTTTCTTAATAACAGCATAACCCCTCATCCGTTTCTATCCTTTCTGTACACATTGTACTCCCTAAATTCCAATTCTGCACTGCTTATATCTGTGTGACACCACGTCTCTGATATCCCAACAATATCTGCCTTTGATGTCTTGACTAGCACTTCAAGCTCATCAAATTTATTTAACTATACTCCTAGCATTGGTGTACATGCAAGTATACATGCACCTGTTTCTACTCTTAGTTACCCTAGCACAGCCCATGTATTTATTTGTTCCACTATGACTTCCAACGGTCCTGGACATCGCCATCTCCATTGCCTTGCTTTCCAAGCTGCTGCTCATTGTTATAAAGACAGTACAAGAATCACGTTTGCCTGTGCCCGCGGCCACTTCCCTGCAAGTTGATTAATAACTGGATTCAGAAACATGTTCAATGAATTCTCCGTCCTCCCATGACGTCTGCGCGGGTAGCACAGTGGTATCGTCACCGCCCTCCCCACACCGTGTGGAAAAGACCCGGGTTCGAATTCCGTCGATGACGCGAGGAACTTTAATGGGTTTTTTCACTCCGTGGCTGAGTTAGTCGGTCTCAGGCGTAGATAGCAAGGTGTTTTCCCAAAACACTGGAGTTTTTCCGTCCAGCAAAATAGGCAAATCGACCATAGAACATACGCAATTTACAGAAATAATACATAAATGGGTAAATATAAGAAATTATAGGTGGCCCTAATGTAATACTTTTTTTACGTCCTCCCATGGCCGCCCAACTCAGCAGATCTCAACCTAATTGAGTACAAAAGGTTGTCCTATGAGATATTAGGTAGTTGTTGCTAATGCAAAGTCTACTCAGTGTACATAATGTGTACACCATATGCAATGCATATTGTAAATTGCAGTACTGTGCATTCAAGCCATACCTGACGTTGTTGTAACAGTGAATATAAATTCTATGAAACTGCGCAGTCAACAGCTTTCCATGATCTTCCTGAGCTATGTCGGAGATTATTTCCATGACAACAAAGTAAGGAAGAACAGACAGTAGCAGTCTTTCCTGCAAATTGAAAATGGTGGTATTTAATCGATAGCACACACACATTGATTGAATCAAATACTGATATATTTTAATTTTTATTGACGTGCGTATGTCGTACACTATATTGTACATAATGCACAGAGAGTATAAACAAACTGCAGAACAGGAGCTAAAACTGTTTATATTAAAAATAATGGAAAATTTAACAAAAAACTTAAATAACAAATTTTAAAAAACTTAAAATAGAAAATAAAACATGGAGTGAACTCTAATGGCATATATTAATGTCATATATTACCTATTGCATGATAGTAAAAACGCTCACGGACCTGGGTCTAACCTCGAAGAAAATCTTACGTTTCAAATTCATCTCACTGCTACAAAAGCAAAAACCTTGCCGGATTATGGAACATCCGACAAGAGTTGCTGGATGCAAAACAAACAACAAAAAACTGGTGGTCCAGTATGTACAAAGATGCCTTACCCCGATTTTGTATGCATTTGCCATTTGGTCATCCGTTCTCCAATCCTGCGTTTCCTTGCTACAGAGTACTGGGTGCTCAGATGGATTAACAGAGCTACCAAGAATCCTTTTGACATATATAAATATGGCGATGACAGGAACCTATAAGAAGAACATTTTAGACCTGCACTAGGCGTTACCTTAGAAGTTCTGTGGTTCAAGGCATCTCCACAACTGTAAAACCACTCCTGAAGACTGTTAACGTCTTTTAAGCACTAAATAGATTTGGAAATGGAACTTAACTAGTAGTTAACCTGTATCAAAATAATGATATTATAAAAATTAATTAACTTTTTTTGTGTTGGTAGAATCGTCGTTCTCCCCACACCAAATGGAAAAGGCCTAGGTTCCAGTTTCGTCGATGGCGAGAGGAATTTTTATGGGCCTTTTTCATAACGTGACTGAGTTAGTCTGGATTATCCTTGAAATTGTTCGCTTACAGGCATTATTAATTTATTAAATTTTATGAAATCATTGATATCAAAAAAGACATTAAGATGAATCTACTCTGTGCTGATTTCTCGGTGGTCTTTGCAAAGTTCACTCTATTTTCAAACTAAACTGATAAAAAGAAACACATCTTTTACTTAGTAAATTCCAAAGAAAAGATTGATAATAACTGCGATGGAAAATTAATGGACAGTAACCCCAAGAAACAAAAGACGTTAAGAAGTGCGGCCATCTGAAACATCAGGCTCTAATGGTGGTTAGTCTCCCTCAAAATAATGGACTAAGACATTTGATCTTCTTGAAAAGCAAGCTGAATGTTCTAAAGATAGTAACAGAATGAAAGTTGGATTATTCCAAACAGCGTGCAACACAATAAGTAACCTCTCTAACGAGATTTTTTAAGACTTTCTGTTGATAATAGAAGTAAAAATTTATACTTACCCATGACATAAAATAATTAAAGCGTGAGAGAGAAGAAGAGTAATATAAAATCTTCTTCTCACGCAAAATTTAATGTGTTTTCCCCCCTTCCGATAAAGGTGATCTGGATTTAAACCAGGTTTATATTAAAATATTGATCCGAGTAGAATCGCAAAAATGGTCATATAATACTATGTTGTTTGTTTTTAGCATTAGCATTAGCATTAGTAGAGGCATTTGATGCAAGAAAGCAAGCTTATGCAGCATCAGCCAAAAAAAAAAAAACCCACTTCCACTTCACCCCTCTGTTCGTTCAAAATACCTGTCCACCTGAGCCTTAAACTTATTTAGGCTATCAACTTCCACCACAAGGGATGGCAGTCTGTTCCACCAACCAACCACCCGCTGGCTAAAGGCAAATTTCCGCGCGTCTATCCTACATCTGTCTTTCCTCAATTTGAATTTATGCCCTCTCAGGTGATTTTTCTGAGCTAGAGGAAGAATCCCATCAGCATTGAGCATGCTTAAACCATTCAAGGCTTTATACACCTCAGTAGATCCGGTTGGGGTTCTAACCGAGTACGGCTCTATGAATTTTGGCGGCAATTTTCGTGCGTGCTGCCGCCTCGGTCGTTTGTTTTGCCGTTTCGGTTTTGAGCGTGCTCCGGTGAGGCAAGCCGAGGTTTAGGTTTAGCTGTCGCGCCGAGGCTTAGTTGCCGATTCGGAGTAAAAATATATTTTAGTTCTTATTTCGCCCGCTAGATGGCGCCACTTATTTCCAAGTTTAATTAAATAATAAATTTATTTTTTTTCCGAGCCTCGAACCCATGTCGTTGTTACTGGAGTTCCGCTGCTTATCCCCACGGCTACCATTTCAGTTATAAGAATATGTGTAAACGTGCCTGTTACAGTTAAGAGTGGCTTGTGAGTGTGACGTAGGAAGTTTATTTCGCCTTGTTCTGATTGGAGGGGGTGTGAACCGATGTGCTGATTGGTCTGGGGGGCATAAACCGAGTACGGCTCTGAGTCTGCCGGTGATTTCTGGTCGCTTGATGCCGTAGAAATCGTCTGTTTTTTGCCGCGTTGGTTTTCAAGGTAGCGTTGGAGGATGCGCAATGAATTGTGGACTCGCGCACGCACGCACGCACACACACACACACACACACACACACACACACGCACGCACGCACAGAGATTGCCACGACATCGTAACTACCAAGAAACTGTGTCGCCATCTAGCGTGTCATTCTGAAAGCTGAAATTAATGATTTTATTTAAGATGTTTAAATATATATATTTTTTTCTCACATACTTCTTGAACGGAGATTGCCACGACATCGTAACTACCAAGAAACTGTGGCGCCATCTATTGAAGCATTCTGAAAGCTGAAATTAATGATTTTATTTAAGATGTTTAAATAAATATATATTTTTTCCCACATACTTGGGGACCACAACAGTTTTTGTGCACGGAGATTGCCATGACAATGGAAGACCTAGAAAACGGTGGCGCCATCTCTGGAAGCATTCTGAAAGCTGAAATTAATGATTTTATTTAAGATGTTTAAATATATATATATTTTTTCCCACATACTTGGGGACCACAACAGTTTGTGCACGGAGATTGCCATGACAATGGAAGACCTAGAAAACGGTGGCGCCGTCTATTGAAGCATTCTGAAAGCTGAACTTAAGCTGCTTTTGATATTTACAAAAAAAAAAAAAAAAACACGGAGACAACCAAGAAACTTTGACTCCATCTAGTGAATAATTCTGAAAGCTGAAAAATCTGAAATTAAGGAATTTATTTCATTTTATATCCTTTTTATGGTTAAATTTATATGTATATATTTTTACCCATAATTATTTATGATGTTTCCATTTTTTCTCTGCAAGTTGAATTTGTATTCTGGAGATTGCCACGACATCGTAACTACCAAGAAACTGTGTCGCCATCTGTGGAAGCATTCTGAAAGCTGAAATTAAAGATTTTATTTAAGATGTTTAAATATATATTTTTTTCCCACATACTTGGGGGGCCACAACAGTTCGTGCACGGAGAATGTTATGACAAAGTAAGACCAAGAAACTGTGTCGCCATCTACCGATCCATTCTGCAAGTTGAAAATCTGAAAATTAAGTATTTTTATTTCATTTTATATGTTATGTTATGTTTTTTTTATGGTTAAATTTATATGTATATATTTTTACCCATAACTATTTATGATGTTTCCTCTGCAAGTTGAAATTGTATCCTGATGCTTACTCTTGCTATCCTGGAAAAAAAAAAAAAAAACCTGAAAAGTAAAATGTGTTTATATTTATTTACCGTCTTCGTGAAGCACTGGCGCCATCTTCTGTTTCTGTCTGCAAGTTTGATTTTTTTTAATATATATATTTGAAATCATTTTCTTTCCTAAAAAAAGGTTATTGATTAATGGAAAATTAAAACTTATTTTTATTTAAGTTGCTTTGATGCTTAATTTTTTTTCCCAACACACGCAACCAAGAAACTGTGGCTCCATCTAGTGAATAATTCTGAAAGCTGAAAAATCTGAAATTAAGGAATTTATTTCATTTTATATCCTTTTTATGTTTAAATTTATATGTATATATTTTTACCCATAATTATTTATGATGTTTCCTCTGCAAGTTGAATTTGTATTCTGATGTGTAGAGTCTTTCTAAACAGGAAAAAAAAAAAAAAAACCTGAAAAGTAAAATGTGTTGATATTTATTTACCATCTTCGTGAAATGCTGGCGCCATCTCCTGTCTGCAACTTTTTTTTTTTTTTTTTAATCTATATTGAAATCATTTTCTTTCCTAAAAGGTTATTGATTAATGGAAACTTAATTTCTCCTTTCTAAGAAAAAAAAGACAGACAATATTTTTTCAAATAGATGTTTTTATTTGTAAATAATAAAAAAAAAATAATAAAAAAAATAAAAAATTACAACTTAGGGGAGGTTTACCCCACCCTCTTTGAATAACAGTACATAAGGTGCAAAGAAAATCACACCCGCCACCAGTAGTCTTGTGCATCCTGGAAGTAAGACTGCGTCTGGAAAAGAACAAAAAAAAAAAAAAAAAATGTTAGAAGCTTACAATGATCCTCGTGTAGTGGGAAGTTTTAGTGGTGTTAATGCTTTACAAAAACATACAAAATTACCCAGACGTATCGTGAAAGAGTACTTGTCATCTCAACTAGCTTATGTGAGACACAAACCTCAAAGAATTAATTTTCCTAGAAACCAAATAATAGTTCCTGGACTACACCATACGTTTCAGTGCGACTTAGCAGAAGTTTCCAATCTGTGTGATGCTAATGGTGGAGTGCGTTATTTACTAGTCTGTATAGATGCCTTTTCTAGATACGCCTGGGTGAGAACACTTAGAAATAAAACATCAAAGCATCCAAATCAATTTTCAAGGAAGAAACACCATTCAGTCTTAACAGCGATCGAGGTAGAGAATTTACAAATAAAGATGTGAAGGCCTTATTTAAGTCTCTCAACATTAATTTCTATACAACTAGATCAGAAAAAAAAGCTGCAATAGCTGAACGATTCATCCGAACTCTGAAAGAAAAAATATTTAAACGGATAACTTATTCTGAAAGTAAGAAATATATGCATGTTCTTCCCGACATTGTAGCTACTTATAATCGAACCCCACATCGAACCATAGGAATGCCACCTGCCGATGTCACTTTGCATAATGAAGAAGATGTCTACAGGAAATTGTACTTGAAAAAAACCAAAGAACAGATTCCTAAATTTAAACTGGGGGATCGTGTCGTTCTTAGTACAGGTTCACATCTATTCCGCAAAGGATTCTGGGGCAATTGGACTCGTGAGATTTTTACTATATCTCAAGTATTGAAACGAAGAAAACCAGTTGTGTACAGAGTACAAGACAAAACAGGCGATACGATCGAAGGTACCTTTTACGAACAACAGCTTCAGCTTGTTAATATCAACGACAAGTTACCACTCGACACATATCTTATTGAAAAAGTACTTAAGGAGCGACGTGTGGGTGGAGAGCATCAATTGCGTGTTAAGTGGTTAGGATATCCAGCTTCCTACAACAGTTGGGTTTCGGCTAAAGATGTTCTTCCTAACCCTACCTAGTAATGCCTGTATGGCTTTCCATCCCCAGAATACGCAATCTAATTTTACCATCGTCTTACCCGACACTATATCGCTGAAAGGCAAGTGGTAGGTAGCACTTGCAGTAATACACGTACCTAAGTCCTGGGACAATATTTCCGAAGGTTGGGCCGAGTTTGCAATTCTACAGAAAGAACCGACAATTAGGAGCCCCGAGGTTTACATGTTGCACGACGAGTACGAAAATTCGACTAAATTGATTGAGCATATGTATGGTCTTAATGCCAATTTAGAGTTTAAAGTAGAAGAGACAGAATTCAAAGAGAGATTCACAATTTGTGTTAAAAATGGTTGTGAGTTGCGTATGACTTTACGAACAGCTCGAATTCTAGGACTAGCCCACAAGGTAGCAGTGAGGGGTGATATTGTTGACAAATATAGAAATTTCAAAGGAGAGCACATCGGAAAGTGGATACCTAAAGGTAAAATAGTGATACCATCAATAAAAACTAACAGTGAGTTTGTTGACAGGAAGCTTGTGTTTGTACAACCGCCGACTCATGATGTTCGCGAGCATAAAATTCCTTATGGTAATTACAATAGCGTCTCCGAAATTCTAAAGGTTATGACTTTTATAGCCCCCGAAATTAAAGGTTCTGTTAATGCACATGGTTTTGTTTCTTTCGAAATAGAAAGCAGTGTGCGTCTTCGCTTCCCAGAGACTGGACTCGGCGAGTTACTCGGTTTTGAACGTATGCCCGAGGGTTTCGAAGGAACTGCGAGATCGAAATTTCCGTGCGATATAAATAGAGGTGTCGCTTCTTACTTTGTTTATAGTGGCGTGATCGAAGATCAGCTTGTGGGTGATACGAGAGCACCTCTTTTGCGAGTAGTACCGTTCGGAAACAGTGGTGAATTCTTACATTTGGATTATTACCCTGTGCTTCTCTCAAACATTCAGTCCGTTTCTATTCAAATTCGCACAGACAGCGGTCAGTTATTTCCTTTCAGAGGTGGTAAAACTCTAATTAAGTTGCATTTTCGACCCCAATGAGTGCGTACGTAGAATACTACAAAGTGCAGGCTGGGGGAAATCCCTTCTTTGCAGGAGCAGCGATCCAGAGAGGCCAAGGCTTAGGTAGTATATTCAGATCTGCATTTACATTTCTTTCTCCACTTCTGAAACCCGCTGCCAAGTTCATCGGTCGCCAAGTGTTGTCGGCAGGCCGTAATATGATCGATGATGTCATTTCGGGGGCACCCGTGAAACGCTCATTTATAAATCGAGCTTCTGAAGTAGGACAGGTCATTAAGCAAAAAGTCCGTAGCCAGAGTGGAGGTAAGCGTCGAAAAAAAAAATTATATCAGGACATCTTTCAATGATGGGTGAGGTTATGATGTCAGAACTAGACCTGTTTGCCCAGCCTGCTACTAATCTATGCATCGAACGATCTTCATACGTTACTTTCTTGCCTTTAGCATCCGTGGACACGCCGGGGCCAATAGAATTTTCCATACCGGGAACATCGGAAGAATATCTGGACCTGGGAAAAACTTATTTGCGACTCAAAGTACAATTAACTCAAAGCGACGGAAAAGAACTGCAGTCAAGTGTGGGCGTTGTCAATAACTTTTTTCACTCCATGTTTAAACATGTGGATCTTTTCGTTCAAGACAAATTAATAAATCCTAGCAGCGACACATATCCGTATAGAGCTTATTTAGAAACGCTTTTGAATTTTGACAGAGGAGCAAAAAAATCCCAACTCACTACAGAACTGTTCGTAAAAGACAATGTTTCCGATGCTTCGCAAATGTTTTCTCAGCCCGACAGCGGTATGAATCAACGTATGAAGTTTTTTTCGAAAACCAAAACTGTGGAACTTTTGGGTCGTCTCAGACTAGATTTGTGTCATCGGGCCAAATATATTATTAACAGTGTATCGCTCCGTCTTAGAATGGTTCGCAGTTCGCCCGAGTTCTGTCTGCTGTCTCTCGACAATACGGCAAAGATTCACATACGTGAGGCGTGTCTTTTTGTGCGTAAAGTTAAACTTAACCCCAGCATACAGTTAGCGCACATGAGTGTTCTTGAAAAACACCCCCTTGTATATCCCGTTAACAGAGTTGATCTTACTTATTTCTCAATTCCAAAAGGTATGTCAGACTCTACCAGAGACAATATATATCTAGGCCAGATCCCCGCTCGTTTAATAGTAGGTATTGTGTCCAGTGATAGTTTCAACGTCTCCCTCAAAACCAACCCATTCAATTTTGGTCACTACAACCTGTGTTATTTACTTCTGACGGCTAATGGTGTGCAGCACCCTTCCATTCCGCTAACACCCGATTATAAGAATGGACATTATACCAGGTCCTACTTATCGCTTTTTACATCGCTAAACAAGTGGAATTCAGACTGTGGAAACGACATATCACTCTTGGATTATACTGAAGGGAATGTACTTTACGGTTTCGACCTAACTCCAGACAGCAACGCGGTCGACGAGCACATCAGTTCTTTACGGCGAGGCGGAGTTTGACTTGAACTGAAATTCGCAGAACCTCTACCCGAAAACGTAACAGTGATCTTGTATGCCGAATTCGAAAACATTCTTTCTGTGACTAAAGACCGTTCAATCCTCATAAATTATGAACACTGATCAGATTTTGAAGGTTTTAGAAGCAGACAGTGAATCGAGAAAACATCTGATCGGTGTCTGTGCCAGGGACGAGTTACCGTCAAGAATACAGAGAAAACCAGCATTGTTAGTCATCAATACGGACTTTTCGTATATGCCAGGCACTCATTGGATTTGCATTTTCCTGGGAAAAAACAGCAGTCAATATTTCGACAGCTTTGCACAACCGCCGACACAGGACATTGCAGAGTTCCTTAACCAAAACAGTAAAAAATGGACTTATAACAAAGTGGTGATTCAACATCCAGAATCTATAGCTTGTGGACTACATTGTATTTTTTTCCTAACACATAGGTGTAGAAATATTTCTATGTCAAAGATTGTAAACAAATATTATTGTAAAGATTTGTGGGCAAATGATGTTCTTGCCACATTACATGTACTTCAACATTTACTTGCAAAATAAAATTTTATTTATTTTAAAAGTGTCTGTTTTATTGAAAAAAACTTACCACAACGATATCCAAGTGTGTTTTCTTCTCAAACGACGCGGGGATATCAGAGCAGTATATCGGCGTTTGACATGCTTACGGGATTTTTTTTTCACTCCACTCTCGGGCTGTTGTTGTTGCTGCGCTTCAGAGTCGGGAATTGTGGGCAGTGAGACGGCGGCGGCGGTGGCTGTTGATACGGTACCCTCGATGTCATTCGATGCCGTCAGAGACGGCTGTTTTGCGGCATTATTTTTCAGACCTAAATATGTTTGCAGTATCTGAACGTACATTTTAACTTTTGACTCTGGCGGTAAATCCTGCCTTTTTAAGATTTCAGACATTTGCTCGTCTAAAGAGAGCATCTGTTTTTGTTCTGGCGGTGCAGCTACAAGTAAGAATTTGCGGAAAGACTCGTTCATCTTCGAATCAAACTTGCAATTAGTGGGGCTACGATGCTGGCCAATAATGGAAACAGAGCACCTCCTTGTTGAATTATTAACTTCTGCCTGGTTTTAAATGCCACTTTTTTATCTGCTAGTGTTCTGAGCAGCCGTTTTTTGTGCTGTAACTTGTTTTTCACTCTGTCTGGCAAAGGAATACAGCCTTTGATTATATGTTTACAGATTTCACAGAGCGAATTTATTTGTGTGGGATCTGAGCTCTTTAGCAGAGTGGATGCTTGTTTTGGTCGAGCTTCCACCAGATACTTTATGAAATTAGCGTTGTTTTTTAGACGCTTAGCCATGAGGGTACATAGATTATAGTAGATCCTTCGCTTGGCAATACGTGTGAGCGCAGCCTTAGTATATCTGCAGTTTCCTGATGAAAATCAAACAGCAAATATGAATGCGGATCGCGTGTGGCATCTTTATATATGTCAACTAAAACACGTGTCCTTCTGGGAAACACTTGGCTAGCTAGATGTGAGATTTGTCGCGAGGGTTTTTCAAGTAGTGTGAATTCAAGCTAATAGTACGGAACTGTGTGCCTTGGGAGAACAAATTTTGCGTTAATAATATTACACTCAGATTTCTGTGATGCGATCCTTTAATAAATATTTCCGAAACGACAATACTATCTTTTGCCTGGTTAATGAGATCATCTAAAACAAGTAAATTGTTTACTTTTGGATCGAATTCGGGGATGTTTAAACCATCCACGAACTCGATTTGCGGGTAACACTGAAACTTATCTTGAAGTTCTGAATAGCAATAGACGATTCTTTGAGGTTGGGGCAAAATTAAATGTTCACTATTTTCTAACAGTGACAACACAAACGTTGTCTTGCCGCTCTGTGTCGCTCCCGAGACTATCGCTGTGAAGGGATGATGAAACATTATGTAAATGATCGCGCGCGAGTCTGGACCATGTATTTATGTGTGTTCGCGCGCCGATGCGAGAGGCAGGACTAGTAACGGTAAAAGACAGAAGGTGACGTCTCCAGAAAAAATGAAACATTGTCCCCTTTTTTTAAAAAAAAAACTGTGAGTTATGAAAAAAGGTGTTCCCCTTCATCTAAGCGCACCTGTCACTTCGTGACGGGTGGGAGGGGTGCCGCGATCCCCCCCGTGCGCGCGCCCATCACAACGTGATGGGTGGGAGGGGTGCCGCAATCCCTCCACGCTCCGGCCCCCTGTGATTCCCATCCGAGTGCCGTCATGAATGTGACGTCGGTGGGAATAGGATGGGGAAGTACGTGCCCGATCGACTTCGCCGACATCCTGAAAAAAAAAGGAGACGTCACCAGAGGTAGCCATTGAAAAACTGCTTAGTGACAAAAACATGGGGATTTCACTGGGTTTTTTTTCTAATGTTGAAAGTATGATGATTAGGTGGTTAGCTTTCGCTATGTGTCTTGGAAATATCCATAAGGGTAAGTGCCTGTGTCGTCTCCTACCACACGTTTAGCGAAAGTAAATCCAAACCTTTTTGTTACTGAGGACTCAAGGAGACGAGAAGTACGTTTGTCTCTCCGGACAGAAAACGGTACCTCGACAGAAACGTCAACATGTTGGCCTTTTGCAGCAGCAGTCATAACGTCCATGTTGATCAGCTTCGCGTTTTTGGCATTAAGAGTCACACCCTTGCATTTGGTCACTGTTTTACCCCCTTGGGTGCGGAAGGAGTAAGATTTGGGACCGGTCGAGGCAAACTCGACAATGTGGTCCCCAGACAATTCGTCTGTGAGCTGACCCAGCGAGTGACCGATGGGTGGACGTTCGTCGCCCGGTTTTTGGATGAACACTATGGAGTCAGTATCGCAATATAAAAGAGATTGGCGTAGGGGGGCCATAGCTTTGTAGAGTTTTATTCGGCCATAGGAAGCGACGAAAGAGCCAATGACTGCATTGCCCCAACGGTATGGTTCTTCCGTTCCGTCAATCGGGGCAAATGCAACTTGCATTATTTCCTCCAACACTAACATGGCGTCGTGGATGATTTTTGTGTCATCCATGAAAAGCTTTACAACGCTTTCATAAGTGTTACATACTGCAGTGCTCACCCTATTAGTTCTCATTGCGAGCCGTCCCCAGAGACTATTGAGACATAATTTTGCAAGTGCGCGCTTAGCGGGGTTCGCCTTTATTTCGTGCCTGTCCATAGAGATACCTTCCCTACTTTTAAAATCGGAAATGTATGCATCGGGTTCAACCCCTTCAGGCCATCCCGACGCCTCCTGCTTGATCTTCAAGAAGGTGTCTATGTAGCCACCAAATAACGACTTATGGCTCTCTTTGAAATGGCAAACTTCGTAGATGTTATCAATTTTATAACCACTCTCAACAGCCAGGTAAAACTCAGGCGTGCACCAGATTCCCGAAAAGCTCCGATCCTCGTGATTACAAGTGGGCGACATCTGCTTGGCACAAGCACCGCATAGTGGGAACACTAGCTTGCCATTGGAGCTTATTGGGAGGATGGGTAAGAACTCCTTTTCGGGCGCTGTCACCCTAGCATGGATTATACCAAAGTATGCATTGTGACTATAGTCAAAGTCGCTAAGAATGACTTCAGGGTGACCGCGAGGAAATACGCCATATTTGCAAACCCACAGATACAACGAACAGAAATCCACATAGTGAATCTCCTCGTTATCCGCCACCTTGTGGTAAAGTTTAAAACAGTCAACTCTACCACCTCTGAGAGCGCTACGAGGGGTAATCGATTCGTGCGTTATGAATGCTGCAACAAATTCTTTCATGGCAGGGTCGTTTTTCTGTTGGTTGTCAAACTGGCATTCCCATACAGAAACCACATCATATCCCTGAACCCTAATGAAGGCCTCACGGTCCATGGTTTCAGCGTATAGGGCGCCCATAGGTTTGTTTCTCTGTGTCTGTATAGTGCTAGACCGAAAACACTTCTTGCACCCGTGATAGTAACAACCATAGAATTCGTAAGCGGTTCTATCACATACCCCATCTAAAAAAAGGACCTACTCTAACTTCTCCGCCCTGTGGTCGAGCGTGCTGAATTTTAATGTTGTTCTGTTGTTCCTGCCACGAAAGCCAAGCCAACGCCTTCCTACTCTGTGTGTTACTCCCTATGTAGCCGCCAGGTGGCAGGATAGCCATTGTGTTTGGTTCTAAATAGTTTCTGGCAAAGATCCTGCTACAAGCACCGGCGATAGTAACGTCCTGACAGAAAGGATCAACTTGCGAGACTGCTATGAAGAGAGAACGGAACTTATTGCAGGAATCTCGTAATACCCTCACGTCATCTAAGGCATAGGCCAAAAGTTCACATTTCAGGTTGTAGGTATCTCGTGACTTCTCTTGGTACCATAACACGAAATCCGTACGGGTTTCTTCGCTCATGAATTCCGGTTTAAAATATTTTTGGTCGGGCAAAGCTCCCACATAATCTACTGTATCTATCTTGTGGAATTCGTGAGGGAAGAAGCCCTTACGCACCTCTGGCAGCTCGAACATAGCTGGCAGTTTTCGGAGTGGAACTGCTAGATAGGAATAAGAGTCCAAGAAGACTATGTTTAACGATTGTAGAAAGATGCCCAAAATCTTCGACCCATCATAGATAGTGTGAGGAACTATGTGTTTCGCAAAAATATAAGAAAGCACAAAGTAGCCGTCAAAACCGCGAAGGTTGTGGGCGATTACTCGCACATTCCTATATTTTGGCTCTGTGTGTCGAAGTTTTCGGCCATCTCTACCTCGTTTCAAGGTCTCTCGGACTCCTAACAATTCATCCAAAAACTCAGCCATGCAATTTTGGCCCCAGTAAACGCGTTCTTGGTTGCCAAAAGAAGCAACGCAGAGTACAGCCACATGTTCACCATCCAGCAAGACTGTTTCTGTGTCAAAGTAGACAACAGAAACATCGTGCTTTGGGTCCTCAGGTTTTTTAACAAAACAATGTTGTGTTTTGTGCACAGTCTTACAACGGCTACAGTAGTCGGGATCAACGCATTTGTGTGCTGTATTGGTAAGAAAAGTGCACATACAAACGCTACAGCGATGCACTTCAGAGCAAGTTTTGTTTGCCCTGTGAGCATTAATGCACGCTTCGCCTTGGAAAAAGCAATTACACAAATTACACAGGAGAAGGTTGTCTTCATTATGAACGGCGACGCTCTGCATCTATTGCACTTGAAAGAGCAATCGTGTGTGTTTAGTCTCTCGCGAGTAGGTAAGACTTTAAGGCAGAGGGGACAATAATAATCACTGCCAAACAGAGCTTTCAAAGATCGCACAAGATCATAATGTCTGTCGTGACTGAGTAGAAATATCTGTTTATCAGCAGCGGGGCCCCGATATGCAACTTCAAAACCGCACTCAGCGGAAATTACAACAAGTTGGTAATCTGGGATCGCACGTTAAAACAGTTCAACTTCATTCAAGCCACAACTTTCTAAGGCAACCCCTGCGATACCATGTAAATTTGTAGCTCTGATAGTTTGCATACTACGTTTATCCTCTCGCACCTGTCTGTATGTTTTAGCATCGTCCTGATGGGCCGAAATACCAACAGCTAATGCTCTGGCAAGACATAAACTATCGGTATTGTTGATTTGAATGACAGCTTTTTTTTTTTTTTTAAAAATCATTCAAATTCAACATTGCCCTTTTTTTATATTCTCAGAACGATTACCACCCTCCCCCCTATTCGTGATATTAATAAGAATTACGTCCAGACTCAAGTCGTCCGTTATCATAAATTCACTATTTGATTGATTGACTGCTATGAAAGCTGCCATCACACGGTCAAACGTTAGATCCGTTAGGGGCATAAAAGGTAAATTTATGGGGGTTTTTAGGCTAGGTGCGTCTAAACACAATCTAACGTGGGAATAATCGCCTTGACTGCTTAAATTGGCGATTATTTCCTCTAGCATCCGTCGAAAGTTCGAAAAAAACAGATCCCCGTCTGCTAAATCTGCCAAGTTTCTAAACCGGACCTCGTAAGATTTAAATAAGGGCCGATATTTCTGTGAAAAGCGAACTACCCCATCCTGTATCTGGTAGTTGTTGTTGTTCTGGAAGTCTGCTTCTCTTTCTTCCATCTAAAATTTTAAAAAAAAAGTGTCGCATAAGATTTAGGGATTTGTTTTCGTGAAAAAAAAAAAAAAAAAAAAATCTATAGACATACTTACATCATCGTCCTCGGCGTTAAAACATCCAGACAGTAAAGATGAACTATCGAGCTCAGTTTCATCTTTACCAGCACCTTCTAAACTGCAGTCACTAGAGAATCCGGGTTTATGCTCCACAACTTCGCTGTCATTCGAGCATCCAGGTCGAGCCTCAACATTATCAGTAGCACCTTCTAAACTGCAGTCACTAGAGCATCCGGGCTTATGCTCCACAACTTCGCTGTCATTCGAGCATTCAGGTCGAGCCTCAACATTATCAGTGGTAGTAGTAGTAGTAGTAGTAGTATTAAAGAACTCGGCATTCTGAAAGAGTAGTGTAAAGAAAACACAGTTACTAAACAATAATTCTATAAACATTTTTTTTTAAAAAAATCAAATAAAAATTTTTCAGTAATGAAAAAAGAAATACTCACACTAGTGTACACTAAGCTTTGACAGTAGTCAATTTCCGCCTTCATCATTTCAGTTTCCTCATATTCTTTTTCAATCTTCATTTAGGAATGATGAATCGTCATCCATTGCTAGAAAAACTTCTTCCATGTTCATAATGATAGCTTGTAAGCAGGTGTGATATGTGGTTGTATTGACCCCCTTTTAAAGCAAACTCGTGGATTGAAACGACATTTGACGACAACCAATCAGTGTTTAGATTCAAGAGTCACAACCAATAGGAAATTACTACAGTATGAGAGTTAAAGTCACAACCTATAGGAAATCACTACGGTATGAGGGTGAAATGCAAAAGACATTGAAGGAAATACCTGTGGAATGCTTTCATGAACTAGCGGACTCAATGTCTCCCAAACAGCCACATTTTAAGATAAGTTATCTTTTTTTTTTGCTTTTTTTTTCATACCAAATTTGAAGAAAGGCTTTGGGGACGATACCAACATTAGTTATTGGGGATTATATGTCCTTTGTACGACATGTCACAAACAACAACAGCAACATTTGAAGGTGAGTTTTCTTTTTGTTGTATGACATGTCACAAACAGACACATTTGACAGTGAGCTATCTTTTTTTTTTCCCCATCCACTCAGGAATGCTATAGAATTGTGAACATCTGTGCAGCATGCATTGAAGGAAATACCTGTGGAATACTTTCGTGAACTAGCGGACTCAATGTCTCTCAAACAGACACATTTGAAGATAAGTTATCTTTTTTGTTTTTTTTTCATACTGAACAAAGTCTTTGGGAACGATACCAACGTTAGTTATGGGGGATTATATGTCCTTTGTACGACATGTCACAAACAACAACAACATTTGAAGATGAGTTATCTTTTTTTTCCTTTGTACGACATGTCACAAACAGCCGCATTTGAAGATGAGTTATCTTGGGACAGACGTCTCCTTCACAACATGTACCTACTTGCTCCTGACACGTTACGAGTTTATGAGCCAATAACAAGGCTACCAGATTCTAAGCATCTGATGTTATGAGCCAATAACAAGGCTAGTAGATTCTAAGCATCGGATGTTATAATCCAATAGACCACATTTGCAGTTTGGAACTTTCTCAGTGCAGTTGTAATTTTTTTTCCACTGCTGTTTTCCCGCAAAAATGTCACGGCACGAAATGTTTGATGATATAAGACGACCAAACGTAACTTTCTACAGACGTCTGAGCCACAGCAGCACAGTTCGTGCTTATTGTCACGAATTCGAACCACATGTTACGATCGAGACATCTAATATGCACATGATGCTATCGAGAAACCAGTGGGAAGAATTCAAAAGCAAAATGACTGATATCTTGCTTTCCGTAAGAGCCAGATCTAAAGATGAAATCCAACTACCGGGGATCCGAATCAATACAGATGGTGGTGTTTGTGATTTCTATTGGAAACAATTCTCACTATCAGCAGAACGACGATTGACTCTCCACCTTTCTGAACTTGAAGCTATATCTAATAGAATCATAGACACAGATTCTTTTCTTCAACGTCTAGAAGACGAAAAACCCGCATTTCTGTTAATGCAGTCAGTTATATTGGAACATCTTGATTGTGTTAGAGAACGTATAAAGAACGATGTGTTTACTGGTTCTATCGATGTTTCGTTTAACGACGTCTATGCATATTACGTAAGAAACGCTGAACCATCTACAAGTGTTAAAATTTTTATTGCTAAGTGTTCGAAAGAAGGTGTAGTT
The DNA here is from genome assembly GCF_048544385.1 of Mastigoproctus giganteus. Lineage (NCBI taxonomy): Eukaryota > Metazoa > Arthropoda > Arachnida > Uropygi > Thelyphonidae > Mastigoproctus > Mastigoproctus giganteus. Next base: position 29,454,313 of record NC_143585.1, on the reverse strand, counting down.
ACTGAGTTCAATGATTATGCTTTGTACAATGCTGTAGTTTCGATGATCGAAGAACTTCAAACTGCTTACACGACGAAATATACGAAGTATCCGTTCTGATCAAAGCAATGTATATATGTAAGTGTTGATTTTGTGATTAGTAACTACATCTGTAAAACTTACAAATAAAAGTATGTCTATTTGAAAAAGATATTGTCTGTCTTTTTTCTTAGAAAGTAGAAAAATAAGTTTTAATTTTCCATTAATCAATAACCTTTTTAAAATTGAGAATTTACTTTTAGGAAAGAAAATGATTTCAAATATATATTAAAAAAAAAAAGAAAGAAGAAAATAAGTTTTAATTTTCCATTAATCAATAACCTTTTTTAGGAAAGAAAATGATTTCAAATATATATATTAAAAAAAAAAAAAAAAAATCGAACTTGCAGACAGAAACAGAAGATGGCGCCAGTGCTTCACGAAGACGGTAAATAAATATAAACACATTTTACTTTTCAGGTTTTTTTTTTTCCTGTTTAGAAAGACTCTACACATCAGAATACAATTTCAACTTGCAGAGAAAAAATGGAAACATCATAAATAATTATGGGTAAAAATATATACATATAAATTTAACCATAAAAAGGATATAAAATGAAATAAATTCCTTAATTTCAGATTTTTCAGCTTTCAGAATTATTCACTAGATGGAGCCAAAGTTTCTTGGTTGTCTCCGTGTTTTTTTTTTTTTTTGGTAAATATCAAAAGCAGCTTAAGTTCAGCTTTCAGAATGCTTCAATAGACGGCGCCACCGTTTTCTAGGTCTTCCATTGTCATGGCAATCTCCGTGCACAAACTGTTGTGGTCCCCAAGTATGTGGGAAAAATATATATATATTTAAACATCTTAAATAAAATCATTAATTTCAGCTTTCAGAATGCTTCCAGAGATGGCGCCACCGTTTTCTAGGTCTTCCATTGTCATGGCAATCTCCGTGCACAAAAACTGTTGTGGTCCCCAAGTATGTGGGAAAAAATATATATTTATTTAAACATCTTAAATAAAATCATTAATTTCAGCTTTCAGAATGCTTCAATAGATGGCGCCACAGTTTCTTGGTAGTTACGATGTCGTGGCAATCTCCGTTCAAGAAGTATGTGAGAAAAAAATATATATATTTAAACATCTTAAATAAAATCATTAATTTCAGCTTTCAGAATGACACGCTAGATGGCGACACAGTTTCTTGGTAGTTACGATGTCGTGGCAATCTCCGTGCGCGTGTGTGTGTGTGTGTGTGTGTGTGTGTGTGTGTGTGCGTGCGTGCGTGCGTGCGTGCGCGAGTCCACAATTCATTGCGCATCCTCCAACGCTACCTCGAAAACCAACGCGGCAAAAAACAGACGATTTCTACGGCATCAAGCGACCAGAAATCACTGGCAGACTCAGAGCCGTACTCGGTTTATGCCCCCCAGACCAATCAGCACATCGGTTCACACCCCCTCCAATCAGAACAAGGCGAAATAAACTTCCTACGTCACACTCACAAGCCACTCTTAACTGTAACAGGCACGTTTACACACATTCTTATAACTGAAAGGGTAGCCGTGGGGATAAGCAGTGGACCTCCAGTAACAACGACATGGGTTTGAGGCTCGGAAAAAAAATAAATTTATTATTTAATTAAACTCGAAAATAAGTGGCGCCATCTAGCGGGCGAAATAAGAACTAAAATATATTTTTCCTCCGAATCGGCAACTAAGCCTCGGCGCAACAGCTAAACCTAAACCTCGGCTCGCCTCACCGGAGCACGCTCAAAACCGAAACGGCAAAACAAACGACCGAGGCGGCAGCACGCACGAAAATTGACGCCAAAATTCATAGAGCCGTACTCGGCTAGAACCCCAACCGGATCTACTCACCTCTATCAGATCACCTCGCTGGTGCCTAGTCTCCAGACACTGTAATTTGCAAAACTTAAGCCTTTCTTCGTAAGAGCACCCCTTTGTTCCATTCACTAATCTTGTTGCCCTTCTCTGTACTCGTTCCAGCAGCTCTACATCCTTCTTGAAATGAGGCCTCCAGACCTGTATACAGTACTCTAGGTGTGGCCTGACCATTGCCTTATACAATGGAATAATCACCTCCTTATCCCTGCTGGAAAAATTCCTGTATATCATTGACAATACTCCATGAGCTACTCTTGCAGCCCGTCTGCACTGCTCAGAGAACTTCATATCTGCCTGCACAATCACCCCCAAGTCCCTTTCATTCTCTACCACTGTCAGTGTAGTAGCACAGAGTTGACACGTTGCTCTGGGGTTGCTTTTTCCCATGTGTAGTACTTTACATTTGTCAATGTTAAACTTCATTTGCCACCTCTCAGCCCATCTGCTCAACCTTTCCAGATCCTGTTGCAGCAGCATAGTGTCAGTAGTGTCCTTGACAACCCTGCCAACCTTTGTATCATCTGCAAACTTGGACATTAAGCTTGATATACCATCATCAATATCATTTATAAATACAGAAAACAATAATGGACCCAACACTGAGCCCTGAGGGACTCCACTAATAACATTAGTCTACGATGAGCAGTGTGCATTGATTACCACTCTCTGTCTTCTCCCCCTCAACCACCCCTTTATCCATAGCAGCAATTTGCCTCCAATGTCACACTGCTCTAATTTGTGTAGCAGTCTTCCATGTGCAACAGTATCAAAAGCCTTTCTAAGATCCAAGTATATAATATCAAAGTTATTCCCTGCATCCAGTTCTTTTGTGACTGCATCATAGTATCCAATCAAGTTGGTCAGGCAAGACTTCCCCTTAACAAAACCATGCTGTGTCTGAGCTATAACTGAAGTCTTGTCTAAATGATCCTGCAGTGCTTCTTTAACCAGTGCCTCCATTAATTTTCCTGGAACAGAAGTTAAGCTCACAGGTCTATAATTACTTGTGTCAGCCTTTGATCCTCCTTTGAGAATTGGGGTCACATTTGCACATTTCCAGTCTATGGGTACCTCCCCTGAGTCCAAGGAAGCTCTCATAATTATGGCTAAGGGTTTGCTTACTTCCTTTGCTGCCTCCATTAATATAACTGGATAGATCCCATCCACCCTGGGTGCCTTTCTTGTGTTTATCTTCAACAGTTTCTCCTCCACTTTACTCCCAGTTATTTCAAGATTCTGTAGCTTACTGCTAGAGTTGAATACACCTCTGGCATTCCCCTTGCTGAATAACTCCTCATGTGTAAATGTCGATGCAAAATATTCATTTAGTTTGTTAGCTACCTGAGCAGGATCATCAACAGTTGACCCATCAATATCAAGTGGACCAATCTGATTCACCCCCTTCCTTCTAGAGTTTACATAAGTAAAGAACTCTTTGCTGTTTTTCTTTGCATCCCTTGCCAAGGATTTCTCGTAATCTGCCTTCGCCTGCCTAACCTCCTTTGTAACTTGGTTGCATATCAACTTGTATCTATCATAGGCTTCTGTGTCATGTGTTAATTTGTAAATATCCCATGCATTTTTCTTCTCTACCATATGCCTGATTAGTTCATCTGACATCCATTTTGGCCTAAACCTTGAACAATATTTCTTAGTTGGTATGTAAAACCTAGTAGCTTCCAAGATAAGTTCTTTGAATTCTTCCCATTTTGAATTTGCTGTTGGTAACATCATCAGTTGGTCCCACTGTATAGAATTTAAATACTGTCTCAGTCCATCGTAGTCGCCTTTACGGAAGCACTTTACGACTTTACGCGCCCTTCCCTTTACCCCTAACGGTAGTTACCTCTTTGAGTAAATCCCACTTCATCACACTGTGATCACTGCCACCTAGTGGTTCATTTATCTGCAGATTCTTAATGCATGAAGAAATACTGCTGATAATCAAATCAAGAGTATCACTCCCTCTAGTTGCCTCCCGAACATGCTGATGTAGAAAACAATCATCCAATAAATCCACAAAAGCCCTGCTAGTGTGTGAGTAACCAGCCCCCAAATTCCAGTCAATATCTGGGAAATTAAAATCTCCCATTATAAGACTCTCTGATTTACTGGCCCACTCTATTTCCCTGTACAGTTCCTTATTATACTCATCAGGGTCATTAGGCCTATAGCACACTCCTACTCTCAATTTTGATCTCCCAATGCTTATGTCACACCAAACTGACTCAACACTGCACTGTCCAGCGATGTCGACTGGCTTCACTTCCTTGGTTTTTATGTGTTTCTTAACTAATAGCATAACCCCTCCCCCCTTCCTATCCTGTCTATCCTTTCTGTAGACGTTGTACTCCCCAAATTGCATTTCTGCATCCCTTATATCTGTGTGACACCACGTCTCTGATATCCCAACAATATCTGCCTTTGATGTTTTGAGCAATACCTCAAATTCATCAAATTTATTTACTAAACTCCTAGCATTGGTGTACACGCAAGTATACCTGCACCTGTTTCTATTCTTAGCTACCCTAACACAACCCATGTGTTTACTTGTACCGCAATGGCTCCCAGCAGTCTCTGAAATACCATGCATCTTGTTTTTCAGGCTTCTGCTCATTCTAATAGAAGCAGTGCAAGAATCTCTTTCACCTCTGCCAGTGGCTACTGTCAATCTATTGGTCTTTGTCTCCCCCCAAGCTAGCAGTTTTCCGACCCACCTAACACTGCCTCGATAGCATCAGTAAATATTCTTGCACCCTTTCTATTTAAGTGTAGTAGGTGGTAGATGAGTTTCATCAACCGGTGAAATACCACCACTTTGCTTATTGGAGGCTTGAAGTGGTGAAACCCATGTTTAGTCTCTAGAGCAAAGTTTCCGGCATTCCCCCCCCCCCATACTTCTCCTTCAACCCATGCACGGTACTAAGTATTATAGGTTTTGATACCTTTCGTGTTTGGGGTTTTCATAAAAAAAAAAAAAAAAAAGTGTATCCCATCCCTGTAGAAGCAATCTCTCCTGTTAACAAGTACAGTCCAGGCTGAAAAAAATTCTACCCCCTTGAGCCTTGCACAATCTTTCCAGGGCCGAATTGATCGACAAGGCTCTCATCATATACTCCCTCCTATCGTGTCTGGGCAGAATTGCAGACACTTTCAAATTCAACCCTAATTCTCGGCTTTTGTTCAACAGTGACCTGTACTTGTTAAGTAATTCTGCCGGTCTCCTACTCTTAATATTATTAGTGCCAACGTGTTCAACTATATCACCTTTTGTGCCCTTAAAAGATGATATTCGCTCTACAACGTCATCAACCTTTGCCCCTGGCAGACATACCCTGGTCCTGTTCCACCTATCATTTTGGAATTCCTTAGTTAATACACTAATTGACTTTGATTACTATTGATTTGATTCAGTTCCATGAGTTCTTTTGGTAACCGTGTTGATAGCTTCAACACATTCCAACTGGTTTTCCCGAAGTGAGAGAGAGAGAGAGAATCTTTTATTGCACCATCTTCAACTGTGACAGTTACATGATTGGATCGTGTTGCAATGTCCCTTCATGGCCAAAAGGCCAGGCGTTAACACTTATAGAGATGATAACAAGCAGGTATATTACAGAAATAAATATAAACTACCATTAAGTGTATAGGTCAAAACAAATTAAATGAAATAATATCAAGTGATATAAGACATTAATAAGATGATACAATGACTTCCATAATGGCATTAGGTTACATAAAAATATTAAGATGACATAAAAATTACATTAAATGAAATTACATTAAATAAATACTGGTGTAACGAAACGTTTAGATTAAATTAACAAAATGACACTTGAAAGTCCCGATTTTCGTCTTCGCAGTTCGTGGGAGAGAACATCATGAACAGAGGCAGTTGATATGCACACCGCTGGCTCCTTTCCCGGTATGCTCAATAATTAATGGGGGCATTAAAGTGGCGAGTGCAGGGCATGTTGGCTTGGATGCGATGAAGAGAAGACTTTTCATTTTGCAGACTGTCCGGACAGTCGTTGACTATTCCTTACTGGAGGGAACCTGTGGTGCCTTTGCATGTCGCTAGATTGCTTCGAGGACGCCCTCTGTCTATGCTGAGTGATTGGAGGGCATGGGATGTGTGGGATCTACAATCCTCTTCCTATAGTGTCGGTTAACAACAAATTTCTCTAAGTTGGCATCGATGCCCTGAATTCTTCCGAGCATCTGGTAGGGCAGGAAGCGATCTGATAACTGGAGGCGTGAGTGAAGAGGGCAAATTGTTGTGGCTCGCAGCTGGACAGGTGGAATCCTCTAGCCACAGAGATCCCAGAATGAAGGAGATGGGGTGAGACCGATCAGCATCTTTATCGTGATTACCAGTCTCCTTAGTTCAATGAGAGAGGACAGCTTGAGAATTCCCAGGGCCATGGCCATTTCAGTCGTATGGGCTTGGGATGGTATCCTGTTTTTGTAGGTTATCCACTTGAGGAGCCAGTACTCTGCTGCTGCTCAGATGGGTTTTGTGTTCGTGGGTGCTGCCGACGCCTAGAGTTCTGCTGCATAAAGTAGCGAGGGGTATATGATGGTCCTGACATATTTTGTTGCTGTAACCTTGATGAGTTTTTCAATGTGATGGTTAAATGTCAGCTTTGTATCAAAAACGACCCCCAAATCTAAATGACATGAAACAGAAAGTATGGATACTGCATTAATCTTTGGCGAGGTGGTTGTGGGCTCTTTCTTCAAGGAGTAGAGCATGCACTCAGACTTTGCTGGGTTGATATTAAGGCCAAATTGTTTGAGGTAGCCTACTATTGCGAGGAGCACACTGTTAATTTTATCTGTGATCATATTGGGGTCTGCATTTGTTTGGATGGTGGTCAGTATTTTTAAATCGTCAGCATAAGAAAATATATCTGGTCTCTGGATTATAAAAGGGGAGATAATGGCAGTAAAGAGGAGGCTGGAGAGGACTCTCCCCCTTGTGGTACACCTGAAGATATTTGCTTAGTATAGTTTTTGTCAGAATTGTGGAGTATGATTGTACGGTTCCGAAGGAGTGATGAGAGGAAATACAATGCATCCCCACCTATAGAGTAGTGGTCTTCAAGCAGTCATCAAATGCTGTTTCGATGTCGAGGTAGGTTATGAGGGGTTCTTCTTTCCTCTCAAAAGCTGTAAGGATGCTGTGGGTGATGGCAAGGAGATTGGTAATGGTGGACCTGTTTGGTAGTGATGAATGAATTTGTGGTGGAGCATCTGGAAGTATGTGAGCTGTTAGAATCGGCAACGCTTAGCTGTGATAGGAGCAATCTTTTCATATGATCCAGACATGGAGGGAGGGTGAAGTCTCCACAGACAATTTTTATTGGTGAGGTGTGGAGGTGGTGAAGGATCCAGTTGGACACCTTTTGCATTGTTTTCTTTGTAGGATTGGGTGGTATGTAGATGACAACGACTTCAATTGAAATGGACCTCAATTTAAGCAGTGCATAGAGCGCTTCGTAATCATCTGAGTTGCTGGAGATGCTGTTCTCAAGGGTAAGGATGGCTTGATTGTAGAACAGTGACGTACCCTCCCCTTATTTTATTCCTGGATGTGAGCACGGCACCATAACCACTGGGGGGTCGTAGCTGCAATGTAATCCTCAGCGGGTTCCAGCCAGGTCTCAGTGAGAAACAGCATATCAAATTCTTTAGATAGCAAAATTTTGTCAATGGTTTCAAGTTTATTTCTTAAACTGCGGACATTCTGGTAAAGTAGTTTGATCACAGGTGTCAAGGGGACTTTCTTAATTGTCCTTCCTCTAGTTGTTTGGTTGTTTAGAGGCCGTGCTTTTTCCCTTGATGTGATTCTGGTTTTGATAGGCATCTCAGTTGGGTGGATTAGATTTTGGGGTTGTCGTTCATGAGGATTTACAGAGGTGACTTGAATGGCAGGGAGGCAGGTGAGCGCATACTGGGGCGTCCACTTTTACGGTGAAATGATCGCTACTGCGGCTGTAGGTGAGTCAGCTGCGTTTCCTTCTGGGGGCCTGTGCATTTCCTGTTTGTCATTATGACATGTTGCTCTCCTATAAAAGGGACGTATGATGGATCCATATGGCCATCTGGATGGACGTTTGACGTAGTGATACAGTTCGGAGTCACATTCGAGCTCGAAGGAGGCATAGTTCTGGTGCTTAGCTGGGAGCTGTTCGACTGCAACATCAGGCTGCCACTCATCTCTCATAGCTGTAACGATGTCATCGGTTGTTGGTTATGGTCTGCGGGGACAGTCTTGAGACGTATAAGCTGCTTTTAGACTTTCCCATAGTACTTATTGCTTGGAGCCGAGAGGTGCTGGATGTTCCTATAGAACAGGAGCGGCTTGCTCTTGGTCTGGAAGAGGAGATGTGTTTTGGCTGATTATTTGCCATAGAATTCATTCGAGTTGTTGAGTGCGTCGGCACGATCTGGGCACAGGTTATAGGCTGTAACTGTAAGGGTATTCTGTCGATTAGCGTAGTGAGGGTGTTGTCACAATTCTTAGACTGGGGGCCTCTGGGTTAGACAGGTAGTATCCTCAGTTTGGGATCATCTACGGATGAGTTGTAGCCAAGCTGCAATTGCGTGGCTTCCTTCTGAGCTGTATGGATATGCTTCATGCTAGATGTTTTGTTCAGCTTCAGTTGACTAGGGTTAGGCTGGGTATTCAGTGCGGTCTTCTTTTTCGTGCAATTGACGATCTGTATGACTGGAAGGGTTCGAAAAAGAACCATGAATGCTACTCAGGTGTACAGGCTTAAATTGTGACCCTCTCTAGGTATCCCCGTTGAGAAACAAGGTATAAGAGTATCGGGGTGCTCTTGTTCACTTGAGGTGGGTTGGGAGGCCGTTATCAGACCGCACAATTCCTTCAATTTCGTTTCAATAATTTGCATTATAGATTCTTGAAAGATGTCGAGTATCGCCTGTAGTTGGGCTGGTCTCTGGGCGTCATGGGTTTCCGGTAGGGATGTCTGTCGCTTCTGGCAGGGTACGTGTCTTGGGCCGTATAGGTTGGATCTCGACACATCTCCGACTGGGAATCGGGTCTGTAGACGTTTGTGCTGCTGCTGCTGCATCCTTCATATCTCGTGATCTTGTCGTCGACTCTATTTTGCCATTAGAGCTATCCATTTGAAATGGCTGATGCGAGTCACCCTTTGTACCGGTTTTATCATGCGTATCTAGCGGATGATTATATGGAGGTTTGCTTGGCGTAGTTGGGGGCCTGTGATGCGGGTGAGGGCTGGGTCAGGTGATGCATCTACTAGCACATGTATTGCAATCCCACAATGACCGCAGGTATATGCGGCCCGGGAGACACTAGTCAGCTTTGCGACTTTTACTTTGCTAAATTTTTCACAAAGGACCTGTGCGCAGGGGTCTTTGCATAGCACTATGTGTACGATTTTCTGGAAGCAGCTCTGGCAGGTTTGTCTAGCCTGAGTGGGTGGAATCCTGGTATTTTCTTAAAATTATTTTCACGGTGAAACAAAACAGTTGTAGATATTCAGGGACAGAGGTAGCAATTGAATAAAAGCTTATCTTAGTCGGAGACACTCAGTAAGGGTTTAAACAAGGATCGTGACCTAGTTTCAATTGACACCCAGGGTGAAGATAGCTTAACTCTAGAAATACCGGAGGCGTTGAACACCTGCTCGTCCTGACCGTGCTAGTCCTATGAGTGCTAGAGAATTAGTGGGTGCGACTGACCTTGGTTGCTGGCCGTTGTTTACTTTGTATTTGAATATTAAATTTAAAATGTAAATACATAATTACCTGATGTTTATGGAGCGAGGACAAAGCCTTCTTCTTATATAGCTTGTGATGGGGGATTATAACGACATCAAACATTCGATATTACTACTATTTCTTCTGCAAGAATTACTAATAAATCACGGAGCACCATATCATGCGACCAGTGCATTAATTCAAGCGAATAAAAAGTAATCATAGGGGATAGGTATGAACAATAAGGAGAACATGCCAGGACACCCAACCTCCAGGTCTGCAGCAACTGTTGAACATCCCAATGGCGATAGAATAAATAAGGTCTTTACTGTAAAGTTCACCGGTACACGCAGGTACCACGACTCTACAATACCCTTCACGGCACCATGCCAGGGGAATGTGTTCTACGTTCTAACGATTCAATTACTTTTTAAGCAGTGAAGTCGCATAACCACATAAAATTTTACGTAATAAGCGTTATTAATTTTATTATTTATTAAATTAGGTGGTTCCAACCAATTTTTCCGGCATCCCCACCACTTATTTACGATATTGTACAGATTTCGGACATATCTCCTTAAAGCATGAGTCGCATTCTATACTCATATAACCATGGAATACAATTCTGAATCATAGAATACTCACAGAGCTTGTCCATCCAGCTGCTGTTCAGATGTAAGTCAAAGTTTGACATCCCAATGCATCACAAGGAGATGCAACTCGGAACACTGAGATAGCGTACTTCATCCTTCAGAGTATTCTGATCATTAGAGAATACGAATGTGATGTCCCAGAAGGATCAAGAAGATAGAAGCTACTGCACGCAAGGAGGCGCAGGGCTAAGAGTGATCATGCACCACAAGAATGACCATTAAGTAGCGCGGAAGTAACGCACCAGTAGGATATGCTCCCCTCCCCATTGTGCCACAAGGAGACGCAGCGGCAGCGATCGTGGATCATGTAAGGAAATTCAAGTCATATTCACCACTAGGAGAGGCATAGCTGTTTAACTTACGTCAGTCAGGCAGAGAGCTCTATATATAAGTCACACAATTGTTATTATTTTTGTTATTATTATTAGCTATATGGTGCAAGGAAGCCTTAGGCTTATGCTGCACAGCAAAAAAAAAAAAAAAAAAAAAAATTACAAAGACCCTAAGAGAGAGAGAGAGAGAGAGAGAGAGAGAGAGAGAGAGAGAGAGAGAGAGAGAGAGAGATAAGGGAATCACCAAGAAAGAGAAGTATGATGATATCCAGCTCAGGACCCTGGTGTGCCAAGCCCATACTCACCAGACGTGAGGTTAATTTCTCGATGTTAAGCGTTATTAACAAAGAAAAAAAATTATATTAGGGTCTTCCGTAAATGATTACATATACCCGTTTATGTAATATTTTGTAAATTGCGTGTTTTTCTCGTCGATTTGTCTGTTTTTTTGGAGGAAAAACCCCCAGTTTCTGTGGGGGAAACCTTGCTATCTACGCCTGATAACGACTAACTCAGCCAAGGAGTGAAAAAAGCCCATTCAAGTTCCTCATGTCATCGACGGGATTCGAACCCAGGCCTTTTCCACCGGGTGTGGGGAGGACGGTGACGATACCACTGAGCTACCCGCGCAGACTAGCGTTTTTAACAGTGGACTAGATGGTTAAACACAAACCTTTATCAGGATAGATCATACATAACATACGTCGCTTTCAGAGCGCTTTAACTAGGAGCCCTCGCTGATAGTACGATGGCTACAATTACTGTTCTTTCACACCGTATAGAAAAGGAGAATACGTTTGAGGCCCATTAAATGGGGAATTTGTTTATGGTGTTTCCCACACTGTGGCAAGATTGGTCAGCATGGACAAAAGTGACACTCTTCCCGCCGAAAACCCGAGATTTTTTGCATGCATGAAATTTTACCTACATGCAATTTACAGATACAGTACAATGACGCCTCACAGTCTTAATTACTTTTCTCCATCAACAAAAAAACATTGCCGCATAGCTTATTCAATGGTGAGGTGGAAGACGACTACTCAAAAATTTTCCGTTTTAACTGCCAATCTAACGAATCCATCCATTTGTTTGTCCTTCATCGAAAATGCGATCAAAGGGTGTTGACTTCTTTCGTCAACGTTGGAGTCGGGCATTGGACAGAAACATAGTCATAATGCCCTGATAATCTCTCATGTATGTATGTTTTCCAGATGCAGAACATTATATGTAGAGGCAGTAAACTTTAGTCGTAATGTTTCAGACCATATCAACAACCGACCCAAGTCATGTTGAAGCAGCATAGCCTGGTTCTGGTCGTTAACTACCCTTCCTACCTTTATATCAGCAAACTTCGACTGCTTCTCTTACAGTTCCTCGTACACGTTATTAAGGAAGATTAAAAACAGGAGGAAGCCCCAGTATTCTTCGGGAAGTGGAATCCTTGACGGATTCCACTTCCCGAAGAATACGCCCTAAAGACTGACATTCATGACAGTTCTGTGTCTCTGTTATTTTAGCTAGTTCCTGATCCAACGAAGGATTTTACAAGTAATATTAATTTGCTCCAATTTATATAATAGCCTTTCATGTGGGATTGTATCAAATTTTAATCGATTAATTAAATTAAATTAAATTAACTTTAAAAAAATTAATGCTATGTAAAAATAACATTTCACAGATAATTTCTTTTTATTTTTTATTTTTTTAGGAAAACGCTCTTACATTTACCAGCATGTAAATTGTTTTCCTACACTGAATTACAATAAAATACAATTAAAATATTAAATATAATAATGAAAAAAAAATCGCTTCAGTTATGGCATATTTAAATATCGCGAGAGAATGCATGCAGGTGGCGATAAATAATACGCTAATAAAATATCAGTCATATTGCTTGTTATATTTCAATTATAAAGGAAAATTAATGTTTTACTGCTTCTGAGGATTTCAGTAGTATATGTTTTTCATTTTAAATGCTTAATATTTTTAATCTAATTACTTGCGCGCATATTTATAAAAATTCAGTAGGTTAACATACTGTATTATACCTTTTTACGAAACTAAATTCTGATCAAAGACGCAAACGAACATACTCTCGTTATCATCGTTTTGGGATAGCTATCTTATGCTCGTGAAATTATCAGTAATATCTGAAAATTTGATGTTTAATGTTAAGTTCGTATATTTTTATTTAAATCAGTGCAAATTTAACGCAGAATGTTTTATTTTTGTTAAAATTCAATGAGAAATAGCATGAAAGGTTTTTTAAGATTATTACAAAAGTATAATATCCATTTTCCATAAGTAAACAGTAAAAGTAACGCTTGCCCTGGATTGTGAAAACAACGCTGCAGCTTAGATTAATATGATTTGGCTTGGCCAAGCTGAAATAAGCAGAGGTAAGTTATATTATCTATATGTTTTTGTTCATTTTAGGAATAAATAAATAAATATCGAAGTGTAATAATGCACTATAATTAAAACATTTGCAATTAATGCTGTTTTTATAACAAGCGAAGATTCTATATTCATCACATTGAGAATAAATGCCTACCTGTTTATCGTTTTCCTTTTGTATTTGATATCGAGTTTCGATGGCTCTTCTGGTTTCCAGAAATGCGTTTCTTTGAGCGCGATCGGTGAGGTATTTGGTGTACATGCTCACAAAATTGAAGCAGGTATAGAGGAGAACATTTGTAACAATCTGAAAGGAGGTGAAAACAAACCTAAGGAATTTTAAAAATATCTGTGGGTTTTTTTAGAATGATTAGTAAACCATAAAAAAAGGCTTTATAGCAGGTAAATATTTTTCATACAATTTATCCCAAATACGTTGAAATAATAGTGGTGATACAATCACATACTCTCTTTGTATACAAGGTATCCATGCAATCTAATTATGGTATCGAAGTTTAACCAGAGTTAAACTTCGATACCGTGATCCTTCATTTATTAAAAACAAGGATTAATAATTCTTTAAGAAATGCTTCACATTAGCATATTACATGCATTATGACTGTGATATTTAGCTAGTGATGGATCTAGGATTTACCGAGGCTCTGGGGGGGGGGACTTTCTCACCAATCGATCTTCTCCCCCCACACAAGCCGATTAAATCGGAATAAATGTATGTTATTTATGTGTATATATATATTATTTATGAAGTGAGAAGAATATATTATTAATTTATTAATATCAATTATTTATGTATATATTATGTATATGTACACCGATGAGCCAGAACATTATGACCAGCGAGTCGTTATGCTGTTGTTGTTATTTGGTTTTTAGGAGCATTAGCAATTAAGGCCATATTGCTCCGGGAATATGCGGTGGTCATTCCCTGACCTTTCCGCATCCTCCGTATTTGGTGATGACGGGCTCGAACCCCGGTCTAATCAAGAAGCGTGTGCTGCGCACTGCTGCTCCTTCCCACCTGGCTATGGAGGCGCCTACGAGTTGTCGGACCCGGTGCTGAACTATAACATCAACCTTTCGCTGACCTTTGCAGTTTTACCATCGGGTCGTTGTTTGACCATTTTGACGCCAGTCCTGGTACACTTTAACTACGGCGGCTCTCCAACACCCCACCAATTCAGCCGTTTGGGAAATCGAGCCACCAGCTCGTCGAGCACCCACAATCTGTCCTTTATCAAAGTCTGATAAATCCTTCCTTTTACCCATCACTCTAGGAATTTTACTGCCTACTAAACCACTGACACCTTATCTATGCTACGTAGGTCGACTAAACCGTGGCCAACGGATCGCATTCAGTTTTCATAGTGGTGGTCATAATTCAGTGATCACTCAGTGTATATTATATATATATATATTTAATGTTGTATGTATATTATTTAAAAGCTGGTTTAAAAATTCCAGATAAAAATTCAAATTCGAGCCTAATTTTCAAATATTAGAAATCACATATCATCATCGTTATATCGTCCCACTTCCTCAGAAAACCATTGTGGATCCGCCCTTGTATTTAGTCCCGTTATTAATAGAGTAATTTTTTTTCATTAGTTAATTAATTCATCAATTTGAAATTTTCACCGACTTCAGTTATAACTCTCAAATTTCAGAATTTTTGACGATAATACGGTTAGCAAAGCCTCAAAGCTACTCTATGACGTACATACATACGTCACTTATGACGTTACTTGTACGTCCCATCATACTTTCTGAGTTCAGTTACGAGTCCCACTTTTGAGATTCGAAAATCTTAAGAATTTATTGGTCTGATTTAACAGTACAGCTAAGAATAGACAACTTCTTAATTAGTTATCATACCAATACGGCAATGGGGATTTGTGCTCGGTTGCGAGGGAAAATTGGTAAATATTATGAAGTCCTGCTTTTCGTATCTAAATTTAATATATGAGATTTTAATAAAATTTGAGTGTCCATTAGATAATTTGTGGTAATACTTTCTTCTGTACATTTTATCCAGTTACGTCACGACGCACTGTTATACAATGGGTCATGGTGTTTTAGGTTCCTGGTATGGGCATACGAAGCCCATCTACTGTATTTGTGATACGCTGGCCCAACTATAGGAAAAGAGAGGGAACACAGTTTCCCGTACCAGAGTGATGGGGGGGGGGGAACAGAGGTTGTTGGTTTTACACTTACCTTTTGAGGTAATGCTTCTTCGTCTGAAGGCTTTGCTGAGATGATAATGATATGGACAACGGAGCTTAAGGCTCCACACACAATACACCAACGAAGAGGAAGAGGTAGCATGGCGTACGTTACGAACACTATAAAAAGGATATGCCATACAGCATCGCTGCTGATGTCACCACTGTTTCCATCGTTGCTGAAATCAATTCCAAAGCTTCCGTTCCCTAAAAGTTAGGAAATTTCGATTAGGATGATGCGAATCATATTTTATTGATTAATGTGTATTATTCACTAGTGGTTAAGTAATTGTTGTAATACATTACGTTATCAAAAAGTATTAGGACATCAGGAATAAAGACAATGACCGTTTCCAAATTAGATTTTAATACGATTTATTGTCTTCCTTTGGTCCTTAATGTAGAACGTGATATTTGTGAAACATTTCTCATCAATTTATGATATGTAGACAGAACCATTTTCAATTCCTCTTTGAGAAGAATTTTTAATTAGGCAATTTATATTGGCCTTTCGTGGATATATCCTCAGACTCTCTCCAATTCATCCCACGGTTCTATTGAGCCAGATTGAGGTTATGAGTGAGAGTCAGCCCTTAAGAAAGACAGCTGGTACTTGTTGCACGACAATGCCTCAGCCCATTCCGCACTTGTAGTGAAGACATTTCTGACATTGTAGAGTTCAACCAACCATTCTACTCTTCCGATCTAGCACCAAAAAACAAACTATTATTTTTAGGCCACCCGAATAATTAAATTCATCTGCCGTGCTGTGTGTCTTATGTCTGTTAATTGCGTGTGTTCTATGATCAATTTGTCTGTTTTGCCTGACAAAAAAACCCCAGTTTCTTGGGGGGGGGTGAAACCTTGCTGTCTACTCCTGAGACCAACGAACTCAGCCACGGAGTGAAAAAAAAAAAAAAAAAAGCCCATTAAAGTTCCTCACGTCATTGTCGGGATTCGAACCCTGGCCTTTTCCACCCGGTGTGGGGAGGACGGTGACGATACCACTGTGCTACCGCGCAGACGCCGATCTAGCACCAGCGGACTTCTTCCTCCTTCCCAAGGTAAAAACTGCCTTCAAAGGAAAGATTTCAGGATATTGAAGACATAAAGAAAATGTAACCGCCGAACTGAACGTAATCTCTTTGTGTGCTGAACACAAAGAGATTACACAAAGAGAACACAAAGAGAACTGAACGTAATCTCTTCGCTGACTGTTTTCAGGAACTTTTGGAACGGTGTAATAAGTATATTCAATTAGGTGGCAATTACTTTAAATGAAAATTAAACCATTTTTGAGCTCCTTCCCTTTGGATTCTTTTTATTGCGCCAGTCTAGGAACTTTATTGACACACCTCGTATTTCAAAATAATTATACTTTATGTTTTGAAGATCTAATGTTGAAAGTTGTAACTGCACTTAATGTCCTTGTCCCTGTAATGATATCGAATATTTGACTGAGTATTAAAGAAAATTAATACTCAGTCAAATATTCGAAGTTTATGGACGAACTATTCCGTAATATTTGACTGAGTATTAATGAAAGTTAATACTCAGTCAAATATTACGGATTAGTTCGTCCATAAACTTCTGTTTATGCAACGTTTTGCGTATATTGTTCTTAGCTGCTCCTGTGTGTTGCCAGTTATCTTTGAGTAAATGAGTCATCCACTTTTGGAATGATTTTTCAGGATAACCAAACTAAATTTTCGGAAATTTTTTATCGCATCTCAGTTTCAAGTGGCAGTGTTCAGAATGTTAAGACACTCCGACTCTGCCATATTCTGCCCTGGCCTACTGCATCTCACCCCCCTTCTCCCATTCAAATTAGTTGAACTCGCTTCCACATGTCATCGGCATTGTAAATGACATTTATACCTTCTGCAGTTTCATTTATACCTGTATGCTACCGCATTGCTTTCTATATTTGCATAACCCACAATTTGCGTAACGTATCCTTAGTCATTAGTGCCCCCAATATTTTTTTCATTAATTTTTGATCTGAGGACATTATTCTCCAAGCTTTTTGGATTGGATTGGACAAGTCCAATACAATCCTCAGAGCTTGTAGAATATAAGGTCATAGTATGGAGTCAATATTTTTGTAATGTACTTTACTTATTTCAGAATGTACTTTGCTTAATTGGATAAGTTGTCAGATCTAATCCACAAAGCTTGTAGAATAGAAGATTATATATGTAGTTTATATATTTATATGTAACCCCTTTATATGAAGATTATATATGTAACCCCTGGCTTGTAGCCGTGAAGGGTATTGTGTACGGCATGTAGGTTTTGTAAATCATCAGCTAAACTGATTGTGGTATCCACGTAGCATTTTTAGGCTCGTTTGCATGTATGCGTATAGCGCCTGTTGCCTTTGCCGTCCGTCTGCATGTAATAACTGGACTTTCATTGGACGGATTTTCACAAAATTTTGTTTGGCTCTTTTCGAGAGATTTGTCGAGCTCTTGCACATTTCATTAAAATCGGTCAAAAAGAAATCCTGCAATTATTATTTCTTTTTTTCATACGTATCATATAGGCTATCCATGTTCCATATATTGTAGCTAAATCAGTGGATAAGTTTTTAGACTCATTCCTCCAGTCAGTGCCTTGCACTGATTTGAGAAGAAATTTCTCGGTTCGCTCACACGAAGTGATTGTTTTTTGATGGGCTTGTTATTTTGTTACAGTTTACTAAACCGATAACTCCTTAATCGTTACTATTTTCTTATTATATTAATCAAAGCAGAAACGTGAAATACTTGTTGCATTTTAATTTTTGTTAAAATTCCAGGAAGAAGTACGTAAAGTATTACAAAGTTTTGACTGAAAAGTAACGTTTTTAAGTATGTGTAGTTAAGTGAAACCATTTAATTATATATATTATTAGTTAATTGATTAATTATTAATTAATTGGTAACAAGATAATTTTTTATTTACTTTCACTACTATTCATTAGAGAGAAAGAAAAAGTTTATTTATAATTATATTTCTTATAAGAAGTAAAACATGGCCACTGTAGTTTATCTGTAGTTTACTTGGCCACTAGTGGCAGAATATTTTCAAAACATCTTAAATATATATAAGAAAAATTTTAAATTCAAAATACACGAATATTTCTAAATATCAGGTGACCAAAAAAGTTCGTGCGGTTTTTTTTGTTTTCAGGTTAATATTTTGACAAAAAAAAAAAAAAAAAAAAAAAAAAAAAAAAAGGAAAATTATGTGGAAGCCATTGTAGATGGTGATTATCCTTCGCTGCACTTCGAAAGTACAAATGACTCTGAGTCATTTGATAACTAGTAAGCTTGAATTGCGGTTCAGTAAAATAGTGAATGAGGCGAAAAAAATGGCTGTTCTACTTAGTTTTTCGAGCACGTTTGTTTATTGGGTGTAAACGGGGCACAGATACTACACGAGTAGCCTTGTAAGACATGTACGCACGGCATTCGGCGAAGTTGAAGTGAGTGAACGCACAGCCCAAAAATGATTCAAAAATTTAATCAGATGAAGTTACCTGGTGATACACTCCATGAGGAACGACCGACCGCCATTGATTACGACGAACTGAAGGCCACCATTGAGTCGGATTCAAGCGAAACACGCTAGGTTCTTGTAGAGTGATTCTATGTGAGTGACAAAACCATTCGTTTGTAGTTGCATCGACCGGGAAAGGTGTATAAACGGCGCAAATGGGTTCACATAAACTCACAGCTGACAAATTCCAATGACTGTCATTTTGCTTGTCGCTGCTTTCTGGTCACAATAATGGGCCATTTTGGACCGGTTTGGACCGTCGATGAAAAATGGCCTATGTCAGCAACACCATCGATCACATCATTTGTTATCATCCTCTGAACCTGTGCCGTCCGCATGGGAACCCCCCCCCCCCCTCACCAAAACTAAGAAGATTTCGAGCTGCTACTCACTGACCAAACACTCACAGGGGGCATAAAGTGTTTTTGTTCATTTTTTTTTGTGTATTTTTTAATTTTATTCTAAAATCTGCACGAACTATTTTGGTAAACTAATGAAGAATAAAGGCTATTACATACCTTGTATATTCATCACGATCCAAGTAAAAATGGCTCCCCACTGCAAGTAATTGTTTGCAAAACACTTCCAGCAGGCTAACAAACAGAGAATAATGTTCACCACAACCCATGGCACGTTTATAATGACTGCATGCATCGGAAAAGTGACTGTGCCCTGACCAGCTAGGTAATACACCAACACAGACACCTTAAGGAAGATATCGATGATGTTGACTATGATTAGAGATCTTTGCCTCTGACGGTGTGAGTATCTCTGATAAGCCATCTCCAGATGTGTGTCTCTGAAATAGTTGGTGAGTGAAGGGAAAACGAGTCCCCAAATCATATGTCCTTCTTTAAATCGGCTGCTGGAAAACTTGGATGAGTTTTCCTCTGAATCATAATCTATATCCAGTGCTTGTCGGTGGCTGCTGGATCTTTCGCGCACTGGTGTCCAGGACGATCCAGCAGTTGCCGAATAGTCCAAGCACGTGATGACATTCGTACCAGGCGGCAGCACTCTCGGAGAACCACTGTTCTGCTCACTACTTGATCGGGAATAGTGTCCATTGATCTGATGATGACGATGAATAGGCTGATCGGGAATATAATGATTGGCTTCGGATGATGCCACCGAAAGGGATATCGTCGGTAGCACGTCCCCTTCTGGAAGTGATGGAGGAGTTGTGAAAGGGAAAATGTATGTTTTGTCTTGAATTCTACGGAAGGCCCTCTGCCACAGGATTTTCGGTACGTTAGTGGAATTAGATCTGAAAAGTACAAAGCAATTAAAGTTAATCTCTCTGTCACTCACATTTAGTTACTGATTTCTAATACACAATAGGAGTTATACACTGCTTGGCCACTTTATTAGAACCAATGAGGCCTGTGCGTTGAAGCATATTTATACAAATCTAGGAAAATGAACGCAACCATGTGGTGTATATGTGTGACTTATACTTGGGACTTCGATAAAGAAGAATGTGAAGAGTATCACTATCGCATTCTGTTCACTAGCAATAGCTAACAAGGATTCCACTAATTTCAAACAAGGCATGATCATCGGCGCAATTCTAGCAAGTGCTACGGTACAAAACGCACACTTGTTGAGCGTTTCAATATGACTGTTATTCGAGAACTGCAAGGATGAAGGAAGGAATTTTTAACCAGCAGACATCAACATAAAAGGAGACAGTTGCGGCCACAAGTGTATGTGACGTTTCGAACGGATTGTTAAGGTGGACCGTCGTCAAATGACAGTGCAATTAACTGATGCGCCCAATGCAAAATCCTCATAACTTATCATTTGAACCATGTTGAGAGTGCAGAGGATCTTTTGTCTCAAACGGAGATTACTTAACGGATCGTTGATTTCGGAAGTAAACCGGAAAGAGATGCTACGGTAATGTCTAGAGTGAAAAGCGTGGACTAAGATGAATAGAGGAAGGTCGTGTAATATGATAAATTTCGCTTGATACGATTATGAAAAGAAAGACGAGTTCACCTATAGAGGAAATTCCCGCATGAAGCATTGGATCCGATCCTATCGTCTGTGTTTAGGCTGCTGTGGGGGGAATAAACGTGTAGGGACACGCTTTCATGCCGTCAGTCCGACTGGTCAACCGTATTGATAAACCAGTTTACTTGAGCATCATGACAGATGAAGTGCCTCCGGCAATGACATCTACTATGGTGGAATGAATATTTCTAAGACGATAATGCGATTGTTCATCGCTTTAAATAGCTTACGTGAGTGGTTTTGAGAAACCTGATAGATACTTGACATATCAGACTTGACAAGAGACTTGACAAGGGCCGCCGTAGCCTAGTGGCCAGGCGCGCGGGTGCATAAGTACACGAGCCTTGAGTGACCGGGGTTCAAGCCCGTGACTGCTGAATACGGTGCTGTTTCTTGTATTCTGTCTACCTTGTTAACTCCTCTGACTGTTTGGTCGTCCCGGAGTATAAACAGAAAATATATAAATATATATATCTTCTCTGGCTTTCTCAATTCAATTCAGTATTTGTGGGACGAACTTGAACGACGTCTTCGTGAAACGTATCTCTCTGTCTACATCTGTGCAAAAATTCAAGATATTTTGTTGACTAGCTAGTACAGTATTCCTCCTCATATCGTTAATAATTTCTATGGCAAGACGTGTTAGAGCATTAATTGGGCGGAGGTGACCCAACGCACTTATTAGAAAACAGTCGCAGTGATGTGGCCAGCCAGTGTATATTAACAATGTAGTACCACTTTCAGATGGAAACGCAAAATCCATTTCTGCAATTTGATGTTCCAAAATAATTTATCAGTTTTTTTTCATGAGGGCAGCTAGAATTGCTGTTTTGATTCATTGAATAATACTAATGCATCATTTAAGTTCATCAAATGATGGAGACTCCGTCATTAGACTCTGGGGAGATTCCCTTGGATTGGAAAAGTGCAAATGTATCTCCCATACATAAGGGTGGCTCTAAAAGTGAAGTTGGAAATTATCGACCTGTCAGTCTGACTTCAGTAGTAGGGAAAATCATGGAGGCAATGATCAAGGGTGGAATTCAGGATCATTTGGATCGAATTGAAATTCTCAAGGATACTCAGCATGGTTTCGTAAAGGGAAAATCATGTTTAACAAATCTGGTTCGCTATTTCGAAAGGGTCACTCACGAGCTGGATTTAGGGAATAATTTCGACATTGTTTATTTAGATTTCAGCAAAGCTTTTGACTCAGTCCCACATGAGCGGTTGCTTTATAAGCTGGAACAGGTTGGAATCACTGGGAAAATCCTTAGCTGGATAGAAGGATGGCTTCAGGGCAGGAGGCAGAGGGTTGTGATAAATGGCTATTCCTCAGATTGGGTTGATGTAAGAAGTGGGGTTCCCCAAGGATCAGTATTAGGACCACTGTTGTTTTTAATTTTCATAAACGACATTGATGAAGGGATAGAGGGCGTGATGTCTAAATTTGCAGATGATGTTAAAATTGGGAGAGTAGTTAATGATCACTGTCAAGCTGAGCTTCTTCAGAGAGACCTAGATAGACTTCAGGAATGGTCAGAAAAATGGCAGCTGTGCTTTAATACAACAAAGTGTAAGGTATTACACCTGGGAAACAGTAATCCCAAAAAAACTTATTCACTTGGTGGAGTTCAACTAAACCCAGTACTGGAGGAAAGGGACTTGGGTGTTACGATACGGTCAGACATGAAATTCTCTGAGCATTGTAAACAGGTTGCAAGGAAGGCCCATGGTGTCCTATCGATGATCTATCGAACTTTTGCAAGTAGAGATAGGGACGTGATAATCCCATTATATAAGGCTTATGTTAGACCACACTTGGAATACTGTGTTCAAGTATGGAGACCGCACCTGAAGAAAGACATCGAGCTTCTTGAAAGGGTGCAAAGAAGGGTAACTCGCCTGGTGAGATCGGCAAAAGGGCGTCCTTATGAAGAAAGACTTCGAATATGTGGGTTGCAGAGTTTGGAAACTAGACACCTTAGAGGAGATTTGATTGAGGTGTTTAAGGCTCTGAGAGGCATCAGTAAAATGAATGAGGACAAAATTTTCAAGATTATAAATGATGCTAGAACTAGGGGACATAAATTCAAGTTACGGGGGGAAATGTTTAGATTGGACTGCAGGAAGTTTTATTTTAGCCAGCGAGTTATAAATTACTGGAATAAGTTGCCTTCATGGGTGGTAGAGGCCGACAGTTTGGGGAAATTCAAAGGTCATCTGGATAGTACTTTCGGGTAAGGGAAGCGCATAGGATGATAGGTTTAATTCCTTTTTATTTATTTTATTTTTTATTTATTAATTATTATTATTTATTTATTTTTTGTTTTTATCATTGTTTTGTTCGGATTTTTTTTTTTTTTTTTTTTTTTTGGCTGGTGCAGCATAAGCCATAGGCTTTCTTGCACCTTGTGGCCGTTACTAAAACTAATACTAATACTAATAAATATACAGTATGTTGTTAACTTCGCGTATAGAAAAGGAAATAAAGAAAGTGAATTCAAGAGACAGTCTACCTAGTCCGGTCCAGTCCGGATCTTGATTTTCCCTCTATTCAGTGGCAAATAGACAATCAGCAACATTTTTCCCACAGCTTGTTCAGATCTATGTTCATTATCATGCTGTTCAAAGTGGTGTTGTTCCACGGCTGGATTACCAAGCAGACCAAGTGTATGTGACGTCATCACTTCTTCAGCACTACGGTTGTTAGATTGGCGTATTCAAGTAGGAATATTCTAGGAGTACTAATGTAAGTTTTGTGTGTGACGCCCAAGGAGGAGAAGAAAATTAAATTTACTGTAATTAATGTATCAGGGCAGAGACTTCGATCTGATTTTAAAATTCTGAGACATAGTTATGGGACTAGATTATGAAATACATTTAGAGTAACGTACACTTATGAGACCAATCTAACGGATCGTACCAGATCCATTTTGCTCTTGACTGATGAGGCAGATAGCTTTCAAATTCTCTTATTTTGGCTACCTCTGTTTTTGAATGGTTAGTTTCAAAGTTTGGTAGCGTATTGAATATTTCTTTTCATTTGTGCTATGCTCTAAGGTTTTACGTTTAAGTTACTCTGGATTGTTTTTTCTGAAATTGTAAAAGAATATCCAAGTTTAATAATTAGCCATCTATATATCCTATATATCAATTATTCGTGCTGTTTATTAAATTACTGATTAATTAACATAATTAATTCCAAATTAATTACATTACATTCCAAAGGCAAGGAACCTTTATATTTTAAATGCAACTGATGTAATTTGTAGGAAATGACAAAAGAAACAAAAGAAACACTCTGAAAACCTGCTGGTTACATATTAATTCTCGGAAAACAAGACTATACTAGTTTGAAGAACCCATGTACAAGCGAACTGAAATAGTGGAACCGTTGCAGTATTAGAGAGCATACTACACAAGGAAGGTTCGTTTGGAGGCGATATGAGAAATGTGGACCAATCTGGAATAAGCAGCGATTGTATGATGTGTGGGAAAAACCGTTTAAAAGTTCCATCCTGAAAAGGAAATACTTTTCAAATTCAGCCGGAGATGGGAATGAATCCCGACCTTTTCATCACAGTGTGAGAGAGCATTGGCACTATCTACAGCGTTACGCTGAGGGTTTGTGATCAGCGTCCTAGATGGCTGATTGGTTGGTTATTTGGAGGTTTAATGGCGCATCTGCAACCAAGTTTAGACATTAGGCAATGGTATGGACACACTGTAGTGTATCCATACCATTGCCTAATGCCTAACAATTTATTAATTTTTCAATTTTTTACAAACTATAACGGTCTTCAGAGAGGACCGTGGTTGTGAAAAATTGGTTGATCATCTGTAAGTAGGAGAATACTTTAGTTTTATTGTTCTTGTGATCTATTGTTTCACTGATTTATATATCCTTGCATAATGTGAATCAGTTACTCCGTTTGAGTTTGAATGATATACGGTTCTCACAGGGCATCAGTACAAGCAGGATACGAAGACTTCTATAAAGGATGACATACAGATGGGAGACTTTCATAGAAGCCACTAATCCCGGAAATTAGTACCAGGAACGCAAAGGACGGATGCAGGAGGACTGGAGACATATTCAGGAAAGCCCCGATTTATGCTTTACAGCACGGATGGAAGCGTGCACATACATATGGCACGCTTCCATCAGGAGGAGACCATACGAGTCACTGGAACCATCCTGTTATGTACCGACAGTACAGGTTTCTGGAGACGATGTAACAGTGTAGAGCATGTTTTCATGGAGAGCACTTGGGATGCCACAACATATGTGAACATCGTTTCAGATCAGGTACACTCGGCAGTGTTGCATGTTTAACCCTATGGGGTAAACATGTAGAGGTAATTCCAAGGAGGTAAGCAGAGGTAATTTCAAGATGACAAGGCAACCATCCACCACGCCAAACGTGTGAGTCGTTTAAGGAATACGAGGAAAGCTGCAATTTGAATCCGGTGATTCGCGCCACCTGCTGTTCAACACACTATTGGCTCAAGGTCCTGATGAAGTAGCTAGGCAGTGTAGGTTGTTAATATCTCTTGAAGCCTTATACCTAAAGGTTAGC
The DNA here is from genome assembly GCF_048544385.1 of Mastigoproctus giganteus. Taxonomy (NCBI): domain Eukaryota; kingdom Metazoa; phylum Arthropoda; class Arachnida; order Uropygi; family Thelyphonidae; genus Mastigoproctus; species Mastigoproctus giganteus. Next base: position 29,428,863 of record NC_143585.1, on the reverse strand, counting down.
TTTGACTGGAATGAGCATTGATAGATGTCTTACTGTCATGATGCGAATAAATTTGTCCAAGCAGGGTGACTAGGCGTTGAGCTTTTTAAGTGTAGTTTAATATTATTTATTTATTTTATTTTAATCAAATTGGAATTTTTGTAAAATTAGAACTTAGAAATTTCATCTCTGGTATGGCACAGTCCTAGAGTAGGAATTTGCTGTTGTCATTTAAAGACTTACAGTGGTTCATTTGATTCAGTATGCAGGCTACATGTAGAAAATTTCATTTTGAAGGTTAATTGATCGTTGTTCATACACCCACGTATATTTCGTGTGTAAATTGTGTGCGTGCTCTGGATAAAAAAATAAAAATAAAAACTTGCTTCCCTCACTTTAGTATGACAAAATCGGTTACTTTGAGAAAAAAAAAAAATAAATAAATAAAATAAAGAACAAAGCCTATAAAAGTTCCCTGCGTCACTGTCTCAATTTGAACCTAGGTCTTTTCCATACAGTGTGTTAGAACGCAGCTTTTGACATCCGTTACCACGGGAGGGCACCTGACTTAGACAAGTCAGGTGTAAATAGCAAGGTACCGCCGCCCCCCCCCAGAAACTGGGGTTTTTTCGTCCAGCAAAACAGGCAAATCGACCAGAGAACACGCGCAATTTACAGACACAAACACGGGTTAATATAATCAATTACGGGCAACCCTAATACTGTATAATAATTTGATTTGACTTAGACAAAAACAAGCGAATAGACATTTTCAATTTCCTGTTGTCCGAGACCGATACCATAGGTAGCCCATGTACCTAACTTTAAATTGCCTTGAGTTAGGGCGCCTCCGTAGCCAGGTGGGAAGGAGCAGCAGTGCGTAGCACATGCTTCTTGATTAGACCGGGGTTCGAGCCCGTCACCACCAAATACGGAGTATGCGGAAAGGTCAAGGAATGACCACCGCATATCCCGGAGCAATATGGCCTTAGTTGCTAATGCTCCTAAAAACCAAATAACAAACAAACAACAAACAAACAGCCTTGAGTTAGGCGCCTCCGTAGCCATGTGGGAAGGAACAGCAGTGCGTAGCACACGCTTCTTGATTAAGACCGGGGTTCGAGCCCGTCACCACCAAATACGGAGGATGCGGAAAGGTCAGGGAATGACCACCGCATATTCCCAGAGCAATATGGCTTTAGTTGCTAATGCTCCTAAATAAAACAAACAAATAGCCTTGAGTTATCTGGTCGTTTTGGCATTTTCCTCTACAGAAAATCAAACATTTTGTATCTCTTCCAGCACGTGTGGGAAGAGTTACAAAATTCCAGTATTCCTTAATAAAGAAACACACACACACACTTTTCACTTCTTTTATGTATTGATACAAAGAAAAATTCCATGTTTAATGGTCCCTCCATGGACACAACTGGAGTCTCCTGAGATTGCTCACCCTTCTATCAACATTCAGAGTGAAACCAAGAGATGTCAACTTTCAGAATGAAAACTCTAGCAGACTTGACTGGAACTTCATGCTTCAATAAGCAATGGAAGCAAAGAAGCCTAATATATAAGACAGCCTTGAACTCGTTACGTCACCATCTAGTGAAAGAGAGCTACAATAATAGAAAAGGAGCAGCTGACATATGGTCAGCGAAAAAAAAAAACAAAAACGGAGAAAGTAATTTGTAAAAAAACAGGATGAACAATGCTAAAATAATCACAAAGCTTATTCTACATGCAAAAACTTCAAACCTTAATTATACTGGTGAAGAATTGATATGTGGACAACAAACATGTGCGCATTCGTTACTGGTTGGAGCTACTTTATATCCCGCTAATGGCAAACACCAGACCGTCTCGGTAATGGACAGCTTGCTAGTGACTTTAATTATTCCGCCCCACTTATCTCGATATCAGCTTGACAGGAATGAAAATATACGACAAGTGTTTGGTAAGATGTAGCTGGTTAAAGGAGTGAAAGCAAGCTGGTGATTTATATTAGCGTATAGTGAAACGAAGCGTTGTCCTTTTTCTGAAGAAAGTGAAGTTTCGTTTTTAATTAGAATGCAGTTTTACAAGAGTGAAGCTGCAGTAAGCATGTACATAACGTAGGAGTTTCTGTCGCAGGCAGTTGCTTGGAGTCAAGGGTGAGTTACTGGTTTGGATAATGCAGAAAGACAATCAACAGACAGGAGAACTTTCACGTTAGATGGTTTCATAAACAACGCTGTTGCTAATAGGCTTCTCTCGGTTTGTTTGCTAAGTAAATATTCATTCATAAGTGCCATCTTGTCATCCGCGTGCATTTATACCGAGACACTAAACGATTTTTATGGTTGGAATTACATAATAAGCAGAAACGAAAAGCAGAAAGTAAAAAAAAAATGCATAAAGGTCATATAAAGTGTAATTAAATCTACTTTATTAGTATTGTTAACTGATGGATTGTTTTTTTTTTTTTATCTTGTACTGTAATTTGTTTACATTGCACCAAGGAGTAGACCCAGACAGTTGGTTGATGAGTTCAAATATTGGGAAGTGGCACGGATGTCATTCTTAAAGAATGTTTACGCATCTCAAATACTTGCAGCTAGCGCAAGGACTTCATACACTTTTATTACACCTATTTTATTTTATCCGGAGCAAGGATTTCGTGATTGTTACGACAGAAAAACCGGATTTTTTATCTTGAAAATGTGTAAATCGACCATAGAAAACTTGAGATTTACAGACACCATATATATAGTGATGTCTATAAATTTATACACGACCTTAGCTACATCGATTTTAATTCTAAGCAATCCACAACTCCTTTCCAAAAAAAAAAAAATGTCGCTGATATGTGCATTCTGGATTTCTCGTATCGTTACACCAGAGTGGGGAGCAGCCCATCTGAACCTGGAGTCGATCAAGGAGAACAGATGTAGGAGTTTGTAGGACGAAACATATACCGTGTATGTTAAGAATGGTTCCATCACACCATTTTTTGAACATGGTCCTACTTGTTAATTTTCATGTGATTTTGCATTTGTAGAGAAATGAACATCTCTCTATGCAGTATATGCAATATATCTTTTGCAAAAGAAAATGCGCAAATAATTTCTTTGGAACAAAAATCTTTGTCGGAAAACTCTCGTGATAAAAAGAAGAATAGAGTTGGTAAGTTTGGTGTCATTAAACACAAAATCATGAGAATTTATTATTCAAGAAAAAGATAATTCAATATATGTTTCCTATACCTCCTATACAATTCGAAGACATAGAAAACTACAGGGAGTGTTTCTTTAGAGATGGCCCTCGACAGCAATTTACATTTCGCCTTTCGGTTCTTCAATGGAATGTGGGTTAATCCCGTAGACATTGTTCTTCGGGAATTCAGATAGAGACAGTGGTAGCCAAGATTAGTAAACTTCATATCTTCCATAATATAGACTACAGATGGCCCTTAATAGGGCCATCTGTAGTCTATATTATGGAAGATAAGACGTTCTTGAAGGAACATTTTAATGATAGCATTAGCATTAGTAGAGGCATTTGATGCAAGAAAGCAAGATTATGCAGCATCAGCCAAAAAAAAAAAAATAATAAAGTAAAATAAATAAATAAAAAATAACCACTTCCACTTCACCCCTCTGTTCGTTCGAAATACCTGTTCAGCTGAGCCTTAAACTTATTTAGGCTATCAACTTCCACGACAAGGGATGGAAGTCTGTTCCACCTACCAACCACCCGCTGGCTAAAGGCAAATTTCCGCACATCTATCCTACATCTGTCTTTCCTCAATTTGAACTTATGCCCTCTCAGGTGATTATTCTGAGCAAGAGGAAGAATCCCATCAGCATTGAGCATGCTCAAACTATTCAAGGCTTTGTACACCTCTATCAGATCACCTCGCTCGTGCCTAGTCTCCAGACACTGTAATTCGCAAAACTTAAGCCTTTCTTCGTAAGAGCACTCCTTTGTTCCATTCACTAATCTTGTTGCTCTTCTCTGTACTCGTTTCAGCAGCTCTACATCCTTCTTGAAATGAGGCCTCCAGACCTGTATACAGTACTCTAGGTGTGGCCTGACCATTGCCTTATACAAGGGAATAATCACCTCCTTATCCCTGCTAGAAAAATTCTTATATATCATTGACAATACACCATGAGCTACTCTTGCAGCCCGTCTGCACTGCTCAGAGAACTTCGTATCTGCCTGCACAACCACCCCCAGGTCCCTTTCATTCTCTACCACTGTCAGTGTAGTACCACAGATTTCATACGTTGCTCTGGGGTTGCTGTTTCCCATATGTAGTACTTTACATTTGTCAATGTTAAACTTCATTTGCCACCTCTTAGCCCATCTGCTCAACCTTTCCAGATCCTGTTGCAGCAGCATAGTGTCAGTAGTGTCCTTGACAACCCTGCCAACCTTCGTATCGTCTGCAAACTTGGACATTAAGCTTGATATACCATCATAAATATCATTTATAAATACAGAGAACAATAAAGGACCCAACACTGAACCCTGAGGGACTCCACTAATAACATTAGTCCACGATGAGCAGTGTCCATCGATTACCACTCTCTGTCTTCTCCCCCTCAACCACCCCTTTATCCATAGCAGCAATTTGCCTCCAATGCCACACTGCTCCAATTTGTGCAGCAGTCTTCCATGTGCAACAGTATCAAAAGCCTTTCTAAGATCCAAGTATATAATATCAAAGTTATTCCCTGCATCCAGTTCTTTTGTGACTGCATCATAGTATCCAATCAAATTGGTCAGGCAAGACTTCCCCTTAACAAAACCATGCTGTGTCCGAGCTATAACTGAAGTCTTGTCTAGATGATCCTGCAGTGCTTCTTTAACCAGTGCCTCCATTAATTTTCCTGGAACAGAAGTTAAACCCACAGGTCTATAATTACTTGTGTCAGCCTTTGATCCTCCCTTGTGAATTGGGGTCACATTTGCACATCTCCAGTCCATGGGTACCTCCCCTGAGTCCAAGGAAGCTCTCATAATTATGGCTAAGGGTTTGCTTACTTCCCTTGCTGCCTCCTTTAATATAACTGGATAGATCCCATCCACCCCAGGTGCCTTTCTTGTGTTTATCTTCAACAATTTCTCCTCCACTTTACTCTCAGTTATTACAAGATTCTCTAGCTTACTGCTAGAGTTGAATTCACCTCTGGCATTCCCCTGGCTGAATAACTCCTCATGTGTGAATGTCGATGCAAAATATTCATTTAGTTTGTTAGCTACTTGAGCAGGGTCATCAACAGTTGACCCATCGATATCAAGTGAACCAATCTGATTCATCCCCTTCCTTCTAGAGTTTACATAAGTAAAGAACTCTTTGCTGTTTTTCTTCGCATCCCTTGCAAGGATCTCTCGTAATCTGCCTTCGCCTACCTAACCTCCTTTGTAACTTGGTTACAGATCAACTTGTATCTATCATAGGCTTCTGTGTCACGTGTTAATTTGTATGCATCCCATGCATTTTTCTTCTCTGTCATATGCCTGATTAGTTCATCTGACATCCATTTAGGCCTAAACCTTGAACAATATTTCTTAGTTGGTATGTAAAGCCCAGTAGCTTGCAAGATAAGTTCTTTGAATGCTTCCCATTTTGAATTTGCTGTTGGTAACATCATCCGTTGATCCCACTGTATAGAATTTAAATACTGTCTCAGTCCATCGTAGTCGCCTTTACGAAAGCAATACCCCTTCCCTTTACCCCTAATGGTAGTTACCTCTTTGAGTAACTCCCACTTCAGAACACTGTGATCACTGCCACCTAGTGGTTCATTTATCTGCAGATTCTTAATGCATGAAGAATCACTACTGATAATCAAATCAAGAGTATTGCTCCCTCTAGTTGCCTGCCGAACATGCTGATGTAGAAAACAATCATCCAATAAATCCACAAAAGCCTTGCTAGTGTGTGAGTGACCAGCTCCCAAATTCCAGTCAATATCTGGGAAATTAAAATCCCCCATTATAAGACTCTCTGATTTACTGGCCCACTCTATTTCTCTGTACAGTTTCTTATTATACTCATCAGAATCATTAGGCCTATAGCACACTCCTACTCTCAATTTTGATTTCCCAGTGCTTATGTCACACCAAACTGACTCGACACTGCACTGTCCACCGATGTCGACTGGCTTCACTTCCTTGGATTTTATGTGTTTCTTAAATAATAGCATAACCCCTCCTCCCTTTCTATCCTGTCTATCCTTTCTGTAGACATTGTACTCCCCGAATTCCAGTTAGGGTTGTGGCTAATCGATATGATCACATACGGCGAATATGGATCTGCTCTATCTTGGTGGAATTCTTCCACGTAGATTCCCACGCCTTTAAAGGTTGTAACAAAGTAATTTGTTACATTGATTGTACCTTCCAAGAAGACTTGGGTCCTACCATTCCAGCTGATGAAATTCCGCACTACTTCGGGCATTTTTCTGGATAAAAATTAAAAGGCCCTTTCATGATTCTGAGATTCTCATGCCTCCTCCTACACGAATATTCTCCTTATTGACGTAACCGAAATGGTGAAAGTGTGGGGGTTGTACTTGTTTATTGTGGGGGGTGTGGGTATTATTGTTTTTCTTGGTTGCCCTACTTTTCTTTATATTTTAATTATTGTAATTTATCCCCTTTTTTTTTTATATGTATATCCCCGTAGTCCAATCCTTCCACTTAGCATCTGACTTGTTTGTTCTCAGAAGATTACCAGACCCAAAGGGGACCCCAATTATTTTAGGTATTTTTCCACCGGATTGGCTGAGTTTCGGAATGACAGACTCCAACACATGAATGTAAAATAAAACAATGTTTATTAACATATCATACAGAAACTAGCAACAGTATTTAGTCAAACTATATCTGGCTGGTTACTTGTTATTTCATTAACCTTTATATGTGTAAATATCTTGTTCAGACTCAATTGTTTCATCATCAGATATCCTATTCTAATACACATTATTATTCATTATGACATGGTGTCTCTTCATGTTCTTTACAGGGACTTCAATAGGTCGTGTCATACACTTTACATAGATTCCTCTCACTCTTCTTCTGAACAGTCTGTATAATAAACCAACAACTACCAGCCAATGAACTGGCTCACAAAAACCTTCAGAGTTCGTGTCTCAATTTGTAAAAAAATTGCATTTATTCAATTAGACACCCTTTCTGCAATCAGGTCAACAGGAAATATTAATCAATTCAATTTAACATTACTCTTCTGAACAGTTAATCCTCTATTCCTTTATATATCACTTATTAATTAGCCCCTACTCAAATCAGAAATACTCTCCACAAATCACCTCATAATAAATTGAAATTTCAACCTTCAATTTCATACATATTTTAAAAACCTTTCCCAACTTTAAACAATTCTCAGCTATCTATTATAATCTCTCCTTCCAGCAAGCATTAATATGAGGAGCTTCACTTCAAATTATAGGCTACGTCCGTCTTAAATACCTTACACTTTTATTCATATATTCATTACTTAAACCTCCCTCCTTAACTATATATGTCTATTTATCCTAAAGTCCTCTCCTTAATAAATTAAGTACACCTATGTCGGTAAACTCTCTAGCACTTACGTGTTAGGCCTGGAACTTTCCTCCCTGCTCGGCTTCCTTTCATACCGGTCATTCAGGTACTGGAATGCGGGGGTGCTCATTTGGGGATCTCGGTGATTATGGAGTTTCCCTACCGGGTACTGCACGGCTGGAATCAATCAGTGTCGCATACTCTTTACCGGTCAGCATTTCTTCTTCTGTGGATAGAGGGGTTTTCGAGTAGGTCAATGGTTCGATCACTCATTCGACTGGCTTTGCCTATATAATTCTCAGAGTGTGATTCTTCCTTCTTCCTCACTACGGCTTCCATGTTTACAGGTGAACATTCCTACTGGCTGTCGGGATATGCAGAATTTCTATCACTGCTTCCATCTACCTCAGGTCTGCAGCTATCACCCAAACTAGACTACTGCTCTGCTTTGTATCATCCTCCAACTCCTTCAAATCATCCTCCAGACCGCTCCGAGAACTTCTTCCGACTCCTCCGAAAATTTCTTCCGAATCTCACGAAAACCTTTCCAGAAAAGCCACGAAAACCTTTTCAGAATCTCCCTCTCAAAATTCCCTCTATTTTCTTCCTGGCCAATAGGAGATCTGCACATCCTTTTTCCTGTGTTCTCATTTGTCTCCTCTCCTCTTCCGTGGGCGGGTCTTCTTTACTCTTTGTGTCCCAACTTCCGTGGGCCTCGAACATACGAGAACAATCCAGAAAGAGAGGCGGAAGTTCCGGTCAACTGAGAAGCGTCACAGCTCCTCCCGTGACCTCACGCGCACACACCTGGTGACGTCGCCCACCTCTAATAGCGTTTCACCGTGAAATTTATAAGAGGGTCAGCTTAAGCACTCTTGGCCCTAACTATGGTGCATCTGCCTCTGTCTTAATGGGGATTTGTCATGGTATATTACTTTCACTGACTCGTCAAAGAACTTCCATACAAACAAGCTACACTTAAACAAGGGGTGACTGGAAGGTATTTTTGAATTCCAGTGCTTCTTAACCCATGTTGTTTTTACCAGAAAACCACTATTCGTATTACAGTAAAATTCTCATAATATTTAACAAATTTTATTAAATAATGTAAGGACGGGTCCTTACAAAAGTGTGCTTCTTCGGTGAGTCGTGTGTTTTAAAGAACTTCGCGCTTTTTTTTTTCCAAAAAATTGACAAAATGAATCATGAATGGCGAATCGTCTTTCGTAGTCAGCGTCTGTCAGGGATTGCCGCATCTGCATTTTGTAAAGAAACAGTTTTAATGGATCAGTTATCAGATTATTGATTTTGAGGCCAATATTTAGGATTACAGTAGAGACTGTGGAGAGAGAATGATTTTTTTTTTTTTTTTTTTTTTGATTTGGTAGTTGTTGGCGCATCAGCTTCTGTGGCCATATTGCACCTCCCAAGGTTTTTTCAGTACTTTGATCCAAGCCCGAGGCGGGAATCGAACCCGCGACCTTTGGGTTGCCGGGCAGGTACTTTACCCACTCGGCTAGCCCGGTCGGCAGAGAGAATGAAAAAAACGCAAAAGTTTGAAAATAATTAATACAGGTGTGTAATTTGTATGTGAATGTATTATGTTAGGCAATAGTGACGTACATGAACTTATACGTAAAGCATGTAGTTTATGAAATATACAAATTAATTCATGTGTACTCGAAATTGAGTACCCAGCAAAGAAGGTCGTAAATTTTAATAGGAGGTTTGATTAAACTGAAATCCAGACAACACCCATAGATGATTCTCATACTGTTATTAAAAATGTTCAAGTGGAAGTTAACATTAAGTGGAAGTGGTAAAGTAAACATTGGCAGTGAGCTGGATGATTTTGTAATAACTGAGAGGAAAGTGGAGGAGAGATTGTTGGGGATAAACATAAAAAAGGCACCTGGGGTGGATGGGATCTATCCAGTTATATTAAAGGAGGCAGCAAAGGAAGTAAGCAAACCCTTAGCCATAATTATGAGAGCTTCCTTGGACTCAGGGGAGGTACCTATGGACTGGAGAAGTGCAAATGTGACCCCAATTCACAAAGGAGGTTCAAAGGCTGACACAAGTAATTATAGACCTGTTAGTTTAACTTCTGTTCCAGGTAAATTAATGGAGGCACTGGTTAAAGAAGCACTGCAGGATCATCTAGACAAGAATTCAGTTATAGCTCAGACGCAGCATGGTTTTGTTAAGGGCAGGTCTTGCCTGACCAATTTGATTGGATACTATGATGTAGTCACAAAAGAACTGGATGCAGGGAATAACTTTGATATTATATATTTGGATCTTAGAAAGGCTTTTGATACTGTTGCACATGGAAGACTGCTGCACAAATTGGAGCAGTGTGGCATTGGAGGCAAATTGCTGCTATGGATAAGGGGATGGTTGAGTGGCAGAAGACAGAGAGTGGTAATCAATGGACACTGCTCAACGTGGACTAATGTTATTAGTGGAGTTCCTCAAGGTTCAGTGTTGGGTCCGTTGTTGTTTTCGGTGTTTATGAATGATATTGATGATGGGATATCAAGTTTAATGTCCAAGTTTGCAGATGATACAAAGGTTGGCAGGGTCGTTAAGGGCAATACTGACGCTATGCTGCTGCAACAGGATCTGGACAGGTTGAACAGATGGGCTGAGAGGTGGCAAATGAGGTTTAACATCGACAAATGTAAAGTGCTGCATATGGGAAACAGTAACCCCAGAGCAACATATCAACTCTGCGGTACTACACTGACAGTGGTGGAGAATGAAAAGGACCTGGGGGTAATTGTGCAGGCAGATATGAAGTTCTCTGAGCAGTGCAGACGAGCTGCAAGAGTAGCTCATGGTGTCTTGTCAATGATATACAGGAATTTTTCTAGCAGGGATAAGGAGGTGATTATTCCCTTGTATAAGGCAATGGTAAGGCCACATCTTGAGTACTGTATACAGGTCTGGAGGCCTCATTTCAAGAAGGATGTAGAGCTGCTGGAACGGGTACAGAGAAGGGCAACAAGATTAGTAAATGGAACAAAGGGTTGCTCTTACGAAGAAAGGCTTAAGTTTTGCAAATTACAGAGTCTGGAGACTAGGCACCGGCGAGGTGATCTGATAGAGGTGTATAAGGCTTTGAATGGTTTGAGCATGCTCAATGCCAATGGGATTCTTCATCTTTCTCAGAATAATCACCTCAGAGGGCATAAATTCAAATTGAGGAAGGACGGATGTCGGATAGATGTGCGGAAATTTGCCTTTGGCCAGCGGGTGGTTGGTTGGTGGAACCGACTTCCATCACTGGTTGTTGAAGTTGATAGCCTAAACAAATTTAAAGCTCAACTGGACAGGTATTTCGAACGAACGGAGGGGTGAAATGGGAGTGGGTTTTTTTTTTTTTTTTTTGTTTTTTTTTGGCTGATGCTGAATAAGCTTGCTTTCTTGCATCATATGCCTCTGCTAATGCTAATGCTAATGCTAAAGTTCTGGTCGTATTAAGTCTCATCTTCCAGAAGAGAAGTTAGCTATCAAAATGTTCAATGGGATTCAGGTCACTCATGCGCATTGAGTTTCGAGACGGGAAATATCGTCACTCTGAAGAAAGTCCTCGACTATTGTGCTCTGTGGTTGGGGGAGAGGACTGTTGTCCACAATTTATTTTTTAAACCTCACTATAAATAAGGATTCATGAGAAATTTAACAATAAACTGAATCTGGACACATACGTTAGTATCACATTGGACACTACTTTTGAGTACAGTTGACATGGTTCAGCATTAATAACCATTCTGATCTTCGTTTTCAGTATCAAAGGGATTGGCTGCTTGTTATTGTACAAATTTGTACCATAACAAACAGTCAATAAAGCATTAAAATTTGAGGAAGATTATTACGGCATCACATTCATTGGGAAGACCGATTATTTGGCTGAGCGAATAGATTTTACATTGCGAAAATGCGCTTGCCCACAGTTTTTTCGGTAAGGCTATAGCTTTGGTAAAAAAAAAAAACAGTGTTGGACGTTCACTATTCTCACGTAATGTTATTCATAGAGTAAAAAAATATGTGGAGATCCTAAAGTCTCGAAACTTTATTAGACAGTTGGACAGACAACTTGAGCAGTCGAGACCCGCTAAGGTGAATCTGCCAATTTCACTCCCATGCAGTTCAAAAGAAAAGTGAGCGAAAGCAGTGCAATACCATGGCAAATTGTTATGAAGGCAAAAGTTTGTTCTGCAGTTCAAGGCCCAGTATTTATTAATGATATTGATGAAGGTATATCAGACATAATGCCAAAGTTCGCAGATGTTAGCAGGTCTCGACTACTCAAGTTGTCTATCCAACTGTAATGTTATTCATTGCGACTTTTTGTTCTTAAAAGTGGAAATATTTTATCTATCAAAGGATTGTTTGTTTGTTTAGTGTTTTTTTTTTTTTTTTGACGCATCTGCTGTCAAGGGATCTCATGTATTTTGCGCAAAGTACAAATAGAGCTGATCGAGAATGATTAATGAGAATTATGTAACATCTCATTTAAGTCGTGATGATGCGCGTTGTTTTCGGATTTTAATAGTTGAAAATAGCAATAGTAATTACATTTTAATGCGGGTGGTTGCTATCGTACTGCAGTGGAATTGTTAAAAAAATGTTCTTCGCATCGGCCCATTCCTGCTTTTAATGCTTTTTGTACTCCAACTTTACGTGCATCCTTGCTGTATATTTTGTGTATGCAGTGTGCACACGTCTTCAGTGAGATTTCTTTGTCAGTGTACTCGAAGAATAAGCCAAGTGAATGTGACACGCCGAATAAAAATAAGAGTTAAATGGCCAAACAGTGGCGGAAATGAGAAACGACTTCCAAAGAGCAAAGCATTTTCTCAAAAATAAAAAGCCACCGGAAATAAACAGATTCCAATTAACCGATTCGTGCGAGGACGACAAAAGCGTACGGCGATCTGCTCACATCTCATACACCCCATTAGGTGAGCTGTTACTTTTTCTTAGACTTGCTTTTACCGTAAGTGGACGGTGACGGCTTTTGCGGATCACCAGCTCGTTGCGAATCCTGCAAGAAGCGCTCGAGAGAAGTTGGAGAAAAGAGCTTTCCAAGTGTGACTCTGCATCTTCTTGCTGATTTAGAAATGGATGTTTTCCAGACCTTATGAAACCTGAAAAGAGTAATTAGTTATGCAAGAGCAGTAGTTACTGGAACAATAACTGCCTGTAAAGTTTTGAAAACACATATTATGCCCACCCTGTTTTCAGTACAATTCAACGTCTAAAATGTATTGGCAACGATGCACATCTATAAAAAAACATTTTACTTTAAAGATTCTAATGTTCAACTGTGAACTGTAAACTGTCTCTGATTTGTCGCTTAACTTTTAGACTTGTTTTCACTCAGTGGAAAAGAGTAAGTTTCTTTTCGCACTTCTTTTAGTAATTTATCATTGTCGTATTCGGTGTTTTGTTGTCCAAAAAAGGTTAAACGTTTGGCCTTCCTATATATAGAATGACTAAAAACTGAACGTGAGCCACATAATAGCGAATTTTCGGAATTCTGAGAGCAAGAAAATATGCACAAACAATTTTATGTTTTGTCACTAATATTAATAAAAGCAAAATTAATCATTCATTGTTCATGAAGTTAAGCCTCATTCTGTACGTCTTGTTGAGCAAGCACTTTGCTACTTAGTGCATCTATCTCATATTGTGGAATCAGTTCGCTCCTCTAAACAAAACGCACTGTTCCAGTGAGGAGTATATTGCAGTTTTATTTAGTGTTTACTACTACCCAGACCCAAGTTTCGATCCTGTTTAGGATCACATTCGTGGGCAGTGTGAAGACCGGAACAAACCACTAACAAGAAATATCCACAACACTTGAGATAGAAGGTGTAGTAAATAAAGTTAAGTGAAATGGGTTTATGGCAAAAGTCTTATGGGATCGATGCACTAGGTAGCAAACTTAATTTGCTCAACGTATGCACAGAATGAGGCTATGCCTTTCATATATATGGCATTATATAGCTTCACTTGATGTGATGTATAGCTCTCTTAGCAACAGGCTTTTGCCATTTAACTGCATTTTATTTACTGCACCTCGCGTCCTGGTGGGTAGCGCAGTTGGTATAATCACCGTTCTCCTCACAATGGGTGGAAAAGACCTGCGTTCGAATCTCGTTAATGATGCGAAGGATTTTTATGGACTTTTTCACCACACTGGTCGGTCTCAGGCGAGGGTAGCATGATTTTTTCTCCCGGAAACTCGGGTTTTTCTTCCAGCAAACCGCAAATCGACCACAGCACACACTCAATTTGCAGACATATTATACGGCTCAATATGGTCTAAGTTATTGATGCGCCTGAAACCCTATAGCAACCAACCAACTGATAATAGATAGAATCTACCGGTTGGTATCTATTATCAGTGGTATGGCCAGAATCTTTGAGTCGGCTATTCCTTAAAAAGATAAGTTTATTTTTACAGCGTTTTATCCATGAATTGTAGTTTGGTTTTATGCCTCGTAGATGTATAGGCTCAAATTTAGCTCTCTTCCCTCATTTTGTTTGTGTAAATTTAGACTTGGGTCATCAGATTGACTCCATATTTTTAGATATTACTCATGCTTTCGATTCTGTTCATCCAGCGATTTTAAATAACAAACTTTTATACTCGTATTGTGGAGTTTCGCAGCCTTTGTTAAAGTAGTCATCGAAGGCATCTTGTCTTCTGCATTTACTTCTTTGTGTACATCAATTACTGCCAAAAATTGTTTGGCAAAAACAACTGCCAAAAAGTGTTCGGTAGTTGTTTTCTGACGATTTGAAAATTTATCAGACGATTCATTCCACGTCTGATGCACGGCAGATGGAGTCTGTCTTAGATAGTGTTTCGGTGCTCAAAGAGAATAATATGACATTGAATCCGAGAAAATGCACGTAAGTTATGTCGGTTCTATCCTAAGCGCAGCACATCGTCAACACTATTTAGTTTCAGGAGTGACGATTAAATCTGTTGCCCAATCTAAACACATGGGCGTTACATTTAGTTATGATTTTCATCCTGCTTCTCACAGCCATACCATCGTCCCCGAGCATTCAAGTTAATGGATTTAATCAAACTTTTGGCGTCTTTCTTTAGAGGGGATTCTGCTATTTGGATGCAGTACAAGCAACTTGTTCTTCCTATACTGGATTATTGTGACATTGTTTTTTCTCCCTATCAACAATACTTGTCTGATAATGTTCAGCGAATCGAGTCAGATTTCTTCTCTCCCTTCCGAGTAACGCTTCTGTATTATAGGAATCATGTAACCGTTCATCGTAGGAATTTTAGTTCGTTGTGCTCTTATTAAATTTTCTCTCTCTTCATTTTCGGTGCGATTTGCATAGGTTTGCTTTTGTTTAAATTATCGTTAATAATTTTATTGATTCTTCCGCTGTCTTATCAACGGTAAACCATCTTGTTTCCTCGTCTTAACTAGAGATTTCACTCCTCCTCTTGTTCGCACTTTCTTCTTCCACCCTTTATATTATTTAATGAAATCAATTACAAATATCAAGTTGACATTTTTATTGGAACTGCATAAAAGAAAAGATACGGGAAAAGCCATCAAAACACTTGACACTGTTGCGCATGGAAGACTACTGTACAAATTGGAGCAGAATGGTATTAAGGGTAAGTTGCTACAATGGATAAAAGGATGGTTAAGTGGGAGAAGACAGAGGGTGGTAATCAATGGGTGCTGCTCTTCGTGGACTAATGTTATTAGTGGAGTCCCACAGGGTTCGGTGTTGGGTCCACTGTTGTTTTGTGTATTTATCAATGATATTGATGAAGGTATATCAGGCTTAATGTCGAAGTTTGCAGATGACACAAAGGTTGGCAGGGTTGTTAATGACAGTAATGGCAGTGAGCTACTGCAACAGGATCTAGATAATTTGGGCAGATGGGCTAAGAAGTGGCAACTGAAGTTTAACCTTGACAAATGCAAAGTACTGCATATGGGTAGAAGTAACCCCAGAGAAACGTACCAACTGTGTGGTACTACACTTAAGGTGGTAGAAAATGAAAAAGACCTGGGAGTAATTGTGCAGTCAGATATGAAGTTTTCTGAGCAATGCAGACAGGCTGCTAGGGCAGGTCATGGGGTTTTGTCAATGATATATAGGAATTTTGCTAGCAGGGAAAAGGAGGTGATTGTCCCTCTGTATAAGGCAATGGTCAGGCCACGCCTTGAGTACTGCGTACAGGTCTGGAGGCCTCATTTTAGGAAGGATGTAGATTTGCTTGAGCGTGTACAGAGAAGAGCAACACGATTGGTGAGGGGAATGAAGGGATACTCTTACCAAGAGAGGCTTAAGTTCTGCAAATTGCAGTGGCTGGAGACTAGGCACCTGCGTGGTGATCTGATTGAGGTCTATAAGGCCTTGAATGGGTTGAGCACGCTGAATTCTGATGGGATCCTTCCACTTGTTCAGATTACGAACCTACGGGGACATAAGTTCAAATTAAGAAAGGACAGATGTAGAATAGATGTGCGGAAATTTGCCTTTAGCCAGCGGGTGGTTAATTGCTGGAACAAACTTCCATCTGTCGTTGTGGAAGTTGATAGGTTAAATAAATTTAAGGAGGAACTGGACAGGCATTTGGAGGGAATGGTGTGATTTTTTTTTTTTTTTTTGGCTGATGCTGCATAAGCTCCTACACTTGCTTTCTTGCATCACGTGCCACTACTACTACTACTACTACTACTACTACTAAAAGGTGTGTACTTGCTCCACGATAATGCCCCTGCGCATTCATCATATACTGCAGTGAAGTGTGCCCACGAATGTGGGCTTGAAATATTGCCACATCCTGCTTATCGCCACGGCCTTGCACTCTCCGATTTCTTCCTCTTTCTTCGTGGAAAACACTTTGCTGCTGACGGTGAGGTGATTTCTGCTGCCGAGTCTTGGTTTGAAGGGTAGTCGAAGGACTTCTACAAAACTGTCCTGCGGAAGCGTATTGAGAGGTGGCGAAAAATGTATTATTTTCTCCACTGACTACGTTTAAACAAACACCATGTAATACGTGGTGTTTGTTTCAAGCATCTATCACAACTACTTCTAGGTGAATACAAATCTTTTTTGAACCCCTCCCTCGTAAATGTGTAGTTTTAGTTTCTTTAACATTTTATACATAAATAATAGATGAGTTGTTGATGTTTTATATGGAATGCGTTTTATTACATCATGTGATGTACATACACGAGAATTAATGACTTAGTCACTGTGGTGTATGTTATTAATTATTAAATAAATAATAAACTAAGGCTTGGGCTTATGTTCAACATAGAAACAAATGCCGTTATTCATGGTTCTGCTTAAGTTGCCAATATCTTTTTAAATTGTATATCATCGTTCGAACAGGTGGGGCTGTACATTTAAAAATCTGAGATGCCTCCAGAACACTTTTGAAGTTATTGGCTCCTCCTCTGCTGGGGGATTATCAACGGTAAGCCATCTTAAATGCAGCTATACTAAAATTATACTCTTGCTTTCGATTCTGTTCATCCAGCGATTTTAAATAACAAACTTTTATACTCGTATTAACTTTTATACCTGTATTAGCGAATATATGCAGAACTGTGAATAATATACTTTGTCTAAGTGAAGGCAGTGAATGGAAGTCAATTTTTCATTTAAACACATAACAACTTGTGTGTGCCTTTTGACCCCTTAGCGCCAAGTACCCTCTGTGTCAGTGGGAGCAGAATGATTCCTATGGTCGAAGATCGAATGCAGGTAAGCGTACGAGGTTAATCGGATGTCAGTTAACGATTTGTTGTTGATGATATATGGCATTGCAATCAACGATCTGATTCGGAATCATGAGGTGCAGTCTCACGCCATGACTCCTGTCTCCTACGAACTTCATTTTGAGTACAGTACACTGCAGTAGATAATGTTCCACAGACATTCTCACCATTCACACTCAGTAGTATGATATATTACTGCGTAATGCGACTCGTCACTCTGTACGACTTGTTTCTGCTGTTCCACAGTCCAAGAATGTTGGATTAGACACTACTGTGAGCGACTGGCGTTCGTTGACGCAATATGGGGTGCGTGAGTAGCAGCTTGGTCATGAAATTCCATGCCTTGCAGTTCTATACGAATCGCGGACGCACTTAAGAATACCTTTGTGGACATCAGGCGCTCCATCGTAATGCTTACCAAGGACGGTTCACTTTTGTTCCATTCTTTAGGATTCGACGATTAGCATAACTACATTACCCTTATTCCCCCCCCCCCTTTTTTTTTTCTTCAGTGTCAGAGAGAGAGGTGTAACAGCGAAAGAAAGCAAGATTAATATACACTTGCATAAGGATAAATAAAATGACAGATAGATGGACATAAAATTGGTAAATGTGAACAAAAGTATTGCTTACTTATACCGGAGGAAACGTAGACTTACAGATAAATGGATCAAAAAGAGGATGAAAGGGTTTCATACCGTGTCTATGATAACTCTCTTTCAATCAGTAGGATGACTTGGGAATCCCAAGACCAGAGAATAAACGAAATTAAAATTCATGAACTTGGACTTTTTAAAGATAAAAGCGGTGTGGAAATATAAACTTGCAAAAGAAAGTAAAATCGAAACCTCTTTCAACTCCAGCGGGTAAGATTAAATGACTGTTTTCTAAATCCTACTTAGCATCGCCTTCTTGGTATTCCGTTCCTCTCCTCGTCTTCGCTTGCTATTTTTATCACTTTTAACATATTTCCCACACGGAAAGCGGAAGCCATTCATGAAATAAACTCCCAGAACAATTCTGTAACCACACAAATCAATATTCCATCTTCTCTTGCTTGTGCTTTGGAGAAAGCAGTTATCCCAAACAGTGCCTACTTTTCCATTATCTCTTCAAGTACACTTTTTATTCTGGTAACCACGGATACCAAAACGAAGAAGTTGCAAACAGTTCACCTACAAATATGAAAGCGAAAGAGAAATGAAAATTACGAATACAAAACAGAGAAAAAAAAACTAGAGGAAAAACTATCTTAATACTTACTCCTATTGCCTCTTGGGAACGACAAATTAAATGTCACTGATTGAGAAAAATCTTTCCTCTTGTAAGAGACAAAAGCTTTTAGTTCTTCTCTTTTGAGTAGAACACAATGTAAACCTCCCGAGTTTGCATCAAAAGATTTCGGCGATAGATTATTTATGTATGCAAATCAACACATTTCATAAAACTGGTTATGCAATCCAGCAACCTCCCCAAGGTGAATCTTTACTCGCCATTTACCAAGGACTTTTGGGATTTTAAAATTTCGATTTTAAAATTTAGAATCCCATCGCTTTTGGGATTCTAAAATTGCGAATACTACTACGCCATAAAGAATCAATTATATAACATCTTCAAAGAGTAATTTATTATCTTTTGGTTTAATTCGAATTATTCAATTAATGACTCTTCGTCTTCGATATTTTTATGATAACAAACTAATATTAATCCGTTTTCTAATAATTTCTAACTCGGTCTTAAATGTATTTCTTCTTTTCTAATACGTGCCTGTTTAACATTCGAATAAGTAACGGAGAACTACAAGTGCATTTCTAAGAGAATTCTTAATTATCTCAATAAGCGATAATAAGAGACAGGACCTCTTAGGAATAGAATAATGCAATACCTGCAAATCATTTCAAATCCATATACAGACTAGCAGCTGTACACTACGATACCAAAATACATTCAGCGAACTACTAATTTCCCAATATGGCGGTCTCCAGAGACATTCAATAAAGCCTCAGCTTTGTTGAAGATCGCTTTTGGGATTCTAAAATTGCGAATATTTTTGTAGACCCTTGTATGACTGCTTTATTTATTTTTATTTGTATTTAATACTTGAATAGTAGTATTCTCTCCACGACCATAAGCCAGGGGATTAGGGTATTTACATCGAAATAGAATATGTCGTGAAGACGCTTACATCAAGGTCTTCAACCTCTAACGAAGAACTGAATATTTATTGATAAAAGCGGTGTGGAAGTTTAGTTCACAATTACATGATTGGTCAATTGTTGTAGAGTTTTAGATTGAGGTAATCTCTCCTACAGACCTGACTGAGGTAATCTCTTTATTCTTTTAAAATAACGTGTCTGTAAATGGCGTGTGTTCTATGGTCTATTTTCTCTTTTCTGGACGAAGAATCCGAGTTTTCAAGGGGGGGAAAACCTTGCTACCCTCGCATGAGACAGTCTAACTCAACCACGTTGTGAAAATGACTCATAAACTGCTGGCTGGATTCGAACTCGGGCTTGTGAGGACGGTGATTATACCAACTGTTCTACTCCCAAGGGCCACAATTACATGACGGACACCACTTACAGTTTGTATCGAGAATGTACAGTAACGCAGATATTGAGTTAATATGATATTACGTATGTAAAAATTAAGTTATTTCAATTAATTAACGCAATTAGTAAATATAACGTAAGAATATGTGAATTACACCGCTCCCGTTTATTTTTCATAATTGATAGTCCAATACCAAATTATAAAATGAACGTCAGTCAGAGTAATTTCGTTCCCAGCAAGATTATAAAATAATTATAAAAGATTTGAAGTTAATTATACAGATTATAAACCAATCATCAGATTTCCGTTGTCATATATTTCCAGTAGTGAAAACATTCTTAGTCTCTAGGAGCGAAAAAAAAAAAAAAAATGTCGATGAAGAATTTCTGAGACATTACACGGTAACTGTTTTATTCAACCATCTTAGTTTTCATGCTGTTAGATATTAAGGAACTTGATGCCAATATTAATTCGGAATGGTATGCAGAAACTTGGAACAGCCAGCGCCTCAGAATCTAAACGCAAACGATCGGGACAACTGATTGAAGGAATCAAATAATTTCATGGTAATGCACTCCCAAGCGTCTACATAATATATAAAAGCTGAAATTAGCTTTAAGTATTTAATTTAAGCTTTAATTAGCTTTCTGTGATGATGCACAACTTTTCAAAGCCAGTCGGTGTGGGTAGTGTGGGTTATGTGAGTAGCTTGTTGTTTGTGTTGTTTGACTAGTCTCTTAGTTACCGGGAGACACAATCACCAGGAAAGAACCTCCCAGCATCCGTCCGCGGCACGGGGAGCCGGACCATGGAAAGTAGAAAAACGCCTGTCGGCCTGCATGCACTCTTGCAATAACAAGAGTGAAGGGAGCCAGCAGAAAGGAGCATTTTATAGAAAAGATGAAGGCGCAGGGAAGGCATATGGAGGCAGAAGAGCGGAAGGCACCTCCAGGGCGAAAAGAGAGGAGAGAAAAATGCTTAGTGCAAGAAGGGGATGTCCGTAGAGAAGGGCGTGAGGTGGGGAAGAAAAGAGAAAGTGTAAAAACGTGAGTAGAAGTTCTGCCTGCTGCGAGGAGTCATCTGGTAAGTTGGGGTATTGGTTGAATATGACTATGGATGAGTTGATTCACTGGTGCTGGAGACTTGTCAGTAGAATGGTGGTGCAGCACAGCAGAGCAGATTGACCGTCAGAAGAGGCTTAAAATTCCACCAGGGTATTCCCTGGTTAGCTGGAAGAAGTGAGTATGATGGTGCTTTCAGATCAGTACCGTCATTCCTACGAGGAGGATGTCCAGTGGGTGTTCATTCAGTTCTGATTGTGGCCGGTGATGAGGGAAGAGCAGATACTAGGGGAGGCAAAGCGGCTTCAGGAACGCCTGGTCTGGATGTCTTATTTATAGAATCAGACGTGGAGAGATGATACCTCTTCAAGACTGTAGAGGCATACCTGCTAAAAGCTAAAAACGCTTCTTTTGATTCTAACAGTTTGCTTTCTGGACTGAGTGTGGTTAAATTTAGATCCAGTAACAGTTGATTACGTAGGTCTAGGTAGATGTCACACGAGTGCATTAAGTGGTGCCCAGTCCTCCAGTTCTCCGCATTCACAATGACCTTCATTTATAAGCCCAAAGTCTGAAATTCCTTTGTAAATGACCCATATCCTGTCACATGGAATAGCGTACTCGATCTCCCAATGTGTTCCTCATATTAAAAGGAATTTTCCGGTATACGATTCATTGTGGTAAACTGTTTTCAACAATATATTTTTTGTACGAAACACGAAGCACCAAATCGCTGGTCGCACTTCCTACGTCTGCAGATGTGGAAACTGTAGATATCCAACGACTGCCGTGGCCAGTACAATCACCAGACTTAAATCCGATCGAGCATGTTTGGGATGCCCTTAGGCGCCGAATTGCACGCAGACAGCCAATTTCTCTTTCACTTGGTATGCTAAGGTTTGTTGTGGTGGAAGAATGGGATTTGTTGCCATAGAATCTTATAGACGCCCTTATATCGAGCATGGTTGACCGTTGTCAGGCCTGTTTAGCTGTTGGAGAGGATCATACGCCGTACTGATGTCATGTGACCATATTTTCGAGCATCTTGTATCGACTTCTGTAATGCGATCTTTTTTGGTAATTTTTATACAACCCCTATAAATGTTCCTTATATCTGTCCGAAGTTGTTCGCTGTCTCCTTCGTTATTCTATGGCACACCACCATACCAAATTTTGTTCCGCTTCATCGGAAACTGCACAAGTTACACCACGTTTTCTACGTGCTCTGTTAATTTTGTCGCGCAGTGTAGTAACTACTGATGAAGCAATAGGCACAAATTGCTTCTGCCAACTAATAAACTGATTAAAAGTGTTTTATCACTTGGGAAAAAGGTGGTCTTATACTATTATTTTGATCAATAAAAGTCTTTTTTCAAACGTGATGGCGTCCGAGTACTTTTGATGGGACGATGTATTTACTTGGAATTACTTCTGTAACCTATTATAACTGTAGAAATAGTGTGGCCGCGTTTGTATGTGCACATTTGTGGTTTATGTTTACATGGGAAAATTCTCCTTTTTCATTTTTAGAGTTAATGATGCTCTGTGACCTATAAAAACATAGAAACAGAAGATGTTTCCCTCCAAGAGAAACTGCAATTATAGCCCGATAAATGGTTTATCACTGCACAAGTTTTATGAATGCGAAAGAAGTGCAGATCTTTTCATTTTTATTCAAATATAAAATCTACGCTTGGCTTCTATTCCACGTTATCACTGGGCTTATTTCGATTTTTACAAAAAGCAAAGATATATTTAGGAGATTACTCCAGAGATTTGCCGGATGAAATGTAATAGGTATTTATTTTAATAAAGTCTTCTATGCAGTTATTACCGTGGCAGTAAGGTAAATAGCCGCAATTTATAACAGTGCTAAGCGTCTTTTATCTGGAGACCTCCACATCACCAAATTAGTCGCTGTTTGTGCTCAGAATTCCAAGGTTATTTATTGCTTCTTGGTCATAACTGAACGTAATGCACTTCTTAGGATAATGTAAATTTTGGCTGCAGTACAGAATAAACAGATTGTGGAATACATAGAGCGATGGATATTGGTTTACATCACTAACTATGAATGTGCCTCGGGGATACTTTACCAGGAACTTGTTTCCCCCTTCGGTTTCATAAAATTTGTAATAAAGTGACTGTGATAATTTCATAAGATACATAAACCTGCCCATGAAAAGTGACAGTTAGTAATTTACTTTCTCTGTCCAGCTTTTAAAGAACTTTATTAAATTATATTGTGACTTTACAATGACAGTAATATGTCCTCAATCATAATTTTTGGAAGTCATATTATATTTTTTATTTGGTATTTAATTCTGAGGATATCTTGGTCAACCAATACCACTATTTTCAACTTTATGGTCGTATAGGGTAAGAAGTTGTGAATCGGGAATGGGAGTGGATCACATTAAACTTGTCCGAGACAGAATTCTGCCATTTTATTCCTCGTTTATGTTGTTTTTAATATATACGATGGGCGGTTAGCAAGTATTTATCCTTAGGAATATTTATCTTTAGGAATATTTGAGTTATGGATTTGAAACTTAGCTGGGAATTTCATCCTTCTCTGCGTAGCTATCTTCTAGAATTACAAGAAGTGACGATACCACTGCGCGAGTAGCACAGTGGTATCGTCACCGTCCTCCCCACACCGGGTGGAAAAGGCCCGGGTTCGAATGTCATCGATGACGCGAGGAATTTTTATGGGCTTTTTTAACTCCGTGGCTGAGTTAGTTGGTCTCAGGCGTAGATAGCAAGGTTCCCCCCCCCCGGAAAAACTGGGGTGTTACGTCCAGCAAAGCAGACAAATCGACCAGAGTTGCCTATCCATCAGACACAGTGATGGATAAGCAACAATGGGCGGTGATGTTCTTCGAGCCCCCTGGCTAAGAGACCAGATGATCAACAATCCATCATTAACACTACACTAATACTACTCTCTGGCCTGTAAAGGCCAGAGAGTAGTAACTCTCTGGCCTTTACAGGGCCAATTCCGCGTAACTCTCTCTCTCTCTGGCCTGTAAAGGCCAGAGAGAGAGAGAGTTACGCGGAATTGGGGTAATGTAACATTAAACACCAAACACTAAAGTTCATGTGGTCTTTCTATTCCTACGGTTGTAATGAGTTGTATGCAAATGTGCTGCGTCGCTATTGTGTTATAAGATGAGCTACACGATGCTAACCACCGGCGTCGACCATGCATGGCCGTCCCATGTAACCTTAGGCTAGTTCGACAGCTGTTGAGCCAGTCACAGTAGGTTCGTGACACCGCAGAATGGAGCGCTTTACCACGTTGGCTTTTGTTGATATACTGGCACCGTTACATCTTGTCCCACAGTCATGCCACCTTCAAAGGGAAAAATCGTGATCCCGACCCATTCTTCCTCGCAGACACTCAAGAACTGCTCGTCACGTGTGCGAACTAGTCTTATATTAGCCCTTCCCGACTTTGCGCCTGCACCAGCATTACAGACCAAACCATTCCTTCACAAGAGATGTTGCTATTGCAAAGCCAACTCAGTGTAAATGCATAATATCAAATGCCCAACTCAAATATTTCTAGGTGAAGGTAAATACTTACTGACCACGCCTCGTATTTTTTCTTGTTCCGCTGGGGATTGCATATGAAATACGAGGAACGGGACAGATTGTTCAAAAGTAGTTAAAAACACTGGAAAAATTAAGAGTATAGGCGCTTCCCGACTTACGGAAATCTGACCTAAAAAAAAAAAAAAACAGCCCGGTCTCGAGTGACCTTTGCAATAACATTGCCCATGTACATTGCTCACCACGATTTATCATGACGTGCAACGACTTTTATGCGTCTAGAATAGTCTAGAATTGCATCCCATTATTTGTACTACCGGTCTGCCTTGCAGATAACTGTTTCTGTCTTTTTTTATTGCGTGTTATCCCAGTCAGTATGGCAGGTTTGTTTTTTTTTTTTTTTTTTTTTGGTTTTTAGGAGCATTAGCAACTAAGGACATATTGCTTCTTGGATATGCGGTGGTCATTCCCTGACCTTTCCGCATCCTCCGTATTTGGTGGTAACGGGCTTGAACCCCGGTCTAATCAAGAAGCATGTGCTACGCACTGCTGCTCCTTCCCACCTGGATACGGAGGCGCCGGACTAAAGGAGCACTGGAGGAAACAGTGGCCAGGCTGGATAGTGAAGCCCAAAAGAAGAGGACTTAGGATAAATAAAGCGATGACAAAATATATGGAAGTCAGGAGAATGGCAGATTACACGGAAAATTTAAGAACCAACAGCTTCTTGTTTGAGCATGTTCAAAATTTCGCCTATCTAGGTTCGCAGATAAACTAATCTCAACTCTATTACTAATGAAATTAAGCCCCGTTTCCTGAGTGGAAACAGATGCTTCTATACATATGAAAAACGAATGACGTCCAGAGTATTGAACAGACATTTAAAATTAAGGATATACAAAAGTCTTATTAGACCAGTTGTAACATACGGTTGTGAAACTTGGACATTAACGAGTAAAGATGAGCGGTTATTGAGAGTGTTCGAGCGTAGAATTTTGCGAAAAGTCTTTGGGCCTGTACAAAACGTTCATGAATCCTGGAGGATCAGAATGAACCATGAACTTGACAATCTTATTCAGGGTGCAGACATCGTCAGATTTGTGAAGAGCCAGAGACTTGCCTGGTTGGGACATGTTATGAGAATGGATGACAGCAGAACAACTAAGAGGATAATGGAATGGAAACCTATCGGTAGGAGGGCAAGAGGAAGAGCGCGGAAAAGATGGATGCATGATGTAGAAGAGGACTTAAAGACCATGGGTGGGTTTACTGGTAGAACATCGTTGAGAAGCCTAAGACCCACCCTGGGTTATAACGCCAGAAGAAGAAAATGGAAAATATAAAGACTATTTCGCGTGTTTTAAGGCTGGCAACATCCGCTGAATACAATAGTGAAAGATAAAAAAACGGATAAAAGAACAAGTAAAAAGTTCCGCGCCTTTAAAGTCTATTGTGAGATAAAGAAGGCACTCGTTGAAATCTCCCTACATAAATTCGTGAGAAAGATTGAGCGACCTCCTCAACTTGCAGATTCTCTGACTCCAACTCCATCACCATATCCATCTTCAGCACCATACTTCTGTGTGCTTTCCACTTGTTCAGCTATTTTAGAGCCGGAAGAGGAGTTTGATATTGACGACGTGATAGCTCTCTTCAACCTGCTCCAACTAATATCAGTGTCATATGAACCCCCCCCCCCCACATAAAAAATAAAATCAGAAAACTTTTAAAGTTTTCTGATTTTACATTACATCAAATACATTAAAAGTTTTTGATTTTATTTTTTAAATAATATCCCAATGTATATGTTGTGAGTATGTAATTGTAATATAAAAATGCTATTAGACGTAAATATGTTTTTTTATTAAAAATCGTGGGCGTTTTATATACAGATTTTGGGTAGTTTCTGAATTACGTAAAATCTCGACTTACGGACAGGTTTCTGGAGCAAAACCCTTACATAAGTCGGGAAGCGCCCTTACAAAAGGGGAAAAAATGCACAGAAGGTATGCCTGTTTCTATGAATTCTGTTCTTCAACATGAGGTGATCTCAGCCATAGATGCCGCTCTGAAACTACGGATTCGATTTCTGTGTTTGACCTTCCCTGTCACAAGGATGTAAACGGCACTTTATATGTAATAGATTTTTCAACGAAGTACTTTATTTTGGCAATGGAAGAAGTTTGATTTCATTTGCTTCTTCTTCCCCAGCAGACTTATATCTTCTTCGCAAGAAAGGTCCCTGAAAATGTTGACCTCCAGGAAGGAATGATTGTGCATTACTAGCACAACGTATGCTCGGCAGTTTTTTAACTCCAAAATTAGTTTGAAAATGTAGTATGAAAGAATAAACAAGTTAGTGTACTCAGTGCGTTCAGGCATTCGATTTTTTCTTAAAGTAATTTAATTATTATTTTTTTTTGTGATTAATAGAAGTGAGAAGCAAATATAGTTATCTCCTTATCAATTAATTATTAAGATTATAACTATAGAACAGTTAATAAAGCTCTACATTTTTACGTTCTCTAAACCTAATCGTTCAATTTAATTATAACTGTACGAGTATAATATTTGTTACTCTTCTCTCATATACTTTTAACTTTCTTTTCTCTCTCTATGTATATGTATCTCTTCACAAGAGACACCGCGAACATTAGATAAAAATACCCGCGAAGCGTGCACGAACTCATGTACATAGTTCTCTTTTAAGTTGATCGAAATGTTTCTTTTTTCCCTTAACTATTTACATAAAGTTTAATACCTTTTATTTTAAAGTTAATTATGAAGGATCCACCAATCTGCTATTCTTCAAATGTTAGGGGTGTTGTGCATCTCCTGTTATGTAGTGAAGAATGTAAAGGAGCTAAATGCAAGGAGTTCTTTTCGGCGTCGCAATTGTAGACGTTGTAACCTTTCTGCCACCCTTCCCCCTCCTCATTCTGTGGTGAACAGTGCATCTGCGAGCGAACAAACCAACGCAGCGTCGTGTGCTCCTCTTCTTTCAACATCAAAGGCAAATGAATCACTGGCTCTTACTCAAGATAGTTTCTCGATAGTTCCACGGACACTGAAAATGAAATCGAAAACGTGCTCTTGCAAGTTCCGCCACACACATGGAATGCAACGACGATAAATTATTCAGCTTCATACTAGATTCTATTCTTATAGAAGCGAAGGACTTCAGAAGTTTTTATGTTAAAAACGAGGATCAAATGAATCTAAATATATCGCGGCTGAATTCAAGCCTGAATAAGTGATCTCATGACGCCTCCCAGCATGATAAATAGGTCGACGATCTCGAAACTACTGTACAGTTAATTGAAATCAATCATAATAACTTCAAGTCTGAATTCACTCAATTTAATAATATGGTGCCTGACATTCTTTATGCAATAATACGAACTAGCACAGGATTGAGTAACTTATTTACTTTGTAAGGACCCGTCCTTACATTAATTAATAAAAATGGTTAAATATTATGAGAATTTAACTGTAATACGAATAGTGGTTTTCTGGTAAAAACAACATAAGTTAAGTAGCACTGGAATTCAAAAATACCTTCCAGTCACTCCTTGTGTAGTTGTAGCTTGTTTGTATGGAAGTTCTTTGACGAGTCAGTGAAAGTAATATACCATGACAAATCCCCCATTAAGACAGAGGTAGATGCACCATAGTAAGGGCCAAGAGTGCTTAAGCTGGCCCTCTTAAAGATTTCACGGTGAAACGCTATTAGAGGTGGGCGACGTCACCAGGTGTGCGCGCGTGAGGTCACGGGAGGAGCTGTGACGCTTCTCAGTTGACCTGAACTTCCGCTTCTCTTTCTGGATTGTTCTGGTATGTTCGAGGTCCACGGAAGTTGGGGCACAAAGAATAAAGAAGACCCGCCCACGGAAGAGGAGAGGAGACAAATGAGAACACAGGAAAAAGGATGTGCAGATCTCCTATTGGCCAGGAAGAAAATAGAGGGAATTTTGAGAGGGAGATTCTGAAAAGGTTTTCGTGAGATTCTGGAAAAGTTTTCGTGAGAGTCGGAAGAAGTTTTCGGAGCGGTCTGGAGGATGATTTGAAGGAGTTGGAGAACGATACAAAGCAGAGCAGCAGTCTAGTTTGGGTGATAGCTGCAGACCTGAGGTAGATGGAAGCAGTGATAGAAATTCTGCATATCCCGACAGCCAGTAGGAATGTTCACCTGTAAACATGGAAGCCATAGTGAGGAAGAATCACACCCTGAGAATTATATAGGCAAAGCCAGTCGAATGAGTGGTCGAACCATTGACCTACTCAAAAACCCCTCTATCCACGGAAGAAGAAATGCTGACCTGTAAAGAGTATGCGACACTGATTGATTCCAGCCGTGCAGTATCCGGTAGGGAAACGTCGTAATCACCGAGATCCCCAAAAGAGCGCCCCCGCATTCCAGTACCTGAATGACCGATATGAAAGGAAGCCGAGCAGGGAGGAAAGTTCCAGGCCAAACATGTAAGTGCTATAGAGTTTACCGAAATAGGTGTACTTAATTTATTTAGGAAAGGACTTTAGGAGAAATAGATATACATAGTAAGGAGGGAGGTTTAAGTAATGAATATATGAATAAAAGTGTAAGGTATTTAAGACGGACGTAGCCTATAATTTGAAGTGAAGCTCCTCATATATATGCTTGCTGGAAGGAGAGATTATAATAGATAACTGAGAATTGTTTAAAGTTGGGAAAGGTTTTTATAATATGTATGAAATTAAAGGTTGAAATTTCAATTTATTATGAGTTGATTTGTGGAGAGTATTTCTGATTTGAGTAGGGGCTAATTAATAAGTTATATATAAAGGTATAGAGGATTAACTGTTCTGAAGGGTAACGTTAAATTGAATTGATTAATATTTCCTGTTGACCTGAATGCAGAAAGGGTGTCCAATTGAATAAATGCAATTTTCTTTACAAATTGGGACACGAACTCTGAAGGTTTTTGTGAGCCAGTTCATTGGCTGGTAGTTGTTGGTTTATTATACAGACTGTTCAGGAGAAGAGTGGGAAGAATCTATGTAATGTGTATGACACGACCTATTGAAGTCCCTGTAAAGAACATGAAGAGACACCATGTCATAATGAATAATAATGTGTATTAGAATAGGATATCAGATGATGAAACAATTGAGTTTGAACAAGATATTTACACATATAAAGGTTAATGAATTAACAAGTCACCAGCCCAATATAGTTTGACCTAATACTATTGCTAATTTCTGTATGATATGTTAATAAACATTGTTTTATTTTACATTCATGTGTTGGAGTCTGTCATTCCGAAACTCAGCCAATCCTGTGGAGAAATACTTAAAATAATTAAGGTCCCCTACGAGTCAGGTAATCTTCTGAGAACAAACAAGTCAGATGCTAAGTGGGAGGATTGGACTACGGGGATATACATATAAAAAAGGGGATAAATTATAATAATTAAAATATAAAGAAAATTAGGGCAACCAGAAAAAAACAATAATACCACACACCCCCACAATAAAGAATAACCAAGAACGACCCCCACAATAAAGAATAACCAAGAACGACCCCCACAATTGGCGAGCCAGCCAGGATAATTCTGCACAACGGAAGGCTGAGTTCAGAACGACAGGAAAATATATATACATGTATATATACATGCAATCCAGTTGCTGAAACTGATAGAAAAAATTCAGCTGGCGAGCCAGAAAGCGTAAGTTAGAATTATATATGTATTACTGAGTTGATTATTGTTGAATGAATTTTAGATGGAACAGGTAAATAACGGTGGATTTTAGAGACAAGTATTGATTTAGCATTGAACTGGAAATTATTATTTATGTACAATTGAATTAATTAGTGAGACCGGACAGGGAAACTTCAAGGATAGATAGGTAAAACTTAATAAGTTTTATAATTATTGGGTGTTGAAATTTTACTAATTGATTATTGATCAAGCATTTAAATGTTAATGGTAAATTGAATTAGATTATCTAATATAGTTAAAGAATTGTAGAAAGATTAATCGGCACACATATTAATTAGTTAAAGTTGATAGCTAGAGATTAATAGATATAAAATAAAAATGCCAAGAAAGGGTAGGAAACGCGGCGAGGACTGCAAAAATTTTGGGGGCCACAGTGACGAACATGAAGGCCAAGAAAAACCAGAGGTGAGAATGGTAAGCGGGGTAGCAAAGGGGTCAGGACAAATCAAATACAGCAAGTATTTGAAACCAGTCAAGGGGGAATCAGGTGAAAGAGTGGAAAAATTTATTAATAAGTTAAAGCTAATTAAGGATAAGGAAGAGTTAAGCGATATGGATGTCATAACTATAAGGGAAATAAACGCAATGACCGACAGAAAGCAGCCGGAAATAGGAAAGGAATCAAGGGAATGGGGAAGCAAAATCGAAGGGTTAGCTAAACATTTAAATAGCATCGAAAGAAAGATGGAGTGGATGATGGAAAGGCTCTCTTTGAGCAATGATGCTAGAGAAAATCAGCAACAAACGGAAGTGAAACAAAGATTGGGTACAGTTTCACGAGCAAACGAGGGGGGAGACAAGGACGGCGGTCGAAAATGGTGTTATAAGTGCCAGAACTCAGACCATTGGACCCGCTACTGCAAAGTGAAACAGGGTGCTAAAGAAAGCTGGGAAAGGGAAGAGTATTGGGAACGAGACAGGTACCCACATGTAAAAAACTCCAAAAACATGGACAAGCACAGGGAGGAAAGGCATTGCGCAAAACAAGGGGAGTATCGGGATGAACGAGAGCGCATTAACAATGCCGTAGTCAAGAGACATGGATCTTCTAGACATGCCCGCTG
The DNA here is from genome assembly GCF_048544385.1 of Mastigoproctus giganteus. NCBI lineage: Eukaryota > Metazoa > Arthropoda > Arachnida > Uropygi > Thelyphonidae > Mastigoproctus > Mastigoproctus giganteus. The sequence continues at coordinate 29,397,544 of NC_143585.1, read as the reverse complement.
CGGGAGGCCATCATTACACTTAAACACCGCCAAAGGAAAGGCCATATCTTTAGGTGCGGTAAGTGCTAATGGCAGTAGGAACGACCTATTATATGTGAGAGGCAGCTTAGGAGGGGTACCAGGTAAGTTTCTGGTAGACACAGGAGCCTCGAGGTCTATTTTAATGTGGGACTACCTCATTAGATACTGCAAAAGGCCGAATAAGGGAGATATAAGATGTTGCCGCGATTTTCTTGTGGAGGGGGTAGGTGCTGAAGAAATTCACACCGATTATATTGTCAGAGACAAAGTAAGAATACAGGGATGTGATAACTTGGTGGCCCATTCATATTTTGTGGCAAACAGAATAAACAGTCGTCGACACGACGCAATACTAGGCACGGACCTCCTAAGGAAATTAAGAGCCAAGATAGATGTGAGAAATGGCCGCATTACCTTCGGCAGTAATACCCAGGCGAGTCCAAAGGTAGACAGGAGGCGAAAGGCAGGCGGCAGAGCCCAGTATGAGCCAGAGAAAGGGGAAACGCCACAGGAAGCTAGTGGGGAAGAATTAGAAGGGTGTAAGGCAAGCACAGATAATAAAGTTCTGGTTACACAAAACAAATGGGAATTAAATAAGAACACCAAAACAAATAGGAATAATGGGGGAAAGTGCCAAGAGAAGGGGAGGGTGTTACACGTAGGAATCTTGGAAACGAGAGAAAGGGTCGGTTTACATTCGGGAGAGAAAACACATGAAGGGGGAGAGAATGGCTGTGATGAGAAGGATTGCAAATTAAATGGAGCAACAGAAATTAAAGGAATCGAAGGATTAGGAAATTACAGAACTGAAGCTTCCAGTGAGGAGAAGGCACACAAACTGAAGGAAATAAACAGGATGCAGCAAATGTATCTAGGAGCAGTATTCGACGAAAATATGGGATGGGAGTAGTTAATGAAGCTTAATATAAGTTTAAGTAATGGCTGGTATATAAGTGTAATTAGAAAATATAGAAAGGCAATTAGAGGAGATTGGCTGTCGATAAAGTGGATCTGGGATAAAGTCATATCCATCTGAGGACAGAAAGAACACAAAAAAAAAATTTATATATGGAATATAAATTTTTTTAGGGGAAGAGGAATGCTATGTAAGGACCAGTCCTTACATTAATTAATAAAAATGGTTAAATATTATGAGAATTTAACTGTAATACGAATAGTGGTTTTCTGGTAAAAACAACATAAGTTAAGTAGCACTACTGGAATTCAAAAATACCTTCCAGTCACTCCTTGTGTAGTTGTAGCTTGTTTGTATGGAAGTTCTTTGACGAGTCAGTGAAAGTAATATACCATGACAAATCCCCCATTAAGACAGAGGCAGATGCACCATAGTAAGGGCCAAGAGTGCTTAAGCTGGCCCTCTTAAAGATTTCACGGTGAAACGCTATTAGAGGTGGGCGACGTCACCAGGTGTGCGCGCGTGAGGTCACGGGAGAAGCTGTGACGCTTCTCAGTTGACCTGAACTTCCGCTTCTCTTTCTGGATTGTTCTGGTATGTTCGAGGTCCACGGAAGTTGGGGCACAAAGAATAAAGAAGACCCGCCCACGGAAGAGGAGAGGAGACAAATGAGAACACAGGAAAAAGGATGTGCAGATCTCCTATTGGCCAGGAAGAAAATAGAGGGAATTTTGAGAGGGAGATTCTGAAAAGGTTTTCGTGAGATTCTGGAAAAGTTTTCGTGAGAGTCGGAAGAAGTTTTCGGAGCGGTCTGGAGGATGATTTGAAGGAGTTGGAGAACGATACAAAGCAGAGCAGCAGTCTAGTTTGGGTGATAGCTGCAGACCTGAGGTAGATGGAAGCAGTGATAGAAATTCTGCATATCCCGACAGCCAGTAGGAATGTTCACCTGTAAACATGGAAGCCATAGTGAGGAAGAATCACACCCTGAGAATTATATAGGCAAAGCCAGTCGAATGAGTGGTCGAACCATTGACCTACTCAAAAACCCCTCTATCCACGGAAGAAGAAATGCTGACCTGTAAAGAGTATGCGACACTGATTGATTCCAGCCGTGCAGTATCCGGTAGGGAAACATCGTAATCACCGAGATCCCCAAAAGAGCGCCCCCGCATTCCAGTACCTGAATGACCGATATGAAAGGAAGCCGAGCAGGGAGGAAAGTTCCAGGCCAAACATGTAAGTGCTATAGAGTTTACCGAAATAGGTGTACTTAATTTATTTAGGAAAGGACTTTAGGAGAAATAGATATACATAGTAAGGAGGGAGGTTTAAGTAATGAATATATGAATAAAAGTGTAAGGTATTTAAGACGGACGTAGCCTCTAATTTGAAGTGAAGCTCCTCATATATATGCTTGCTGGAAGGAGAGATTATAATAGATAACTGAGAATTGTTTAAAGTTGGGAAAGGTTTTTATAATATGTATGAAATTAAAGGTTGAAATTTCAATTTATTATGAGTTGATTTGTGGAGAGTATTTCTGATTTGAGTAGGGGCTAATTAATAAGTTATATATAAAGGTATAGAGGATTAACTGTTCTGAAGGGTAACGTTAAATTGAATTGATTAATATTTCCTGTTGACCTGAATGCAGAAAGGGTGTCCAATTGAATAAATGCAATTTTCTTTACAAATTGGGACACGAACTCTGAAGGTTTTTGTGAGCCAGTTCATTGGCTGGTAGTTGTTGGTTTATTATACAGACTGTTCAGGAGAAGAGTGGGAAGAATCTATGTAATGTGTATGACACGACCTATTGAAGTCCCTGTAAAGAACATGAAGAGACACCATGTCATAATGAATAATAATGTGTATTAGAATAGGATATCAGATGATGAAACAATTGAGTTTGAACAAGATATTTACACATATAAAAGTTAATGAATTAACAAGTCACCAGCCCAATATAGTTTGACCTAATACTATTGCTAATTTCTGTATGATATGTTAATAAACATTGTTTTATTTTACATTCATGTGTTGGAGTCTGTCATTCCGAAACTCAGCCAATCCTGTGGAGAAATACTTAAAATAATTAAGGTCCCCTACGAGTCAGGTAATCTTCTGAGAACAAACAAGTCAGATGCTAAGTGGGAGGATTGGACTACGGGGATATACATATAAAAAAGGGGATAAATTATAATAATTAAAATATAAAGAAAATTAGGGCAACCAGAAAAAAACAATAATACCACACACCCCCACAATAAAGAATAACCAAGACGACCCCCACAACTTACTTAAAGAGAAAGAGTTGCTCTGTGCGGGCGAACTTTTTACGGCTACAGCTAATAGGGAAGTTTTTCTTAAATTTTTGCTGTTTTATTGACTTATATTGGCACGTTAATTTATTTCCTAGAAGAAGCTTTATGTTCCTAGTTACGATATTTAGTTTAATTTTAACTTAGACATTTTGTGAGTTATTACTTAGCATCGGTAAGAGTATCCAATCCACGTGTTGGACAAGACTTTGCAGCTCCGGCGAACGCGAGTTTTTAATTATATTTAACCGTTTTATTGACTTAATTGTTATTTTAAATTATTTTCTATAAGTACCGTTTAGACCTAGTCAAGTTTCTTGGTTTATTTTGAATTTAGATAGCGATTTTAGGTAGCGAAACACGTAGCACTGTATTAGAAATCTGTTAGCTTAGTATAGTATAGTATTATCAATTAATCAGTAAAATTTATTAATCTTATTAAATTTAATTGTCAATTAAATTGTACTTTTTTAACTAAACATATAACGACCTAGATTTTATAAACGTACCATTATAAATTAATACAACTATATAACTTGAAAGGAGATACGAAAGTCATATAACGTAACTCGGAGATAATACTCGATACTGAAATATATATAGTGTTAAAACTACATTGCATAAGTTTAAGGTTATATTTTGTATTAAAATTGAAATTTTATTTGAAATCGAATCGAATTCATGACTCAGGCCAGAGCAGCAAAGCAAAAGGCTCTAGCTATTGGGAGTGCTGTGGCTCAGGGGAGAACTGAGGGGGTGGTTGTCCTCTGAATCACAGGCCTTTTGAAATGTACTGCTGGTTTGATGTTTGCAGACAATCAGGAACGGGACATAATATTGCCAAGGGGAACGTCTTTGTGTGTGCTGTGTGCGCTATGTAAGGAGTGTAAGGAAATCAGGCGCCAACTCAGCGTTGTTATGGGCCTATATGACAGCTTGAAGGACAGGGTGGATGACCTCGAAGGATTTAAATTGAGGGGTCCATCAAGCCTCCCACATCAACGCCAGAGCTTGCACTTGAACATCACGCGACATAGCGGCAACCCTCGAGGCAGAATGCGTTGGTCTCACAGGAACTAGTAGTTGTCGGTGACTCTATTATCAGGGAAACGGGGAAAATATTGTGCAGAAAGGATGGGTGGAAGAGGACCAGGGTTGTCTGCCAGGGGGCAAAGGTTGATGACCTTGTAGAGCGGATATCATCTTTTAAGAGCACAAAAGGTGATGTTGTTGTACACGTTGGCACTAATGATATTAAGAGTAGGAGACCTTGAGTTATGGTTGAATTTGAAAGTGTCTGCAATTCTGCCCAAACACGATAGGAGGGAGTATATGATGAGAGCCTTGTCGATCAATTCGGCCCTGAGGAGATTGTGCAAGGCTCAAGGGGTAGAATTTTTTTCAGCCTGGTCTGTGCTTCTTGACAGGAGAGACTGCTTCCACAGGGATGGGGTACACTTAAATAGAAAGGGCGCAAGAATATTTGCTGATGCTATCGAGGCAGTGGTAGGTGGTTCGGAAAACTGCTAGCTTGGGGGGATACAAGGACTAATAGATTAACAGTAGCCGCTGGCAGAGGTGAAAGTAATTCTTGCACTGCTTCTATTGGAATGAGCATCAGTCTGGAAAAAAGGTGCAGGGGATTTCAGACACTGCTGGAAATTAGAGTAGGTAAGAATAGGAAGAAGTGCATGTATACTTGCGTGAACACCACCGTTAGGAATTTGGTAAATCAATTTGACGAATTTGAAGTGTTGGTCAAAACATCAAGGGCAGATATTGTTGGGATATCAGAGACGTGGTATCACACAGATATGCAGAACTGGAATTTGGGGAGTACAATGTGTACAGGAAGGATAGATAAGATAGGAAGGGAGGAGGGGTTATGCTATTAATTAAGAAACACAAAGTCCAAGGAAGTGAAGCCAATCGACATCGCTGGACAGTGCAGTGTCGAGTCAGTTTCGTGTGACATAAGCATTGGGAGATGAAAATTGAGAGTAGGAGTGTGCTTTCTTATTATACTCTGATGAGTATAATAAGAAACTCTACAGGGAAATAGAGTGGGCCAGTAAATCAGAGAGTCTTGTAATGGGGGATTTTAATTTCCCAGATATTGACTGGAATTTGTGGGTTGGTCACTCACACACTAGCAATGCCTTTGTGGATTTTTGGATGATTGTTTTCTACAGCAGCATGTTCGGGAGGCAACTAGAGGGAGTAATACTCTTGATCTCATTATCAGTAGGGATTCTTCATGCATTAAGAACCTGCAGATAAAGGAACCGCTAGCTAGCAGTGATCACAATATGCTGAAGTGGGATTTACTCAAAGAGGTAACTACCATCAGGGGTAAAGGGAAGGGTTTTTTTCTTTCGTAAAGGTGACTACGGTGGTCTGAGACAGTATTTAAATTCTATACGGTGGATCCAACTGATGATGTTACCAACAGCAAATTCAAAATGGGAAGCATTTAAAGAATTGACCTTGGAAGCTACTAGGATTTTCATACCAACTAAGAAATATTGTTCAAGGTTTAGGCCTAAATGGATGTTAGATGAACTAATGAGACGTGTGGTAGAGAAAAAAAATGCATGGGACACATGGGATAAATTAACAGGTAACACCGACGCCTATGATAGATATAAGCAGGTCTGTAACCAAGTCACAAAGGAGGTTAGGCAGGCGAAGGCAGATTACAAGAAATCTTTGGTAAAGGATGGAAAGAAAATCAGCAAAGAGTTCTTTACTTATGTAAACTCTAGAAGGAAGGGGATGCATCAGATTGCTTCACTTGACATCAATGGTTCAACTGTTGATTATCCTGTTCAGGTAACTAACAAACTAAGTGAGTATTTTGCATCTATATATGCACACATGGGGAGTTATTCAGGGAGGACAATGCCAGAGGTTAATTAAACTCTGACAATGAGCTGGATGATTTTGTAATAACTGAGAGCAAAGTGGAGGATAAATTGTTGAAGAGAAACATAAGAAAGGTACCTGGGATGGATGGGATCTATCCTGTTATATTAAAGGAGGCAGCAAAGGAAGTAAGCAAACCCTTAGCCATAATTATGAGAACATCCTTGGACTCAGCGAAAGTACCTATGGACTGGAGATGTGCAAATGTGACCCCAATTCACAAAGGAGGATCAAAGGGCAACACAAATAATTAGACACCTGTTAGTTTAACTTCTGTTCCAGGGAAATTAATGGAGGCACTGAATAAAGAAGCACTGTAGGATCATCTAGACAAGACTTCAGTTATATCTCGGGCACAGCATGGGTTTGTTAAGGGGAAGTCTTGTCTGACCAATTTGATTAGATACTATGATGTGGTCACAAAGGAACCGGATGCGATGAATAATTTTGTTATCATATATTTGGATTTTAGAAAGGCTTTTGATAGTGTTGCACATGGAAGACTGCTGCACAAATTGGAGCAATTGGCATTGGAGGCAAATTGCTGCTATGGATAAAGGGATGGTTGAGTGAAAGAAGATGGAGAGTGGTAATAAAGGGACACTGCTCTTCGGGGACTAATGTTATTAGTGGAGTCTCCCAGGGTACAGTGTTGGGTCCATTGTTGTTTTCTGTATTTATAAATGATATTGATGATGGTATATCAGGCTTAATGCCAGGTTTGCAGACGATACGAAGGTCGGCAGGGTTGTTAATGGTACTAATGATAGTAGGCTGCTGCAACAGAATCTATAAAAGTTGAGGAAATGGGCTGAAAGATGCTAACTGAAGTTTAACATTGGCAAATGTAAATTACTGCATATGGAAAGCAGTAACCCCATAGTAACGTATCAACTGTGTGGTACTACACTCACAGTGGTAAAAAGTTAAAAAGACCTGGGGGGTAATTGTGCAGGCAGATATGAAGTTTTCTGAGCAGTGCAGACGGGCTGCAAGAGTAGCTCATGGTGTCCTGTCAGTCATATACAGGAATTTTTCTAGCAGGGATAAGGAGGTGACTATCCCCTTGTATAAGGCAATGGTCAGGCCACACCTTGAGTACTGTATACAGGTCTGGAGGCCTCATTTTAAGCAGGATGTAGAGCTGCCGGAACGAGTACAGAGAAGGGCAACAAGATTACCTAATGGAACAAACTCTTGCTCTTACGAAGAAAGGATTAAATTTTGCAAATTACAGTTTTTGGAAACTAGGCACCTGCGAAGTGGTATGATTGAGGTGTATAAAGCCTTGAATCGTTTGAGCATGCTCAATGCTGATTGGATTCTTCCTCTTGCCCAGATTAATCGCCTCAGAGGGCATAAATTAAAATTTAAGAAAGGTAGTTGTAGGAATGATGTGCGGAAGTTTGCCTTTAGCCAGCTGGTGGTTGATTGCTGGAACAAACGTACATCTGTCGTTGTAGAAGTTGATAGCTTAAATAGATTCAAGGCAGAACTAGACAAAAATTTAGAGCAAGTGGATTGGTGAAATGAGAAGAGTTTTTTCTTTTTTTTTTTGGCTGTTTCTATATTAGCTTCTCTTTCTTGCATCATTTGCCTTTACTAATGCTAATGTTATTGTAAGATCTTTCATGCTAACCATTTGTAATCAGATGAAGGACAACCATCTTGTTATACAATCTTAACGCAGACTGACAAAAGCAGCATGTCCCACTCTGTTGCTGAAGCTTCTGTTTTATTAGCTACTGACATTCCTTAACCTCTTTATCTAGAATCTGGCACTCTTCAGACTTTAGCACCCCTCTGCAGCAGAAAAACAGCTTTCCAATTATACATCCAGAATCACACTACAACGTGTGACGCCGACCGGGTTAGCCGGGTGGGTAAAGTATCTGCCTGGCAACCCAAAGGTCACAGGTTTGAATCCCGCCTAGGGCTTGGATCAGATTAGTGCAAAAAACCTTGGGAGGTGCATAATGGCCACAGAAGCCGATGCGCTAACAAAAAAAAAAAAAAAAAAAAAAAAAAAACACAACGTGTTAACGCTATTTCCTGCAGCCAGTGCTTCGGTTAATTCAGATAATTGAATTGCTGAATTTTTTTCCCAAGATATTGGCATTTCTCCATCAGCATTGTACAACCAAACGTATTGGATGCGCTTTCTTATATAAAAGAAATTGTTACGGCTCCAGATTTGTCTCAGATTCTTTTATTAGTTTATTTTAAATAAAGAACAACACGGTTTTAATCCGTTCGGATCTATGTTCTTTTTCTGGAAAGAAGTCTCTCGTTCCCTGGATTCCAGTGCCTTTATGGATGTAATATACACTAATTGATCACTGAATTATAGCCACCTACCTAATATGTGTTGGGCCACCGTTCACACTGATAAGAGCCACCGTTCACATTTGATTTTTCCAAATCAAATGTGAAGGGGTTTCGAATCCATTCTTGCGTTTCATCAGGGGGTGGAAAATACTGTTTTATAAGGGTTTTAAGAGTGCTTAAGTGAACGATTATTTGTTGTCTGATGTCTTAAAAGTTTGGAATCGTTTGCTCATTTATTTTAAGAAATGAATCTAGTCACTGAAATTTGTCACAGTTGTTCTTTTTAATTCCGTTTTTCCAGAGAGAATTTTTTTTTTACCATGGCCTCTGTTTTCTTCTCAACATAGAACACATCAGCGTTGTGTCCTTGCAATGATAAGCTCCGAATATTCACTTTTTTCAAAAAGATCAGCTAAATATGCTAACCGTAGAAGACATTGTAGTCTCAAAGAAAGTGGAAACTCGTGGTCCATGAAAAAAAGAGGGCGTGCTTCATTGTGGAGTTCAAATAAAAGGCAAAGAACATTTCCTCGTGACAACCAACATACTTCTGTGCGAAGCAGCAATCTCTTATGCAGGCTACCCATTTCTTCGCACATAATTGAAAAAAGTCAAGACTTCGATGGTCGGGTATTGATGAAATTAACGATTTGTACACTTTCGTCCAGAACTCTTTTCAAATCATCGGGGAGAAACTTAGCTATCAGCGCTTCACGGTGAAGACAACAGTGAGTGAACTTACATTCTGGTGCAATTTGTTTTATACGACTTGCTAGTCCTGTGATATAACCACTCATTGCTTTTGCTCCTTCAATTTTTCCATTCAAAGTTGTTTTCGGCAAAAAATGAATCGATCATATTAAAAATATCCTCACCCGTAGTAGAAGTTTTGAGAGGTTTACAAAATAAAATATTTTCAAATATTGCATCCTGGAATTTTCCACGCACAAAAACAAGTAATTGAGCTAGCCCAGCTACGTCTGTCGACTCATCCACTTGTATGGAAAACCACGGGCTACATTGAATAGCTTGAATGAGTTGGTCCTTAATATTACAGGCCATATCTTTAATTCTCCTGGAAACTGTGTCGTTTGACAAAGGAATGGTTTTGACAAGGTTTGCCTCCTTTTTGACCAAACTTACAAGAAACTATTTCTTCCTTTGCTGGAAGAATGAGTGACGTCTATTGTGTGAGCCGTTCCGGCTTTGGCAATTTGAAGGCTTACTTTGTAAGACGCTTTAAGTGCACTTTCATTTTCTTCTACACAAGAAAAATGCTTAATTATGGTTTTTCTACTACTACTCAAGTCTTCCAAAAGACGTTAAAAATAGCTTAAGGGCTTATTTTTTAAATGCTCATGTTTTGTTTAAAAGTGTCGTCGTAAAAGAGACGGTTTTATAGAATTTTGTGACAGGACTTCAGAGCAAACAATGCACTGTGGATTTGGTTCTACTCAATTTCTTGTCCATGTAAAACCAAATGTAAATATGATTATTGATATTTACGTTTTTTTAATTTTTTTATCACTTGATTGTTTAACTTTTAACGTTCTTTTAGTTACTGCTGAATCCACCTCTTTACTCACATGGGATGATGACGTAGTCGTAGATGTAGAAGCAATCAGCTACACGTTACTTTTCTGGTGCTTTTATAAAGATTTATCAAGTCACTTCAGATTTCGTTAAAATCACACCAACAGAAATCCAGCAGTTATCATTTCTTCTTTTCATGCATATCATTTAAACTATCCATAAATATTCAGTCCTTCACAGCCGAAGCACTTAATATTCATGAGAATTGTTAGAGGAATGAATGAACAATATGGCCAATGCACAGAAATGAAATGTTCTCGGTTCGCGCTTAAAAATCGTTTTTCTCTTTAATTGTTATCAGTTTACTAAATATATAAATCACGAATTACTGCCGTTCGCTTATTATATTAATCACAGCATAACACATATTACATTGGAAGTAGTGCAGTGAAGCGAAAACAATTATTTATATACAGTATTAGTTAATCAAGTAGAGATTAATTCGTAACAAAATAATTATCTGATAATATGGTATCGTTATAAAAAGTCTTTCCAACCTTTGCCGAATCAGTTTCTAATGATCTCAGCGTGAAACTCCCGGCACAAGTTAAGCTGCTTGTCAACAATTTTACTTTTGTGTAGTGTATCTGAGGAATGCGGAGTAAAACGTTCTACAGGGGTAAAGCCTGATTGCTTAGTGGTTATGTATGGAGGGAGGGGGGAGAACTAAGTGGAATTTATTACGTTTTTAAATCGATCAAATTGCTTTCGTTGGTTGCTTGCTTTGAAGTGGGGAAAAGTGCTGGCCATCGATGATTTTGGTTGTAAATGCGCTGGTTCATGTGGAAGTTGAGAAACCTTTCGTCTGCTGAAGTACAATCGAACTCTGGCCCGGTGGAAGCAAACAATGATGCCACTCACTGCGCTATATGCGAGAGTATACACGGGCAACAAAAATAACAGTTGGCCATATGTTAGCGAAGCTAAACGAAACTAAACAAAAGTCCGCCGTTGTAATAAAGCAAACTCCAAAAATGCCGTTTCCGTGCAGTTTTACGATCAGCCACGTTTTGAGAAGCGGACGCTTTGCTATTCAGTCACCCTCAAGTAGAAACGGAACACGCGTGGCGGGCAGATACGGGTTTTATAGCTGCTGAAAAATAGTCCAATAATCTTGTGGATTTCTTTGTGAATTCTTTCAAACGGCTTCTCCAACATTCCTAAGGGATGTACTTACGTCGGCAGATAACAAACTTACATCAACATGAAGAAAGTTATTTTTGTTTGTTTCTGCACGCGTGTCAAAAATTGAAACGCCTCCGTAACAAGTGAAGAGAAAGTAAAATTTTCAAGCATGTTCCCAAAGGTACACATAGCTTGCATGTTTCCTTCCCCCTTTCACTCAAGTTAACAATATTTCGCACCTCTTGACAGATCTCATGGAACAAGCTGGCCCTTAACGCTTTTGGTTCAACGCTAGCAGAATAAAAACATAGGGGGACGCGAACAGAAACTTAATTCTGTTATTCACGCGTATAGGAAATGCAATTTCCACCCTAAACTGTCGTTCGAATAATTTTTTCCTCTTTAATTTCTTGGCTTTGTTGCGACATTTTGTTAGTTGTTATACTTCTGATAAGTGATCACTTTTTGTCTAATTATTATAATTTCGGATCCTCTTAAGACTTTTAGGTATAACGAAAATAGTGGATAAACGTAGCTAGAAAAAGAGATATAGTAAATCTTAAAACTTTAAAACAAAAAGACATCAAGGTGTCTTTTTAAGTTTATAATTGCCCAAAAAATGTACCACAGTATTCGTAACATTTCCATTAATTACGTTAGCAGATATTGTGCGTGTGTTTTTTTATGCGTCAAATGTATAAGTGGATCAACATAAAACTATCTCCAGAACCCTTATTAGTACTTATATTTATCTGTAGTTTTCGCGATATAATGGTGGAAATATTGGCATTTGACAATCACTTCAAAATAGCACGTGCACTTTCAGAAAACCCAAACGTATTAGCCTGTAATAAATTTAATGGTTTCAGATAAAACAGTGGAATGCGTGTAGGAGTTGAAATATGAGACCCTACTTCATACGTTCCTGATCTTTGATTTTCACGTATTTTGAACCACATAAAGACCTAACTTTCGTTGGCGCTTTGTCGAGGTTGATACAGAAAGTCTGCAGTCTGATTGAATAGTCACTTGTAGTAATTATCACGCATTTCTTTGGTAGAATAGAAAATCTTCTCAGTTTTGGAACAGCGTTTTTATTAGAATATATATATTTTTTAATTCTGGAGTAGAATTCTTGGATTAAATTAATTTGAAACTGTACTTTTTTTCATTTTTCGCTTCATTTACATTTATTAAGTAACTATATAAGCTGTCTCACTTACTGAGATAATCTAATTCACTGTGCTTAAGCTCATACCGCTGCTGCATCTGTACCAACCCAATTATTGAATATTTTAATGATTGACACTGCAATATTAATATACGGTGCTTATTAGAAATTATCATGTGCCTACATTAAATCCCTCTCAGAAGTATTCGGATAACCGTTAACTTATGAGAACGGTTTGTCTTGCTAGTTTCTACGTCTATTAATTGATTCACAGTGATATTTTTTATACAGGCGAAGTATTTTGGCTTATGTTTGGAAAGAGTCTTCACTGCTGTTGTTGATCAGTTGGTTTTGTGTTGAGATTTGTTTATCAAATACATACTAGTCTGTCATGTGGGGACTTTGCATCGTTGGATGCAGTATTTTAGAACAAAGTACCTTGAATTAATTTTTTGATCGTCGAAATTTTTTGCTACTGTCCCTGAATGGGTAGGCGTGAAATTTCTGGACACTGCAATTCTTCCAGCAGAAATCTTCTATCCCCAACTGCTTCAGGTGTCCTTGTAAAAATTTTGTTGTAATAAACTTGGGACATTCTTCCAATATAAAAATGAATCTCGTTATGTGGTAAAGGCAATTCAGCAGTTGTTTCTTTGGGAACATAATTTGGCAAAAGTTTCCACCTATCAACAATATAACCATTTAACTTCAGGTTTTGGAAGTTCGATAGTACTAACAAATTTTAATAGGAATTCAGTGTAGGCAGCGTTTCTCAAACTATAAAGCGTTTTAGAAACTGGTCTGGATTATGTTCCGCTGAATTTAGGCTATTGTATTAGGGTTTTAGGGCCATCAGCGACTAAGGCCATATTGCTCTGATGGGATAGTCCCCCTGGCTGGATGATCGCCTGAATGAACATTCTAAATCAACAGGGTTTGAATACTGCTGGCTCTCCTGGATTCCTCTTGGAGAGCGGGATTTAGCTGCTAACCCACAATGAGTAGGACAGTTCTGGCACTGAAGCAATGTGGGATTGCTGGCTCTCCTGGACCCCTCCTTGGAGAGCGGGATTTGATGCTAACCCATATCGGGTAGGATATTGCTGGCGCTCGTCAGGATGCAGGATACAGAGTTCTGGGCCAGATGGCCATCATACAGTATGATGGGCAGCCTGGCTCATCTCCCAGTGGTGGTGGTGGTGGAGGGCAACGCGGGGTTCCACTAGGGGCCTGCGGTCAAGCAGCCAGAGACACAACAGAACACTACACTGACACAAACCAGATATTACACTTTTCTGGCTTTTGCAGAGATTCTGTGTTTCTTCAGAACGTACCGTGGCGCCTTCCACAAAACACTATGCCACTATTCTCCGTATATACTGTTTGTAAATTGATCAAGAAAAGATCTGTTTTCTGGACAAAAAATCCGAGTTTCCGGGAGAAACTGGATTCAGGCACAGTTGCAAAAGATGGATCTGCATGCTACCAGATTTTGTGGTGTCCGGATACTTTTAGCTAGTCAGTATATACTACATTTCGTAATACACAGTTTGCATTTCTAAATATGGGTGCGGTAATTAAGTCCTAACAATTTACCAATATACGGTATTTCTTCCTCATTTGGAACATTTAAAATCCTACCAGCTAAGCAGTGAACAGAATACAGCTGTTGTGCATAACAATAATACGAAAAAAGACTCCCTTTCAGAATTGGAAGTATCTATCATAGAAGTAGTAAATCCTACTTTGAGTTAATCTAGGATTTATACAGAAAGCCCCGTCTGCATCAGTGAGCGTCTGTTCGTTATATCAACGAAACCTGAAAGGCTTATGGCCGATGGAGATCACGCGCTGACAAGCAATCTTCTTTCTCTGCGTTGCAAATTCCCAGAACGGGTATGTAAACTGTAGATATGCAAAAAGTAAAAAGATAGCACAGGCTAAGCAACAGACAATTCCTACGTTCAAGTAGTTAACGCGTCATTTTGTTTCTAATTTGGTTTTCATGAAGAGAACGAAGTTGACATGGCTTGGATTTAGAATGTTCTCCAATTACTAACAATGCGTGTTATCGTAAGTCTTATCTGTGTTACAGAGGAAAATACAGTTCAAAGTACGTCCATTAAAATCGATCCGCTATGTTTGAATACCTCCGATACACACGATCAACGCATTTGCAACTAAAACTCCCTTAACAAGGATATTTTTATTTTGCCAATGCTATCAGCTACACAGAGGAACTCGCTTCAGCTATCAAGCGTTGCAAGCACTAAAACCAAAACACTCGATACTGGTACATGAACAGCAACCAGGATAATGGCAGTTTATATTTGCTAAAGGCTGTTAACATTTCAAGTAAGAGCTTTATTGGACAATGGGTATCCACAGTGACCTTGATCTATAAAGATATCACATCAGTACACACAGTGTTATAATGTAATATGTCTATTCAGACTTTCGGTTCCCACATTTTATCCGATAAATGTACTCCATCTGCATATTTCACAATGTGTGTTGTTTACTAATTTCTCATATTTTTCTAATTAAATGTAACTTTTCTCATGGCGCCACTTTTTCCTTGTGTGCGTGTTAATGATCCAGTCGGTTTTGGAAGACGGTTGTATTGTTTACTGCTGAAGATGGAGTTTTTTAATTCGGCAAAACGTTCACGGGTGTCTGAAACTAAATTCTTTTTTTTTTTGATTTGGTAGTTGTTGGCGCATCGGCTTCTGTGGCCATATTGCACCTCCCAAGGTTTTGCAGTACTTTGATCCAAGCCCGAGGCGGGAATCGAACCCGCGACCTTTGGGTTGCCAGGCAGGTACTTTACCCACTCGGCTAGCCCGGTCGGCAACTAAATTCTTATGAAGAACTACTGTATATGGTACTCTACGGGACTATTCTAACAATTGGTTTATAACTGTTGCACCCATTTTTTTTTTACTATTACCAGGCATATATTTCGAGGTTGACCACAGGAATCGTTTTAGGACGTCTCTCTGGAACATGGTCACCGTTGAACGTGGTCATCGTGGTTGCTGTTCGCTGTAGTAGAGTTTTAGGAGCATCGGCGACTACGGCCATATTGTTCTGTATATACTGTGTAAATTGCGTGTGTTTTGAGGTCGATTTTCTGTTTGCTGTACGAAAAATCCGAGTTCCTGGGAGAAAAAATCATGTTGCCCTCTCCAGAGACCGACTAACTTGGCCACGTTGTGAAAAAGGCAAAATAAAAAATTCCTCCCGTCATTGACGGGAGGAATTTTTTATTGGTCAAACTGTGCTACCCACGAGGGCTCTCAGTGGTTGAACAATATTTTCAACTACTATTCATCCCTAGCGTTCGCGGATGAGTTAGTACTTTTCTTTTATGGTAACTCTCACGCACAACTGGAATACAATATCAAAAAATCCTTTCCGCCTTAAAACAACTAAAAATTTCACCTTCAAAGACGTGTGTCATGGTTTTTAAAGGGCATTTCACTTCTAATAGAACCCCACTCGTTAAACTAAATAATTCCTCCGTTCCTGTCGTCAGCTTTACAAAATATTTGGGCATTATTATTGATAGTAAACTTTCTGTTCTACATATTTCCCCATTTGGCCGAAAAAATAAAAAAATTCTTCAGTGTCCATTCGAATCTCTCGGCAGGAGAGGGGACTAAGTGCTAACACTTTAAATCTTATGTTCAACGCTGTACTGCTCCTTATGCTTCCTACGGTGCAGGCCGCCTCCGTAGCCAGGTGGGTAGGAGCAGCAATGCGTAGCACAGGCTTCTTGATTAAACCGCGGTTCGAGCCCGTGACCACCAAATACGGAGGATGCGGAAAGGTCAAGAAAAGACCACCGCATATCCCCGGAACAATATGGCCTTAGTTGCTAATGCTCCTAAAAACCAAATAAACAAACAAACAAACAAACAACAACATCCTACGGTGCTTAGGATGGTTTCATCAGGCAGGCTGCTCACTGTACAGGATAACTTAAACTCCATCCAAAAATCTTTCTTGCTCGTTGTGCTTTCCCCACTGTCTCTACTCCTGGACTTCAAATTATTGACGGCTGCCTCCCCTTGGATGGATTTATGCCTTATTTTTAGAGGACACTCTTATTCCATCAGAAAAGGTCGTGCTGTGGAGTTTGAGGGTATCGTATTTGATCTTGACGCACCCCATAAATTAGAGAAAGCGCCTATTTTGAACATTCTGGTTGATAGATGGCAGTCCAGGTGGTTAGCTTCTTCGAAAGGGAAGGGTAACATTTGTTTTTTTTTACTAAGGCTACATTGTTTAACAACGCGACTACTAAATGGCTAATTCCAAGCCTGTTCTCCTCTTTCATTCATACAGGACATGGGTCCTGTCCCTTAATTCCAATTTGTTTTATTTTAACTTGTCTGCTACTGATTTGTGTCACTGTGGATCTCGTGAGGATTCTTCACGTCTCTTGTTTCAGTGTTCTCCTTATGATGAATTCAGACAACGGCTCTTCAGCGTTACTGGAATTGTTACACCCGACCATGAAGATATCTTTGTTGTGTGGGGCATACACTGTGATGTCAGAGTGGGGGGGTAAAAGTCAGAAATATGGGGCCAAAAGGGAAGGCCGCCCCAGGAGATCATAGTATAGTGTATAGTGTGTTTAGGGTCTAACGGCACCAGGGGTTCCCCCCATCTCCGCGTAATATACATTGTGGTGTGATACAGAACACTGTAGAGGCCAGAGGTTTAAAAGTGTATCCCCAGGAAATCAGTGGAGCATGCCCAAACTCCACCAGGAGAAGAGAAGAAGAGGGATGGCGGGGAGGGGAAGGGACGGGGAACCGTCGCCTCCCCCCGCTGGGGAAAAGGAGAAAGAGTGGGCCGAGCAAGAGTGCCCCGCCCAGGTCGCCAAAAGGCAATAGGCAGTGATTTCTGCTAAGTCCAATCCGGTGTTCACTCATATGTGAATCTTGTCCTGACTATGGTGATCAGAGTCATGCCCAGTGAGAAATCTTCCTAGGAGGGGGTAGTTCCCATTTGATGTTGGAGTCCACGTTCCTTTTCTGTCGGACACATTTCGGTGTTTCTGTTCTGTTGTTACTCCAAGTTCTTGGTGCATATTATGTCTGTTTGGTGTCTAATTCTTAGGCATTTGGTATTGTTTCCAATCATTTCTTCTGTGCTGTCGCTTTATTTCAATTTTATTTCTTTGCTGCACTGCACCTATTTAGGGATTGTGGATTGCAATTTCTGTTCGTCTTCTGTTGAAGGCATCTAGTGCGAAGCGGCTGAGGGCTTTGTATTCATCTTCTGAATCCAGGAGATGGTGCTCTTGGTTTTTTGGCAGGTATTTGATCTCAGTTATAAATCTGCATCTGTGTTCTTCATAGTTTTCGCAGTCATACATGATATGCTGCAAAGTTTCCAGTTCCCCACAGGTGCAAGTGGACTTTTCTGTTATCCCAAGTGCATTGAGTTTTTCCTTAGATGGGCCATGGCCCGTCAGTAAGAAGGTTGTATTTAACCCTGGGTAGAACCACGATAGTGCTTTTGGGAACATCTTTGCAACTATCGGTATGAATCGTCGTGTTATTTGGGGGGAAAAACGTCGTGTTATTTGGGGGAGAAGGTCACTTTGAATTTGCCGTCAGTATGAATATCTCTCGAAGATGTGTGTTACATCTATATCATAGTTGTTCTGAAGCAAGTTTGTCTGTGAGAGAAAAAAAACCCAAGCTAATAACATCCGCCGAAGACAAACTAACTTATTTCCAATTAAAAACGTTGTCAAAACTTTCCCGCGTTATAAGATTGGAACCCTACATTTTCCAAAGATGAAAATACCTAGAAGAGTCCCTGTAACTGATGGAATTCGAAATGGTTTGACAAAATGCTATCCAATTCCTAGATAGCTAAATTATCTTTGATAACACTATGTAATAGGAAAAAATATTTATGTTTATATTCAACTGTGTTTCTTATATGCACTTTATATGCTCAATCTAATGGTATCATTGGTTTCTCTTGTTTTCTCTTGTCATTTTTTTTTTTTTTTTGGAGTTTGATTTAGCTTCGTTTGGTAGCTATAGCAAACGATGGATGATCAAGACAGTTGTGGGACCTCATTTCTGCTGTGGTAAT
Source organism: Mastigoproctus giganteus (assembly GCF_048544385.1). Classification (NCBI taxonomy): domain Eukaryota; kingdom Metazoa; phylum Arthropoda; class Arachnida; order Uropygi; family Thelyphonidae; genus Mastigoproctus; species Mastigoproctus giganteus. The sequence goes on along the minus strand of NC_143585.1, from coordinate 29,379,018 downwards.
TGCAGGTCAATGCTAGAGGGATGACCTCGTGCTAGTTGTACACCTGTGACTTTTGCTATACTTCTAATATAGAGAGAGTCCATATTTCCTAATGTGTACTCTTTTCGTGAAGAAAACTAGGGAAATGTGAAGCATGTAATAGTAATGATATTCCCCATATAGTGCAAGGAAGCCACAGGCGTTTTCTGCATTGGCAAAAAAGGTAGACAAGAAAATACAAATTATATGCTCCTCTCCACACATAAGTAACCATCCAGTTGGCCATTGATCTAGATCCCTTTCTTCCTCCACTGTTTTTTTAATTCAACCCCACCAAATGTATAATTTATTTTGGGGTTAACATTCTCCAAGTGTAAGACTTTGCGTTTTGCTGCATTACAATATAGCTTCCACTTTTCTGACTATTCTTGAAGTCTGTGTAAGTCATCCCGAAGAGCGCTGATCATTAACGACTCAACCAATCTTTACGTCGTCTGAAATTTTGACATTACGCCTTCTGTCCTTAGCCGATGTCATTTGTGTGTTAGAGAATACCAAGGTATTCTCTAACACACATATAATCAGTATAAATGAGATAACTGTGGGGTCTTCAATATTCCGGGATTTCTTCTGGTTTGTAAGGTGGCTTCATTAAGTTCCGTTTCTTTCTTGGCCTCTAGGACAGTATGGCAGGAGATTCGCACTACAGGAGAAGGGAATGCTGTAAGAATTGAGTTCCAGCCTGGTGCAGCACACAATAGAGTAAACAATCCCTTGATTCCAAGAAAGAAAGTCTTGCTTTCACCAAACCATATCACGCTAGAACTGATCAAACAGTTTGTTGAAGTGTTGAATGGTAATGCCTTCAATCGTATAAAATCACAAAGAGTAATTAATACTTGATTCTCTACAGAAGTTAACCATCGTTAATAAATGTAATATAGTATTATTGCATTCTCCTTTCCTTTCTCAGCAAACCATTGTAGCAATGCAAAATCTAAAGGCATATTCGAAATCAGTATATGCAAATTCATAAAGAAATATCAAGAAAAGCAGATAAACATAAACTTTTTTGAAAATTCCTTTCATGGTGTAATGAGTAAAAATGGTTATTTTTTTCTGCACTTCAAACGAATTGTGTAAACACATTACATATCCTTTGAGTAGCATCTGAAATCTTTTTGTAAATAACCCAGCATTATTTAAATGGTTTCGAACAGGGCTCCCACTCCTGGGTTTTTCCACCCAGATCTGGGTTTTTTGATTGTCATCTGGGTTGATAGGTTTTTTTCGCAAAAATATCTCATTATCTGGGTTTTTTCGGTAATTTTTAATTTTAAGTCAAAATTTATTTTTATTTCTTGTAAATACAATAAAATTTAATACATTTAATAACAGTTTACAATTTTCTTAATTTTATATTCTAACCTGATCATAATTTGTAATATCTCAAGTGCTTGTACAAAATACTACAAATGTAAAAGGATTTCAAAGTTTTCTCAGGGTTCTACACTATGAAATTACGTTTACATGTTCATACATGTAAGCATACATGTTCGTGTTACTAACATGTATGCGCAGCCTATTGAGGAGGCGGAAGGCGGTCTTTACTGCACAGTCTTTTGTGATCGTTCGTGGTATTATTGCATTATTTGGTGTGATTTTTACATTTATGCGTGTACTACATACAGTGATATAATAAATTTAAATTGTAGTGACTATTTCTATTTTATGTTAATGGATTAGTGATTTATTTTTTATTTTATAGAACATTTTAAATAAGATAACTGCTAATTAGCCATATCCACAAATTGCCCACAATGTCTGAAACTTGTTCCCCACAGAGAAAGATGAGTAAACGGTGGTATACACAAAATTTTAGAAATGAATGGTTAGAAGATCCGGAATTAAAGGATTGGTTGAAAGAAGACAGTAATGAAAAAGGTGCGTCTTACTGTATTTGTTGTGAAATGAAATTTAAAGAATGCCAATAAATCGATGTTACTAGCGCATAAAAATACAGTTAAACATAAAAAAAGTGCAAATATTGCTAAGACAAGTTCAACGTTAGACACGTTCTTCACAAAAAGTAAACCTACAGAGAATGAAGAATTATCAAAGACAGAGTTAACAACTGCTGCACTAATTTCTGAGCATAATATTCCATTTACGCATGTGATCACCTTATAGAAGCATGTAAGAAAGCATTTCATGATAGCAATATTGCAAAACAAGTTCAGATAAAGGCGACTAAAGTCTCTTATCTTATACCAGATGGCATAGCCTATCATGAAAAAATATACATTTCTAACATATGCAGAAACAACAAGTTTTCAATGATAATAGATGAAAGTACAGATTTATCTTTATCGTTAGATATTTTGATATTAGATATTTTGATATTCAAAAACTTGATGTTGTAGATGTGTTACTTGACACTGTTTGTGTCGAAAATGGTACTTCAGAAGGGCTTTATCAAGCTGTAAAAGATCTTTTCATAGAAAAAAAACATTCAAATAAGTAATCTCATTGGCTTTGATAGTGATAATTGTGCCACTATGATGGGTACTAAGAGTGGGTTCCAGTCATTGCTAAAAAAGGATGTACCATCAGTATTTATAATGGGATGTGTTTGCCATTCTTTTGCATTATGTGCTAGTCATTCAGTCAAGGTACTACCATCATATCTAGAAATATTTATAAAAGATATCTCTTGTTATTTTTCCCGTAGTAGTAAAAGATTAAACGAGTTAAAAATGATTCAAGATGTTGTAGATACTGCTAAGCATAAAATCCCCAAATTAGCACAAACACGTTGGTTATCCTGTGGCAATGTAATAAAAATTATTATTGAGCAGTGGGATGTGTTAGTTCTTTATTTTCAGTATCAATCAAAAATTGACAAAATCGATGGTGCAGGGAATATTTACAATATTATGATCACCAAAGGAACTAAGCATATGTTGTTGTTTTTAGGATATGTACTGGAGAAAATAAACTGCCTGAATATTGAATTTCAATCCGAGCATTTCAGATTGCACTTACTTCATTCAATGGTTTCAATTGAGTATAAAAAATATTCTTAGTTTTTTCATAAAAGAAGTCATTACTTCATGCAAGCTGGTTGAAATTGATCCAAGCAATGCAATAAATCATAAGCCTCTGAATAAATATATTTGGGAGGCCGTTGTATGGCCTTATTAAATTCAACACCACTTGGTGACAGTGAAAGCAGGTTTAAAAATGATTGTTTAAAATTTCTTGTTGAACTTTGTATGGAAATCAGAAAAAGATTTCCTCTAAATGATGATGGAATTATCGCCAGTCTCAATGTTCTTGACCCAGCAGTGATACATGATCGTGCCAATTCGCCATCCTCAATTTTCCATTTAGCAATGCAGTTCCCTCACCTTGTTTCTGAAGACAAACTAGATCTTCTAGATGATGAATGGAGATCATTTCGTTTAAATCAAGATTTAGATTTCTCTTACAAAACCATCCCTGAGTTTTGGTATCTGTTACGTAATGTAAAAGATGGCTTTAATAATTCTAAATATGAGATTTTATCTAACTTTATGACCAGTCTAACTATTTTCCCAAGTAAACCCTATAAAAACAAAAGCCACAAATTCCCTTAAACCAGAAACTGTGAAAGATCGACCAGTGGCAAAACAGGCGATAAATAGATCTAATCAAAATTGCTATACATGGACACCTAAATCAGAACTGGTAAAAGAAGTCATACAAGGAACTTGTCATAAAAGATACGAAGAATGTTTGAAAAAAATGAAAGAACTTCAAAAAATAAATGTGGAGGGAACTGAATGGGATGAAAATTCTGATTACAATTAAATAAAAGATATTTTTGCATGGTAAGTTTTATCTTATTTGTGTTGCTGTACTATATGATGAAAACTAGGTTTTTTTTGGGTTTATTTAAGTTGCAATCTAAGTTTTTTTAAAATTTGTGAGTGGGAGCCCTGGTTTCGAACATCATTGCTGCTGTCATTGTTTTGGTATGGCATTTGGTTATGTGCTGATAGCACGATCCTTTGTATCCTTTTAAAAGCCATCTGTTTTGAAAGAACATCAGTCTTTCCCTTAAGACATAAATGGAAAAACTCTATTGAAGGTCTTAAGTAAGGAAATTTTTCTCGTTCGCTAAATTTTTGAAATTTCTTTTAGCTGCCTTTGAAAGCATTAAATTCGTTGTGAATTATTGATCTTATTAACTGATGCTGAAAGTACCTTGCTCTTGGGTATCAAGATGTTTTGACAGCGCTTTTTGTCTCATTATTTTTGATTCGTGATAAGTTGTTTGGTGTATAATTACCCTGAGACCCATCCTCAAGGAAACCATTTCGTAGTTAAGTTGAAAAAAAGCATAAAAAATATATTAAATGTGTTTAACATATTTAGAATATATTCTGTTCAAAATAGAATATAGTAATTAGTAGCAAATTTACATACAAGAAATACCAATGTCTCATGGCCTTCGTTGCCTCTGTGCAAATTCAAAACAAATATTAATAAAGTAGACTCGTCTGGCCATTTTTCAAGTAATCTTCTAATCCAGCAAAATACTTTTGTAAAGTTCTAAAGGACTTAAGTTTGGTGGGTGGATGGGAATGTAGTTATCTGTTCCTGAATTCAGGTGGGTGTGTACTCCCACTCCCTCATTCACATGATCGACGTGATCTCTGGCGGTTCCTGGTGCTATCAGCATTGTTATAATTGTCACGGGCAGGTCCTTGTGCTGGTTCGTGATACCTACAGAGCTCCTGCTCCTTGCGCAGGATGTTCGTTCTAGGCAGTTCCTTGTGGTACAGGCTTTTCTCAGCGGAGTATCTGGTGCCTACAGGCTAATCTGAGACGTAGCTTCTTGAAGACTTCATTCACAAAGGGGGGGGGGGAACGAAGGGTGACACAAGTAATTACAGACCAGTTAGTTTAACTTCTGTTCCGGGTAAAACAATGGAGTCACTGGTTAAAGATGCATTGCAGGATCATCTAGACAAGACTGCAGCAATAATTCAGACACAGCATGGGTTTGTTAAGGGAAAGTCTTGTCTGACAAATTTGATAGAATATTATGATGTGGTTACAAAGGAACTGGATGCAAAAAATAATTTTGATATCATATATTTGGATTTCAGGAAAGCTTTTGACACTGTTGCGCATGGAAGACTATTGTACAAATTGGAGCAGAATGGTATTAAGGGTAAGTTGCTACAATGGATAAAAGGATGGTTAAGTGGGAGAAGACAGATGGTGGTAATCAATGGGTGCTGCTCTTCTTGGACTAATGTTATTAGTGGAGTCTCACAGGGTTCGGTGTTAGGTCCACTGTTGTTTTGTATATTTATCAATGATATTGATGAAGGTATATCAGGCTTAATGTCGAAGTTTGCAGATGATACAAAGGTTAGCAGGGTTGTTAATGACAGTAATGGCAGTGTGCTACTGCAACAGGATCTAGATAATTTGGGCAGATGGGCTAAGAAGTGGCAACTGAAGTTTAACCTTGACGAAAGCAAAGTACTGCATATGGGAGAAGTAACCCCAGAGAAACGTACCAACTGTTTGGTACTACACTTAAGGTGGTAGAAAATGAAAAAGACCTGGAAGTAATTGTGCAGTCAGATAAGAAGTTTTCTGAGCAATGCAGACAGTCTGCCAGGGCAGGTCATGGGGTTTTGTCAATGATATATAGGAATTTTGCTAGCAGGGAAAAGGAGGTGATTGTCCCTCTGTATAAGGCAGTGGTCAGGCCACGCCTTGAGTACTGCGTACAGGTCTGGAGGCCTCATTTTAGGAAGGATGTAGATTTACTTGAGCGTGTACAGAGAAGGGCAACAAGATTGGAGAGGGGAATGAAGGGATCCTCTTACCAAGAGAGGCTTAAGTTCTGCAAATTGCAGTGGCTGGAGACTAGGCACCTGCGCGGTGATCTGATTGAGGTATATATGGCCTTGAATGGGTTGAGCACGCTGAATTCTGATGGGATCCTTCCACTTGTTCAGATTACGAACCTAAGGGGGGCATAAATGCAAATTAAGAAAAGACAGATGTAGATTGCAATTTGCCTTTAGCCAGCGGGTGGTTAATTGCTGGAACAAACTTCCATCTGTCGTTGTGGAAGTTGATAGGTTGAATAAATTTAAGGAGGAACTGGACAGGCATTTGGAGGGAATGGTGTGATTTTTTTTTTTTTTTTTTTTTTTTGGCTGATGCTGCATAAGCTGATACACTTGCTTTCTTGCATCAAATGCCACTGCTACTACTACTACATCATGAGAACTTTTTTTTATTCAACGTCAAAGCAGTTCCTTGTGTTGCTAAGATAGAAAGCTGTAGATTAAGACATACGCCTGCGTTGGAAGATTCTGTTTTCTGCTTGGTTTGCTATGGCCATCTTAATTTATGGCACTGTGGACTTTGAAATGGACTGACAGTTATTTATAACCTGGACTTTGGACTGTTTTCTATATGTTTCTGATTTTGTGTTGCCTTAATGCGTCCGTTTTTGTATCCTGTTTAAAAATAAGTAAAAACCTGTTTTTGTGTCGTCTTAGAGGATTCTCCCCACTGGCAAAAACAAGGGAGGAAGTATAATAGAGTTATGTAAATTATCTGTATATTAACCTGCTCAAAGTTTGGCGTTGCCAAACTTTGAGCAGGGGCCGCCTAATACAATAAATAAAAATAAAATAAATTATATAATTAAATCATATACAACTTAGTTTATAGAGATCTAGGTTTAACAGTATTAAAAGTAAAATCGGTTAAAGTTTTAGTTCTATAACAAAGGTGCTTTAGTTGAAACGATCGTGATTAATGATTCTGTAAGTATCTCCCATAAATTGTGACAGTTAATGTCTCCTCCAAGCAATTTTACAAGAAAACTATATTAAAATTTAAACTTTAATTTATTTTATCTTTTTTAATCATAAAATTATTCGTTGATATATTGGCATAACGAATTTACATTTCTGCCTTATTATTTTGGATGGTTTCTCCACCAGACTCTTGCGATAATTATAATCTGATAATTTTACGTTATTTTGAATCAAGCTTTTATGCGCGAACCGAGAAAATTTCGTTTCTACCTATCCCCCTTCCTCGAACACATGGCAACATAATATCCAGTGCTTCGGGTACAATGTGTACACTGCTCGACAAAATTAGCAGAACAAAGTTTTTCATGAATATGTTATTGTGAACAATGTGGCCTCAGACGAATATTCCACATAATAGGCATCATGGCATGCAAATTCCGAGTATCCAATAGAAATCGATCTACCACTTTACAGAGCCGCACGTTATGCAAATTATTCATGCCTATAAAAACACGGGTTGCGACCACTTCACTTCATTTTCGTATTTTGGCTTGCTCAATGGGACAGCAACATCTCCAGTACTCAGGATGGCAAGCCATCGTCGTTTAGATGGTTCTTTGTGATGGCGGGCCGTTGGACGACATGTTCGCTTAATGTGTCACGCACTGTCGTCTCGGCACTTTGGAAGCAGTTTCAGGAGACAGGATCCATCACAAGAACAGCTGGCCAATGTCTCCCGAGGGCTACGTCAACCAGAACAGAGCGCTATCTGGTTCTGACAACAAGACAGAACTCTACGATGTCCTGTCATCAACTCTCGAGGTTGCTGTGGCCATAAGTGAAAACATTTCCAATTGGACTGTGTTAAGAAGGCTCAGTTCAAATGGACTCCACGCAAGGAAGCCAGCGTTTGTATCCCATTAACCCCGTCTGCGTGGGCAGCACAGTGGTATCGTCACCGTCCTCCCCACATCGGGTGGAAAAGGCCCGGGTTCGAATCCCGTCGATGACGCGAGGAACTTTAATGGGCTCTTTTCACTCCGTGGCTGAGTTAGTCGAAAAAACAGGCAGATCGACCAGAGAACACACGCAATTCAGTCATAATACATATATGGGTATATGTAAGAGATTAAGGGTGGCTCTAAAATAATAATTTGAATTTGAATCCCATTAACCCCAAACAACCGCAGAGCTCGTTGAAACTGGTGCCATGAACCCTGAAAAATGGGGTACAGTTATGTTCTCTAATGAGTCCCGTTTTAGCCTACAAACAGATTCTAGACGTTATTTCATCTGGAGATAACGAGGAATGCTGTACAACCCCTCCAACATCTGAGAAAGAGACACTTACGGTTGGGACGCCTTTCTCTTGTGGGGTGGAATAATGAGCAATGAATGGCCACATTCCTCTTCATATTTTTGATAGGGATTAGCGCAACCATGCAGAGATACCGAGAATAGAGCCTCGAACCCTATGTGCGATCTTTTAGGGGTGCGGTTGGCCCACATTTTATTTTCATGCACGACAACGCCACTGCACATAGAGCTCAAGTGGTGGAGGAATAATACATTGAACATCTTGAAACTCAAGATATCCAACGACTGCCATGGCCAGCACGATCGGCAGACTTAATTCGATCGAACATGTGTGGGACGCCTTTGGGCGTTGCATTGCACGTGGACAGCCAATTCTTCGGAAACTTGGTAGGCTAAGATCTGCGCTGGTGGAAGAATGGGATTTGTTGCCACAGAATCTTATAGACACCGTTATATCGAGCATGGTTCACTGGTGTCAGGCCTGTTTAGCCGTTGGAGGGGATCATACGCCGAACTCATGTCATGTTACCATATTTTCGAGCATCTTGTATCGACTTCTGTAATGTGACCTTTTTGCTAATTCTTATATATCCCTATAAATATCCTTTATACCTGCGAGAAGTTATTCGCGGTCTCCTCATTTCATCGTTATTGTATGGTACACCACCATACCAAATTTTGTCCTGCTTCATCGCAAGTTGCACGAGTTACACCATGTTTTTTACGTATTCTGTTAATTTTTTGAGCAATGTAGTATATAGTTAGCCTATGTGATAGTGATATGCATTAAAAAAAATAAGTCGCCGAATTTCCATTGGTTCGAGTTAATTGAAATTGGAAAGGGCTGACAAATCGTTTTAATAGAGCGAAATATAAAATTTCATGAAACTTCATATACTGGGAATCGAGTTATTACATGCGGACGGATGCACAAACAAATAAATAACAATTACCGGATTTCTATTAGCCCGATTATAATTAAATTTGGAATGATTTGACAAACCGTTTTAAAAGATCCAAGCATAAAATTTCATGAAAATACGTCCACTACTAGTCGAATTATTACATGCGGACAGACTAACGGGCAGTCGTCTTGAAGATAATAGCTGCGTTATGCATATATGCTAATACACCTAAAAACAATGCAGAAGATAGCATTTTCTTCTCCGATTCTCTTTATCAAGTAGTGTGGAATGGTTTCACCTTGAGTTTTCAAAGCTCTGATTGAGGGTAAAGAAATAAACACACAAAATTTCTTTTCTCAACTTAGTAATTGAAAACCGTGAATTTTTTTTGTTTATTTATATTTCAGTGAAAGTTTATTTAAAAACGAAGATAGCTAATAATTAAAATTATACTTTTTCTTAGTAGGTGAGCCCTGTGTAACAATATAAACAACAGGATAGAGTTTCATACTGTATTTTATGACTTTCTAAAGCCAATGCTTCTAATGGTCATGGATTTTGTTAGCATTACTAACTAATGATTATACCTATATAAAAGACCTTGAAGAAATCTTTGTCCAGCAAAAGTATTAGGAACTTTATCTCGTTAAGTCTTTGTGGCTCAGACAAGAACAAGCTGACCGATGGATTAATGTCACCAGAGACAACTACAGATATTCTCGTGTATGCTTACGGCTCTGTCGTTGCTCGACCGTAGATCTTCTCCTTTGGTAACCTGGGTAACTAACCCCGTAGTCCCATGCTGCTAAAGAATGTGATTAATGAAAACAGGATGGAGAAATGACGTGGTAGTTACATTTTTTCTTATTGTTTCCTCATTAACTTCTTAAGATTACTTTTTTCCTCCGAATTATAACCTGTTGGATGAGATTCTAGTGATCTAGAAAAAGAACAAAATATGGAAGACTGAATAAAGGAGCATTGTTATTCTTATTTCCATATTCTTCGGCAATTATCTTCTTTATTAAGTCTTTATTTATTAATAAATGGATGTAAATTTTGGTCCGATTTTAATGAAATTTGAGAAAGCTCGAGAAATTGCTCTAAAAGATCTAAATAATAATTGCCGTGTTTCTGTTGATTCCATTTTCATAAACTTTCGAATGGCTTCACAAATATTTTTCAAAGAGCCAAATATAAAATTTTATGAAAACTCTCTGCTAGAAGTAGCAGACAGTTTTCATAAAATTAAAGTACGTTGTTTTAGGGTTTTAGACGGATCAGCAACTTAGCCACATTACCCCCCGTATAACGTGTCTGTAAAGTACGTGTATTCTGTTGTCGATTTGATGTTTGCGGATGAAAAACCCGAGTTTCCGGTTGAAAAGTAGAGTTTTTACATGCGGATGGACATACAGATGGACTGACATAAAGAAGCCAGTAGACACTTTACGTATATATGCTAACGTTAAAATCACAAAATATTTTAAATGAATTATAGATTTTTCTCAGATATATAATTTGATAAAATATTTTTACACGTATGTGTTTGGCACTTCCTCTAAAATTAGTGTACTTTTTAAAAGCATTAATTTCATAAATTTGAAGTTATTGAAGGGTTCAGTCAATTTTCAGGTAATGACGTCTTTTTATACATACCAAATATTCTATCTTTGTTGCAGCACAAACAGATCCTCAGTGAGACGATTGGGACACATGTCAACAACAGCACAGTGCGCAGAATGCTCCATGATATGGATTACCAGGATCGTGCAGCCGTCCACAAGCCACTGATCACCCCGACTGATGCCAGACGCCGTCTAGCTTAGTGTAAGGCCCGCCATTCTTGGATCGTAGACCAATGGAAAGCTGTGCTTTGGTATGACGAATCATGGTACATGGTCTACCAATCTGACAGTCATGCCTGGGTATGTCCGGATGTCCGGAGAAAACTACCTGTCGGACTGTATGGTCCCGACAATGAAGTTTGGCGGCCTCAGCGTGATGGTCTGTGGCTGTTTGGCTTGGGACTAATGGTTGCTTGGAAAAAAACAATGAATGCTGAGGTCTATCTAGACATCCTGGACAATAGCGCGTTACCTACACTGTGCCAGCACGTCGGGGAAGGCCCATACAGCAGGTTAATTGTCCGTCGTGCTGCTTGTGTTGTGATGGACTGGTTGAGGACGGGTGCGTCGAAAAGTTGGACTGGCTAAACCAGAGTCCTGATTTAAGTACTGTGGAGCACCTCTGGGATGACTTGGATCATCCGGTACATGTGATGAGAGACAGCTTTAATAAAAAGCAGAGATGAACTAGTCGCCGCTTTGAAGACCGAATGGTGGAAAATATCGGAGGACGCTTACAAAAACTGGTGGAGAGTGTCCCTCGGAGACTAGAGGCTGTCATAAAGGCTAAAATTTCAGCACACGTTATTAGTTTTTCTCTAAATAAAAGTTATCTGTACATATGCAGGTATCAGAATATTAATGGTATGGTTGTATATATGCCTACCTGTCATTGTTATTTTCGCTGAATGAACTCTAGGTGAACTTACGTGCATACTTAAGTGGTTTTTTTGAAGCACAAGAAATGGAAATGATAAAAAGGATAAATCACTACGTCTAATTTTCCGGAAAACCGGGACATTTATGTTCCAGTTTTCCGAAAATTTAAACGTTTTGATTTATTCAGTAGTCTGGTCATCATAGAATACACCACGGAGTTTATTCATATATAAATTACTTCGTTCTAAACTAGAATCCCCTTATTTTCTCTCTGTTTCACAGTTATCTGTCGCTGGGGTTAGTTCACACAGACATTCTATTTTGAACATTCCAGTCTAAGTGTGCTTATAATGTTAATTGGTAGTCCCAGTACTTTTGGCAATATAGTGTACAAAAGTAAGGACGATTTCATGATTCCTTTTCAAAGTAAATTCAAATCCGAATAAATCCAATAAACGTTTCTTTATTAAAAATAAATAACTTCTATTTGCTGATGTTCCTTAAAGAGAAAAATATACAGACAAGTTGGGAATGGCATAAACTCGTAAAAGAGATAAAGAGAGAAAACGAGTAGTCCAACCAACATTCAGTACGTGCCCAGAAATTTGTATTTGAAAATTTTTCAAATTTCCACAAGTACTTAAGTATTACTGTAAAAATACTTACTTAAATAACTGGGAGTTTTCTGCGCTATTTAATTTTATTTAATCATTATTAGCAAATAGACATAGCCATCGCAAAAGAATTGCTCTGTTTTAACTCGGTAATAAATTTACCAACGTTGCCATGACAGTAACAGCCATCAGAGCGGGAAGGTTGAAAAAAAAACTTATCTCGACAAGCTTTTATCTCATTTCTCGATGTAGAAATGAGTCGTTTCTAATCTACATGCATTATTAATTTCGATACGGGGTTTTATTGCCGCCCGCGGTGTTATGGTTTGAGTAAACATCGGTCCGTGTTCCCAGTACACCAGTTAAGCTAAGAAAATTTCATAAATGATTCTCGGTGTGTGTATTTTGAGTGTTATTTTAACAAAAGGATAAAACTGGGTAGAACAAACAAAACTTTGATGTAAATTGCTCTGTCTCCGGAGGAAAGTTTATTGGAAAGGAGGATTTTCTTATATCCATATCTAGCTACGAGGATAAAAAGATAATTCATCGTGCAGGGCTGGATAATACGTGATTTTTCTGAATACAATTGTATAATTAATAATACTCGTGCATCAGTTCAAAAAAGGAACTTCCTACATATTTGGTATTTGCACTAAGTTAGTGGAGATCTCCCATCAAACTGTAAGATCCCGTAAAGTATCGGTGCCGGGAGGAATACGTGATCCAGTTCTAGGCGATCTTCAATAGTCGCTAAGGCGAGACTGAAAAATCCTTGAAACCCTCGCCTGACGTATTAGAGTGTTAAGAAGCATAGGTTGTATAGAAGATAGGTTCTTCTTCATAATAACACCTGAAGGTAGTGGACCAATGTAATGTCATTGTTGAGATCATGGACAATTTGTTGGAGATTATCTCCAGGCTGGATCTTTATATCATCAGCATATTCGAGAAAATTCGGCTTGTAAACGAGAAAGGGCAGTTATTTGCTGCAGTGAAAATAAGCCCCGAAAATACACCTTCTTGTATATTTTCGGGGCTTATGACGGGGGTTAGTCTGAGACAGACTAGCCCCGTCATGTTGTGAAAGAGCCATAAAAATTCCTCGCGTCATTAACGGGAATCAAAGTCAGGTCTTTACCACCCGTGTAGGGAGGGCGGTGATTATATTAACTGTGCTACCTACGAGGGCATTTTTTAAAGGATGATTCTAAGAGTTCGAGGTGGTGTCCTCTTAGCCAGGAGACTAGAGAGTGTCATTTATGTAATAGTATTCTTTGCATAACTTGAGAATAGCCTGAATTTTAATAATATGAAAAAAAACTGCAATTTTATTAAGAAAGATAACGAACGTCTACCTCACTAGCGCCATGTAATGAATCAGGGATTATCTATCTAGTGGCAGGAGATCAGTAATTGTAGATCCAGGCAAGGCAAAGTGAATTTTAGAAGGACGTGTAAGCAGGGTCTGTTAGGTCAGTGCTGGAAGGAGGAGCTTCTCAACAACTTCCAGCAGGTATGAGGACTTTGCAGTTGGACGAAATTCAAGAGATTTTCCATTGATGTGTGAGAAGTTTGGACAGATATCACCTTGTAGATATTCCAAACCAGGTGAAAGTAATTCGATTTAATAGATTGATAAATATGGTCGATAATCCATCTCTACAGAAGAGAGTCAGTCACAAGCTTGAGAATAAAGACTGAGATACTACCACAGCGTGAGGAACTGGAATCTGGAAGTGAGTTAATTGTTCTTATTGAAATTAGTGATACAAATTAAAACAAAGGAGAGACAGGTGGCATTCATTGTTGGTAATTCGCAGTGGAGTTGGTTTTCGAATGAATCTCATAATGTGATCCAATCACTCCTGTGGAACTAGTTCGCTTATGAATTGATTGAAGTCCAGACGTCATGGATTTTAACTTCCTCTCTCTCACACGCTTGTGTCTGAGGGTCTCCCCAGCCACCGAGATAGTCTGTCTCAGGCAAGGGTAGGATGGTCTTTTCTTCAAGAGACTCTGGTTTTTCGTCCAGCGAACAGAAAATCGGCCACAGAACACACCCATTTTATAGACATAATATATACGGCTCAATGTGGCCTAAGTCGTTGTGTTCCTAAACCCTACAACAACAACCAACGACTCCCAGCCACCAGATCTCAATGCAGTTGAGCACTTGTGGAAATGCGGATATCTACTCCGAACTAGCCCTTCAGAGTAGCGATACAATGCCATTCAGTTTGAAAAAACTGTGAGAAGCAGTTGAGTCACCGCAGACCAGCATTTCTGTAGCACGCTTTCGAGACCTCATTGGGTCTATGCCACGAAGTGGGTGCGCCTAATAAAGTGGGCACTCAGTGTAGTAAAATTTGCGGATTTTTCTTCACAGATTTTCTTAAGAATTCACATATGCGTATCTTTCACGCTACCTATTTTGTCTGATGCAGATAAATCGATTCCTTTACTAATAATTCATTAGATGACTAATTAATCAACCGTTAGTAGTTAATGAAGTTGTCTGCAAAGTTTAAATGGATTCCTTCGGTTGAAATGGCAATGTAAGAAGCATTTTCTTATTCATGCTTGCATATTCAGCAATATATATGGAATCTTCTCTATCTCATTGGCGTTTTCCAAAAAAAAAAAATTCCCTGAAATATTTTCTTTTTTGAGTCTGTCTGACGTGTAAGAGTAAGAGTACAAGCCAAACTCTTACTCTTACACTGAAGTTTAACAAGAGGATTATAAGATTCAGTTAATGTATTTATTTTCTTTTCTGAAATTAAACTTAAGAATATCAAGAAATATACCAATTTCCTTATGGATCTTGGGTTAATTGGCAATTTTATTTTGTATTAAATGTACGACTCGCCTGATACACTGAACATATACATCTGTCTTCACGAAAATATTCAGACTTCAGTAATGTCGAAAAAGTGGATTTTTATTCTTTATAACCGTGGATCCTTCAAGGAAGTCTTTAGATAACAGGAGATGCAGGATAACAGGAGACGCAATCTTCATTGCCTATAGAAATGTCAGGATGAAGAAATCAGCCTTATTCTGTAAAATCTTATTATGAAACCGAAGCGCATTGGTTGGAGATAAATAACTTTTAAGGTCGTTTATGAGCTAATATCAAAAGGATACCACAGTAACCTTAACAGTACCACATTCCTTTTTTGTTTCTAACAGAAACGTCTTCCTAGAGAGAAGAAAAAATCGATTTTTTTGCAAGTTTTATACCAGAGTGAAATAAGAAAGAAACTAGCGATGTTTTTTTTATTTTATTTTTTACGTATACATTTTTCTTTTCATAATAGTTAATGCATGGTTTAACAATTATTTTTCAATATAAAATTGACTGTCTGAACTAGTATTAATATTAATTCACAAAGGAACTGGACGCTGAGAGTAATTTTGACATCGCACCTAGTTGAATGGTACCACACTCAAGGTGATAGAGAATGAGAAAAAAGGTAGAGGTAAATAAATGTATAGTCCGACATGAAATTCCATGTTCAGTATTCAAAATGAGGCCTGGTTAGGCCTCATCTTGAATAACGAACACAGTTTAGAAACTTCATTTTAGGAAGTGTGTGGATCTATTGGGATGGGTGCAAAGAAGAGGAACAAGAGTAGTCAGGGCCACAAGAGGGTATTCTTACGAAGAAAGAGAAAGGCTTGAATTCTCTAAATTGCAATGTCCAGAAACTAGGCACTTGCAAAGTCTGATTGAGGAGTTTATGGCTTTGAATGGATCGAAAATGCTGATAGTGTCCATCTCTCATCGGATGACGCACACAAGATGAGCATAAAATTGAACTGGAAAAAGGATGACTGAAGGATAGATATGTGAAAGTATGCTCTCATCGAGATATTAGAATAGTGGAACAAACATCCATCTGGCGTTATGGAAGTTTGTTCCAACATATTATTAGAAGGAATGGGTTGAACAGACAAAATCGGCAGTTCTTTATTTTATTGTTTGGCTGATGCTGTATACGCTTACTTCCTTGTATTGTTTTGCCGCTATTGTTACCAGACTTCTGGACAAAATTAACAGAACACGTAGAAGATTTGGTATAGCTCGTGCAGCTTGCTATGAAGCGAGAGAAAATTTGGTATTGTGGTGTACCATAGAATAACGATCAAATAAAGAAACGGCAAGAAACTTCGTACAGGTATAAGAGACATTTTATTTATAGGGATTGTATTAGAATTACCAAAAAGGTCACATTATTGAAGTCGATACAAGATGCTCTAAAATATGGTCACGTGATATCAGTATAGTACGGCATATAATCCCTAGCAACGGCTAACCAGGCCTGACAGCGTTGAACCACGCTCCATATAAGGGTGTCTGTAAGATTCTGTGATAACATTCCATTCTTCCACCAGCACAGACCTTAGCTCACCAAGTGGCCGAGGAGTTGGCTATCGGAGTGCAATGCGAGGCCCACCGGTGGTCCACAGTTGTTCGATCTGATTTAAGTTTGGTGATCGTGATGGCCATGGCAGTCGTTGGATATCTTGATTTTCAAGGTATTCTTCCGCCACTTAAGCTCTAAGTGCAGTGGTGTTGTCGTGCATGAAAAGAAAATCTGGGCCAACCGCTCCCCTAAAAAGCCGCACATGGGTTTGAGGATCTGTTCTGGGTATCTCTGCGCAGTTGCGGTACCCCTATCAATAAAAATGTGAAGAAGCATACGGCTGTTGATCATTATTCCGCCCTACACGAGAACACCGCCTCTGCTCCTCTATAAGTGTCCCTTTCTCTGATGTAGGATGGGCGGTACTGCATTCCTCGTTGTCTCCAGTTTAAATAACGACTAGTCTGTTTTAGGCTAAAACGGGACCGAGAGAATAGAACTGTACCCCATTTGTCAGGGGTCCAAGTCGCATGTTCATGGCACCAATTTCTACGAGCTCTGCGGTGGTTTGGGATTAATGGGATACAAACCACTGGCTTTCTTGCGTAGAGTCCACTTGATTTGAGCCTTCTTAACAGTCAGGTTGGATATGTTTTTACGTGTGGCCGCAGCAACCTCAAGAGACAGTTGACGACAGAACATTTTAGGGTTCCATCTTGCTGTTAGAACTCGATAGCTGTCTGTTCTTGTTGATGTAGCTCTCCGGCGACCTTGGCTAGCACTTCTTATAATGGTTTCTGTCTCCTGAAACTGTTTCCATAGTGCCGAGACGACACTGAGTGACATATTAAGTCAACCTGCCATCTTGGCCCACGACTGCCCGGCCTCAAGTCGTCCAACGGACCGCCATCTCAAAGAATCATCTAAACGACGTTGACTTGCCATCCTGAGTACTGGAGATGTGGCTATACCACTGAGAAAGCCAAAAAACGGAATGAAGTGATGCAGTTGCAACCCGTGTTTTTATAGGCATGAATAATTTGCACAATGTGCGGCTCTGTAAGGTGGTAGATCGATTTCCATTGGATACTTGGAATTTGCATGCCAGAATACCTATTATATCAAATATTTGCCTTTGGTGACACTGTTAATAATAAAATATTCATGAAAAACATTTGGTTATGTTACTTTTGTCTTGCAGTGTATTAGCGAAATTTCCATAGTTCATCTAGTATACACCAACTTCGTGTCGTTATTGTTGTTTTATGGTTTAGTGGCGCAATAGCTGTAACGGCCATATTGCGCGACTGTTCATTATACTGCTACTGGAAGGTATAATACACTGTTCGACATAATTAAGTCGAAATCAGTGTAATCAGCGAAGTGTGTCATTTGATTTTTACTCTTTGAAGGCTTTATATCAAGACAGTCATTCATCTTATGTCAAGCGTAGCCGATAAACTCCGGTCTAGTGGTCGAATCAGCAGTCAAGCAGATGCATACTAATTTATAATGATATAAATTTAAACACAGTCAATTGATCATCAATTAATTCCACTACGGGTGCTTTCCACTGTTTGTTTTCTCACTTCTGTTAAACTTTACGTCAGAAGCAACCACACATCTTTCTGAGAACCTTTTATTGATGCAATATTTAATAACCAATACTGAAACTACTGCAACTTCTGGCACAGTTACTCCTTCCGGACAGTTGGGTGCCTCTTTTTTTATCACCTATAAATTCTGAATACTGTAGCCTTGGATACTTTTGTAATTTCCATAGTTCATCTAGTATACACCAACTTCTTGTCGTTATTGTCGTTTTATGGTTTAGTGGCGCAAGAGCTGCAGCGGCCATATTGCGCGAATGTTCATTATACTGCTAGGAACTGATATAGGGAAATAATTAAAGGCTATTATATAAGCGAATTCGCTTTAAATGACTGTAGAATTTTCTGAAATTGGCATTGTTTCCTGTTAGGTGATGCAGGCGTAATGGTCCAGTCTTAAAGGATGTGTTTTATGGTTAACAGGGCATGGCAGTGAACACACTATGGAGGATCTTCCCCTGCTAGCAGAAAAATGCCTCAGATGGGTGTGGCCAATTCGCGTTCTAGCAAGAACAACTTTTTTATACCTATTTTTTCCGAAAAGTTGAATTCCACAGTTCATGTTTAAGATGTAGTAGTTTATTGTTCGTATGAGATTGCCATAGATTCTTCCCCTAATGGTGGAATGCTTGTTGGATAACATGTTTATAATCTCCATAGGGACCTGTGCTTGTGTATAATACTGACTGACGGATTGTTTAGCTGCTTCATCTGCATTTTCATTTCCAGGAATTCCAGTGTGTGTGTGTCCTGGAATCCAAGAGAATTTTGCTGATTGGGCAGAATTTTGGATCGTGCTGAATCAATCAGGATGGAATATAGTTAGGGAAGGACATTACGTGGTTGTTTTCCATGAGAATTAATTGTTATAATAACCACTATTTTACCACGTGAAAAAATAATATATTACTCGTGTATTAAGCTTATATCACAAACAACTATACATTTCAGGCAACTTACCGCTATCATCAGACCTGATATAGGTGATGACAGGCAGCGGTAAGTTACCTGAAACGTCACCTTAAATGTATAGTGGTTTGGGCCATAAGCTTAATGAACTATATAATTTTCTTACTTGGTAAAAGAGTGGTTATTATAACAATTAATTTTCAACCAGGATCGGATTTGTGCCATAACCGGATTGGAAGGTGGATATATGTATTATAGTACATTCACTGCACTCAAGGAAACAATATAAATTATGACCTGGGGGGAGAAGAAACACTGATATGATCAAGGGCTAATTTAATTGCATACAGTTCGTCAGTGCCCATACTGCACACTATTGGGAGTGTCGTAGAAACGATGAAAGTAGGAAAGACCGTTGCAGCACCTATAGTCGTTTCTATTTTTCAACCCAGCCGTATATACACTCAGTGACCACTAATACCATGTTGGACCACCGTTCGCATGGATAACAGCAGCTATTCACCTAGTCATTGACTCCACTAGATGTCTAAAGGCGTCCATAGGGAACTCCAGCCATGCTGCCTACAAGGTTTTCTACAGTGTTGGAATCAATGAAGGTTGCGTGTCCATAAGACCCCACTTCCCGTTCCAAAACATCTCACTGGTGTTCAATTGGATTGAGGTTATGGCGAATTTGGAGGCCAGTCAAGATGGATGATAATTTCACTGTGTTCATCGACCCACTCGTGCATAGTGCGGGCTCGATGACAAGCCACATTATTGTCTTGAAAGGTCCCATTTCTTTCCGGAAAAAAAATTTAACATGGCACGGAAAACATGGTCTCCTAGAAAGCTGACAGTATGTATGTATTGTTGTTTTCGGGTTGCCCTTAGACGTTAGCATTAGTAGTGGCAAATAATGCAAGAAGGCAAGCTATACAACCAAAAAAACTCCTCCCATTTCACCTATATATTCCATCCAGCAAAAAAAAAAAAAAAAAAAAAAAAATATATGATATTAGTCCCCCGTAAATGATTACATCTACCCATATATTTATTTTGTCTGTAAATTACGTGCGTTCTATGATCGATTTGCCTGTTTTCTGGACGAAAACACCTTGCTATCTACGCCTGAGACCGACTAACTCAGCCACGGAGTAAAGAAAGCCCACTAAAGTTCCTCGCGTCATCGATGGGGTTCGAACCCGCGCCTTTTCCAGCTGGTATGGGGAGGACGGTGACGATTCCACTGTGCTACCTGCGCAGACACATTCCATCCAACAGTTTGTCTAGTATTTGAATATATTTAAGTTATCAACTTCCACAACAACATATGGAAGTTTGTTCCAATAATCAACCGCCCGCTGGCTAAAGGCAAACTTCCACACATCTATTCTGCAACCATCCTTCTTCAGTTTGAATTTGGTCCCGTCTTATGTGTGTAGTATGAGCAAGAGAAAGAATTAGATAAACACTTAGCTTGCTCACTCCATTCAAAGCCTTAAACATCTCAGTCAGATCACCTCGCAGGTACCTAGTCTCCAGACGCTCATTTTAGCAACCACAACTTATTTTCTACCAGTGACTTTATTGCTGTTGCTGCTAATTGAGCCCTATGTTTCAACCCTGACATACTTCTTTATTATTATGCGGTCATTAATATATTGCAGATCTTTTTTTTTTTTTTCATCCATCTCAGTCCAGCCGCACGGGATGACAGTTTTTCAATATGCAGATTAAATCGCCATTTGGGGTCAAATGTCACACTCAGATGAGAATGAGATGAAACCTGAGGAGTGTGTGCATTGTTGAGAGATGGAAAGGTCAAGAGGTAGGTAGGCTTTAGTGAGATCATTAAGGTAGATTTGGATGAGTTTATTTTCATTCTGAATTGTACGAGGTAGATAAGTTATTCAGTATTCCATTGACGTACTCGACAGTCTGAGCAAGATTTGCATTCTGAGTGATGGGTATTAGAATTTTAAGGTCGACTTGCACCACCAGATTGCAGATTACCACTACTCTAGCGTACGAAGCTGTTCGGCTTTTTATACTGCTAGATATGCGACATAGTCCATTACGGATGGGGTGGTCATAATTCAGTGATCACTGAGTATATATAAATTGAGTTATTCAGTTCTTCCTTCGAGCGATTCGGCCCGTACTGTAGCGATCGGAAGTTCTTTAAACACTTCACTGCCTGTTAGTTTCTGTGGTATTTATTCATCACAATGTGCCACCTTCATTTTCATTTTCTGTCAGATTTGGATTAGTATTTAACGGTAAAACTATTTCCTCATCTATCAAAAATGGCCCTGGATCGTTACCAAAACAATTCATAACGCTTTGTATAAGTGGAATTATGATTTTATTGTATTCATGTGATGTTCTTGTTTCTTATAGTTAAATATTAAATGTGCCAATTTCTAAAAGCGAAAATAATTGAAATTTTGTATAACTGGTATTCGGATTAATGGAAATCTATTGTATTGGGTGGCAATCTTCTACTGTTCTCTCGTTTGCTAAAGCGAGTATGTAGGACTTTCTTTTAGACTACAAATTGCAAACTTGGATCAAATCAAACCTGATATGAGGAACTTGTGCATAATCATGATACGGATCACGATTACAAGCAAACGTCACTCAGATTTATTAATACAGAGAAGAGATTTTCAGAAGTTACATACAAAACAAATCACACTCCCTTTCAGTTGTAAAATGATAAAATATCTACATCTTTTATCATTTTACTAATGTCATCTTATAATTTAAATTTTCACGGCTCATATGCACAACTAACAAGGCATTTAAAACCATCCATTCAGTAAAGCGTGTCGCTGATTCTTTATAAAGATATCACACTTAATTATGCGTCTTGTCTCGGCCTTGATTTTACCTAATACTTCAGTTTGTTACTCCTGCTGTGCTTGCTTTCACTTTCTTAGAATGAATCGCTAGAATTGGTGCAAAAAAGTAATGCGCCAGTAGTTTTACGAGTAGTAAAACTACTAGCGCATCACTTTAAATTTCATCATGCTTCATAGAAACAACAGTGATCAAAACATTTTAACTTAATGCTGTTGTACTCGTATACCTGCTGCTTTGATAAAAGTCCTTTTTGTACGCAAGGTCATACATACAACAAGGTTACACGAAGTGCTGGGTCTTTTTGGCAGTGCCCTCTTTCTTTTCCTCTTATTATTTCTTCTTCTATAAATTGGTGTAGAGCGCATTTTTAAAATTTTTGCCTGAAAATGTAGTCCAGACGTAGAGTTTGGCAAAACTTTCAAAAAAAAATTTGATAGCCGTTTTTTGACGATGGGAATAATACGAGAGTTTTTTTAACGACTCGGCTCTCAATGAACGAATTTTCATGAAATTTTATATTTAATTCTTTTAGAAATATCGACGTTTAAATTTTTCGAGATATTCCAAATTTCATTGAAATTGGACAAATAGAAATCAGGCAATTATTTGTTTTTCCATACAGTTTGTATGGCAAAAATATGTCATGATATTAGATTAATTTAATCAATTAATTATATTAATTGATTAAATTTAACCAATTAAAAAATCATGAAAAGAAAAAAAATCAATTAATTTTAGAAAAAAATCGAACGCGTCTGCAAGGTAACACACTACTTACATTACATAACTTTGTTTTTATCCCTGTTGAATGTGTCCTGACGGGTGGCAAAGTGCATATAAGCGCCTTCCTCCCATGCCGGATGGAAATGGGGTGGGTTCGATACCGTCAATGACGGAGGAATTTTTATGGACTTTTTTTCACCATGGCCGAGTTAGTCGGTTTCAGGCGAGGGTTGCGTTTTTCTTTTTTATCTCTCAGAAATCGGATTTCTTGCTCCAGCAAATAGGAAAACTAACGAAAGAAAAAAAAAATTTCTGTTTATATACTCCAGGACGACCAAACGGTCAGAGGAGTTCACAAGATAGACAGAATACAAGAAACAGCACCGTATTCAACAGTCACGGGCTTGAACGCCAGTCACTCAAGACACGTGTACTTATGCACCCGCGCGCCTGCCCACTAGGTTACGGCGGACTCGCAAATTTTAGCGTAATATGCCAGCCCTGTTGTATGTTGTTGTTGTAGTAGGGTTCGGCCTGACGTAGCCGAGTGGTCAGGAGCGAGATTACATAGCACGCGTTCCTTGAGTGTACCGGGATTCAAGCCTGTGACTAATAAACACGATAAATATTTGTATTTACGATTTATTGTAAACCCTACTGACTTGGTTGTCGTGCCGGAGTATAAACAGAATTTTTTTTCTCTGTGTAACCTTCGACCCCAACGTTAGGTTCAACTGTCACATCGAATGTGTTCTACGCAAGATCAGCCGAATGCGCTGGATTGCCCGTCAACATCTTCATCATAACACAGATGCAAAAACTACAATCAGATATCTGCAAACCGTTGTGTATCATATCTTTCTGTATGCCTCTGAAATATGGGCCTCCGCGGTACCTTCTCTCATGAAGCCCATCCTCGCCAGCGAATACTGGATACTGAAGTGGGCAACCCGCAAACATCGACTCCCCCCAACAGAGGACCACCAGCATGGCCGACCAACTTCAAATCCCTCGGCTGCTTCAAATAATCGGCATGAGGAGAGCTGTGACCACAGTCAAAATGCTGGTTGGTAAAATCAACTCCCCTGACTTCTGGGATATGTCAGTGGCATGTTCCACTTCCTTCCCTAAGAGCCACCCCTCTTCTTCAGCTACAACGGAACAGACTGAAGGTCAGTGACAGATTCCTACCTGGCCAAGTACTTCCTACAATACAAGACCTGCTAATGATCGGAGTTGACCTCCAGAAATTCGCTTCGGATCGCAATTACAGGCGCTCGTTGGCCGAACTTGTTCCCCTTTTGTTTGGCCCCTGATGTCGACTCATACCGATATCTCCACCTGCTATCTGCTATGAGGCGCAGAACGGCACGTCGCAGGCACATCGACGAACTGTTTCACAAGAAAATGCGAGATCGAACAACTTAATGCACGCCTGTGAAATATTCTGACTTCTGTGAATATTCTGAAATATGTGCTTTGTACATATGAACGTGTACATACCTTGGTGTACTGTCTGCCCCACAACTATGTATATACTCATATGTATTGAATGGTTAATGTTACGTTTTTAAGTTAATTTCATGTTATGTTATCTTTTTGTTAAACTGTACATATTTTTATATTACTCTATATCATTGTCAAGCCCCTGGCCTCCTGTCTGTGGCGGACACATTATTGTATCTTTACTGTACAATAAAGATTTCTTTTAGGAGCATCAGCAACTAAGGCCCCGTGCATAAATTGCATGTGTTCTATGGTCGATTTTCTGTTTGCTAGACGAAAAACCCGAGTTTCCGAAAGAAAAAACCACGCTACCCTTGCCTGAGACCCACTAACTCAGCCGCGTTGTGAAAAAGGCTCATAAAAATTCCTCACGTCGTCGACGGGGCTCGAACTCAAGTCTTTTCCACCCGGATATGCCAGCGCCTCGTAGCCGTATCTGTCTTGGCACTTAACGCACAAACACAGAGTAATAACAACACTGAATATGCAAACGTTTTACTGTAAAGAAAGTGATAAATGCAATGGAGTTATTGAGTTCCTTTACAAAGATCATGGAAATCAAAACAAAAAAAATTCGCTTTGCATGTATAATTTTTATTGCAGAAATTTTTACAGTTCCTTGCAGTAGGTCCATAGCCATTCGCCAAAGATTTAACAAACAGGAGATTGAAAAATAATAGATAAATTTAGATTAATACGAAGAAATAAATTAATAAAGAATAAACAAAACGAGTAATGGCATATATTGAGTCTTCCAATTATAAAACAGTTAAATTATATTAAAAGGAAATTTGCAATCAAAATTAATTAAATATTTTAAAAAAATTATAGAAATTGGCTTCTCTGTAAACGATTGATTTGAAACCGTGTTTATAATAAGAAATTAACCATTTCGGCGGTTTATGTTTTAATACATACAGCGAATTCATGTTCAAGTATTACTCTTTGAAACTATGTAGCCTTGCAGGATTTTGTATTGAGTTACCTTTGGGATTATTTATTCCTCAGACATATAGTCCGAACGAATTTCTGGACATTTATGTAATAAGCTGACTTGAAATTTTCAGCCGCGAGGCTCCTACAGGCGCGAGGCCCTGGGCGATCGTCCACTTCGCCGCCAGTGTAATGTAATTATATGTAGTATTGTAGATATTCACTGCCTGTTGGTGCATATCTGCTATACAGTATGGTTAGATATGCACCAACTTGATTACAACCGATGGTGATCTCTGCATTAGAGTTTATTTATGTAAATCTAGCAAATTAATGCAATTATGTGATATATGTCGTTTCCAAGAGATCACAATAAAGACGAGTGGGGACAGCGGTGGTCAAAGAAAAGGATTTCACCAGATTCAAAGGAAGTCCGGGTGAAGTCGTAGGTGCGCATTTAGCAGATACTATAGTATAAAAGACACACTTTGTCTCTTTCTAAGAGAGCTATCACGTGAGTACCCCTAGAACGAAGAAATGCAGAAAAACGAAGAAAATTCTAAAAATCCAACTTGAGCAGCACTACAGATAAAATATATTCAGCAATGAAACACGTCTACTCTGACATATGGGCATTTCGAGGACGATAATGAGAATATTCACAGCGCAAGTGTTCGAGAAACACGATAGGTACTGTTATTCCCTGGCCAGCACAATCTAATCTCGGATCTCAGTCCAGTTGCAAGACGTGTCAGAGCTTGGCGAAAGGTGACCCAGGTAGTTAGAAGGCTAGTATGAGAATCCTGTCACAATCCCTAGAAATCATCAACCAGGAGTTTTAAAAAATAACCGCAATCAACGGTCTCGCCTTGGTGGAGACCGTTGATTGCGGTTGTTGAATACATGTGAATAATTGGTGAGTACATGTGGAAATCAGTCTGAATGGCGATTCTCGCTTCTTATTCCAGTCAGATGGGTGGATGTAGAATTTTGAAATTAAATTCAAAGAATACAATAAGAACACAAAGAAGTAATGTTATTTGAACGTATTTTGTTGGTCTGGAGAACGTCTCCGCTACAGAAATGCGTTGCACCCCACCAGAATATACTGCTATCCCCGTGTGAATTTGTATTCTTCAAATAGAGTAAATAAATAAATACCAATAATTAAGTTTGGAAGAGGCGGGGTTATGTTGTGGCGCTGTTTCTCATGTTATAGCCCATAGTCTTTGGTGGTTTTACGGGAACAGTGAACGCCGACCTTAACAAAAGTTCGAATGTCCGCCGCAGAGTACCAATTTGAACCCTACGGAACACCTATATGATGAACTGGAACGTTGGATGAGGACCCTACCAGCACGGCCCACATCACAGTTGTACAAGTGACCGTTCTTTAGGAGAAATGGAAGATTATACCTACTGCAGTGTATCGTTCGTTAGTGGGGAGCCTACTCTGGAGGATGGAGGGTTCATAACAGCCAAAGGGGGATCGATATGCATTAAAGTGAATGGCATTGACTTTAGTAATGAAATTGCGCGTGTTCGTATACCTTTTGGATGATAGTGTGATTTTATGTTGAAAATTTATATAATATAAGGGGTGAAAGATTTAGAGACAACAGTAGTGAGAAATCTAATAAAGAGCATAATGGTTATAAACAAATTTGGGCGTGTTAGTAAATGTGTTTAATACTGCTGGTTGGTTGGTTGTTATAGGGTTTTAGATGCATCAACAACTTGAGCCATATTACACCGTATATAATATGTCTGTAAATCACCATCCACCCCACACCTGGTGGAAAAGAATTGAGTTCGAATCCCGTCAATGGAGCGAGTTTTTATGGACATTTTTCACAAGGTGGCTGAGTTAGTCGGTCTCAGGAGAGGGTGGCATGTGTTTTTTTTTTTTTTTTTCTCTCCTGGAAACTGGTTTTTCGTCAGCAAACAGCAAAGCGACCACAAAACACACGTAAGTTATAGACATATTATGTATGGCGCAATGTGGCCTTTCTGTTTTTATTGTATTCTTTCAATTACAAAGAATACAATAAAAACGTAAAGAAAATAAAATTATTTGAACGTATTTTGCATAAATGTCCAGAGGGGATATTTAAATTTTAATATAAATAATACTTTCTAATTACTGCTTTCTACGTATTCATATTTCACATTGAATGATATTAAATTCTAATCTCGGAAACGATATTTGTTTTTGGTTAACTTTTCTTCAATGATTTAATCTCCTTGTTTTTTAAATAACGCTTCATTTTTCCTTTGATTACTTGTAATTGAATTCCTTGGCTATTAGTAACTTAATGCTCATTATCTCTTAATTACTTCATTGCTTAAATTCAAAATTACTACACTTTCCCAGTGAATAAGCGAGAAATGACAAAACAATTTGTTATCTCTTTGAATAAGAAATAACAGACTGTGGAAAAGGCTAGAAATAAGAAGTAATTAGATACACAGCTGCTGCAGATGTAGTTGAGACACTCAATTTACGGCTAATATTCCTGAACAAGGAACTTAAACTATCAGCAAGCGATTTTAAATCTCAGATGGGGAAAAAAAAATCGCATTAAGCTTTATTTTGAATGAACTACGAAAATCAAATTAATTATTGTCTGAAAAATGAAATATTCATCCAATAATATCCATAACAGCAAAACGATGCTAGGGGTTTATAATTGTAATTTTAGCCATTGCTTGGAGGGATGGATGTGAGGCGCATCTCACTTTCACACACACATATCTTCGGGCTATTTACATAGGGTGGCGGAAAATTAATTTAGATACTTATAAAAATTTACTTACAGAACATACATACATATTAACAAATAAGCGCAATATTTACATATTACACTATTGCACATAACAATTTTAACCTTGGTGTTCTGTCCACAAATTCTACACAGACAGCAATTAAACTTCTCAGACATTAAACTCGCAGCCATTCTACGAAGAAGATAAGCACCAAAAAAAAAGCTGATCAGCATTTTACAACAAATTTCTGCGGTAGAATCAGTACATTAAGGCTTTTATTTTGTGATAGAAAATGAAAGGTACCCAACTCTAGTTGAGAAATTTTCCCCTATAGGCTTTAATCCGTAGTGAACTTGGCGTAGTCAGCATCTCGAGATACTGAATTCTTGGATGGAGTTGGTGAACACATCTGCCTTATGTAAGGCGGCCCCTAAACGTTGTTTAACTCTACCTTGTTACTCTGTGATGATATACAAAGAAGGAGTTATTCTAGCAAAAACCTGTCTTCCAGATGCAGCCTAGATTTCTCTGTAGAGAACGATGGGCCAACCCTGAGAGGATAAAGTGGAATCCACCGACCACAATGATCCCAGATATTTGGAGCTGAGATGAGCCCTGCTAGCAGGGCCACGATTAAAAAAAAAAACTAAAAAATGAATGCTCTATTTTATATTCATATAATATACAAATTTGCGCCAAAGTCACTGGCACATTGCTCAAAATGGTGAAGAATGGTAGTTGAAGACAGGACAGGACATGCTGTTGCTTTTGATCAGCATTCAGACATCTGGGGGCCCTTTGGCAGAAAGCTTCCGCATGTCCAAAGTGTCACGAATAACATATCCAACACGTTCCGCAGACATGTCTCGAGTCTCAGCTATCCATTCAGCAGAAATTCGTCTGTTGGAAAAATATCATGGTGTGAATGGCATCAACATTTTCAGGCATTGTTGCTGAGACTAGGTGTCCTCGTGGGTAGCACGGTTGGTAGGCTTGCTGTTCTCCCCACACTGGGTGGAAAAGACCTGAGTTCAAGTCGTCTTGTCAATGACGAGAGAAACTTTTATGGGCCTTTTTCACAAGGTGGCTGAGTTAGTTGGTCTCAGGCGAGGGTAGCATGGTTTTTTCTCCGGAAACTCGAGTTTTTCGTCCAGCAAACAAAAAATCGACCTCAAAACACACGCAATTTTCAAACAATACACACGGAGCAATATGTCCTTAGTCGCTGATGCTCCTAAAACCTTACTACCTACTGAAACTGGTTTTCCTGTTGTCTCTGCATCCTCAGTGTGAAAAAAAAAAAAAAAAAAAAAAAAAACATTTCAAATTTTTCAACCCTTCAACCCAGCCTTTGATGATTGCATAGAATGGACATATTCTCCTAGTGTCGCTGATATATCAGCATGAATTTCGTTTCGTGTTTTACCTGTAGAAACAGGTATTTTTCCACGGTAAAACTATTATTCATTACCATTTGTACTCTGTACTGAAAACTGCCTGTTCAATCTTCAAAATTCAGCACTAAGTAGCTCATTTATTTGATACGCCTATCTAACAGCGAGTAGATTCCCCACTCTTTATATCTCCCAGACCAGATTCGTTGTTGCACGGACTAACCGAGATGTCCAAAGCATGCCACAGGGTTACTGAACCACGTTGACTCAATTGCTGTTGTTGTTGTTGTTATTGGGTTTTAGGAGAATCGCCAACTAAGGCCAGTTGCTCCGTGTATATTGTCTGTAAATTGCGTGTGTTCTGTGGTCGGTTTTCTGTGTGCTGGACGAAAAACCCGAGTTTTCTGGAGAAAAAACCATGATACCCTCGCCAGAGACCGACTAACACAGCCACGTTATGAAAAATGCCCATACAATTCCTCACGTGATTGACGGGGGTCGAACTCAGGATTTTTCCACCCGGGACTCAATTGCTTCCCACAGTTGCTGCAGATTGGACCGCTGCGGATTCTACTCCCAAGTGCTCATTCCACCACATCCTACACAAGTTCTCATTTGGATTGAGATCTTTCACCGCAGTTTCTGGAACCACTCAAGTTTCACTCAAGTTTCTGGAACAAGCTCTGTACAATTCTGGCCTTTTCACAGGAAGAGCCCGTTCGCAGATGGATACACTGCAGTTAGGAAGGGATTGATTGGAAACAATTTTCAAATGGCATCAAAATGTTGCTTCGCTGGTATCAAAGGGTCCAATTTTCATCATGAAAACACTCCTCGCACCATTACAACGCTACCAACAGCTTACATTTTTGATGTATACCTAGGAAGATGGATCTATGGACTAATGGTGTTTTTGCCTTATTCTGGTCCTCCCATGAGCGTGAAACAGCATGAACCAGGATTCGTCAGATCAACATTTTTCCAATCATCCTCTGTCTTTCTGTGTGGTAGTACAGTGGTTGACATCACCGTTCTCCCCACACCGAGTGGAAAAGGCTCGAGTTTAAATCCCGTCAATGACGCAAGGAACTTTTATGGACTTTTCTCACTCTGTGGTTTAGTTAGTCGGTCTCATCCGTGCATAGCAAGGTTTTATCCCCCGGAAACTTGGATTTTTCATACAGAAAAACAGACAAATCGAACATAGAATGTACACAATTTATGGACATAATACGTATGGGTCGATGAGATCTTTTTCCCTCTAATATAAAAGTTTTTTTTTTCTTTTTTCTTTTTTCTTTTTTTTTTTTTTTGATAATTTGCTATCCTTAGCCCACTGTTACCATATCCTGTTCTTTGTTGACCGAAGCGGAATCCATTTTTGAACTGTGATTAGATGAATTTCAGAATGCATGACGAATTGCACATTCCAAAATGCCTCTTTGGTTACCACTGTTGTTTGGGTTTTTGTTGGCCATTGTAGCCTTTCTGTTACCCTGAACAAGTCTTATGGACCTCCTTTGGCATCTCACATGAACTAATTGTTTCTGATCAGAGGATCAAAGTTGGCTGGTTGTTTATCCAATGTTATTTGGTTACTGGACCGATTTCGATACATTCATATACAATTGTCTGGAGTGCATCGATACAGTCGTACATGAAAACTGCAACCCAGCAGGATTGCCGTTTCCAAGAGAGTCACACCAATGCCTATGCGCCGACTAGCATCCCGCGTTTAAAGACACTTAAATCTTTCGTCTTGCCCTTTTTTGCACTGCATTGTACACATACATCTCTATGTATTTAAAATGGCCAGCAATACAACACATCACAGTACAGAACTAACACAAAGTTGATTACACAACATACAACACACCTTCCTGGCTTAGCTAAGTAGAACTTTATCTCAATGACACCACCACCAACGATATGTGGGAAACCCACGGAGCCACCTAGACTGAGATACAATATACAACACAGTCCTTACGTATGGCCCTCGTATGTAGCACAGTTGGTAGAATCGCCGTCTTCCTCCACACCGGGTGGAAAAGACCTGAGTTCGAGTCCCGTCGATGACATGAGAAATTCTTATCGGACATTTATCACAACCTGGCCGAATTAGTTGATCTCAGGCGAGGGCACATGGTTTTTTCTCCCGGAAACTCAAGTTTTTCGTCCAGCAAAACAAAAAATCGACCTCAGAACACACTCAATTTACAGACAATATACACAGAACAATATGGCCTTAGTCGCTGATGCTCCTAAAATTCTACTACAACAACAACAACAACCACCACTTTACGTATCTACCACCACTTTAAATCGCGTACATTACGATACGAATACGTGATATTACTGTTACTCAATTTCATGAAAATGGTAGATGTACCTAATTAAGTGGCAACTCAGTGTACTATGCTTTGCTATGAGTAATTACATTTTTTTTTCAGCTGTGCTGAAAATTGATCTGACAGAGCAAAGTCAATTACAGTACATATTTGGAAAGAACTAAAAATTACAATAATAATTACAAGTTCACTTATTTTCATTAAAAGCAGATTTTAATGTGTACTAACACTAGTGTACATTTAAAATACGAATGATAAGAAAACGCTGGTAAATGAGATACTACGATTTCACACGAAGATAAAATCAGTCATGGTTGTTTAACTGATTGGCATCTCTATATAACACAAGTATCTGTCATTAAAGTATTGTAAAAATTCAGGGCCTCTCAAAAACTTACCCATTGCGTCCACTGTTGTCGCCGGTATTGTTCTTGAGCACCTGAGCACGTTCGCCTTCAGGTGTAGTCATAGCCCAACTTAATATATCCGGTGGTTAATCAAGTAACGATGCGACATGCGCCTATCTCGATAATCCCATCCATCACTCGACCTTCAGTCTGTCACAAGTGCATCGCGCCGACACTCACTGTTATCGACTCGGATTTCCCCAAACAACTGCACTCACCCTTACTCTCCTATAAAATACACTCTCGGTCGAACAGTGAACACACCGCTACTTGTTACATTCGGATCTTACACGCCTGCACGTGCCGTCAGGAAAGAGTGTGACGTCATTATTAAAGATTCTCGCTATTGGTGGCAGAAGAACACCATCTCTCTCTCTCTCTCTGAGATGCTGCTAACTCTCGGTACCACGTGTTTTTAGCAAAGATGTCGTGTCATCTGACCGACTCCAGGGGTCTGCAAATAGCTGATTTTCAGCTGTTTTTAGTAGGCATGCGTATATTGAACAACACATTTTATAAGACAGAACTGAGAGCGTCCGCGGATATAGCTGATATAGAGCCGTCAAGAAAAACATTCGCAAGTATGTAATGATGGATATTCACGTTACGAAACTGATAAATGCTTTTCTTTCACCAACCATTGCCTGAGTTAAGGATAACTGGAGTAAAAGGTTGATCTGAGCTCCAGAATATATGCATTGGCTAGCCAATTTATTCTCTTAAAAAATTAATATTAGGGCTTCCCAGGAACAACTTCATATACCTATTTTGTCCATATATTGGGTGTAGCATACGCTTCTTGATTAGACCAGGGTTCGAGCCCATCACCACCAAATACGGAGGATGGGGAAAGGTCAAAGGAATGACCACCGCATATTCCCGGAGCAATATGCCCTTAGTTGCTAATGCTCCTAAAAATCAAAACAACATCAAACAACATATTGGGTGTGTTCTGTGGTCGGCTTGCATGTAGCTGGACAAAACGAAAAAAACAAAAAAAAAAACAAAAAAAACACGACTTTTCGAGAGGGAAAGATCATGTTACTTAATATGAGATAAATATACGAATATGTTTGTGAAATGGATGTGATTATCTGCTTGTAGAGCGTAATTCAGCTAATCGATGTATATTTTAAATTAAAGAGATTTTTTTTAGAACCGTATACTGTGTTCCAAAATATTTGGATTTCGGAGCTTCTAAATACACTGCTCGAAAAAATTAACAGAACACGTAGGAAACGTGGTGTAACGCGTGCAGCTTGTGATGAAGCGGACAAAATTTGGTATGGTGGTGTACTATAGATTAACGAGGAGAGAGCGAGAAACTTTGCATAGGTGTAAGAGGCAAATATAGGGGTTGTATAAGAATTGTCAAAAAGGTCACATAACAGAAGATGATACAAGATGCTCGAAAATATGGTCACATTACATCAGTACGTCGTATGATCCCTCCAACGGCTAAACAGGCATGACAGCGATGAACCATGCTCGATATAAGGGCGTCTATAAGGTTCTCTGGTAATAAATCCCATTCTTCCACCAGCGCAGACCTTAGTTCACCAAGTCACAGAGGAGTTCGGTTGGCTGTCGGAGTGCAGTATGACGCCCAAAGGCGTCTCGCACATGTTCGATTGAATTTAAGTCCGCTGATCGTGCTGGACACGGCAGTCGTTGGATATCTTCAGTTTCAATATATTCCTCCACCTTTTTAGCTCTATGTCCAATGGCGTTGACCTCCATGAAAAGAAAAGCTGTGCCAACCGCCGCTAAAAAATCGCACATAGGGTTCGACCATTTGTTCTCGATACCTCTGCGCAGTTATCGTCCCCATATCACAAATATGACGAGGGGTTCTGCCGTTGATCATTATTCCGCCCCACACGAGAACACTGTCTCTACTTTAAAGTGTCCTTTTTCTCTGATATTGGAGGAACAGTACAACATTCCTCGTTGTTCCCAGAGGAAATAACGTCTAGAATCTGTTTGTAGGCTAAAACGGAACTCAGAGAACCGTACCCATTTGTCAGGGCAGGGCTCCAAGTCATATATTCATGGCACCAGTTTAGCATTTAGCATTAGCATTAGTAGAGGCATTTGATGCAACAAAGCAAGCTTATGCAGCATCAGCCAAAAAAAAAAAAAAGAAAACCACTTCCAATTCACCCCTTTCTTCGTTAGAAATATCCAGCTGAGCCTTAAAATTATTAAGGCTATCAACTTCCACGACAAGGGATGGAAGTCTGTTCCACCAACCAACCACCCGCTCGCTAAAGGCAAATTTCCGCACGTCTATCCTACATCTGTCTTTCCTCAATTAGAATTTATGCTCTCTCAGGTGATTATTTTGAGCAAAAGAAAGATTCCCATCAGCATTGAGCAGGCTCAAACCATTCAAGGCTTTATACACCTCTAACAGATCACCTCGCTGGGTTCCTAGTCTCCAGACACTGTAATTTACTAAACTTAAGCCTTTCTTCGTAAGAGCACCCCTTTGTTCCATTCACTAATCTTGTTGCCCTTCTCTGTACTCGTTCCAGCAGCTCTACATCCTTCTTGAAAAGAGGCCTCCAGACCTGAATACAGTACTCTAGGTGTGGCCTGACCATTGCCTTATACAAGGGAATAATAACCTCCTTATCCCTGCTAGAAAAATTCCTATATATCATTGACAAGACACCATGAGCTACTCTTGCAGCTCGTCTGCACTGCTCAGAGAACTTCATATCTGCCTGCACAACCACCCCCAGGTCCCTTACATTCTCTACCACTGTCAGTGTAGTACCACAAAGTTGATACGTTGCTCTGGGGTTGCTCTTTCCCGTATGTAGTACTTTACATTTGTTAATGTTAAACTTCATTTGCCACCTCTCAGCCCATCTGCTCAACCTTTCCAGATCCTGTTGCAGCAGCATAGTGTCAGTAGTGTCCTTGACAACCCTTGCAACCTTCGTATCGTCTGCAAACTTGGACATTACGCTTGATATACCATCATCAATATCATTTATAAATACAGAAAACAATAATGGACCCAACACTGAACCCTGAGGGACTCCACTGATAAAATTAGTCCACGATGAGCAGTGCCCATTGATTACCACTCTCTGTCTTCACCCCCTCAACCACCCCTTTATCCATAGCAGCAATTTGTCTCCAATGCCACACTGCTCCAATTTGTGCAGAAGTCTTCCATGTGCAACAGTATAAAAGCCTTTATAAGATCCAAGTATATAATAACAACGTTATTCCCTGCATCCAGTTCTATTGTGAATGCATCATAGTATCCAATCAAATTGGTCAGGCAAGACTTCCCCTTATCAAAACTATGCTGTGTCCGAGCTATGACTGAAGTCTTGTCTAGATGATCCTGCAGTGCTTCTTTAACTAGTGCCTCCATTAATTTTTCTGGAACAGAAGTTAAACTCACAGGTCTATAATTACTTGTGTCAGCCTTTGATCCTCCTTTGTGAATTGGGGTCACATTTGCACATTTCCAGTCTGTGGGTAACTCCCCTGAGTCCAAGGAAGCTCTCATGATTATGGCTAAGGGTTTGCTTACTTCCTTTGCTGCCTCCTTTAATATAACTGGATAGATCCCATCCACCCCAGGTGCCTTTCTTGTGTTTATCTTCAACAATTTCTCCTCCACTTTACTCTCAGTTATTACAAGATTCTCTAGCTTACTGCCAGAGTTCAATACACCTCTGGCATTCCCCTCGCTGAATACCTCCTCATGTGTGAATGTCGATGCAAAATATTCATTCAGTTTGTTAGCTAGCTGAGCAGGATCATCAACAGTTGACCCATCGATATCAAGTAGACCAATCCCATTCATCCTCTTCCTTCTAGACTTTACATAAGTATAGAACTCTGCTGTTTTTCTTTGCATCCCTTGCCAAAGATTTCTCGTAATCTGCCTTCGCCTGCCTAACCTCCTTTGTAACTTGGTTACAGATCAACTTATATCTATCATAGGCTTCTGTGTCATGTGTTAATTTGTATGTATCCCATGCATTTTTCTTCTCTGCCATATGTCTCATTAGTTCATCTGACATCCATTTAGGCCTAAACCTTGAACAATATTTCTTAGTTGGTATGTAAAGCCTAGTAGCTTCCAAGATAAGTTTTTTGAATGCTTCCCATTTTGAATTTGCTGTTGGTAACATCATCAGTTGGTTCCACTGTATAGAACTGAAATACTGTCTGAGTCCATCGTAGTCGCCTTTACGAAAGCAATAACCCTTCCCTTTACCTCTTTAAGTAAATCCCACTTCAGCACACTGTGATCACTGCCACCTAGTGGTTCCTTTATCTGCAGATTCTTAATGCATGAAGAATCACTACTGATAATCAAATCAAGATTATTACTCCCTCTAGTTGCCTCCCGAACCTGCTGATGTAGAAAACAATCATCCAATAAATCCACAAAAGCCTTGCTAGTGTGTGAGTGACCAACCCCCAAATTCCAGTCAATATCTGGGAAATTAAAATCCCCCATTACAAGACTCCCTGATTTACTGGCCCACTCTATTTCCCTGTACAGTTTCTTATTATGCACATAAAAGTTATTAGGCCTATAGCACACTCCTACTCTCAATTTTGATTTCCCTATGCTTATGTCATACCAAACTGACTCGACACTGCACTGTCCAGGGATGTCGACTGGCTTCACTTCCTTGGATTTTATGTGTTTCTTAACTAATAGCATAAGCCTTCCTCCCTTCTTGTCCTGTCTGTACTTTCTGTACACATTGTACTCCCCAAATTCCAGTTCTGCATTCCTTATATCTCTGTGACACCACGTCTCTAATATCCCAACAATATCTGCCTTTGATGTTTTGAGCAATACCTCAAATTCATCAAATTTATTTACTAAACTCCTAGCATTCGTGTACACGCAAGTATACATGCACCTGTTTCTATTCTTAGCTACCCTAACACAACCCATGTGTTTACATGTACCGCAATGACTCCCAGCAGTTTCTGAAATATCCTGCATCTTGTTTTTCAGCCTTCTGTTCATTCCAATAGAAGCAGT
The DNA here is from genome assembly GCF_048544385.1 of Mastigoproctus giganteus. NCBI lineage: Eukaryota > Metazoa > Arthropoda > Arachnida > Uropygi > Thelyphonidae > Mastigoproctus > Mastigoproctus giganteus. The sequence goes on along the minus strand of NC_143585.1, from coordinate 29,341,985 downwards.
GCAAGAATCTCTTTCACCTCTGCCAGTGCTACTGTTAATATCTTATCTTTGTCTCCCCCCAAGCTAGCAGTTTTCCGACCCACCTAACACTGCCTCGATAGCATCAGCAAATATTCTTGCACCCTTTCTATTTAAGTGTATCCCATCCCTGTAGAAGCAATCTCTCCTGTTAACAAGTACAGTCCAGGCTGAAAAACATTCTACCCCTTGAGCCTTGCACAATCTTTCCAGGGCCGAATTGATCGACAAGGATCTCATCATTTACTCCCTCCTATCGTGTCTGGGCAGAATTGCAGACACTTTCAAATTCAACCCTAATCCACGGCTTTTTTCCAACAGTGACCTGTACTTGTTAAGTAATTCTGCCGGCCTCCTACTCTTAATATCATTAGTGCCAACGTGTACAACTATATCACCTTTTGTGCCCTTAAAAGATGATATCCGCTCTACAACGTCATCAACCTTTGCCCCTGGCAGACACACTTCGCTTTCGACGGGCTCTCGGTGGTTTGGGGTTAATGGGATACAAACCACTGGCTTTCCTTGCGTAGAGTCCACTTGAATTGAACCTTCTTAAGACAGTCCGGTTGGATGTGTTTTCACCTGTAGCCGCAGCAACCTCAAGAGACAGTTAATGACAGGACATTGTGCGATTCCGTCTTGCTGTTAGAGCCAGATAGCGGTCTATTCTGGTTGACATAACCCCTGTCGACCTTTGCCAGCTCTTCTTGTAATTGTGTCCGTGTCTTGAAACTGCTTCCATAAAGTCTAAAGTGTGTTTAGGGTCAAACGGCACCAGCGGTTCCCCCCTATCCGCATAGTTTACATTGTGAAAGGCCAGAGATTTAAAAGTATATGGATCTTGAGGTGTGTGATGTCGTGTACCGTTGTTCCTCTGGCCGTTTACCCGCCAGACCCCAGCTTAGGCCCACGTTGCCCACACTTTGCCCCTTCGAGGCAGACCAGGTACCCAGTAGTTTTAGTTTATTCTGGCAGGTCCTGCCACCTAGTTTCCTGAGATTTCAGTAGCTAGGACCTAAAAAAAAAAAAAAAAAAAAAAAATACTTTTACCTGGGTTGAACGCTAGATTGAAAGACCGAAATTTGGGTGAATTTAATTTGGATGATATTAAATTTTGACCTGTGGGGTATACGCTGGCTGCAAATAATCCCTGAGCAAGCGGAAGAATCCCATCAGCATTGAGCCTGCTCAATCCACTCAAGGCTTTATACACCTCAATCAGATAACCTCGCAGGTGCCTAGTCTCCAGCCACTGCAATTTGCAGAACTTAAGCCTCTCTTGGTAAGAGCATCCCTTCATTCCCCTCACCAATCTTGTTGCCCTTCTCTGTACACGCTCAAGTAAATCTACATCCTTCCTAAAATGAGGCCTCCAGACCTGTATGCAGTACTCAAGGCGTGGCCTGACCATTGCCTTATACAGAGGGATAATCACCTCCTTTTCCCTGCTAGCAAAATTCCTATATATCATTGACAAAACCCCATGACCTGCCCTGGCAGCCTGTCTGCATTGCTCAGAGAACTTCATATCTGACTGCACAATTACTCCCAGGTCTTTTTCATTTTCTACCACCTTAAGTGTAGTACCACACAGTTGGTACGTTTCTCTGGGGTTATTTCTACCCATATGCAGTACTTTGCATTTGTCAATGTTAAATTTCAGTTGCCACTTCTCAGCCCATCTCAAAATTTTATAGATCCTGTTGCAGTAGCACACTGTCATTAATAACCCTGCCAACCTTTGTATCATCTGCAAACTTCGACACTAATCCTGATATACCTTCATCAATATCATTGATAAATACACAAAACAACAGTGAGCCCAACACCGAACCCTGTGGGACTCCACTAATAACATTAGTCCACGAAGAGCAGCGTCCATTGATTATCACTCTCTGTCATGCCCATTACAGAAGGTTATGCTGCCCTTTCACACCTTGTGGTAAAAGGTCCAGATTGAAACCCGTCGAGACTTGCACGAGTTTCCTCCAGGTGGGAAGGAGAGTGAGGTACAGCTATTGATGGAAACATAGAGTTAAAAGGAGACATTGTTATAAATTGATTATGGATAGTAAATTAAAGGCTTGGAAAAATTTGGTATCTGCTACAAGTAACACAGACCCGTGGGATCTTATTTATAAGATCTGTAGGCGCCTCCGTAGCCAGGTGGGCAGGAGCAGCAGTGCGTAGCACACGCTTCTTGATTAGACCGGGTTGGAGCCTGTGACCACCAAATACGGAGGATGCGGAAAGATCTGGAAATGACCACTGCATATGCCCGGAGCAATATGGCCTTAGTTGCTAATGCTCCTAAAAACCAAATAACATAACATAACAAGATCTGTAAAAATAAAATAATGGAATTAGATATGTTTAATACGATGATGAGAATGTAAACTGGGTCTACAGTGGAAGCTATATTGATAAGTTATTTCCTGAGGATGATCAGAGAAATGATAATATATCACAGGTTAATATTCGACGAGGAAATGATGAGTACAGCACTAACGAGCAAATGGAGTATTTACTGCTGAAGAATTAAAATGTAGCTCTGTAAGTTGAATAGTGGTAAGTGTCCCAGACAAGACTTCGTTGAAAATGTAGCTATAGTCGAGATGTGTGATTTGTTTCCAGTTGTTCTTCTCAACATGTATAACAGGTGTCTTTTGAAAGTCTTTCCAGAAATATGGAAGTCTGCTTTGTTAAAGATATTAAGGAAGCCAGGGAAACAGGTGACCGGCAGAGCATACAGACCTATATCTTTGCTGGCAAATTTGGGTAAGCTACATGAGCGACTGTTGTTGAATCGAATACAACAGTTGGCTTCTCTACATTACAACAGTCGTAATGTAGAGAAGACATCAGTATGGATTTCAAAAGGACAGATCTGCAGAGGATGCTGTAAATGATCTGATGGACTACGGTAATAAACCAATCGAGAAATGTGTTATGGCAGTGTTTATTGATTTTGAGGGGGCGTTTGACTTTCTGTGGGGGAAAGTGTTTTATGTGTCCTTAGGAAGCTTGGATGCACTTTCCAGCTCCATCAAGTTGTTAGGAGTTACTTTTCAAATCGGAGTATTCAAGTTAAACAACAATATCTGTCATACAGTAGGAGGGTATATAGAAGGTGTCACCAAGGATCGGTTTTGGGTCCAATTTTTTGGAACTTAGTATTGGATGATTGGCTCTCTAGGAATCATGCACACTACCATAACATTGCATATGCTGACGATCTGGTAATTTGTATAACTGGCAGATCTAGGAAGATTTTGGAGGAAGCAGTTTCACCGTTTTTACAAGATCTAGAAACCTGGGCTAATACTAATAAGCTAAAAATTTCATCTAAGAAAACAGTAATGATGATTTTTAATCACCATTTCGATTATTGGAGACCATCTACAGTCTTATTTCAACCAATACAGATACCGTATGTTTCAAGAACTAAATATTTAAGTGTTATAATTGATGGCCGGTTTAGCTTCATGCCCCATATTGCTGGTATCACTGAGAAAATAAAAAGTTTTACATCTCAAGTTGTGACAATTACAAGATCAGAATGGGGGTTACAGAAAAAGACTTTGATATTGTACTATAAGGCTGTCTTTTTGCTTATGCAGCTGGAATCTGTACAATAAAGTACCACATTCCAATGCATCAACCAATGCGCTGCAAGTAATGGTGGGGTTCTACCTTTGGACCTTTATATAGTGTACAGAGGATTAGCATATGCTCTGGGGAAGCAAATTTCAGGTGTCTTTTATGGGAATTACTGTCCAAAGTAATAGTGATATCAAGAAAGAGCAAAAGAGAAAATTGCAGCTTTTATATAACTTGTGGCAAGAAAGATGGATTGCTAGTGAGACAGGTAAAGTTACAGTGAAGTTTATTCCTGATGTACTGTAAGGTAGACTGAGTGATCACTAAATTATGACCACCCCTATGAAAACTGAATGCGACCCGTTGACCACGTGAGGTACGAGAGTGCGGAGTTAGTCGACCTACGTAGCATAGATAAGGTGTCAGTGGTTTAGTAGGTAGTAAAATTCCGAGCGTGATGGGTAAAATGAAGGATTTATCCGACTTTCATTGTGGGTGCTCGACGAGCTGGTGCCTCGATTTCATAAACGGCTGAACTGGTGGGGTGTTCGAGAGCCACCGTAGTTAAAGTAAACCAGGACTAGCGTCAAAATGGTCAAACAACGACCCGACGGCAAAACTGCAAAGATCAGCGAAAGGTTGATGTTAGAGGTGAGCGCCGGGTCCGACGACTCGTACAGACGAACAGGCGCAGCACTGTTGAAGAGTTGACTACCCAATACACGTGGGCCAACCCGGAACAATACCTGGCATGACCATGCGTCACACGCTGGCAAGTATGGGCTATACCAGCAGACGACCCCTGCGGCATCCTCTCCTAACCAAGATTCATCGGCGTAAAAGACTCGCCTGGTGCAAAGAGCATGTAAGTTGGACGTTAGAAGACTGGAAGAAGGTGTGCTGGTCGGATTAGTCACGTTATTTACTCCACACCTTGGATGGCCGTGTACGGATTTGGCGTCAACAACATGAGACTCTTCATCCATCATGCATGGTACCAAAAGTGCAGGCCAGTGGAGGCGGTTGTATGGTGTGGGGAATGTTTCATTGGCAGGAACTTGGACCCCTGGTGCATGTGGAACAACGTATCAGTGGTCTCCGCTATCGTCAACTTCTTGCTGACTGTGTACACCCCGCTATGTTACACTTTTTCCAGAATGGCGATGGTGTCTTCCAAGATGACAATGCTTGCTCCCTGGAGCAAGCATTGTCATCTTGCCTCCAGGGAGGCAAAGTCGCCTGACATAAACAACACAATACTACAGTACGCGCACTAACTACAGCGCGCTAACACAAACACGCATTAATACTATGTCAGGCCCGTTTACAGAGATTCTGTATTCCATCACAGAGACATTAGGAGATGAGCATACGCCTAGTCGCCACCATAGACAGGGAACACATACATACAAAACCAAACGAAACTATTACATTAGGATCACCCAGAAGGTTAATTCATATACAAATGTGTATTGTGTCTGCAAAAAATTGGGTGTGATCTCTGGTCGAGTTCAGTGGCGGATTACCTATTAAGGCAATGAGGCACGTGCCTAGGGGCCCCAGGCTTTGGGAGCCTCCAAGCCAAGACATTTTCCTATAGTGTTCTAAAATAGATTAATGTTTTCAGTAAACATCATAAAAATCTTGATTAATTTAAGCGAAAATCTTGATTAATTTAAGCGAAAATCTTGATTAATTTAAGCAAAAAATTCAAAATTTAATTGCCACCTAACTTTTATTAATTCTTTTTTTTTATTATTATTTTTGGGGGGGGGGGCAAATATAATTTGCCTAGGGCCCCCAATTATCCTTAATCCGCCACTGGTCAAGTTGCCTGTTTTGCTGGACGAAAACCCCCAGTTTCTGGGGGAGGGAAACCTTGCTATCTACGCCTGAGACCGACTAACAGCCACGGAGTGAAAAAAGCCCATTAAAGTTCTTCGCGTCATCGACGGGATTCGAGCCCGGGCCCTTTCCACCCGGTATAGGGAGGACGGTGACGATACCGCTGTGCTACACGCGCAGACACATACATACATACATGTGGACATGTGTTTTTGTAAAGGACGGCTCGTAGAACGTTAGTTCATCTCCGCCTCGTATCTCTGTGAAGAACAGTATCACTACAAATGGCCCAGATGTGTGTGACGTAGGTTTGTGTGTATTATGTGTGTTCTATTATGTTCTGGCCTCTTGACTACCCAGAAGTATCAGTCACCCGGACAGATGATTCTGGGTACTCGTCCACACCACGGGAAAGTGGGCCAGTCCTAATGGAGCACGTATGAGACTGTGAACCACCTGATGTTGTCAAAAGGTGGGCCAGATTTCTCTGGGGGTCCACTCCAGAGAGGGAAAAAAATTAAATTAAAAAAAAAATCTCACCAGAGGCAGGTTGGTCCATATACACCTAGGGTCCTAATTCTTGCCAGCAAAACATGCCCAGTAATAAGCACCGACCGCCAACTGTCTGTATAGTGCGCACTATACACGATGGGTCATGGACTCGTGTTGCTTGCTCTATACACGAAGGCGTCCTTCGATGTGTTGCACCAGATATTTAGATTCATCCAAGCGCCTCCGTAGCCAGGTGGACAGGAGCAGCAGTGAGTAGCACACGCTTCTTGATTAGACCGGGGTTCGCCCCTTGATCACCAAATACGGAGGATGCGGAAAGGTCAGGGAATGACCACCGCATATCCCCGGCCCGGAGCAATATGGCCTTAGTTGCTAATGCTCCTAAAAAAAAAAACAAATAACAATAACAAATAGATTCATCTGACGAGCACATTCGTTTCCATTCCTCCAGTATCCAACCAATGTATTGTTGACACCACAGCATTCACTGTCGACGATAATCAGTGGTGAGGAGAGGATGTCTCGTAGGTCATCTGCTGTGGAACCCCATACATCAGAGCGAGCGGCGCATCATCATTTGGGGTATTGTTCTTGCATTCCCCATATTGTATTACGATGTCAAATGTCACAGTGACCTGCCGTTGAACTCGTATAAAACGCGCTGCACCCTTCGCACACCACAAACATCCACCTTGCGTAATCCTTTACAGCTCTGTTGGTAGGAGGCATTTGACACATTTCACACCATTCTTTATACGCCTCAACTACAGTGGGCCATGAGCAACCGACAAGACATGCCATTTCTGATAAGAAAGCAACCGACTGATGAGCTCCCACAATCACGCCCTTTTTAAACTGCGCGATGTCGTTACTGCGTCCCATAACTGCTACTTTATCCCTTTGACTTGCACGACCGGATGCAAATTGCCTAACTATGCGGCATAGTCCATTACGAATGGGGTGGTCATAATTCAGTGATCACTGAGTGTATAACTTGGTGATGCTGTATAAACTTGCTTCCTTGCATCACTCGTCACCACAAGTACTAATGCCTGGCAATCTCATGCAGCATGAGGCGAGAAAAAAAAAAAAAAGAGTAAATATTTATAATGAAGATATAAAATATTTCATAACAGAGTTTTCCTTTTGGAAATCGTGTATAACTTAAAACGCCTGGAGAATGATTTTGAAAGGTTTGCCACATGTAAAATTTTTGCCTCCCTTTCGATATAAGTAGTGTACGAACACACACACACGAGGAATTCCTGATATAAAAAAAAACAAGTCCTTCCATTATAAATCAATTTTTAAAGAATATTTTATTTATTTATTTTTCTGCTCTGGAAGCTTAAAAGAAAAAAGCACTTAATGCAAATCCTAAAACATATGAGACATGAGACAAATTCTCTCTCTCTCTCTCTCTCCCCCCCCCCCCTTTATGATCATTAACTTTCTAATCGAGACTAACTAGCGAATTCTAAATAAAGTTCGCATCGTATTAACAAATCGAACTGGCTGTAGAATAAAAAATTCAAAGCTTTTCCGTTCGTCGTTACTAAAATATTAAAGATCTTCCTCTTAGATATTCTTTGTTGAATATTTTAAGTCCTCTGACGTCTTTAGTTTCATCGTTTTAATAAGATGTAAGCGAGGGTATCTCTTATTTGTTCTGCTGATACATCTTTCAGAACGCGAATGTGCCCTCTTTATTTCCGCTATGTGATGTGAGATCCGCAAGAAGTCGTTAAGTACAGCGTTCGTGTTAATTGAGCATCGCCATCGTGCCAATAAGAATCAGTAGCTTGTCGAGATGCCTTCAAGTATTAGTATAGAGGTGGTGAATTATTTCTGTGATTTGCAGTGGGTAATAAAATGATTTTGCAGTCAGCTATTGCTCGTGGGGACATAAAAATAATAGATTTCTTCATTACCTACAAAGCACTTACAAGAAAAATGAGTTCCTTTTGACCAGATACCAATCTTGTAATTCTCTGGAGGCCGTAAATTGTTTTTTATTATTCTGCTTCTGCTTCACGACTAATCTCCTCTAGTATTAGTAGCTCTGCTGCTTGGGCTAAATTAAACACGGTTCTCAGTAAACGGTAATAATACCTTCTTAGCAAAGCATGTAAAAAAAGTAAAAAGGAATAAAGATTGAAGTAAGATCATGCGCAAGAGTAATCAGCGAGTGTGGAGAGAAAGGATGAAAGAAGCTAATAAGAGCGTCGCATAAAGAGTTTACATCTTCATCCCACTCTTTGTTGTTATTAGTAATAATGGAAACGAATGAAGTTTTGTACTTTTCGAACTGGAGTTAAAAACTATCACCTCTTATAGATATACAGAAGGAGATAAGTGTACATATTCTGACTTTCTCTTGGGAGGTGGGGGATTACCTTTTCATAACTGAAACTCCAAACAAATAAGGTACATGGGTTTATTTACTGTTCACTTCCTCACACATATAACAAGGTTTGATCAAAAAGTTCGATGAATGTTACAAAATAATTATTTTTTCTTTCAGTAATAAATGTTTACATTGTTAATATTCTTCAAAATAATCTTCTGCAACAACACTTTTTCCATCCTGCTATTTTTGTGTCTGCCACTGATAAAAGACTTTTGGAAGGCTTCCTTTGTGAATGTTTGTAGGTGGTCCATCATGTTTCATTGGAATTTTTGAACCGATTCAAATCAATTAAAAATTGTCGGGTGACGAGTGACGTATGATACTGTACATTGTCGTGATGAAGGAGCCATCGATTTCGCCATTTTTCGGGCCATTTAAAGCGAATTGCTTCGCTCAGTCGTTTTGGTAGTAGGCCGCATTTGTTGTGAAGCCTAAAATAACAAATTTTTATAACACCGTCCTCTCCCCGAATTTTACGATCCCTCTCATCGTTTCAACATATCGAAGACCAGCGACCCATCACAGACGGGTCAGACCGCCACGGTAAAGAGAACAGCTTCATTCCAACTCCTTTTCCAAAATGTGCGATCCATGAGGAATAAACTGAATGAAGTTGAGGAGCTCTTGCTGTCCAGTTCAATGGACGTGGTTTGCTTCGCAGAAACCTGGCTTGACCCCAATGAAGAAACACTTTCCTCTACTTGGCCTGCAAGGTATCAGATGGTGTGCACGTCTAGAGAAAACTGGAGGGGAGGAGGAGTTGCAATTTTTTCAATGATCAGGTATTTTCTATCATCCACTCAGTATCGAGCCCGTCTGACTCTTTCGAGGCTGTTCTAGTTACGCTAAAACCTGAAAACAATAACAGCCAGAACAATTCTCTCGACATTGTCGCAGTGTATACCCCACCGGTTCCGGACGAACAAGTAGTTGATGAACTTCTCCATTGGCTGCTTAACCATTTCCATTCATCACTGAAATACGTCGTGTGTGTGGGATTTCAATCTCCCGAATACTCAGGGAAACCTCAAGAGGAGACTGAGTCAGCGTCTAGGTATATTAGGTCTCAAACTGGTTAGCACACCACCCACGAGGGGCGAAAGCACATTAGACCTTGCGTTCGTGTCAGCAAAATGTGGCTAATTAAAACCCTACAAGCAACACACAGTCTGATCATAACCCCATCATTCTCTTTGTGCAAATAGAAATGCCCATCACTTCTGGAAGAAGGAAAATCACTACCAAAACAATTACAGCGCCCAAATACCTTAATCCTGAAAAGTGTGTTTATGCGGCTCAAGCAATCCCATGGGATGTCCTTGAGGAATGCGACCCTGAACTCGGGATTGACCTGATGACAAGATGGATAGCCACTGTTTCTCTCTCTATGCTGCAACGAAGAAACTAACCATCACAGAGCATTCAAAGGCCTGGTGGAACCCAAAAGTCTCTGAAAGTTTCCACCTTAAACAGAATTTGCACAAAAAGTGGAAAAACTCTGGCTCACCCTCGGACAGAACTGCCTATTCCCAAGCTAGGGCGCTTTTTATTCGGAACAAGAGGGAGGCGATAAAACTTCACCTAGAGGATACCATAAATAAGGGGAAGCCCTTCCACAGAATCCAATCAGAGGACGCCATTGACTCACTCAGTATGCGCAGTTGGCTCGACCATATAACTAGGTTCGCTGCTCAGCCAGAATCCACTACACCAATGGAATTCCCAATCAATCAGATTTCGACAGACCCCTTAAATTCAGTTCACCTCACCAAAGACCAGCTGATCGACGCAATGAATAGCTTAGCACCTACGGCCTCATCAGGTGCCGACGGAATTCCTCAGTTTATGCTGAAATGCTGAAATGCTTCAGTACATTTGTTGTTGATCCTATCCTGTCGTTATTTATTCAATTGGTCCTTGAGGTTGTCACGGACATTCTCTCAGATATGCCAGAGAGCTGTTCTTGCTACCTGGGAGTCTAAAACGCTGATGGAACTGATATTCGGGTGACACTCAAGTCAAAGTGGACCCAATTTCGGCGAAGTCCGGACGGTCTATGACAGCCAAATCCTCTGCTTGCACCTTCACGATGGTGGGACTGTTAGTAATCCTGGGTATAACCTTCATGCACAAGTACATGGTGGGTGACCACCCAGGTGTGAACCAACGTAAGCAGGGGTCGAGGTGTGGCGCCCACACCACATGGAGGAACGCCGCCCCTCTATGTTACCAGGCAGTACTAGGTGGTAGATGACTCTCATCAACCGGTGAAATACCACCACTTTGCTTATTGGAGGCTTGAAGTGGAGGAACCCATGTTTAGTCTCTAGAGCTAAGTTCCGGCCAACCCTTCCCTATCTCTTCCATCATGCAGTATGATTGATGATTTTTGAGGTTATGATGAATGTCGTGGCGAGATCCAATATTCCTTACATTTCGAGGGTACAGCTCTAAAACGGTGTTCGCAGGCCGGCCGCTAGTTAGTACACCGGACTGAACCTATTGGTAACTCTCTAGGAAGCTTCCGGATCAGCTAGTGTATAATCTTGCTACCTCTACTCTGCCAGATAGTGACTGGAGGGAGTCCGAGTAGTGTGTATGCGGGGAGCATTGTCGAGGCCACGTTATGTCAAGGATCTGGGTATATTCTTACCACATGTACGCCATATCCAAAAATTTCATTACTTCATACAGCATGTCCCACCCACTTTTTCTTACTATTGAATACACCATGAATTGTCAAAATAATAGAGCAAGCTTATCTGCGAAAAGATCTAAACCTCCCAAGGACTTCCTAATTCATTTCACAAATATACGTGGTCTCAATTCTAATCTCAACGATGTCCATTTCCACTTGCAGTCTTCCAAACCCCATGTACTTTTTCTGACTGAATCTCAGTTATCAGTTCATTCAACAACTGCTCATCTCAGATGTCCAAATTATTTGCTGTATGATTCCTTTCGCCTCAAAGGTGGTACTTGTGCATATGTCCGTTCTGATATTCCCTGTCAGAGACTTGGCAATTTGGAATCTCCTCTCTTTGATCTTCTCTGGCTTAAAATCTCTCTACCTCATTGTGTAAAATTCATCTGTTGTCTCTACCGTTCTCCCAACTCCACTAATCACTTGGAGCTCTTTGACTTCCTCTCTTTGCAACTTGACTTTCTCCAGTCCAACTTTCCTAACAGTGAGGTAATTTTCCTTGGTGATTTTAACGTTCACAACTCCAGCTAGCTTCCGTTTTCTAGTCACACCGACCCAGCTGGTCGAGATGCTGAGGCTTTTGCAATTACTAATGACCTAGCACAGATTGTTCATTTACCTAAAAGAATACCGGACAATCCTAATCATACAGCCAATACGCTTGATCTTTTTCTCACAAACAACCCTTCTAAGTACAAGGTTGAAATGAGAGGTCCTTTAGGCACTTCAGATCACAACTTGGTGATTGTCTCTTCTCCAATGGAACCTTTATCTCATGGCTATTCCCAACCTCGTATTGTTTGGCATTACAAGAATGCAAAATGGGATGACCTGCGAGACTTCTTTTCTTCTTTTCCTTGGTCTGATTACTGTTTCAAAACTTCTGATGTAAACGTTTGCTCAGATCGTGTCAGTGAAATTATTCTTGCAGGAATGGAATCCTTTATTCCACACTCCACTTTAAAATCTCGTCCTTTATCTAAACCTTGGTTTTCCAATAAATGTGCTAAGGCTGTCCAAGAGAAGAACGTTGCATATCGTAATTGGCTTGTTTCTAATTCTTCAGTTTCATTTTCTGCCTACACCAAAGCTCGCAACAATTGTAAAGCAGTTATTAATCAGTCCAAACTAGAGTTTGAACAGGCTAAGAGTAGAAAACTTGCTTCTTGCCCTAATGGTAGCCAAGCATTCTGGTCTCTTGCCAAAGCTATTGGCCGCAACTTTTGCCCATCTCTGCTCCCACCTCTGTCCAAACTAGATGGTTCTGTTGTCACTTCAGCCAAGGATAAAGCTGACCTGCTAGCATCCCATTTTTCTTCGATTTTTTTTTTTTTTTTTTTTTTTTTTGGTAGTTGTTGGCGCATAGGCTTCTGTGGCCATAATGCACCTCCAAAGGTTTTTGCAGTACTTTGATCCAAGCCCGAGGCGGGAATCGAACCCGCGACCTTTGGGTTGCCAGGCAGGCATTTTACCCACCTGGCTAGCCCGGTCGGCTTTTTCTTCGAGCTCATGTATTAATGATCTTGGTAAAACACCTCCCACCATTCCTAACACGCTCCATTCAATGCCTCCTGTGGTCTTCCGTCAAAAGGATATCAGAAGATTTTGATGAATCTTGATGCTAAGAAAGCTCCAGGTCCTGATGGTATTTCTCCACTTGTTCTCAAAATCTGTGCTCCTGAACTTACTCCTATTCTTTGCCGCCTTTTTTCACTTTCTTATTCCAAAGGTGTTTTTCCTTCTGCTTGGAAATTTGCTCATATTCAGCCAGTTCCTAAAAAGGGTGACAAATCCCTCCCATCCAATTATCGTCCCATTGCAATTACTTCTACTCTTTCTAAAGTAATGGAGAAATCAATTAACCGCCAACTCTTAAACTACCTAGAAACCTTCCGTCTGATCAACGATTGCCAGTATGGATTCCGTCAGTGTCGATCCACTGGTGATATTCTGGCTTATGTTACCCATTTATGGACTAATTCAATGGAAAGGTTCGGTGAAACACAAGTAGTTGTTCTTGACATCTCAAAGGCTTTTGATCGTGTTTGGCATAAAGGTCTTCTAAACAAGCTTCCATCTTATGGTTTGCCAACTGTTTTTAGTAATTGGTTATCCAGTTTTCTCTCTGAACGCTCACTGAGGATGATGGTAGATGGCTCTCTGTCTTCTAACTTCTCCACTAATGCCGGTGTCCCCCAAGGTTCAGTTCTTTCCCCCACTCTTTTCCTCTTGTATATCAATGACCTTCTTCCATTGACTGGAAATCCTATCCATAGTTTTGCCGATGATAGCACATTGCATTCAACTTTCCATTTTGAGAAACCTTGTCCAGCTCAATCAGTTTCAAGTTCTCGAAAATCTGCTGCCAATTCCTTAAATGGCGATCTTCAGGTAATTCTCCAGTGGGGCAAAGACAACTTAGTTGATTTCAACCCTTCTAAAACTCAATCTTGTCTTATATCTCGCAAAAAGGACTCTTCTGCTCCTATGCTTATCTTTAGTGACACTCCGATTTCTAGGCAAAATGATATATCTCTTTTGGGGATTACCCTGACTTCTAATCTCTCTTGGCACAAGCACATTACAAATATTGCTTCCTCTGCATCTAAAAAACTTGGTTTTTCTCTTTAGCTCTCGGCGTTACTTTTCTTCCAAACAGCTGCTCACTCTGTATAAATCGCAAATCCGCCCTGCCATGGAATATTGTTCCCACATCTGGGGTGGTGCCCCCAAAACCTCTCTCAGGTTTCTTGATTCCATTCAGAAGAGGGCAGTTAGGTTAATTAATGATTCATCTCTAACAGAGTCTCTCCACTCGCTTTCTCATAGACGCACTGTTTCTGCTGCATGCCTCTTCTACAGATACTTCCATGGGCACTGTTCTTCTGAATTGGCTTCTATAATTCCCGCTCTTTCTTTCAAAACAGTCCGAACACGTGCCGCCACCAGCCAACATCCATTTACTGTCCAACTTCAAACCCACAGAACCAACTTTTCATCTTCCTCATTTATTCATTCAACTGCCGTTTTCTGGAACAACCTTCCTTCATACGTATTTCCTGAAAATTACAATCTACAAAAGTTCAAGTCCAATATCAACAAATATCTTCTTTCGTCTTCTCAACCTCCAACCCAAGCACGGTACTAAGTACTATAGGTTCTAATACCTCTCGTGTTTGGGGTGCTCATAAAAAAAAAAAAAAAAATTTAACAAGATCCTTAGTCAAAATTTTTTTCCTCCTATGTGGCATGTCTTATCTAGTAAGACCGCTGCCGAAAACACGCTCTGCTTCTCATCCCAGTCACTTCCGTCCTATTTCCTCGGCATCAAGCCTATTAAAGCTCTTTGAGAAATCTCTTCTAAGAACATTAACCATCCAAATTATGCCACAACAGCTACCGCAGATCCACTATGCTACCCGGTCAAGGTCCACCGCTACAAATCTAGTCACCACCACTACCAAGATCCTCGAGGCATTTGAGCACCGTTCGGAAATCACCGTTAGGTATATCGACGTCCAGGCAGCATTTGATTCCGTATCCGTTTATGCGTTGGCGAGGCTACTACGTGAGTATTACCTCATTGGTGGAGACGTGCTCTGCTTTATTCAGACAGTGCTGGAGAACAGGACCATTATTGTTCGCGATGGCAATCTGCGCTACACTAGGACTATTACAGCTGGAGTCCCACAAGGCGGGGTCCTGTCCGCAATCTTGTTCTTGTGCCATTTGTGACAGGCCGAACTGATATCACCACCTTTGCCGATGCCATAAAACTGGTTACTCCCATCAGCCCTGGAGACACTGCTGAATACATCAATACCTTAATCCTTCAGAAAATCGGGAACCTTGAGGCCTTCCTCTCCGGTTTCGGACTTCAAATCAATCCTGAGAAGTCAAAACAGTTGACTTTCTCTCTCAAACGGAGCCCAACAATAGTACGACCCATTTTAAGAGGATGCGCGATATCTGCTGTTCAACAACAAACAGATCTGGGCGTTATTTTTGATCAAAAGCTCTCCTTTCTACCGCACATAGACCACTTGCAAATAAAGTTCTGTCGACTCCGGTGGATGATTAAACAACAACTAATGAACGTCCATGACCAGGCTGTTGAGTGCAGATATATTAAGACGTTTATCCGGTCATACTCTATGGCGCCGAAGTCAGGACTTCAACTGCTACCACCCATCTTAGACGGATTTTCGCAGGGGAATTCTGGTTACTGAAGTGGGCCATATGGAAATTTCTGCTTCCCACTGCACCAAGGACCACCCAGATGGCGGCACCTCTCAACATCAAACGTCTTCCTACCATCATTCACGAGAGAAGACTCGTCTTTGCCATCAAAATGATGGTCGACATTATTTCAGTATCAGATTTCTGGGCTAACTGTGGTTGGAGGATCCCGGTCCCAAGCCTTAGGGTTAATCCAATCCTACAGGCCATTCCAAACCGGTTAATGCTATCTGATCGGTTCCTACCCGTGCAAATGCTGCAAGACCTACAGTCTTTGGACGGCGACCTCTACAAATTCGCAGTCGACAAGGAATATAGGCAGAAAGTCCTCAGTCGACTTCCTTCCCAGGACTACGTCAGAAGACATTAGAACCTGCTCCCGGAGACCTATTCATCACTGCCATGGATCCATCACCCCAGTGTTCAAACCTTTCAGGAATCATAATGCTTCTTATTTTTGTGTGTGTGTTTATTATGTTGTGTAATTTCTTTTATGTAAACCCCTGGCTTGTAGCCGTGAAGGGAGTTCTATACAGCAATGTGCCTTCTGTATATAATAAAAGAGTTCTTCTCCTTCTTCTTCTAAAAATGCAATCAGCATAATCTTTACGCGTATGACGAAGTTGTTTTCCATTATGGTCTCTGGGTTACATCCACACAACCATTACTCATAACCTAATATAATTTTTATTAAAAATGCTTACAGCAAAATATAAAAGATTGTATGTGTTCAAATTTCGCCATTTTCAGTACACGAGACAAATGAGACTGACGTCTAACAAGTTAAAAATTGGTGTACACATGCTCAAAAGATGTTATTATTAAATGCCACCGCCAACCCTTCATGAATGATAACAGCAGTCACCCAACTTGTTGATCAAACCTTGTATTTTGTATACAGTAAAAAGTTTATTATACCAAATTTAGTCGTCTTCCGTTGTTTTGGATACTGTATTGTGTTCTTGGAAGAATAATAATTTTTTTTAAAAAATTAAATTAGTAAACAAAAATAATAATCATATAGAGTAATAAATTAAAAAGCCCTGCTTTTTGTATGCATTTTTTAAAATTATTTTTTGAGCATTGAAAAGATCCAAAGAGTGACTGCGGCAGTTTCTGTCAACCTGGATTATTCATCACTGCAGCAGAGAATAGTAGATGTGATTGTTATCGTGACTGAGTTAGTCAGCCAGCGCTAAGAGATATAGTTTTATCTTTTGGAAGCCGGAAGTTTTCTCCCAGTAAATATAAGTATACTAACAGCAATTACAAACCTAATACGCTGACGCCTCATGCGCTAACATTTAAAATACCCATAGCAATCGAAGCGTTATCGAAAGATTTCTGGGCTGGCCACAGGATGGCGCACCATAATATAAAATTCATCTACTAGGTAAGAGTGGAATACTATTTGTTGAATCATTTTTTGTTTATTTTAAAATTTGTTGGAAACGCAGTGGGTGTGTGTTAAGCGGCAAAGAATCTAAGGCTATGAGGTGTTAGTATATTATGTCTGTAAATTGCGAGTATTCTGTGCTCGATTTGCCTGTTTGCTGGACGGAAAACCATGTGACCCTCGCCTGAGATCGACTAACTCAGCCACAATGTGACAAAAAAAAATAATAATAAATAAATAATAAGAAGTAGAAAAAAAAAATTCCGCGCATCATTGATGGGTTTCTAACTCAAGACTTTTCTACCCGTGCAGGGAGGACGATGATTATATCCACTCTGCCTGTGAGTGCCCCAAATTTGTTGGGCACGTCACACAAAAGTGAAATGTTAATCAAAGTCGTGTGCAGCACTCTAGCGATTTGTGGTTTTTAGAAAATGATTTTAAAGAATAGGTTATGTTATTAGTGTGGTAGCCAAAGCAACTTAGGCTATGAGGCTTCAGTATATTGTGTCTGTCACTGCGTACATTCTTTTGTCGGTTTGTTTAGTGGAAAAAAACACGAGTTTCTGAGGGGGAAAACCATGTTACCTTCGCCTGAGACAGACTAACTCAGCCACTTGTGAAAAAAGCCCATAGAAATTCCTCCCGTCATCGACGGATTCGAACTCAGGTCCTCTCATAATCGGTTGTTGTTATCGTTATATAGTTTTAGGAGCATCGGCAACTAAGGCCATATTACTCCGTATATATCAACGGATTCGAACTTGGGTCTTTTCCACCTGGTGTGGGAAGGACGGCGATTCTACCAACGAGGGCGTACTCAGTTCGAGGAACGTCGTTTATAACACTATGCTACCACAAAATACTTCACCATAATCCACATATTCTTTCTGAAGGCATTACAGGTGAAACATGAGTCCATCGTACAACCCCTAAAATAAAGCAACTGTCTTCACGATGAAGAGATAAATTTCACTGCTCCTTGAAGAAAGGGAGACAAGTTCGTTCCAGTATGAAGACTATGTAATGTTTGAAACCGATGGAAATGTGCACCAGGAATTCGTCTTACATGAAAAAAAAAAAAAAAAAAAAAAAAAAAAAACAGGGAAAAAAAATGTCAATCCAGAGAGATTTCCATCTTTAGAGATTGATTTCTCAATTTAATTCTGCAGCCATTTCGAGTAAAACATTAATGGCTGTTACCTCCATCCTCTTACTCTTTAGATCCAACTCGTACTGAAGGGTATTTGACGATATCACGATCGTACAACAATCCCATACTGTAGCTGCGGTGTTCAAATCCCAAGACTTTGGCATATATCTACGAGATACTTGTATTTAATCTGTTCTTTGCAAACATAACTTTGCAAAGAGCTTAACTCTCACTGTTCCACTTTGTTCAATTGATGAGATATCCCTCATTTTTATCGCTCCTAACAACATTAAGGTGTTCACAAAGCACTTGAAATACGAGTTTTCGTATGGCTTCAGTGATATTCTTTTGCTCATTTGCCCATATTGTTACTCTCATTTATCTCCCCTATATCTTAACACACCACTGGTAGACTCTAAATACCCTAGTAGTTTTAAAAGTCCTTTATTTTCCCTATAAATTTAAAAATAAAAATGATATGATTAATTACCTCCCCATTGCTCTTCTTAATTCCATCTCTAAAATTTTAGAACAATTTTTATTATCTTTAATATTCAAAAATTTATATTTAGTTCTGTTTATCCTTTTCATTTCAATTGTGAAGAACCATGGTTTTTTACACTGGAGGTATCCTTGTTGATCACATTGTCTTCCCTCTGGCAGTCTGTATATTGGACGAAAAATCTGAATTGATGGTATTTACACGAAAATTTCCAGGAACTTTTATTCTAATGACCATTATATTTCATTATTTGTTTTTTTAAATTACAAACTTATGGCCTAACTAATTCCTTATTTGGTTGGTTGTTGCAGGATTTTAGACTATCAGCAACTTAAGCGGTATTTTCATCTTATGCAGCACTCGTGGGTAGCATAGTTCGAAGAATCGCAGTCCTCCTGACACCAGGTGGAAAAAGACCTGGGTTAGAGTCCCGTCGATGACGAGAGGAATTTTATGGGCTTTTTTCACGACGTGGCTGAGGTAGTCAGTCTCAGGCCCTGGCAGCATGGGTTTTTCTTCCGGAAACTCGGGTTTTTTCTTCCAGAAAACAGAAAATTGGCCATAGAACACACACAATTTACAGAAAGTATATACGGGGCAATTTGGCCTTAATCGCTAATGCTCCTAAAACCCGATAACAACAACAACCTCGTCGGGAGGATCGCCGTCCTCCCCACACCGAGTGGAAAAGACCAGGGTTCGAGATCCGTCGATGAAGGGAGGAATTTTTATGAGCTTTTTTCACAGTGTCGCTGAGGTAGTCAGTTTCAGGCCCGGGTAGCAGGGGCTTTTCTTCGGGAAACTCGTGTTTTTCGTCCAGAAAATGGACTTCAGAACACACGCAATTTACAGCCAATATACACGGAGCAATATCGCCTTAGTCGCTGATTCTTCTAAAACCCTACTACAACAACAACTACTACAACAGCAGCATCATATGTAATGTGTCTGTAAATTGTGTGTGTTCTGTGGTCGACTTGCCGTTTTCTGGACGAAACACCCGACTTTCTGGGAGAAAAACCATGCTGCCCTCTCCTGGGTCCAACTTATCCCCGTCGTGAAAAAGACCCATAAAATTTCGAACTTAGGTTTTTCCCACACAAAATTCTTTATTGCTCATCTAATAGATTATATGGTTCAGAAATTTTCACGTTATTATTCCAAAAGTTTTTTGTTTTGAACTGGAGGCCCTTGGAGGATTCTATTTAGGCCCCTTGTAAGTCTTCGCGGTAGCAAAGTTTATAATTACTGTTCCTCCTCACACCAGGTGGAAAAGTTCCAGGTTCGAATCCTGTCAATGAAGCATGGAACTTTCATGGACTTTTTTTACTCCTGGGTTGTTAGTCGGCCTCAGACGAAAACAGCAACCCCCCCTTTCCCAGATACTTCAGTTTATTTATTTTTTCTTTCAGAAAAACAGGCAGACCAGAGAACACACGCAATTTAGTGGCATTATACACATGGGTAGATGAGCTTATTCTCAAGTGGTCCTAATATAATAGTTTTTTTCTTATTCAACAAACATCTTAATGATATCCAACCTCAATCACCCAAAACGTGTGAGGAGCCTGCTTTATGCAGATGATATTCACTAAATGGCCATTTTGTTAAGTAGTGAGTATGTGAATACAAAGAAGAAAAAAAAAAAACGAATTAGAGATCGGACTCTTGCGTAATCAGTGTGGGAAAGTTTTAGATAACCCAGCTAATGTTGCTAATGAATTCAATAGGTACTTACCATCGGTCTTTACTGACGAAAGACCCTTCATTCTGAGGAGAGCCTGTGAGAGTGAGACAGAAACATGAAATTTAGTGATTTCAAAATTACAGATAACTGTTTATTGAGGAAACGCAAGTAAGGCTCCTGCAGTTAATGGCATATACCCAGTAATTTTGACGGAGGCGGCCAGAGAGTGCATCGAACCATTGAAATTAATTATGAGGGCATTATTGGACTGGGAGAAATGCCCTTGGACTGCAGAAGTGCCAACGTATCACTGATACGTAAAGGCGTATCTAAGAGTAACTACAGACTGGTTAGTCTGACTTCAGTGGTAGGGAAAATCCAGGGATATTTAGATAGAAATGGCATCCTGAAGGATAATGCCATGGTTTGGTTTTGTTAATGGAAAGATATGTTTAACTAACCTGGTAAGCTAGTTTGACACAGTAGTGAGCGTTTTATGATAGGAAAAAATTTGGACATAGTTTTGTTGGAGTTTAGTCAGGCATTTGACTTTTTCCCCTTATAACAGGTTCCTCTATAATCTGGAACATGTTAACATTACCGACAAGATTCTAAGGTGGAATAGTCTTCTGATTTGTGTAACATCAGAAGTTGGGCCCCCCCAAGGATCGGTTCTTGGACCACTTTTGTTTTTGATTTCCATAAACGGCATCGACAAAGGAACAAAGGGCGTCATGTCAAAATTTGCGGACGATGTTAAGAGCACTGCTTGGCATGGTCGTTAATGGCCATGCCAAACATTGCTCCTTCATAATTTCAGTAGGCTCCAAGAATGGTCAGAAAAGTGGTAACCATGTTTTAATGCAGCAAAATGAAGGGTCTTACTCTTGGAGAATAATAACTTCAAAATAACTTATACACTTGGTGGGAGTTGAACTAAGAATGGAGGAAGAAAGGAATCTGGGAGTTATGATACGGGCAGATATGAAGTTTTCTGAGCAGTGTAGACAGGCAGCCAGTGAAGCCCATGGTGTCCTATCGATGATTTATTGAAGTTATAATCCCATTATATAAGACAATTGTAAGACCACATTTGGAATGTGTCCAAATATAGCGAACTTATCTGAAAAAAGACATTGGACTTCTTGAAAGGGTACAAAGACGAGCAATTCGGATAGTAAGGTCGGCAAATTGCAGACTGTATACGAGCAACAAACAGTATGCGCAGGTAGCACAGTGGTCTCGTCACCATCCTCTCCACACCGAGTGGAAAAGGCCCGGGTTCGAATTTCGTCTATGATGCAAGGAACTGTAATGGGTTTTTTCACTCCGTGGCTGAGTTAGTCGAAGTCAGGCGTAGATGGCAAGGTTTTTCCCCAAGAATCTGGGGTTTTTCGTCCAGCAAAACAGACAAATCGATCATAGAACACATGCAATTAACAGACATAAGACAGCACAGCAGCTGAATTTAATTATTCGGGTGACCTAAAAATAATAGTGTTTTTTTTTTTTTTTTAGTTTTGTACGAGCAAACACTTCGATTATGCTGGCTACAGAGCTTGGCATCGGATACCTTAGAGGGAACCTGATTAAGGTTTATAAGACTCTGTCAGTAAAACGAACGAAGGAGGAATTTTCACTGTTATAAAGAATTCCACGACCAAAAGCCATAACTTCAAATTACACGGGAAGAGGTTTAGACTAAATTGTAGGAAATTTTCTTTTCGCCAGCGAATTGCTGATTAGTGGAACTAGTTGCCTTAGTAGCAATTAGTTCCAGTAACTGACTGACAGTTTGAAGAAATTCAAACTGTCAACTGGATAGTTCCTACATGAGAGGAGAAGCGTGACATTTGGCTTTGCTCATTATCCTATTGGAAGAACTCATCCGGGAATGGGTTCCTGCAACGATGAAATCTGCCGTCTACCTTCTGAATTTTTTTAGGTGAATAGCGTACCTTCTGGTTTTTGAAAGACTTGAAAAAACAAAGATTATTAAAATATTTACGGAAAATTAAAAAATAAATTTATTAGAATTTGGTTCTTAGGCAATACTTATATTTTATCATTTTTAATATATATGCAGTATATATAATAAGTAAATATGACGTGTATGTGTGTGTATATATATATATATATATATATATATATATATATTCTTTTAAAACATTAATCACAGATGCCTTGAATGCGTATATACCATTAAAAAAATACTCCACGAGGAGGGTTCCAAGTTGGATGAATAGTGAAGTTGCCACGTTACTTGAGCAGAAAAAGGTGGCATGGAAAGGTTACAGAG
Source organism: Mastigoproctus giganteus (assembly GCF_048544385.1). Lineage (NCBI taxonomy): Eukaryota > Metazoa > Arthropoda > Arachnida > Uropygi > Thelyphonidae > Mastigoproctus > Mastigoproctus giganteus. The sequence goes on along the minus strand of NC_143585.1, from coordinate 29,319,616 downwards.
CAGTAAAAAGTACTGAAGCCTATAACAGCTACAAGATGAGCTGTAACAGAGCCACAGAAAAGGTTCGACAGGCAAAGGCAGTTTATGATAAATCACTAGCAAACAGAGCAAAGAGGGAGAATAAGGAATTCTTCCCATATATAAATGCCAAGAAGAGCAGGACAAACCAGATCGGACCTTTATGTAAGGGAAAGGGGATAGTATTAAATACAGCAGCTGCCGTTGCTGCTGCTGTATTTAATACAGCAGCTACCGTTGCAGATGAACTCAACAGTTATTTTGCATCGATATTTACAAATGAAAAACCTTTTGTGGCAATGGGAAATTGTGGGAGCGAAGTTGAAAAATATGTAATTAATGATATTGAAATTTCGCAAGATTATTTAATGAAAAATCTTTCGAGCGTACAGGCCAGTAAGACTGCTGGAGTTGATGGAATATACCCCATAAAGATTAAGGGAGACGGCAAGTGAGTGCATTGAACTATTGAGGTTAATTATGCGAGCATCACTAGACTCTAGGGAGATTCCTTGGATTGGAAAAGTGCAAATGTATTTCCCATACATAAGGGTGGCTCTAAGAGTGAAGTGGGAAATTATCGACCTGTCAGTCTGACTTCAGTGGTAGGGAAAATCATGGAGGCAATGATCAAGGGAGGAATTCAGGATCATTTGGATTGAATTGAAATTCTCAAGGATGCTCAGCATGGTTTTGTAAAAGAAAAATCATGTTTAACAAATCTGGTTCGCTATTTTGAAAGGGTCACTCACGAGCTGGAATTAGGGAATAATTTCGACATTGTTTATTTAGATTTCAGCAAAGCTTTTGACTCAGTCCCACATGAGCGATTGCTTTATAAGCTGGAACAGGTTGGAATCACTGGAAAAATCCTTAGATGGATAGCAGGATGGCTTCAGGGCAGGAGGCAGAGGGTTGTGATAAATGGCTATTCCTTAGATTGGGTTGATGTAAGAAGTAGGGTTCCCCAAGAACCAGTATTAGGACCACTGTTGTTTTTAATTTTCATAAACGACATCGATGAAGGGATAGAGGGGCGTGATGTCTAAATTTGCAGATGATGTTAAAATTGGTAGAGTAGTTAATGATCACTGTCAAGCTGAGCTTCTTCAGAGAGACCTAGATAGACTTCAGGAATGGTCAGAAAAATGGCAGCTATGCTTTAATCCAACAAAGTGTAAGGTATTACACCTGTGAAACAGTAATCCCAAAATAACTTATTCACTTGGTGGAGTTCAACTAAACCCAGTACTGGAGGAAATGGACTTGGGTTTTACGATACGGTCAGACATGAAATTCTCTGAGCATTGTAAACAGGTTGCAAGGAAGGCCCATGGTGTCCTATCGATGATCTACCGAACTTTTGCAAGTAGAGATAGGGACGTGATAATCCCATTATATAAGGCTTTTGTTAGACCATACTTGGAATACTGCGTTCAAGTATGGAGACCTCACCTAAAGAAAGACATCGAACTTCTTGAAAGGGTGCAAAGACGGGTAACTCGCCTGGTGAGATCGGTAAAAGGGCGTCCTTATGAAGAAACACTTCGAATATGTGGGTTGCAGAGTTGGAAACTAGACACCTTAGAGGAGATTTGATTGAGGTGTTTAAGGCTCTGAGAGGCATCAGTAAAATGAATGAGGACAAAATTTTCAAGATTATAAAACATAAATTCAAGTTACGGGGGGAAATGTTTAGATTGGACTGCAGTAAGTTTTATTTTAGCCAGCGAGTTATAAATTACTGGAATAAGTTGCCTACATGGGTGGTAGAGGCTGACATTTTGGGGAAATTCAAAGGTCATATGGATAATACCTTCGGGTTAGGGAAGCGCATAGGATGATGGGTTTAATTTCCTTTTCTTTTATTAATTATTATTATTTATTTTTAATCATTGTTTTATTCGGGGTTTTTTTTTTTTTTTTTTTTTTTTTTGGCTGGTGCAGCATAAACCATAGGCTTTCTTGCACCATGCGGCCATTACTAATACTATATGCACACCAGTATACACCGTATACCTTCTGGAATGGCCCCAAGTGCCAAGCGATTCTGTGATCAAGTGAATTTTTGCTCTGAATTAGCGCTCTTTCTTGAAGTAGAAATCGTTTCCTTATTTAAAGCATTTATTAACACACAATTAAATAATCCATAGTAAAGAAAGCAACTTTACTAGATTAAGAAGGAAAGCAACCTTCTCTTTCCCTTTTATTTTCTGTTATATCTTAATTACTAACCTAGTGCTTGGTCACAGGGCGGCACTGCTCCTGCCTCCACGTGGCGGGGCCGGTAACCTGGAAGGGAAAAGCTCTCCCTTTCAGGGCGAAATGGAGCGAACTGACTCCAATACCCAGGAATCCACTGGGTCAACGGACCCGAAGAGAACTGATCCAAGATATGAGAAATCTAGTTCTTTCGGAGACACCTCTAAGACAATCAGAAAAGGCGATAGAAATGAATCTGTCTCCACAAAGAGATTAAAAACTGACTCTCAAGTTTTAATTTCTCCAACATATATTATTGTACACTCAAATACTGAGAAAGCGGTAGGACAATTGTCACCCTTTCTCATACAAAAGACTCTTGAGAGTTATGTTGGCACACCAAAACAAGTTAAAAGACTAAAATCAGGCGACATTTTGGTAGAAACGGCCAATGCTAAACACTCCGAAAAATTATTACAAATGACAACCTTTGCAGGAATACCAGTAATAGTATCCCCGCACAATACATTAAATACTTCAAAAGGTGTCATTACGGAATGGGACCTTCTAAATGTGCCCGAAGAGGAAATTCAAATGGAACTTCAGGAACAAGGAGTCATCAGTGTTAAAAGAATTACAATTAAAAAAGAAGGGATAATCACCCCCACCAGGAATCTGATACTCACTTTCAACACGCCTAAATCACCCAGATCAGTAAAAGCTGGATACCTACACTGCAATATAAGACCATACATCCCGAATCCTCTCCGTTGTTTCAACTGTCAGAAGTTTGGTCACTCACAGACAGTATGTAGAGGAAAATTAACATGTGGAAACTGTGGTTCGCAAGAACATGCCACTTCTACTTGCACAGCTGGATCCCATAAATGTGTAAATTGTAAAGGAGATCATACTGCATATTCAAGGGAGTGTGAAATTTGGAAGAAGGAAAAAATGATACAAAAATACAAAGCAGAAAATGGAGTTTCATATCAGGAAGCTAAAAAGGCAATTACAATAAATATAACAAACAAACCTTCTTATGCGCAGATTACCACAATCAAAAAGGCTCCGGAAATTAAACTACCCAATTCAAAATGTTGTGGCACACAAACGGATGTTACAATCCCCCCAGGAGAATCCATCTCAGAATGGGTTCGTGAGTTTTACAAACCATCTCTTTCACAAAAACAAGAAAAGATTATCAATACTCCTTTATCTTTCCCACCAGATAATTCAGAAAATGTAAGAAGAAAAGCAAACAAAGAAAAGATAGGTAGTACAGGAAAAAAGACTGCAGAACAAATGGACACGGATGCAAGAAACCAAGAAGAGGAACCAATTCTCGAAATCTTTACTGAAGAAGAAATGGATACGGGTAGACCCTATTTTTCAAAAAAAGACAAAACCAAGGTAGACAAAAATAAATCAGCCCCAAGGAAGCAATCCGAGGGAACATCTAACCCCAAATGACAGATACGATTATCCAATGGAACTGTCGAGGTTTTCGCTCAAACACTAATGATGTTATAGATCTCATCACCCAGTACCACCCACTAAGTATCTGCCTACAAGAAACCTATTTAAAACCACATGACAATAGTATAATCAAAAATTATATCACATATAGAAAGGATCGCATAACGAATGGAACAGCGAGAGGAGGAGTTGCAATACTAGTTAACAGACATGTCCCCTCCCAAACAATACCATTGAACACACCATTAGAAGCAGTTGCAGCCCATCTAGCAATAGGCTTCAATATTACCATAGCCTCAGTATATCTACCCCCTAATCAAGAATTCCGATTTAAGGATTTCGAAGAGCTGATCACTCAACTACCACCTCCATTCTGCATCTTAGGTGACCTAAATGGACATCACCCACTATGGGGCGATCACAAAATAGACCAGAAGGGTAAGCAAATAGAAAAATTAACTGTCGAGAACAACCTAATGATTTTAAATGACGGCACACACACATATTTCCACCTTCCATCAAAAAGCAGTTCTGCAATAGACTTATCAATCTGTTCCCCAACACTGTTCCCTATGACTAAATGGAGCGTGCACGAGACTCCATTGAGCAGTGACCACTACCCCATTGTTTTGAAAATCATGGAAAAAACGCCATGCCAAGCCAGTAGGCACCCCAGATGGAAAATATATGATGCAGATTGGGAAACATTCAGGATACTAGCCAAGCTAGACCGCAACATTATTAAAAGAGAATCAGTACAAACATCAGTAGCCTATGTTACTGATAGTATGCTTCAAGCTGCGGAAAAGACAATACCTAAAACATCTTCTAACATCAGAATATATCCAAAACCATGGTGGAACAAAGAGTGCCAGGAAGCTAAAAAAGAAAGAAATAGAGCCTGGAACCTTTTTCGCAAAAATCCAACAACAGAAAATCTGATACAATTCAAGAGAACCAGAGCCAAGGTCAGGAAAGTGCAAAAAATAAGCAAAAAAGCTGCTTAGATAAAATTTGCATCCACTATAACTATTTCCACACCAACTACACTTATCTGGAAAAAGATCAGAAGGATGACCAACAATTCTCAATTAAGCCACTCTCCATTGCTAAATTGGAAGGGACAGTTGGTTACAAACACCTTAGATATAGTCAACGTGCTTGCTGAAAATTTTTCAAATACATCTGCTAATTGTACATACCCCACAGCTTTTAAAACGTACAAGAAAGAGGCCGAAAAAATAAAATTAAACTTTTCTACCAATCAGTGTGAACAATACAACTTGCCACTCACGGCAGCAGAACTAAAACAAACTCTGCTACAGGTGAAACACAGCGCAGTCGGTCCTGATGAAATCCATTATGCAATGGTACAACAATTAGATGAACAGTCCCGATTAGCCCTGTTAGATCTATACAACAAAATATACCTTGAAAATTCTTTCCCAAACAAATGGCACCACTCAATAATACTAGCTTTCCCAAAACAGGGAAAAGATCTCTCAGACCCACAGAACTACCGTCCCATAGCTTTGACCAGCTGCTTAGGCAAGATCTTAGAGAAAATGGTCAACAATAGACTAACATGGTATCTAGAAAATAATAATCTTCTCAACCCAGAACAATTTGGCTTTAGAAAAAATCGCTGTACCTTGGATGTACTTATACAACTGGAAAATCAAGTAAGAAATGCTTTTCTCAGGAAACAACACCAAGTCATGGTTAATTTTGATATCCAAAAGGCATATGATACCACGTGGCGATATGGTATACTTAAAAGGTTACATCAACTTGGCCTTAGAGGACATCTACCCCTCTACATATACAATTTCCTTAAGAATCGGACCTTCCAAGTTCGAATGAACAATACACTTTCCAATGTATTTTATCAAGAAGAAGGGGTCCCTCAAGGATCTGTACTTAGTGCCACACTTTTTGCAGTCCACTTCAGCACAATAATAGAACAAATCCCAAACAATATCTTTACAACAGTTTATGCTGATGATTTCAGCATTTCTTATCAAGCGCAGCATATGAGAACAATAGAACGGCAATTGCAAGTAGCCATTAACAGAGTCATAAAATGGACAGAAAGAAATGGATATAGAATATCGGTACAAAAGACTGCATGTATATTTCTGCAGAAAAAGGAATCTCCATCCTGACCCAGAACTCAGACTGAAAGAACAGATCATCCCAGTTAAAAATAGTGTCCGTTTCTTAGGATTAGTTTTTGACAAAAAACTGACTTTCCTAGAGCATATCAGTCACATAAGAGTCCACTGTTTGAAGAAAATGAACATCTTGAAGGTCCTATCCGCTATATCCTGGGGAGCAGACAGGACAATCCTACTACGTTTATATCGCCTTCTCATTCGGTCTAAGCTAGACTATGGTGCCCCAGTCTATGACTCGGCAAGACCTAGTGCTCTGAGATGGCTCGACCCGGTACATCACTGCGCACTACGTTTAGCCCTTGGAGCTTTCCGCACCTCACCTGTGTAGAGCCTGTACGCCGAAGCTCAAGAACCTCCTCTGCAAATCAGAAGACAAAATCAATTACTCTCTTGTGCAGCTAAAATAAAATCCTTACCAGACCACCCTCTACAGAAAACTCTTTTTGCTTCTGAATGGGAACAACATTATCAGCAACAACAAAGAATCAATAAACCTGCGAATGTGAGATTAAAAAACCTTCTTCTCAGTAGAGAGCTTAACCTAGATAACATAAATCCGCTACCGAAGCAGTCTACTCCACCATGGACAATCAGACAACCTTTATGTGACTCCTCCTTCCACATTTCGAGCAAACAAATCCTTTCTCATATAAATCAACAGCTGCATGCTGCTTATAAGGCACAATTTTCAGATCATGGCTTTCTATATACAGATGGATCCAAAACTGATTCTCATGTGGGAGCGGCAGTTTACTTTTCTGACATCACATTGGCCCAAAAACTTCCAAAAGACTGTAGCATTTATACCGCAGAACTGCAAGCCATTATGTTAGCACTAGACGAAATCGACCATTCAAGTTTTCACAACAGCATAATTTTTACTGACTCCCGTAGTTCCATGATGGCAATACAAAATATCAGCTCTAACAAACATCCTCTACAACAGCAGATTCAATACAAAATATCAAGACTCCTTGAACAACAACGTAACATTAGATTTTGCTGGATCCCAAGCCATGTCGGAATACATGGAAACGAACAAGCAGACAGAGCTGCCAAAGAAGCTAACAACAATATTTCTGCATCAGAATATATCCCTTTCTCAGACTATAAACACGTTATTGATCACAGTGGGATACATCACTGGCAGCAGCAATGGCAAGTACTTACCACTAACAAATTGCATCAGATTAAAGGATTACTCCAACCGTGGAAATCCAGCATTCAGAAAAATAGACGCGATGAAGTGATACTTGCTAGGTTAAGAATAGGACACACGTATTTCAGTCACTCTTATCTTTTGCGAGGAGAGGATCCCCCTCTATGCCCTATCTGTCACATACAACAAACAGTAGAACATGTACTGATTACTTGTCCAGCTTTTGCAGATGAGCGCCGAAACTCCTTCAAAGAGCTAAACAAACATCACTCCCTCACTCTCAAAACCATACTGGAAGATAGGAAAAATATAGCAGATGTTTTTCAGTTCCTCAAGAAAATAAATTACTACAATCAAATATAAGACTAAATATTATTTCTAAAGCAAGCTATAGTCATTCTCTGTTACTCTTGGAAATCATTAGCAGCAATATACGAATTAAAACAAAACCATTATATAAAATAAAATTTTACAGGCGCATTTTAGCCGCAGTAGCTCTTGCGCCAAGAATTCTTAAAACAAATCAAAATCAAAAAACCTTCTGGAATTCGATTAATGAGTGTGATATGCGCAGTATACTCTCTGTTTTTTGTAACATTCATAGAGTATTCCTTCTGCTAATTTTTCAACTACATTGAAAATACCAGTGGAGCATCAAAATGATGCTCCACTGGTATTAAGAAGCTCAGTGCACACCATGCGAACACTCTTGACACTAATAATACACCGCCAGTAAGCACCAGAATGCATATTTGACACCTAGCAGGATGAGTTATATTAGGAGAATCAGCGATTAAGGCCATAATGCTCCGTATATAGTCTGTAAATTGCGTGAGTTCTGTGGTCGATTTTCTGTTTGCTGAACGAAAAACCCGAGTTTCCGGGAGAAAAAAACCACGCTACCCTCGTCTGAGACCGAATAACCCAGGCACATTTTGAAAAACCTATAAAAATTCCTCTCGTCATCGATGGGACTCGAACCTAGGTCTTTTCCGCCCAGTATGGGGAGGTTGGCAATTCTTACCAACTGTGCTAGCCAAGAGGGCATCATATATGTTGTAAAGCTTAGATGCCATTTTGAAGCTATACCGCTCGGCAAAATTAACAGAAATGTTTTTCAGGAATATTTTATTATGAACAGTATCATCGAAGGCGAATGTTTGATGTAATAGGCATCCTGGCCTGCAAATTCCGAGTATTTAATAGAAATCGACATACCATCTTACATTATACAAATTATTCATGTCTATAAAAACACAGGTTGCGACCACATCACGTCATTCCCATGTTTTGGTTTGCCCACTGGGAAAGCCACATTCCCATTACTGAAGATGGCAAATCATCGTTGTTTTGATCAGTGGTTCTTACCCTTTTATTGCTCGTGGCCCACTTCTGAGTTTCATTCACCTCTATGGCTCCAACCCTCATATTGTTTAATTATAATAAATTTAATATTTATAATAAATATTTATCCACTGCACTTTTTATTTGTTTATTTGTTAATAGTATAAGGAATATTAATAATAAAATGGGGTTTATTAACTACAATCTAAATTTATTTATAATAGAATTTTTACTCATATAATATTTTGTTTATTCACAATATACAATTATGGTCCTAACAAAAAATATTACAATAATATTATTGTCACAGTTTAGTGAGATCCGCAAGGATCTCACTAATTTCTTATTTTATATTAGTAATAATTTGATTTTAGAAGTGAACTTTTCGTGGCCCACTTAACAGTTTCCGTGGCTCCCACTTTTATGACTTTTACCTGTGGCCCCTCAGAAATACGGCATGAGAGACCATTGGGTCAGATGATACTTTGTGATAGCAGGCTGTTGCATGACTCGAAGCTGGTCAGTTTCAGGCAGAGGTGGCACTTTGGCTTAATGTGTCATGGACTGTCATCTTGGCACTACGGAAGCAGTTTCAGGAGATATTGTTTGTTATTTTTTTTTTTTTTTTAGGAGCATTAGCAACTAAGGCTATATTGCTCCGGGATATGCGGTGGTCATTCCCTGACCTTTCCGCATCCTCCGTATTTGGATGCGGAAAGGTCAGGTCTAATCAAGAAACGTGTGCTACGCACTGCTGCTCCTTCCCACCTGGCTACGGAGGCTTCAGGAGATAGGAACCATTACAAGAAGAGCTGGCTAAAGTCACCCGAAGGCTACGTCAAACAGAACAGACTACTATCTGGCTCTAACAGCAGGATGGTTGAGGTTGCTGTGGCCATGGACGAAAACATTTCCAACTGGGCTGTGTTAAGAAGTCTCAAATCAAGTGGACTCTATACAAGAAATCCAGTAATTTGTATCCCATTAAACCAAAATTACTACAGAGCTCATTGAAACTGGTGCCATGAACATGTGACTTGTAGCCCTGGCAAATGCAGTACAGTACTGTTCTCTGATGAGCCCCGTTTTAGCCTTCAAATAGATTCTGATGTTTTTCATCTGGAGAGGAGGAATGCGCTACCTTCCTTCCAACGTCAATGAAATAGATAATTACGGTGGAGGCATTGTTCTCCTGTGGGGCAGAATAATGATCAATGACTGCACTCCTCGTGTTTTTGATAGCTGTACCGTAACTGCACAGAGGTACCAGATCAGATCCTCAAATCGTATGTGCGACTTATGGGTGCAGTTGGCTAAGATTTTCTTTTAATGCATGACAGTGCCACTGCATATAGAGTTCAGGTGGTGGAGCAATATTTTGAAACTGAAGATATTCAACTTGTCCAGCACGCACAGCAGACTTAAATCCGATCAACTTGTGCGACGCCCTTGGGCGTCGCATTGCATGCCGAAAGCCAACTCATTGGTCACTTATGAAGTGAGCTAAGGTCATCGCTGATGGAAGAATGGGATTTGTTGCCACATAATCTTATGGACATCCTTATATCGAGCATGGTTCACCGGCGACGGGCCTGTTTAGCTGTTGGAAGTCATACGCCGTACTGATACATGTGACCGTATTTTGTATTGACTTCTGTAATGTCACATTAATTCTTATACAAGGACTGGGGACTAAACAAGAGGATCCTTTCCTTATATTATAAAGCCTTATTTATACCGGCAATTATCCACGACGCACCCGTATGGATGACGACGACCAGCACAGCAACAAATAGGAAAATACTAGAAACAATACAAAGGTTTGTTTGTTATTTGGTTTTTAGGAGCATTAGCAACTAAGGCCATATTGCTCCGGAGATATGCGGTGGTCATTCCCTGACTTTTCCGCATCCTCCGTATTTGGTGGTTACGGGCTCAAACCCCGGTCTAATCAAGAAGCGTGTGTTACGCACTGCTGCTCCTGCCCACCTATGGAGGCGCCTCACAATACAAAGGAACATACTACTAACCATCACTAGGGCAAGCAGTACAACTAGTACGGCGGTGCTTCAGGTCATTGCAGGTGCACTGCCCCTTAACTTAGAAGTAGTACGAATTGGACTAATGTATTATTACAAAAAGGTAATACCAATCGCACTGGCTTTCACTAGGACTACTAACCACATACTTACTCACTGGCCACGGTGCCATCAGACAGAAGCTATCAGATTTTGCCCTGAGCGACACACACCTCTGCCACTGTGGACAGGCAGAAACGTGGGAGCACCTGATGCACCACTGTCAATTATACGACGACTTACGCTGCTGTCTAATTACAGAGACCCAATATATATTACTAAATCAGGAGGACCGTGTACTGGAAGAGGAATACAGCTACAGAGCTTTGATCAAATACACGCAAGGCCTGTTCGGCAGAAGGACCTTCCTGTGCCACAACCAAGGAAACCGCGAACACCGTAATCTCCGATCCTTACCAGATCCAGAGAGAAGCTCGATCACACGGATACCCGCCTATTAAGACTCATCTATCTCGAAGAAACCCCACCCCAGGAATGGCTAAAACATAGAAGAGACAAAACCTGAAGAGATTTTCTTTCCCGAACTTGAAATCCACGGACCGGACAACTGGCAAAGACACTGGACATATAGATATGACAACTACCCAAGACAGAGCTGCTTTCTAGAAATTACTAAAACGCCAGCCTGACACAGTCGCACCGTAAGTGAAAATCTGCACCTGACAGACAACTAGCAAGCATTGAGCTCAGCTGGAAACCTAGCTAACCAAAATTACCCTCGATGAGACCGGATTCTGGGAATGACATATGCACTGAATGGACAGCCAGCCCTGGCGCTGGAACCTGTCTGGACATTTCTACCCATGATATAACAAATAGCAGAAATGCTACTGCAGAGCCATACTGGCGATCTGAGTCAGCTCCCTTGCCTGGCTCACTGTCTCTCTCCCCTCCCCGGCAGAAAGGGGGGATGACTGCTCGCCACCCCACTCCTTCCCTCTGTTGGGGCATGGGCATGCCCCACTGAATCTGATTGGAGTCGCCTTCACTATCGACCCGTCTGCGTGGGTAGCACAGTGGTATCGTCACCGTCCTCCCCACCGGGTGGAAAAGGCCCGGGTTCGAATCCCGTCGATGACGCGAAGAACTTTAGTGGGCTTTTTCCACTCCGTGGCTGAGTTAGTCGGTCTCAGGCTTAGATAGCAAGGTTTTTTTCCCTCAGAAACTGGGGTTTTTTCGTCCAGCAAAACAGGCAAATCGACCAGAGAACACACGCAATTTACAGACACGAATACGGGTTAATGTAATCATTTACGGGTAACCCTAAAATAGTAATTTGATTTTTTTTTTCACTATCGACCCCATACTTCTGTCTTTCTCTCCCCAGCCTTCTCTATCTGCAAACTAGCGTACGCCCACACGTCAAAATCTAACTTTGTCCAAATCACTCTCGCCCACTTTTTCGGCCTTTCATACTTCGCAATCAAATGAATTAATTTTTTTTTTTTTTTTTTTTTTTTTTTTAAGATCCTCGCCACTGAAATCTCAGGAAACTAGGTGGCAGGACCTGCCAGAGTAAAGTAACTACTGGGTACCTGGTCTGCCTCCACGGGGCGAAGTGTGGGCAACGTCGGGCCTCAGCAGAGGTCTGGCAGAAAAATGGCCAGAAGAACAACGGTACATGACATTACATACCCCAAGATCCACACACTTTTAAATCTCTGGCCTTTACAGTGTACTGTATCACCTGACAATGTAAACTACGCGGAGATGGGGGAAACCCTGGTGCCCCATGACCCTAAACACACTTTACACACCAATCACAACTAACAGCTTAACCCTCAATGTTACCAATGATTGGAAGCAGGAGCAAAAAAGAATTGATACATACCTAACACATTTGGCAGACAAGGTGGAATGATACCACTAAAGGAGCAATAACACACAAATTTCTTCCCCTAGTAACAAAAATGTACCCAAAAGCACCAGCATGGATCTATCCGGGCCTCAACGCTACCTACTTATTAACAGGCCATGGCCCGTTCAAAGATAGACTAAACACAATGGGCATAATTGAAGACAGGAATTGTCCATATGAAGAACCAGAGACTTGGAATCACGTCATGCATGACTGCGACAACTATGAAGATATAAGAGCAAGTCGTATTGTAAGAATTCAGTATAACCCAATCTACCAAGAGTCCCAACTATTGGACACAGCTTAACTTCGCAATACAATTATTCACAAGAAGGACAACAATTATCGCAATGCAACCTGGTCCTCGGGAGGACAATAACGCCCAACAGATATATTACAAACCAAATGTCATGGACGAACTAAAAATAAAGCAGACACAGAAGATTCAAAGCAAGAGCAAAAGAATAAAATCTCAGCATGAAGAAATAGACAAGCCATTTGAGCCTCAAGAGACCTGCGCAGGGCTACTCCTGCTGGGAGAGACTAAAGCAAGAATCCTGCGGACCGACCACCTCGGACTTGATACAAACGCGCCACAACGATGAAGTTCCTGAAAATGATAAAAACTGGAATGACAGCAGAACTAGAATGCCATCTGGCTATCAAATCTCGCACCTGCGAGATCTCTTTCAAACCCTAATCCCTGGTGCGGGGAGACACACGCTCCCCTCCCAATCCCATTTCCTTCTGGTGAGGCATGGGCATGCCCCACTGAAAAACGAGGGGTCACAAAACCCCATTCGACCCATCTGCTTCCTCTTCCCCCCCAGCCTTCTGCCTCCCCACCCAAATCTGTCATCTCACACAGCGGTTAGCCCTACATCAAAATTTTAAGCCACCACAATTCTTGCCCGAGCCAATTAGGCTTTATCAAACCCTTCAGGGTAAAACCCCAAGCAGTGCTCCTAAAGCAAAACTCCAAATTCGCAATAAAACATCCTCGCGACTATTTATTTTGGTCGTAGCCACTGAAATCCCAGGAAAGTAGGTGGCAGAACCTGTCAGAGTACTGATTCAATCACTGGTAACACCCAGCCGGCTTCCCCGTGGCTGGTATTGGTAACGTCGGGCCCCACAAGGGGCCTGACGGCTAACAGGCTGGATGAACAATGGGCACAACATACTACATATCCCACAAACTTTTAAATCTCTGGCTTGACCGATACAGAGAACACACACGGATATGGGAGAAGTCCCAGGAACCGTTAGACCCTCAACATACCAAAATTAATTCTTATACAGCCCCTATAAATTTCCCCGGTACTTGTCCGTTTCTCGCTGTCCCCTCAATTTCATTATTGCTGTTTGGCACACCACCATACCAAATTGTCCCGCTTCATCACATGCTGTGCACTACAAATTCTACGTGCTGTTATGTCGAGCAGTGTAGTCGTATTCCAGCTTTTTTTTTTTTTTTTTTTTTGCTGCGGGTTTGTTTCTGTAGAGATTCTCCTGCTGCGGATTGAAAAGATATTGCAAAGTAGGGTTATAAGGAAGATTCGGATTGTAATGGCATAGTTTAAAGTTTTGTTTAAAATTTTAAACTATATAAACTTTGTACAGGCAATATTTTGTATGCACCCAGAGCAATTCGATTTGTAAGGCATTGTAATAAATGAAGTAAAGCCATTTAACAACACACTTGGTCAACAAGAGTTGTAGATGGGGCTCCAGATACTAGTCCTTGATCTGATTAAGACATGGTATAAAATTATTATATTAAGGCCACCCTTAATTTCTTACATATACCCGTGTACGTATTATGACTGTAAATTGCGCGTGTTCTCTGGTCGATTTGCCTGTTTTGCTGGAAGAAAAAATCTTGCTATCTATGCCTGAGACCAACTAATTCAACCACGGAGTGAAAAAAATCTCAAGTTCCTCGCGTCATCGACAGGATTCGAACTCGGGCCTTTTCTACCCGGTATGGGGAGGGCGGTACTGATACCACCGTGCTATATCCACTCAGACAAGGCACGGTATAAGTGAAGCAATATGTACCGATAAGCTCCCCATGTCATTGCAGAAAGAACTTGAAGAATGTTTAGTTTTTTTAGACAGGTCTTTTCGCAGGAATTTGATATGTTCTAAGAAGTTGAGCTTTTATTAAGAATCAAGGAAACGTATTTTATTTTCTAAAGATATGTGCTGATTTTCTAGTGTTGGATCTGGCTGCATTTTTCGCTTTCTACATAAGGTAGAAAGTGTAGAACCTGTGAGCTTAACTTCTGTTCCAGGAAAATTAATGGAGGCACTGGTTAAAGAAGCACTGCAGGATCATTTAGACAAGACTTCAGTTATAGCTCAGACACAGCATGGTTTTGTTAAGGGAAAGTCTTGCCTGACCAACTTGATTGGATACTATGATGCAGTCACAAAAGAACTGGATGCAGGAAATAACTTTGATATTATATACTTGGATCTTAGAAAGGCTTTTGATAGTGTTGCACATGGAAGACTGCTACACAAATTGGAGCAGTGTGACATTGGAGGCAAATTGCTGCTATGGATAAAGGGGTGGTTGAGGGGGAGAAGACAGAGAGTGGTAATCAATGGACACTGCTCATCGTGGACTGATGTTATTAGTGGAGTCCCTCAGGGCTCAGTGTTGGGTCCATTATTGTTTTCTGTATTTATAAATGATATTGATGATGGTATATCGGGCTTAATGTCCAAGTTTGCAGACGATACAAAGGTTGGCAGGGTTGTCAAGGACACTACTGACACTATGCTGCTGCAACAGGATCTGGAAAGGTTGAGCAGATGGGCTGAGAGGTGGCAAATGAAGTTTAACATTGACAAATGTAAAGTACTACACATGGGAAACAGCAACCCCAGAGCAACAACTCTGTGGTACAACACTGACAGTGGTAGAGAATGAAAGGGACTTGGGGGTGGTTGTGCAGACAGATATGAAGTTCTCTGAGCAGTGCAGACGGGCTGCAAGAGTAGCTCATGGAGTATTGTCAATGATATACAGGACGTTTTCCAGCAGGGATAAGGAGGTGATTATTCCATTGTATAAGGCGATGGTCAGGCCACACCTAGAGTACTGTATACAGGTCTGGAGGCCTCATTTCAAGAAGGATGTAGAGCTGCTGGAACGAGTACAGAGAAGGGCAACAAGATTAGTGAATGGAACAAAGGGGTGCTCTTACGAAGAAAGGCTTAAGTTTTGCAAATTACAGTGTCTGGAGACTAGGCACCAGCGAGGTGATCTGATAGAGGTGTATAAAGCCTTGAATGGTTTAAGCATGCTCAATGCTGATGGGATTCTTCCTCTAGCTAAGAAAAATCACCTGAGAGGGCATAAATTCAAATTGAGGAAAGACAGATGTAGGATAGACGTGCGGAAATTTGCCTTTAGCCAGCGGGTGGTTGGTTGGTGGAACAGACTTCCATCCCTTGTGGTGGAGGTTGATAGCCTAAATAAGTTTAAAGCTCAGCTGGACAGGTATTTTGAACGAACAGAGGGGTGAAGTGGAAGTGGTTTTTTTTTTTTTTTTTTTTTTTGGCTGATGCTGCATAAGCTTGCTTTCTTGCATCAAATGCCTCTACTAATGCTAATGCTAATGTATGGCTGTTTTTTTTTTTTTTTTTTTTTTGTCCACAAATGTTTTAATGGCGCCTGATTGCCGTTCAGTCATTCTCATGTTTTGTGAATAGTATGAAATGGTAACGTCATCTGCATAAATGAATGTTCGGAGTCTTTAGAAAAAACAAAATAGAACCTCCTTGAACATACGTTTGCTATAGATTGTTTTGGTAAATATAATCCGATACACTGTATTTTGTATTTCATTTGCACATCTCCTCGACTTATCCAAAGCTTGCAGGTTTTCTATATTGAAAGGCTGGTTATACGGAAATTGTTTGTTGATTGGTATTAAAGCTTAGTTTATATTTTTCAGCTACGTATTTCCTTTTCTGAAAGGTTGGTGTGTTTGCTGATATATTTGCAAGTAGCCGAGTGGTCACGAGAAAGACTGCTAGTAGCACATGCTGAGTGGACTGTGGTTCAAGCCCATGACTGCTAAATATAATTGACGTTTGTACTCATTAATTGTAAACTACACTGACCTGGTGCTCATTCCAGCGTATAAACAGAACATTTTTTTTATTAGTGGAATTGGAACTAAAGGATATATCCTGTTGTCTGATTTTAATCTATATAACACGACTATCTATTTCTGTTGACTGTGGAGGCGAACCGTTACCCAAGATGCCTCCTACTCGTTATGTTAGATGTATCTGGCTCTAACTCTGGATTTTTTTGAAAAAATTATAAGATTGGTGGAAATTTCCAAGCCTTATTCCTCTCTTGGGGCAATACTGCATTCATCGTTCTACCGCATAGTGGCATCTTTATGATATTTTCCAGATGAACAAGGCATTGTAGCTTCAACTTCCATTAATATTTGGTTTGTGACATCAATTTTAGCAATGTCAATAGGCACTGTTGTATATTTGGTCCAGTCAGCTTTATGGACTCGCCATCGTTTATTGGCCATCATGGTGTATAACATCATTTGTTAATGTTCTGGAGACCACAGAGAGATGATCGGTATTAAGTGGATTATTTAAGATTGTCCATTCAATAAGTGGGTATAGGACTGGTGAACATAGGAAATATCAGTGGCAGAGGCTGTTACTGTAGGTAAATGGATATATGTTTCTACTTCGGTGTTAAGGAGAGAGATTTTCCTCGTTTGTCTTGATGGCGTGATCCCCCATAGGAGATGGTGTCCATTTATATCTCCGCTGATATAGACCATGGGTAGTAGCTGAGACACTAACGCTTCAATATCTGCATATGCATACTATGGATTTGGAGAAGATAAAGCGAAACCAGTGTGAATATAAACTAAACAAACTCGCACTGCAACTGCTTCTAACATTTGCAGATGAGTGCGGTTATACGGGATTCTCGATTCGATTAAAATAGCTACTCCGCTCCATTGAAGGGAAATCTGTCTTGTCTGCAAATAGCATAACGGTTCACTGTGCTTACTTGTGAAGTTAGGTTAGTTTATTGAAGGCAAACACCTACCGGATTACATTTATCAATTAAATCATGAATGTCATCGACGTTACTGCAGAAACCTCGACAATTTCACTGTATTATTGCATGCATTATATTGGTTTCGTATTTGTATCTGTCTTTTTGCAAAAGTGGTTTGCTCGTATCCTTCAGAATTTTTGTTTTTTAAGGAAAAACAGACGAATGTCCATCACTTCTTCGGTGTGTATTTCTAAGATTCATTCATCCAGGATTTCTTATGTATCTTTATGATCATGGTCACAGGTTTGTCTTTTGTTTCTAGATCCTTAGCATTTGTGGTTGGCTGCGAAGTAGAAGGCATGTTTGTCAGAATTGTGACTGGCATATTGTTGGCTTGATTTGAAGTGAGCTGCTCAATCCTATCTTCAGAAGATGCACTACTGTGGTACCACAACCAACTTGCCCTTAACAGATGGCTTGTCACCACTTATTCACTCCATATCTTGCTGACTTCAGTTGTCCTCTTACATTTAATTTGGATTTAGTTTGTTATTTGGTTTTTAAGAGCATTAGCAACTAAGGCCAACTGAATTCCCGCATCCTCCGTATTTGGTGGCTCGAACCCCGATCTAATCAAGAAGCATGCTACGCACTGCTGCTCCTGCCACTGAGGCACCTTTTGGATTTAGGGAAACACCTGCGATGCAGGGGTAGGATGAACTCACCCTGCTAATGTAAGCATCATCTCCCATGGAATTCTACATGTCTGACAGAGGCAAGCTGTCCTCCATGCTGTGAGATCAGTGGTTACTATCACACCACCATGGTGAGGGACAAGAAGCCAAAGGCCTGATGGCTTGTTTGATATGGTTGCTAAAGGTCATGTGGGGGTCATTCAGCAATCAGTAGGGCGTCAGAAGTTAGTTTCCCCTGTTTGGGATTAACCTTTTTTGCTAATCCCCTTTTGCAGAGGGTTAGGATTCCTTAGTGCTTCTCTATGGTCCTTGCCCTTGCCTTAACTACTTGCTCATTGTGCTGCTGTTTGTAGCAGGTCACTGTGCTGCAGCACATAACTACTGGAATAGGTTATACATGGTGCTCACACATATTAAGGATTGATAGTGCTTTGCAATACTGTCTATTTAAAGACTGTTCATGTTGTTGCTTAAGGTTCACATTCAGATGCCTGTAGAGACGCATATTAGCTTCGCAAGTGCATCGCAAGGGATCGTGTATTCAAGATCCTTTGTCAGTTCATCATGCCACCTCTGTTCTCGAGTAGCGGATATCATTATATCATTTTGTTACAAGTGTGAATACAAATTCTGTTCGTGGTTGTGCTCATAATATTCTCTGAGCACAATCACAAATTCTGTTCGTGATTATGCTCAGTGTGAGGTGCTTACTGAGTCTAGTTCTCTACAGGACTCAGTTTGAAGATATCCATCTGCCCACTAATCTTTATCTTCTATTTCACTCTTAACTTCTGCTTCAGGGGTTACTTTCATTGCTTTTTATCACCTTTACACCTACTCTTGCACTGCCTACCCACTCCTTTCAACAATGTTTTGAAGGGCTTACCTACAGCCCAATCTATGCTTGACAGTGAGCAGCACCATCAGAGATACCATATCTGGCCTGCCTTCACATGCCAAAGGACGGCAAGCAGGGAGCCAGTCCTACAACACAGCACTAAAACACAACACCCTAAACAACACTGTTTTATTTTAATAAAGCTTCGTATCGGTGACACCACAGAGGATATGTAGGAACACTGCGCCATCCATACACTACATTAAAATACAGTACAATTCCTGCATATCTGTCCACTGCTTTTTTTATTGTATGGCACAAACATGTGGAGCTCCATTTAATAAAAATATAGATACAGTAGAACTTCGATTGTCCATCAGCCTTAACCCCACTACACCGTAATGCATTGTGACATTGGCACCATGTGTCACTGTCTGTTTACAACTCATTGTAGACAGTTGTACTTTAACCTCGTTTCATATATTAATCATTTTTATTTAGTAAACCCATTGAAATGACAGAGAAACCTAAGCGAGTAGTGTTGGGATTATCACAAAAATTTGAAATAATCAATCGTCTAAGAAAAGGTGAAAGTACTATAAGTATAGCGTCAGTTTATGAAATAGGAAGAACAACAATAAATGATATAAAGCTTGATGCAGACAAAATTGAAAACCACGTGTTCTTTTCCTCTTGTATATCAATGACCTTCTTCCAATGACAGGAAATCCTATCCATAGTTTTGCCGATGATAGCACATTGCATTCAACTTTTCAATTTGAGAAACCTTGTCCTGCTCAATCAGCTTCAACTTCTCGAAAATATGCTACCAATTCCTTAAATGCCGATCTTCAGGTAATTTTCCAGTGGGGCAAAGACAACTTAGTTGATTTCAACCCTTCTAAAACTCAGTCTTGTCTTATATCTCGCAAAAAGGATTCTTCTGCTCCTATGCTTATCTTTAGTGACACTCCGATCTCTAGGCAAAATGATATATCTCTTTTGGGGATTACTCTGACTTCTAATCTCTCTTGGCACAAGCACATTACAAATATTGCTTCCTCTGCATCTAAAAAACTTGGTTTTCTCTTTCGCTCTCGGCGTTACTTTTCTTCCAAACAGCTGCTCACTCTGTATAAATCGCAAATCCGCCCTGCCATGGAATATTGTTCCCACATCTGGGGTGGTGCCCCCAAAACCTCTCTCAGGTTTCTTTATTCCATTAAGAAGAGGGCAGTTAGGTTAATTAATGATTCATCTCTAACAGAGTCTCTCCACTCGCTTTCTCACAGACGCACTGTTTCTGCTGCATGCCTCTTCTACAGATACTTCCATGGGCACTGTTCTTAATTGCCTTCTATAATTCCTGCTCTCTCTTTCAAAACAGTCCGAACACGTGCCGCCACTAGCCACCATCCATTTACTGTCCAACTTCAAACCCACAGAACCAACTTTTCATCTTCCTCATTTATTCATTCAACTGCCGTTTTCTGGAACAACCTTCCTTCATACGTATTTCCTGGAAATTACAATCTACAGAAGTTCAAGTCCAATGTTAACAAATATCTTCTTTCGTCTTCTTAACCTGAAACCCAAGCACGGTACTAAGTACTATAGGTTCTAATACCTCTCGTGTTTGGGGTTCACATATAAAAAAAAAAAAAAACCACAGACGGTAATCTTAAAAATCGTAAAACAATGAATCTTGCTAAAAATGAAAATTCGATACTGCAGTGTTCCAGTGGTTTGTTCAAAAACGTAGCCAAGGAATTCCATTGTATGGACCTATAATAATTGAAAAAAGCCGTTGAAATCAATAAAAAAAACTAGGCGGAGATCCTTCATTCAAGATTAGTTGGTTGCTAAATGGCGCATTGGCAACTAAGGCCATAGTGCGCCAAGTCAAAATTAAAGCCGATACAAAAAATTTGGTAGCCTATAAACTGGCTACCACGTCAAGAAGGTAAACATGATATACTCCGGTATAAAGGTAAATAAAAAATATAAACTTAAATCTTCCTATATAAATTGATTGAGTGTAAAAAGTTACACTCAATCAATGTCTGAATGAACAACATAGAACATGTCTGAATTTGATTAGACATGTTGTTCTGTCACCTAAACTCTGATGAGGAGGACTTTTAGGTATTAAAATACCTAAAAAATAAACGTCGTGGTTCTATAAAAACATGAATAGTTAAAATAGTTTTAAACATCTCACACATAGGTGGGTCATTAGCCCTCAGCAAAAAGGAATGTGTTAGATGACTATGACCTATGCGGAGCCAAGCAAGAACAACTTCCTCTCTTCGAACCCTGCGTAGACTGGACTGCTATTACTTGTTACAGGCTTTATATGATGTAGTTTATTTGTGGCCTGTTCTTGCCAGGAATCTTGCCATTGGGAATATAATTTAGAACGTCTTAATTGCCTGTAGTCGGTATAGGGGCTGACAGGCAATGGCTGACTTGGCAGCGGTATCAGCTAATTCATTACCCCAAATCCCAGTGTGGCTTTGGAACCAGCAGAAGCAAATGTCAAATTCTGATTCAAAGAGAGAAAAAAAAAGTATCTGCTGAAACTGGGCCGGGTGAGGGTTATGCCTCATGGATAACGAAGCCTGTAACACGATTGATGAGTCACTATATATCATATACCTTTGGTAATCGCTATTTTTAATGTGATCAAGGGCTGTTTCTATTGCATGCTCTGCCGTATAAATACTGGTTTCCTGTGGTATCTTATCAGACAATGTTTTGTGAGGAAACAACAGCAGATCCCACATAACATTCTGACTTCGAGCCATCTGTGTAGACTGGCAGAAAGTCAGAATACTGCTGTCTATGCGATGCAAAGAGTTGCTGGTAGACAGATGGCAGCCTTTTCCCAGATCTTAAGGGAGAAGTCACAAGTTGGAATATAGCCATGCCAGGATGAAAGCAATTGCCTTGGTGACAGAGCAACGTTGTCTACCGTTATGGCTAGTTCATTTAACAGTCCTTGAATGCGAATACCAAACGGTTTGTTGGCAGTCCGACGGGTGTTGTAGAGATTTTCCCAATGTGGCTCACAAACGGATGCCCAGGTGGGATGATCGCGCAGGTATTTTAATATAAAGGCATATTGTAAAGACAACTTATGTCGAACAGATAGAGATGGTTCAATTGCTTCAACATAAAGGCTTTTTTTGGACAGGAGATGTGAGAAAAGCTCCAGTGGCTGTCCAAATGGCCTAACGGTGGACTGGATCTAACCACCGAAGTACACTATCTCTAGCAGAACCATAAACCCGAGACCCATAATCAAGTTTGGAACGGACAAGGGCTCGGTAGAGACGAAGGGTAGAATGATCTGCACCCCATGAAATTGACGAAAGGGCACAAAGGATGTTAAGCCCCTTAACACATCTTGTCCTAAGCTTATGAACATGTAGAAATGTGAGCTTGTCGAAAATAAGTCCAAAGAATTTGATTTCTGCTACAACTGGGATGTTGTTTTTCCCAAGCCTTAATTCTGGGTCAGGATGATTACGTTTGCGACAGAAGTGTACACAAACGGTCTTCTGTGATGCAAATCTGAACCATTAGCCAATAATCAGGCTGGGATGTAAGGTGATAAGTTTTTTGCAGTTGCCTTTGAATGACCCTCATATTGCATGAATGACAAAATAAAGCAAAATCGTCATCATGGAGGGCATTGTTTACAATGGGTGGAAGTTGTTCTGTAATAGTTCATTTTGATTGCAAAAAGCGTGACACTTGAGGACAGATCCTTGTGGGACTACCTCCTCCTGACAAAATACTCGAGAGAATGTGGATCCTAAACGGACTTGAAATTGGCGATTCGAGAGAAATTTTTTAATAAAAAGAGGTATGTTACCACTAAGACCAAAGTTATAGAGGTCTTTCGATATGCCAAATCGCCAGGCTGTGTCGTACGCTTTTTCAATATTCAAAGAAAACTGCTACCAGATGCTCGGATTAAGTGATCAAAAGTGGATCTGTTTCTTCGGAAGCCACACTGTGTCCTGGAAAGCAGACATTTGTTTCTAAATACCATATAAGGCGATAATTAACCATTCTTTCCAGGACCTTGTACAAACAGCTTGTCAGAGCAATTGGACGATAGTTACTTGGATTTCTAGGATCCCTTCCTTTCACCAGGAATCCGGAAATTGTTTATTAAGAAAAATTAAAAGGTGAAAAATTGTGGTGAGAGGTGTTATCATTTAATAGTGGATGTCATTTGGCTCAACACATTTAATAGTGGATGTCATTTGGCTCAACAGCACTTGCAGATGTGAGAAAAAGTGCTGGATTTAACTCTCCCTATGTAAAGGTCTTATTATATGGTTCTAGCCCTTTTGAAGAGAATTTTAATAGAAAATTCTCATTTCTCTTTCAGGGCCAAACAACTGTGGGGGAATGGTGTTATTGCAGAGGTTTT
This sequence comes from Mastigoproctus giganteus, assembly GCF_048544385.1. Lineage (NCBI taxonomy): Eukaryota > Metazoa > Arthropoda > Arachnida > Uropygi > Thelyphonidae > Mastigoproctus > Mastigoproctus giganteus. Next base: position 29,296,238 of record NC_143585.1, on the reverse strand, counting down.
TGCAAAAGTTTCCCCCTAGAGTGTTTGCAACTGCAGTTAGATCTGCAATTGGACATCCATTGTCCTTGAGGATCACTGAAGGGCTTGGTGGTTATTTCCCCTTCATTTTCTAGATCTTATCCCAGATTATTTTTGAGCTAGCCACCTGAGTTATGATGTAAAACGAATCCAAGATTTACTTTGGCTCTGACTTCGGACATAACGTGCTTTAGCACGTGCACGTTTAAATTATATTAAATTTTCAGTCGTGGGATATCGGCGGAATATCTCACTCTGATGACACTTAGTGACTAGTTCATTTGTGAGGGGTTACGATGATTGGTATTCTCCCTATAGATGTGGCTCTCAATTTTTTCAGCATGCAATTTTATTTGATGCTGCTGCGACTAAAATATCTCCAGAATGCAGCCGTTTTATGGATTTAGGTGATCCTGCCATTAACATCCAATCATTTCTCGATAAAGGATGACATTTTCCAAATTGACTGCTCTCCGATGGAATGGAGAATGAGGAAAAGAGGTGTCAAGATGGTGTTTTCTCCTCAGTTCTGGCTCTTTTAACAGAACTGGTGTCATTATCATCTGATGATTGATCAGGTAAGGGCCTTGTTGGGATCCCAGAAGAAGTAAGATTTATATTACTCATAGGAGTAAGATTAAAAATTTCCAATTCCCAAGTACCTCACCTACCATGGAGCCCTACAAGGGGACGCCCACTTGTGAATTAGCAGGTACTGCATACACGACTGGGATGCCAAGTTTGCTTAGGAGTACCATACCCACATTTCCAATAAGACTTGATCCCGTCCCAGGACCAAAGGGAGGGAGACTTATTGGAATGCAGTTGACCCTAGCATTAAGAACCACCCCAGAAATTGATCCCATTTGGGCCAGTCCGGTATCAACCGTCTTGCCTTTCGAATCAGGGCCGAAGTGGTGTATTAAGGCTTGGCCCCTCAACCACCAGGATCCCCCTTTCCGAGTTTCCAAAGGTCATGGCACATGGCTCCACCAGCCGGATTCCAACGATGTAACCCTGGAACCAAGATATGGGCGTTAGATCCCAATGGTGCTAATCTGGAAGGCCAGCGGCATCACTGGGAGGTCTCCTCACAATATACAGGTGCCCACATCGAGGGGCTTCATTCAAGGCTATAATTGGACGGTTGGGCAAATTTAAGTATCGCCATGATATTTGACAGTTGTCAATCCAGGGTGAGAAGCTAAGTGCAGATAGAGCAGCAATTTCTGTTTATCGTCAAAAACTACAGAAGGAAATAACTGATTGAAGTTTGGTATTCAAATATACAAATTCGTATGTTTGGTTAAAGACCAAATATACAACTGCAATGAGACTGGCTTTAACTCCTAGGTGGTAGATGACTCTCACCAACTGGTGCGATACCACTTTGCTTATTGGAGGCTTGAATTGGTGGAACCCCTGTTTAGTCTCCAGAGCCAAATTATGGTCAAACTTTCCCATCTCTTCCATCATGCGGTATGACTAATGTCTTTTCAGGTTATGATGGACATCACGGAGAGATCCAAACTTCCTTACATTTCAAGGATAAAACTGACCTGCTAGCATCCCATTTTTCTTCCAACTCATGTATTAATGATCTTGGTAAAACACCTCCCACCAACACACTCCATTGAATGGCTCCTGTGGTCTTCCATCAAAAAGATGTCAGGAGGTGTTTTTCCTTCTGCTTGGAACTTTGGTCATATCCAGCCAGTTCCTAAAAAGGGTGACAAATCCCTTCCATCCAGTTTTTGTCCCACTGCAATTACTTCTACTCTTTCTACAGTAGTGTAGAAATCAATTAACCGCCAACTCTTAAACTACCTAGAAATCTTCTGTCTGATCAACGATCGCCAGTATAAATTCCGTCAGTGTTATCCACTGGTGATATTCTGGCTTATGTTACCCATTTATGGACAAATTCAATGGAAAGGTTCGGTGAAACACAAGCCATTGCTCTTGACATCTCAAAGGCTTTCAATCGTGTCTGGCAATAAGGTCTACTAAACAAGCTACCATCTTATGGTTTGCCAACTGTTTTTTGTAATTGGTTATCCAGTTTTCTCTGATCAGTCAGAGGGTGATGGTAGATGGTTCTCTGTCTTCTAACTTCTCCACTAATGATAGTGTCCCCCAAGGTTCAGTTCTTTCTCCCACTCTTTTCCTCTTGTATATTAATGACCTTCGATTGACTGGAAATACTATCCATAGTATTGCTGATGATAGCACATGGCATTCCACTTTACAGCTTGAGAAACCTTGCCCTGGAAAATCAGCTTCATCTTCTCGAATATCCACTACCAATTCATTAAATGCCGATCTCCAGTGGAGCAAAGACATTTGTTGATTTCAATCCTTCTAAAACTCAGTCCTGTCTTGTATCTCGGACGAGGCTACTAGAGACGGTCGTGTTCTAAGCCGCTAAGTGGATTTTTCTTATTTATTGATTTGAAATTATTGTTTTTCTAAAACGTTTGATTTAAATTTAGTAGTATAACATTATTTTGTGATTTTCTGATTAACTTGGTGTATTTATTCTTTACTCGGCCTTGTAATTGCATAAAAGTATCGGTAAAAGTTTCCACGTGTTTCAACTCCGCTAGCGTTCGTAATTTTCCCGCCATTGTGATACGATAGTTGTATGCCGTACTAGATAGCGTTAGTTGAACTTCGTTAGCAGTTAAATTGTACGTTTAAATAAATACATATAACGACTTAGATTACAAACGTAATATAATTAATTATATTTAACATAATTAATAACATAACAATTAATTATAATTAATTAATAAATTAATAGAATCATGACTCAGACCAGAGCAGCAAAGCAAAAGGCTCAAGCTAATGGAAGCGCTGTGGCTCAGAGCAGAACTGAGGGGGGCAGTTGTCCTCTGACTCACAGCCTTATAAAATGCACTGTTTGCTTGATGTTTGCAGAGCAATCGGGTACGGGACATGATACTGCCAAGGGGGTTGTCTTTGTGTGTGCGCGATGCAAGGAGTGTATCGATATCAGGCAACAACTCGGCGTTCTTGTGGGCCTATATGAGAGCTTGAAGGACAGGGTGGATGCCCTCGAAGAAACTAAATTGAGGGGCCCATCAAGCTCTCAGCTGCCCACATCAATGCCAGAGCTTGCACTTGGGCATCGCGTGACACAGAGGCAACCCCCAAGGCAGAATGCGCTGGTCCCGAAGGAACTAGTAGTTGTTGGTGACTCTATTGTCAGGGAAACGGAGAACATGCTTTGTAAAAAAGATAGGTGGAACAGGACCAGGGTATGTCTGCCAGGGGCAAAGGTTGATGACGTTGTAGAGCGAATATCATCTTTTAAGGGCACAAAAGGTGATATAGTTGTACACGTTGGCACTAATAATATTAAGAGTAGGAGACCGGCAGAATTACTTAACAAGTACAGGTCACTGTTGAACAAAAGCCGAGAATTAGGGTTGAATTTGAAAGTGTCTGCAATTCTGCCCAGACACGATAGGAGGGAGTATATGATGAGAGCCTTGTCGATCAATTCGGCACTGGAAAGATTGTGCAAGGCTCAAGGGGTAGAATTTTTTTCAGCCTGGACTGTACTTGTTAACAGGAGAGATTGCTTCTACAGGGATGGGATACACTTAAATAGAAAGGGTGCAAGAATATTTGCTGATGCTATCGAGGCAGTGTTAGGTGGGTCGGAAAACTGCTAACTTGGGGGGAGACAAAGACCAGTAGATTGACAGTAGCCACTGGCAGAGGTGAAAGAGATTCTTGCACTGCTTCTATTAGAATGAGCAGAAGCCTGAAAAACAAGATGCATGGTATTTCAGAGACTGCTGGGAGCCATTGCGGTACAAGTAAACACATGGGTTGTGTTAGGGTAGCTAAGAATAGAAACAGGTGCAGGTATACTTGCGTGTACACCAATGCTAGGAGTTTAGTAAATAAATTTGATGAATTTGAGGTATTGCTCAAAACATCAAAGGCAGATATTGTTGGGATATCAGAGACGTGGTGTCACACAGATATAACGGATGCAGAACTGCAATTTGGGGAGTACAACGTCTACAGAAAGGATAGGAAGGGGGGAGGGGTTATGCTATTAGTTAAGAAACACATAAAAACCAAGGAAGTGAAGCCAGTCAACATCGCTGGACAGTGCAGTGTTGAGTCAGTTTGGTGTGACATAAGCATTGGGAGATCAAAATTGAGAGTAGGAGTGTGCTATAGGCCTAATGACTCTGATGAGTATAATAAGGAACTGTACAGGGAAATAGTGGGCCAGTAAATCAGAGAGTCTTATAATGGGAGATTTTAATTTCCCAGATATTGACTGGAATTTGGGGGCTGGTTACTCACACACTAGCAGGGCTTTTGTGGATTTATTGGATGATTGTTTTCTACATCAGCATGTTCAGGAGGCAACTAGAGGGAGTAATACTCTTGATTTGATTATCAGCAGTGATTCTTCATGCATTAAGAATCTGCAGATAAATGAACCACTAGGTGGCAGTGATCACAGTGTGCTGAAGTGGGATTTACTGAAAGAGGTAACTACCATTAGGGGTAAAGGGAAGGGTTATTGCTTCCGTAAAGGCGACTACGATGGACTGAGACAGTATTTAAATTCTATACAGTGGGACCAACTGATGATGTTACCAACAGCAAATTCAAAATGGGAAGCATTCAAAGAACATATCTTGGAAGCTACTAGGCTTTACATACCAACTAAGAAATATTGTTCAAGGTTTAGGCCAAAATGGATGTCAGATGAACTAATGAGGCATATGGCAGAGAAGAAAAATGCATGGGATACTTACAAATTAACACATGACACAGAAGCCTATGATAGATACAAGTTGATATGCAACCAAGTTACAAAGGAGGTTTGGCAGGCGAAGGCAGATTACGAGAAATCCTTGGCAAGGGATGCAAAGAAAAACAGCAAAGAGTTCTTTACTTATGTAAACTCTAGAAGGAAGGGGATGAATCAGATTTGTCCACTTGATATTGATGGGTCAACTGTTGATGATCCTGCTCAGGTAGCTAACAAACTAAATGAATATTTTGCATCGACATTCACACATGAGGAGTTATTCAGCAAGGGGAATGCCAGAGGTGTATTCAACTCTAGCAGTAAGCTACAGAATCTTGAAATAACTGGGAGTAAAGTGGAGGAGAAACTGTTGAAGATAAACACAAGAAAGGCACCCGGGGTGGATGGGATCTATCCAGTTATATTAAAGGAGGCAGCAAAGGAAGTAAGCAAACCCTTAGCCATAATTATGAGAGCTTCCTTGGACTCAGGGGAGGTACCCATAGACTGGAAATGTGCAAATGTGACCCCAATTCACAAAGGAGGATCAAAGGCTGACACAAGTAACTATAGACCTGTGAGCTTAACTTCTGTTCCAGGAAAATTAATGGAGGCACTGGTTAAAGAAGCACTGCAGGATCATTTAGACAAGACTTCAGTTATAGCTCAGACACAGCATGGTTTTGTTAAGGGGAAGTCTTGCCTGACCAACTTGATTGGATACTATGATGCAGTCACAAAAGAACTGGATGCAGGGAATAACTTTGATATTATATACTTGGATCTTAGAAAGGCTTTTGATACTGTTGCACATGGAAGACTGCTACACAAATTGGAGCAGTGTGACATTGGAGGCAAATTGCTGCTATGGATAAAGGGGTGGTTGAGTGTGAGAAGACAGAGTGGTAATCAATGGACACTGCTCATCGTGGACTAATGTTATTAGTGGAGTCCCTCAGGGCTCAGTGTTGGGTCCATTATTGTTTTCTGTATTTATAAATGATATTGATGATGGTATATCAAGCTTAATGTCCAAGTTTGCAGATGATACGAAGGTTGGCAGGGTTGTCAAGGACACTACTGACACTACACTGCTGCAACAGGATCTGGAAAGGTTGAGCAGATGGGCTGAGAGGTGGCAAATGAAGTTTAACATTGACAAATGTAAAGTACTACACATGGGAAACAGCAACCCCAGGGCAACGTATCAACTCTGTGGTACTACACTGACAGTGGTAGAGAATGAAAGGGACTTGGGGGTGATTGTGCAGGCAGATATGAAGTTCTCTGAGCAGTGCAGACGGGCTGCAAGAGTAGCTCATGGAGTATTGTCAATGATATACAGGAATTTTTCCAGCAGGGATAAGGAGGTGATTATTCCATTGTATAAGGCAATGGTCATGCCACACCTAGAGTACTGTATACAGGTCTGGAGGCCTCATTTCAAGAAGGATGTAGAGCTGCTGGAACGAGTACAGAGAAGGGCAACAAGATTAGTGAATGGAACAAAGGGGTGCTCTTACGAGGAAAGGCTTAAGTTTTGCAAATTACAGTATCTGGAGACTAGGCACCAGCGAGGTGATCTGATAGAGGTGTATAAAGCCTTGAATGGTTTAAGCATGCTCAATGCTGATGGGATTCTTCCTCTAGCTCAGAAAAATCACCTGAGAGGGCATAAATTCAAATTGAGGAAAGACAGATGTAGGATAGACGTGCGGAAATTTGCCTTTAGCCAGCGGGTGGTTGGTTGGTGGAACAGACTGCCATCCCTTGTGGTGGAGGTTGACAGCCTAAATAAGTTTAAGGCTCAGCTGGACAGGTATTTTGAACGAACAGAGGGGTGAAGTGGAAGTGGGTTTTTTTTTTTTTTTTTTTTGGCTGATGCTGCATAAGCCTGCTTTCTTGCATCAAATGCCTCTACTAATGCTAATGCTAAAAAGGATTCTTCAGCTCCTGTGCTTATCTTTGGTGATACTCTGATTTCTAGGCAAAATGATATCTCTTTTGGGGGATTACCCTGACTTCTAATCTCTCTTGGCACAAGCACATTACAAATATTGCTTCCTCTGCTTCTAAAAAACTTGGTTTTCTCTTTTGCTCTTGGTGTTGCTTTTCTTCTAAACAGCTCAAAGTACAAAGTTCACTTTGTACAAATCGCAAATCTGCACTACCATGGAATATTGTTCCCACATCTGGGCAGTGCCCCCAAAACCTCTCTCAGGCCTTCTAGATCCCATTCAGAAGAAGGCAGTCAGGTTAATTCATGACTCATTTCTAAATGTCTCTCTCTCTCTCTCTCTCTCTCTCTCTCTCTCTCTCTCTCTCTCTCCACTCACCGTCTCAGACTTACTGTTTCTGTTGCATGCCTTTTCTACAGATACTTCCATGGGCACTGTTCTAAATTGGCTTCTATAATTCCCACTCTCTTTCAAAACAGTCCGAACAAGTGTCGTCACCAGCCAAAATCCATTTACTGTCCAACTTCAAACTCGCAGAACCAACTTTTCATCCTCCTCGTTTATTCATTCAACCGCTGTTTTTTGGCAATCTTCCATCATACGTATTTCCTGAAAATTAGTCTACAGAAGTTGAAGTCTAATGTCAACAAACATCTTTTGTCTTCTCAACTTCCAATCCAAGCACGGTACTAAGTACTATAGGTTCTAATACCTCTCTTGTTTGGGATTTTCATAAAAAAAAAAAAAAAAAAAAAATTTGGAAGGCACTACCTCAAAAGACACTGGGCTCAATGACTAATCATATGGCACCGGGATATTAGATGCAAAAAGATTGCATCGGTATAATGGTATGTGCTAATGAGCAATAGTCAAATTGCTTTTAGTTGTTAAACAAACCAAAAAAGCTTTGATCATTTAAAAATATTAATTTAAATGCTTTGCCAGTTAAATATTTCTCACAAAACAATGCATGGATGAGCTAAGATATATTTCATGATTGGTTTCATAAAATATTTGTACCATGTGTAGGATCACATTTGGCATCAAAATGTTTACCACAATACGGAGTGCTACTGATGGATAATGCACCTACTCATCCCATACATGTGTGGGATTTAAAAAGTGATGATTGCAAAATATCATGCCACTTTCTGCCAGCAAACACATCTATCATTCATCCGATGGACCAAGGCATGATTGAGAGTATGAAATGTCGTTATCGCAAAACGTTCATTCAAAAACTTGTTTCGGCAGAATATAAATTAGATGTGATGCAGTTTTGAAAACAGTATACTATAAAAGATGCAATTTTCAATGCCACTGATGCCTGGAATGATGTTCCAGTTCAAACAATACAAAGAAACTGGAATAAGTTGTGCCCAGAAATTCAAGTGATACAGAAACCAGTGCAAAAGAAACTGAAATTTTGCAGTTATGTTCGAATGTTCCTGGTTTTAAAAATATTTTGGAGGAAGTAAATGATTGGCTGGATATGGACATCAGATGCTTTTGCATCACAATGAATTATTGCAAAGAGTGATGACTATTTCAGATGATTCTGAAACTGAAGAAGAAAAAGCTGCTGCTGATGGAACAAACATTATCCACTGTGAAGCCCAAACTACACTGTCCAAGTGCATTGAGTGGTTCGAGGTACAAGAAGCAGATTGCTACGCAAGTAATACTTTTGCTTAAAATTTGTAACATTGCCTCCCAAAAGGGCTCGAGGGGTAATGAACAAAAGAAATTGACTGACATTTTTAGAAGAGAAATTTAATTATGTAATATTGTTTTGTTTTAAATTTCTTTAATGACATTAGAAGAATTTTGTATGTATGTAACATTGTTTTCTTTTAAATTTTTTTATGACATGACATTACTAGACCAAACTCAGCCAAAATATTAAAAATAGGTATGTATGTAGATATCTATACTGACTTTTTGATGACCCGGTAAAAAATAATAATTAAAGTTTAGTTAAATTTCATTAGGTTATGTGTTATGTAATAAAATAAACAAGTTAGATGACCTGGTCGATTGTATGTATAACATTTTTAATGTACATATTCTATTACCCATCTATTTGATTATCCATCATGGTCACTGCCCCATACCCTGACAGACAATCAAAGTTCTACTGTATACCTAATAAAATGCCCACATTGTGTAAAATTGTATTCATATTGTCATAATAATAAACCACTCTGTTTTGGATGCGTGTTTTACTTGATATGGAAAAAGTTCAATTCTGCATTAATTTGTTAGCTCCTGGGAAGTTTTCAGGATGGGAGTTAAGGAGGGAACATGACATTCCAATTCCAGGTGCTTTCAGTTCTCACCCCCCCCCACACAAATTTATGTATAGAGTAGGATGTTTGGGTATTACCCAAGAAGGAAAAAGTTGATTTAACACCAAATATTTATAGTGTTTAAGCTCAGTTGTGATTCTGCAGCCCCTCATCCCCTCCCTCAACAAACAGAAATTTACTTTAAAGGTAATTGCTGCAGCAATCTGACTACTGGTGGTCATCATTCTGTCTTCATCACCTGATTCTCTGGATGTATTACTTTCTATTTGCAAAGGCAAATTTTTAAAGAATATTTTGGCCCCAGAATTTGAACAGAGCTTTTAGTGTCAAGGCTTGATAAAGAAACATTGGTTATTCCCTCGTAACTTTCAATGTCTTTATTGGTCTTGCAGGTATATGCCATCTTTTTTACACAACATCTAAAGCAACTGAATATACTCTGTCCAGTTCTTGAACATATTGCAAGAATAACTGTTAATAAATGGTGGCTTCTTTCTGATCATTGGCATCAGTTCTCTTCAATTGGCCAGTCGCTTTGAATAAGGAAAAATTGCATCCAACATTCATATTAATAACGGACTGTGGCTATTTTTTTTTTTTTTTTTTTTCCCTTTGCAGACTATGATTTCTTGGGGAGCATATTAATGACATTAGAACAATGTTGTATGTATGTAATATTCCAGGGAAATATATTTATGTCTATGATTGTTGTTTCCATTTTACTTATTGTCTGATAAAACCATTTTTGATGTACTAGATGATGTATTAGATGGAGCTAATAGTAATAAAAAGTAAAATGGTCATATACTAATGATGGGCAAAAATCAAATGATTCATGATTAATTACTTGAATTATGGAAAAAAGTTTAAAAAATGCCAGTAAATAGAGTCAAACTAATTCTAGCAAAACTAAAGCTTGAGCTCTGCCTTTCTTTATACCACATGGCCAATATCACACGCACGTGCACGCACGCACACCTGATTACCAAAAATCCATAACCAAAATCCATTTACTGACCCAATCAAAACCTCTTGATTATGCCCATCACTACCATATATGAGGGTGCAATGCAAGGTGACGTTACATACAGCTGCCAGACTTTGAAAGGGATAATAACATTTGGTTGTCAGAAGCTGAATGGTCACCACAACATCTGTTTGTCATGATGCCCAAAATGGTTTGCTGCTGTTGGCAGTAATGGGTACAGAAAGGTACTCAGACATATTTCTTCAGTTACAGATGACATTTCATAGTAAGTCAAAAAATCTAAACCAGTTAAAAATGAATTATAGACCTATTTTTTAATAAACATACCTTTACTAGTATTTATCAGCAAACTCTCGTTGAAGCTGGCCCTCTTGCAAAGTTTAACCAGTGATAAGTCAAAATATTTCATTAAATCTGGTGAATAAGATGGATAATTAAGCTGCATTTTTATTTTTTTTGGCCAAAAATCAGTCATTTATTTGCTATATTAATTTAGCTTTAGAAACTATTAAAGAAGTCTTAAGAAAAAAATAATAGAATGCGAGTTAGAAATTTGTCCCATTACCCTACGGATTTTAACCAGAGTCTGATAATTTATGTTGGAATGCAGGATAACCTTTGCTGTGCAAAAGCAAAGAAAGCACTGTTCCCAGTGACTACCTGTACTGTTTTGTTATGATTAGTTTATTCTTCCTATTACAGAAGCTATGTAATGTGGCTTCTGCAGTAATAATTATATTTCTTATTGCATTAAAGTTGAATAAAAAGTGATTAACTTAAATTTTTTTTTGCATGTATACTGTATATGTTTAATTGGCAGGAGAGTCTTTTTTTTTTTTTTTTTTTTGATTTGGTAGTTGTTGGCGCATCGGCTTCTGTGGCCATATTGCACCTCCCAAGGTTTTTGCAGTACTTTGATCCAAGCCCGAAGCGGGAATCGAACCCGCGACCTTTGGGTTGCCGGGCAGGTACTTTACCCACTCGGCTAGCCCGGTCGGCACAGGAGAGTCATAGCTGCTCAAAAGAGAATTAGAGGTGACTGGCTATGTAAATTTTGGAAAATGCCACTTCAAAGAAGTGCTGCTTATTTACAAAGCACTGCTGAAACAAACTGACAGTTCTCCCCCTTTTCTCAAGGAAAATTTACATTGCAAATCAGTTAGCGGATATTTAAATGCTCATATAGCTGCCTACAAGAATATACAAAAGACATGAAGAATGCATTTCATGAATTAATCACAGAGTAATTACAATGCAACATGAAGTCTGTTAGAGAAACTGATGACAATTAACTTTGGTGCAAGTTTAAGAAGGTAGCTTCATGCCCAAGCAGCTTTGCCTTTTCTCATGTGTTGTCCCTACTAGCCAATTATCTACTTGGACCACTATTTGGCTTGAGATGTCTTGCAGCACTGTTCCAGTCATGAGTGTGAATTCTAGTGTAGTAACTTAAGATATTAAAATTGGTTTCACAACAAACCATGTAAACATGGCTAGGGAGATCAACTCCTTGTGACCAAAAAGGATAGTTAAGATGTTGCCAAGTGGCAAATGTGAGGGCAATAGTATATGCATTTGAGTTGACCATGGTTCAAGCCCATATATGATGGCTAAATTATTCTTATTTTCTGTCTTTTAAACTCTTGTGGTTGTCTCTATATGGTTATCCTGGAGTATACAGAAAATTTATTTTCATATAATTAATATGAATATTGGATTATTACAAAAGAACTTAACACTTTAAAATAAAAAAATTTACATTTCTGAAGCCACAAGGATTGTCTAAGCATACTGTTTAAATGGAAATCCATTGATGCAGCAACCTTATGCAAATACAGAATGGGGTCACATATCAATTTAGGTATGGTCCACATAGTCCACACTAAACACTTTAGGTTAGGAAAACTAGTAAACCTTTAAAGAAGTATAACTTTGGTTTTTGCATTGTTTGGTTTATTAGTAATAATGTTTTCAAAGCGTTCAATTCTTTTGTGATAATCCTGTACACCACATTCTGTAAAATAAGATTCATTACGATGATTCATAATAATACAAAAACAGATATGAATCTGATAAAGAAACTTTGCTGACATACACTCCACGATCACTGAATTATGACCATCTCATCCGTAACAGACAATGCCACACAGCATGCAGCATGAAAAGCCAAACAGCTTCATAAACCAGAGCAGTGGTAATTTGCATTTGATCGTGCAGGTCAAAGTGATAAATAAGTGGTTATGGGATATAGTAAATATATCATGGAGTTTCAAAAGGGCATAATTGTGGGAGCTTGTGCATCAAGTGCTTCCATATTGGAAATGGCATGTCTTCTCGGTTGCTCATGGCCCACTGTGGTTAACATGTACAAAGAATGGTGTCAAACCACACCCCGCTGGCAAAACTGCAAGTGATTAAAAAAGGTGGATGTTTGTGGAGAGAGCGAAGGGCGCAGCACATTGTATGGGCTCAACGTCAGATCACTTTGCCACAGTTAACACTGCAATACAAATATGGGAATGCAAGTACAATATCCTAAATGACGATGTGCTGCATACTTGGACGTATGGGGTTCCACAATGGATGATGCAAGAAATCCTCACTGCTGATCACTGTCAATGGCGAATGCTATGGTATCAAAACACAGTGGTTTGACACTGGAGGACTGGAAACATGTGCTGGTTGGATGAGTCCAAATACCTGGTGCAACATGCCAGCAGACATCTTTGTATGTGGTGCAAGTCTATGGACCCATTGTGAATGGTGCCCACTATCCAGGCAAGTGGTGGTGGTGGTGCTTAATATGGGGCTGATTTTGCTGGAAAGAACTAAGGACCCTTAGTGCATGTGGAGCAATGTTCCACTGGTGAGGGCAGATGAAGATATCATCCATCTTGACTGGCCTCCTGGTTTGGCAGATCTCAATCCATTTGAACACCTGTGGGATGTTTTGGAAAAGGAATTGAGGCATATGGACACAATGTGAAAAGTGTTGAAGGCAGCATGGCTGCAGTTCCTTATGGATGTCTTTAGACATCCAGTGGAGTCTATGCCTGGGCAAATAGCACAGCAGGTTTTTTTTTACTGTGTGACTGGTGGACCAACATGGTATGGGCTCAACGTCAGGTGGTCATAATACAGTGATCACTAAGTATATAGTCAGGCCACTAGGCTCACATCTGGTGAGTATGGGCTTGGCACACTCAGAGAAGAATGATGATATCCTGAGCCTGATATCATCATCATTCCTCTCTCTCTCTCTCTCTCTCTCTCTCTCTCTCTCTCTCTCTCTCTCTGGGTAACTCAAATTTTTTTTTGGCTGGTGCAGCATAAGCCTCAGGCTTCCTTCTACCATTTGGCTAATAATAATAATCTTAAAATACAGTATATAAATATGTTTTTTTTTTTTTTTTTTGAACATATCTTTCATGGAACACAAATTTTGCACTGCTAGAAGCTCAGAAGAACAAAACACAATCTCAGAGGGCTTTTATTTATTAAAATTATAGTATGATTTGGCACTTATTGTGATATGGCAGTAAACACGTTTTTAAGGATATGGATACCAAAAGTATGCCTGATTCTAACTGGAAGTTAAATAATTTTATAACTGAGAGGAAGGTGGAAGAGAAATTGTTAAAGCTTAAAGTAAATGAGATACTTGGGGCTTTATCATTAAAATTTGATAAAATAAATCCAGCCATTATCTCTTTTTTTCATACAATTTGTATGTAGAAAAGAAATTCACATATTAAATGTAGTTTTAATGCAGTATTGTTAGCTTCAGACAGTCTGTGCACACTTTGTGTGTGTGTGTGTGTGTGTGTGTGTGTGTGTGTGTGTGTGTGTGTGTGTGTGTGTGTGTGTGTGTGTGTGTGTGTGTGTGTGTGTGTGTGTGTGTGTGTGTGTGTGTGTGTGTGTATTGTTCTGCGAAACTCATGAATGTGGTGTTGCTTGTGAAGAGAGACTGAAAGGATACTTAAAAGTATATGGGATAAGAGTAATAAATATTATACAGCAATTAAACTGAGTAGAGAACATAAATCTATAGAGTTTTGTTTCCAATAAAATTAGAATTTAATAATTAATTGATAAGGAGAAAAAAAATAATTTACTTTTCACTTCTATTAATCACAGTAAAAGAAAAAAATTTTCAGTTAACTTAAGAAGAAAAAAATCAAATGTATCTAAAATATAACACACTGTACATTTAACTTTTTTTTTTTTTTTTTTTTAAGTTTTGCAGAAAAAAATGATCAGAAGCAAATATTCACAGAGACTGACAATTTATTGAGCTTTCACGTAGTAGTAAACAAAATGTACAATAGTGCACATTTTCTCCACAAAATTGGAGAAAATAAATAATCTTTACATAAAGGAATAAACATTTTCACAATTATTTCATTTTCCTGACAGTTTTTTTTTCTCCGTAGTCTTTCTAATGCAAATGCAAGAGCGAATTTCAAAATGAATTCCTAAGTTGATAAAAGAATTTTTTTAAAATATCACTCTGATATAAAACAGCATCATAAATAATAACTTCAAATATTTACTACGCACATTTTTTTTTTTTTTTTTTTTTTAATTTTGACTAATACCTATGTTTTTCAAAGAACCTGCTGATCATCATTTGAAAGGTCCCAGTATCGATGAATTAATTAAAAATCACAAGCTTTAAAAACCACTGACAGGAAAGTTAAATAACATCACAAATATAAACAGCTATTCAAAAGGCTTTTTATAATAATATACAAAGCAGCACTTCAAGTTAAAAATGCTTTACATTTAATAGTTGCATATACGGGTATTAAATTTCTCAACATGCATACTGCAGTAGAGGTGTCTGCATTCTCTCTCTCTCTCTCTCTCTCTCTCTCTCTCTCTCTCTCTCTCTCTCTCTCTCTCTCTCTCTCTCTCTCTCTATGATTCAGACTCATATTGCAGAAGAATAGCATTTGTATTTTTAATTACAGAGAAGATAAAATGAAGGAATTTACCTTTAATGCACCCTTTCTTCAATATAAAGACACAGAACTTACATTACATTTTTATTCCCTATACTGCAAATTACACTAGTTTAATTTTAGCGTTTACCATACAATATATTAATACCATTACTGAGATTTTAATTCAGTTCTTTTTGTTTTCTGAATATATGAAAAGCTGTTACTTATATTTAATCAGTTTTACCAAACAGTGCAATTTAATAATAGTTTAAACTACATAAATCATTCATATTTTCAAGGGCAAATCAAAATCTCATGACAGAGTGCACGTAATCTTATTACCAAAGTGTTCAATTCAAAGTATATTTTATAGAAACTAATTGAATTAAAATAAACATATAGGTGCTTTATATTCTTATGTTTTAAAAAAAAATCAGTTTTCATTCATTTTAAATGTGAGTGAGAGAGAGAGAGAGAGAGACTAAAATATGCAGGAACAGCATTCAAATAAGCAAAAATGTTTTCGATGAAAACTACAGATGATGCTGAACTGGATTCAAATGTTGAATACAATAAATGATGCATAATATACAACAGCAGAATCAGAACTATACAGAAATACATGCAAAATAAGAGAAATATGGCATGTCATCTAATGATGAGAACTTAGTACATTCCATGACTTTAATATAAAAATAGGTTACATATTGATGTAACTACTAAACTTAAAAAGTAGGATGTCTTTGGACTATGTCTAGTTGAAAATTTTATTCTGCAACTACAAAAAATTATTTGTGTAAACTCAGTCATGTACAGTTTAACAATCTGACTGCTATCCAACTTCACTGTAATGTTACACTTAAATTTACATATGTAAACTACTACTTCAATTTTTTTTAATTTTACATTGAAAATTAAAATCAAAGGACACTGTCCAAAAGGAACTAAGAATATGTTCCATTTTATAATTACACTTGGTATGGAATGTGACTGTGGACAACTTGCAGAGTGACTAAATTATTCAACTAAACCACTTTACCTTTTCTCTATACACAAACTTCATGAAAATTGGCTGGCCACTTCTTTAAGCTGGAACTTCTGAATGAAATTTATGGACATTAAAACTTCCTATTCACAATGGGTAGCACCTCTGTTCTCTATCTTCACATAGATGCCTTAAAAAATTATATTATATTTAAAAGGACAAAACATTCAAAACATTTTTCATTGCACATAATTTTTAGGCTGTAATGAGACTTAGTTACTATATTCCTTTGAAATAATCTACATTAACCCACCGGAGGGCATATGACTTTTTGAAACACCATCGCACATGTGGGGATTGAGTCAGCACCACAATTTAAAAAAAAAAAAAAAAAGCTATTTTTCAATATTTCTTATTCATTTTTTTTAACTGATTAACAAAACTATGGTAATCAGTTGGCAAGCCTGATGAATACATTACAATGGCAGGGAAAGAGCTGTGGTTAACAACTTGAAGTTTCTAGGAAGCACCATTACAAAATATGGAGTGATAGACTAAGAAATAAGTAGGATACAAGCAGGTGGGAATTTCTATAGGCAGACAAGAGATCTGATCTGCACCAGAAACATACTACTGAAGTGTAAACAGGCTATATATCTGACCTATTACATACCAATTCTGATTTATACATCTGAAACTTGGACTATGAGGAAAAAGGATGAAAGCAGAATGCAGGGGGGCAGAAATGAGATTTGTGAGCAGCATAAACAGAAAGACAAGACATGACAAAATCGGGAATGATGTGATTAGGGAGAGAATTCAGGTTGAAACCTAGATAACAGGATTGAAAGGTCCCATTTGAAATGGTTTGGACAACAAGAGGATGAGAGATGTTTGCAAAGAAGAAAGTGATTTACAGTTAAGGGGCAAAGACCAAGGGGGATACCAAGAATGAGATGGCAGGACATGATAAAGACCAATGTCATTAAGAGGGGAGGAAACTGGAGTGAAATCGACAACTGAGAGATGTACACAGACAGGGCATAGTGGCGAAGCTTCATACATTGACCTGTGGAATAGTGGAATGATGACAGATGATGATACAAAAACTATATATATATATATATATTTTTTTTTTTTTTTTTTTATGAGAACCCCAAACACGAGAGGTATTAGAACCTATAGTACTTAGTACCGTGCTTGGGTTGGAGGTTGAGAAGACGAAAGAAGATATTTGTTGACATTGGACTTGAACTTCTGTAGATTGTAATTTTCAGGAAATACATACGAAGGAAGGTTTTTACAGAAAACGGCAGTTGAATAAATAAATGAGGAAGATGAAAAGTTGGTTCTGTGGGTTTGAAGTTGGACAGTAAATGAATGTTGGCTGGTGGCAGCACGTGTTCGGACTGTTTTGAAAGAGAGAGCGGGAATTATAGAAGCCAATTCAGAAGAACAGTGCCCATGGAAGAATCTGTAGAAGAGGCATGCACCAGAAACAGTACGTCTATGAGAAAGCGAGTGGAGAGACTCTGTTAGAGATGAATCATTAATTAACCTAACTGCCCTCTTCTGAATGGAATCAAGAAGCCTGAGAGAGGTTTTGGGGGCACCACCCCAGATGTGGGAACAATATTCCATGGCAGGGCGGATTTGCGATTTATACAGAGTGAGCAGCTGTTTGGAAGAAAAGTAACGCCGAGAGCGAAAGAGAAAACCAAGTTTTTTAGATGCAGAGGAAGCAATATTTGTAATGTGCTTGTGCCAAGAGAGATTAAAAGTCAGGGTAATCCCCAAAAGAGATATATCATTTTGCCTAGAAATCGGAGTGTCACTAAAGATAAGCATAGGAGCAGAAGAATCCTTTTTGCGAGATATAAGACAAGACTGAGTTTTAGAAGGGTTGAAATCAACTAAGTTGTCTTTGCCGCACTGGAGAATTACCTGAAGATCGGCATTTAAGGAATTGGCAGCAGATTTTTGTGAACTTGAAGCTGATTGAGCAGGGCAAGGTTTCTCAAAATGGAAAGTTGAATGCAATGTGCTATCATCGGCAAAACTATGGATAGGATTTCCAGTCAATGGAAGAAGGTCATTGATATACAAGAGGAAAAGAGTGGGGGAAAGAACTGAACCTTGGGGGACACCGGCATTAGTGGAGAAGTTAGAAGACAGAGAGCCATCTACCATCACCCTCAGTGAGCGATCAGAGAGAAAACTGGATAACCAATTACTAAAAACAGTTGGCAAACCATAAGATGGAAGCTTGTTTAGAAGACCTTTATGCCAAACACGATCAAAAGCCTTTGAGATGTCAAGAGCAACTACTTGTGTTTCACCGAACCTTTCCATTGAATTAGTCCATAAATGGGTAACATAAGCCAGAATATCACCAGTGGATCGACACTGACGGAATCCATACTGGCGATCGTTGATCAGACGGAAGGTTTCTAGGTAGTTTAAGAGTTGGCGGTTAATTGATTTCTCCATTACTTTAGAAAGAGTAGAAGTAATTGCAATGGGACGATAATTGGATGGGAGGGATTTGTCACCCTTTTTAGGAACTGGCTGGATATGAGCAAATTTCCAAGCAGAAGGAAAAACACCTTTGGAATAAGAAAGTGAAAAAAGGCGGCAAAGAATAGGAGTAAGTTCAGGAGCACAAGTTTTGAGAACAAGTGGAGAAATACCATCAGGACCTGGAGCTTTCTTAGCATCAAGATTCATCAAAATCCTTCTGATATCCTTTTGATGGAAAACCACAGGAGGCATTGAATGGAGCGTGTTAGGAATGGTGGGGGTGTTTTACCAAGATCATTAATACATGAGCTCGAAGAAAAATGGGATGCTAGCAGGTCAGCTTTATCCTTGGCTGCAGTGACAACAGAACCATCTGGTTTGGACAGAGGTGGGAGCAGAGATGGGCAAAAGTTGCGGCCAATAGCTTTGGCAAGAGACCAGAATGCTCGGCTACCATTAGGGCAAGAAGCAAGTTTTCTACTCTTAGCCTGTTCAAACTCTAGTTTGGACTGATTAATAACTGCTTTACAATTGTTGCGAGCTTTGGTGTAGGCAGAAAATAAAACTGAAGAATTAGAAACAAGCCAATTACGATATGCAACATTCTTCTCTTGGACAGCCTTAGCACATTTATTGGAAAACCAAGGTTTAGATAAAGGACGAGATTTTAAAGTGGAGTGTGGGATAAAGGATTCCATTCCAGCAAGAATAATTTCACTGACACGATCTGAGCAAACGTTGACATCAGAAGTTTTGAAACAGTAATAAGACCAAGGAAAAGAAGAAAAGATGTCTCGCAGGTCATCCCATTTTGCATTCTTGTAATGCCAAACAATACGAGGTTGGGAATAGCCATGAGATAGAGGTGCCATTGGAGAAGAGACAACCAAGTTGTGATCTGAAGTGCCTAAAGGACCTCTCACTTCGACCTTGTACTTAGAAGGGTTGTTTGTGAGAAACGATCAAGCGTATTGGCTGTATGATTAGGATTGTCCGGTATTCTTGTAGGTAAATGAACAATCTGTGCTAGGTCATTAGTAATTGCAAAAGCCTCAGCATCTCGACCTGCTGGGTCGGTGTGACTAGAAAATGGAAGCCAGCTGGAGTTGTGAACGTTAAAATCACCGAGGAAAATTACCTCACTGTTAGGAAAGTTAGACTGGAGAAAGTCAAGTTGCAAAGAGAGGAAGTCAAAGAGATCCAAGTGATTAGTGGAGTTGGGAGAACGGTAGAGACAACAGATGAATTTGACACAATGAGGTAGAGAGATTTTAAGCCAGAGAAGATCAAAGAGAGGAGATTCCAAATCGCCAAGTCTCTGACAGGGAATATCAGAACGGACATATGCACAAGTACCACCTTTGAGGCGAAAGGAATCATACAGCAAATAATTTGGGCATCTGAGATGAGAAGTAGTTGAATCAACTGATAACTGAGATTCAGTCAGAAAAAGTACATGGGGTTTGGAAGACTGCAAGTGGAAATGGACATCGTTGAGATTGGAATTAAGACCACGTATATTTGTGAAATGAATTAGGAAGTCCTTGGGAGGTTTAGATCTTTTCGCAGATAAGCTTGCTCTATTATTTTGACAATTCATGGTGTATTCAATAGTAAGAAAAAGTGGGTGGGACATGCTGTATGAAGTAATGAAATTTTTGGATATGGCGTACATGTGGTAAGAATATACCCAGATCCTTGACATAACGTGGCCTCGACAATGCTCCCCGCATACACACTACTCGGGCTCCCTCCAGTCACTATCTGGCAGAGTAGAGGTAGCAAGATTATACACTAGCTGATCCGGAAGCCTCCTAGAGAGTTACCAATAGGTTTGGTCCGGTGTACTATCTAGCGGCTGGCCTGCGAACACCGTTTTAGAGCTGTACTCTCGAAATGTAAGGAATATTGGATCTCGCCACGACAGTCATCATAACCTCAAAAATCATCAATCATACTGCATGATGGAAGAGATAGGGAAGGGTTGGCCGGAACTTAGCTCTAGAGACTAAACATGCGTTCCACCACTTCAAGCCTCCAATAAGCAAAGTGGTGGTATTTCACCGGTTGATGAGAGTCATCTACCACCTAGTACTGCCTGGTAACATAGAGGGGCGGTGTTCCTCCATGTGGTGTGGGCGCCACACCTCGACCCCTGCTTACGTTGGTTCACACCTGGGTGGTCACCCACCATGTACTTGTGCATGGAGGTTATACCCAGGATTACTAACAGTCCCACCATCGTGAAGGTGCAAGCAGAGGATTTGGCTGTCAGACCGTCCGGACTTCTCCGAAATTGGGTCCACTTGACTTAAGTGTCACCCGAATATCAGTTCCATCAGCGTTTTAGACTCCCAGGTAGCAAGAACAGCTTGTCTGGCATATCTGAGAGAATGTCTGTGACAACCTCAAGGATCAAGTCAAGGATATAGACTCTTGATACAAAATAAAATTTTGTATCTAGAGCTGATAAGCCTGACAGATACGTTACAATTAGAAGCGGCCTTTTTTTTTTTATTTACTTTTTTTTTTTTTTTTTTTTTTTTAATTCCGGAGGTTAATTTTTTTGGCCATTTTCACACCAACTTAAACAAATAGTTAAATAATAAATATAATTATCACTGAATTTTTTTCTGATATACATTCACATTTATCCATAATGTTCTGGATAAATGTGAATTATAAGTCCGTGACTTTGCCACCCAATTGCATCCCTTCATGATGATGAATTTATCTGTGTTGATTACATTCTCCTACTATCCGGGCACATCTGAACACCTTGCCAGAATTTTGTGCTCCTACTGTATATGGTGTGTGCAGCTCCCTAGAAGGAAATTACACCCCATCATTTCCAGGGTGAAAACGCCTATTCCTCCTTTTCTGCGAGGTGGTTCTATTTACTGTATTACTTGTCCAGATTGTGGGATATGTTATGTTGGTGAGACTGCCAAGAGGTTAGAGATTGTGTTTCAAAACATGGGGGGGAGGCCTCTCCACACTGCCAACTTTGACTGCTCTGCCATTGCAGAGCACTATTGGTCAAACAACATAATCTTGATCCTTGTTGTGACATTTAATTCATTACACACAAGGAATATTATTGCTGACACTGGAGTTGTGATTTCATGATCAGCCATCATCTTTCGTATTACTCATTGTATATAAGTTTTCACCGCGGAATAGGCATTTTTGCCCCGGAAATGATGGGATATAATTTCCTTCTAGGGAGCTGCACACACCATATACAGTAGGAGCACAAACCTTAAACTAGCTAGCTGATGAAGAGACACCTTGCCCTGAAAGCTACTATTTTAATGTGTTTATTTATGCATATTTTATTGAATTTTATTTATGTTTATTGTATTCTATTTTATCTATAATAAAGTTTGATTTAACCATTTTGTCTGTTGTTACAAGAAATAATGATAATTACTTTTATCAGCTAAAGATATAATTTTTCATTTTTTAAAAACCTTTGATGATGACTTGCCTAAAATTAGTTGGTTTTAAAAAGTATCTTAGCATTGCTGAATTAAGTGATATATTAATACTTACATCAGATGCTTGGGTAATTCGAGCCTGAGAGGGAACACCCTGTAATTGTATATGATTATACATCCTTTGTCTGTTTACTGGTGGACCTGGGAAAATAATTTAAATACAGTATGTTTATCTCTTATTCATGCACACTCATAAACATAATAAATAAAAAAGGTAAAAAGGTAAAAAAATAAAGAAATAAATAGAAAATAAAAGGCTTTCCTTTCTATAGGTTTTTTTTCTTAATGCATTTAATAAAAAAATCCACTTAGCAGAAAAATTTAATACTGCAGGAAAACAAGAAAACTCATTCATGAAAAAAGTTCTTTCTAGCATATGGCAATCATTTGGTCAGAAAACAATCACCCAGACAAATGAATGATTAACCGAAATTTGACGACATGCCATGGCAAATTTTTGACCTTTTATAATCTGAGATCACCTACGTATGATATCAGAAAGGTCTAATAATGGATACAGGCAATGTAATATCATTAAAAATTAGCAACAGTTATTTGTCAATTTTAGCCTTAAAGGATTTTGAAAAGCCTGAGCAAGGCAGAATTTAAAGATTATTTCAAATGGCTACCATTTGAAATAATCTACAAATCGATGTTAATTTATAAATTAACATCATGGTTGTAGTACTGGTTAAAAAAAAATAATAAGTGTACATAATCAAAAGTATAGTATAACACTGCAAGTTTTCTGCTGCTACTTAAAAGCTTATGATACTAATAAGGTCATAATGCAAACAGACATTATGTATGCCTTGAAATAAGTTACCTCTACTGCACTTTTGAGTTCATATTTATTGTACAGTTGTAAACATGCTAGATTTTGTGTTTGTGTGCAAACATGCATGTAAACACTATTAAACATTTACTTAGGAATACTATGATATTCACCAATTAGACTCAGTAGAACAGGAAGGAATATGAGACTATGTAAGGTGCCAAAGGCTATAATTCCCAGAAACATACGAAAATAGAAGATCTGAAATATCTGGGATTTGGCAAAAGCCAGGACTAAGATACCACAGTCTGTAAGAGTGATTCCTGAGAGTACCTGAAACGAAAAAAAAAAAGAAAAAGAAAAAAAAGAATATATCAAAAATAAGGAATTAATACTATTATTCCAATTTTATTAGAGCATAATTTTATATTCTTCATAAGGCATAAAGAAATTTCAATACCATTTATACATTATTTGCAATACATTAAACTGACTGGTCAACACAGATCTGTTAGAATTTAAACTGTGGACGATTTTTTAATATAGATTCCAGTTCTTTTCCAGGTTGAAAACTATTAATTAAAATTTTAACTATTATGCATAACTGGGATTTGCCTGAAAGAATTAATTTTGGAACTTCATTTTTTAAAATTTTTAATATGGTTCCATTACATATGCTCGACATGAATTTAAAAGAGAGATATACACCAGAAATGTGCACCTCACTGTTAGACAAACAGACTAGAAAATGTTACAATATAGATCAGTGTTTGCCAAACTGCGGTCCCCCAAAATGTTTGGAAGGGGTATCAAGTAATACGTGCTTATTTTCCTAAAAATATGCTAATAGAATGACGAGTTTTAAAGAACATTATTTTTGATATGATTAATATGTATACAAGTTGCTTCCCTAACATACGTATTTCAAATTATTCGTTCTATGTATAGCAATTTGATGATAAATAAAGTTATTATATATCTATATAAAAAAAATAAAAATATAAAGTTGAGTTGTTTTACACATAAAACTTTGAATTTTCTTTTCAGAAAACAGTGTTTGTTCACACACGCATGTGTCTGAAAAACTTTTGTTTTGTTATTATTGCTACTGATGGAACAGCAATCTTATTCTATCAGTAGTTTGGGAACTGCTGATATAGATGAAGGTGTATAAAGAAACATTATGCCTAGAACAATGAAAGACAAATGCATCAAAGTCTTGTCTGCATTTGGTGTTATGCTACCAGCTTAATCAGTTTTTTTTTGAAGAGGATGACAGGGCTGTAAATATTCTTGTCTTTAGCAATTTTTGGCACAGCACTTACACCACAGTATAGTTCTTCTTATGACACAAGGAAAGCAAGCTTATATAGTATCAGCCAAAAAAATTACCACTTCATTTGCTCTTTCAACACAATCCTTCTTTAAATTTATTCAAACCACCCACTTCCACAACAGATGGAAATTTTTTCCAACAGTGAAATCCATTTAGAGCTTTAAACATGTCAATCAGATCTCACAGGTGCCTAGTTTCCAGATGCTGTAATTCACAGAACACGTCTTCCTTGGTAATGAAGAGCAACTAACCTTGTTGCTCTGCCATTCCATCAGATCTGCATCCTTCCTAAAAGAGGCTTCCAAGCCTGTGGGTTTTACTCAAGATGTGACCTAAATATTACTTTATGCAATAGTCTGTCTCTGTGTATTACTCACAGAACTCCACTACCTTCTCTTGCAGTTTGTCTGCACTGCTTGAACTTCATGTTGAACTTTTCAATCCAAATGTTATGCTGTTCTGGGATCACTACTATCCAGATGCAGTATCCTTCATTTATCAGTATCAGACTTCAGTTGCCATTTTCCAAATTTCTCAATCCAAATGGTATGTTATTCTAGCATCACTTCTATCCAAATGTAGTATCTTGCATTTATCAATGTCAAACTTCAGTTGCCTTTTTTATTTATTTATTATTTATTTATTTTTTTAAAACAAAATAAATTTTCTTCTGTTATGTATATCATTGGAATCAATGGAATTAGCAAATAAACAATGTTCTGGTGCTACACAGAAGTATTCGGTTCAAAAGTGCACTTCACACACTGGACGTTTTTTATGAATTACTTCATATTTTCACCTTCCTATTTTACACTGTACCATTTTTCAGCCTAATTTTTCAGGTTTTCTTGGAGTAGTATACCCTGAATACTGTCATTAACCACCTCACCAGCCTTTAATCATCATCAAATAAACATTAAACTTGACATATGCCCTTATTCAGTGTCATTAATATTGAAAACAGTAAGGAGTCCAATGCCAAATCCTATGGAGGGGGGGGGGGCAATTAAAAACCACTGTCTCCTACCATTCAATTATCCCTTTCTCCACAACAGTAACTTGCTCCTCATACAAAACTGATCCAATTTGTACAGCTGGCCTTCACGTGGAACAGTATAAAAAGCTTTGCTGAAATCTAAGTATATGGATGTCAAAATTATTCTGTCCTCCGTTCTTTTGCAACTACTTCAAAGTGGATAATCAGATTGGTCAAACAAGATTTCCTTTTAACCAATCCATCCTGTGATTGGCATATGACTACTTAATGTTTATCAATGTTAAATAGTCACCTTTATGAACACAAATTCACTTTCCTTTACCCAAAGAATTCTTCTCTTGTTGCCTCTCTTACAACACTGATACACAACAAGCCATCAGTAAAGCAAAACAAGCCATCCAGTAAATCCGGCAAATGTTCTACTACTGAATGAATAACTAACCTACAAGTTCCAGTCAATATTTAGAGTGTTGAATACCCCATAAGATAATCTGATTTGCTAGCTCACTATTGTCTGCACAGTTGTTCATTATATTCCTCACTGTTATTTGCCTTGTGATGAGTATAACATCATCTAACATACTCCTGCTCTTGTTTTTTTGTTTTCTTATATCACATCAGACTGATTCAACATTACACCAACAACCCAGGTCAGTTGAATATACACCATATCCTCCTTAAGTTATATTCCTGAAGAAAATCCATGCGTAATAATATATTTTCCACATAAGTTGTCCCCTCCACCCTTTTTTCATGGTTATCTTTCACAGTGCATTACAGTAAATCTATATTAACAACCATGTGTACTTTAATTCGTACTTTAGACTGACATTTTATTAAACTGACAGTGAACTATATAGAAATTGGTAACTGTATAAGTATATACATTTACTATTAGAAATTGAAGTCAAAGTTTACTTTTGAACCCTCGAAAAGTAAACTCAAAAGTCAAAAGATGAGCCATTGTGAGTTATGTTTTCTGAGGAAAATGAAAAAATTCTTTGGTTTTAAAATAGCGTGTTTTTTGTATAAAAAAAGTAATAAATTTTAAATATATTAGTATTATTCTGGCCTTTCTGTCCTAAAGCACAAGCCTTCAGTTTGGCCTGCGATGAGTATAATCGCACTCCTACTTTCATTTTTTTTTTTTTTTTTTGTTTTGAAAATTTCTCTTTACAATTCATGTGACATAAGTTGTTTATTCTAAAAAGAACTCAATTATGGATGCACATGTAATCTATTTTGTTTACACTGCTTAGAGGAGGGAACCTGATGTTAAGGATTCACACTTGATTTTACACTCAATGTGTAATTTTAGATGATTTTTAGTGCTTGAAAGGTTGACTTATCTGCAAGAATATAATGATTATTCAATATTAGCTTATTCAAAATGTATTTTATTATTGTTGTTGTAATTGAGGATTTTTGGCACAAGGGCCTATTGTGCCTGTTCATGAATTTCTTATGACTGAAAATTGTATATTATGTCTTTCAGAGATGGTTATATAACTTTGTGCGTTTCAAGTATTCAAATAGTTCTTCAAAATTGGCATTTTTGCCAAGTATGTGTAATAAAGTTAAAGGTTCCTGCAAATTGGATAGATAATAGAAACTGGATTTTTGGATAGTTGTGTACTAAGGGCATTCTATTAGAATATGTTTAATTGTTAGCTGTGTCTGCCAGATGAGACATTGAGGATTCTCTCCCATAAGCAAGAACAGATGCGTTGTATAAGAATGACAAATTCGAGGTCTTGCCAAAATGACTTCTCGCCTGCTTCTCCTGAAACTAGAAGTCCACAGCTGAGGTGTTTTTTTAATCTGGAATAGTTTATTATTGACTTGTGTTTGCCAGTTCTGACCATTGAGTCCTACATGCTGTTTTAATAGTGGATTTATAATCAGTGTAGGACTTTCAGATGGCAGAATGATGTACTGTCAGGATGTTTAGCAGCATGATCTGCACATTCATTACCTGGGATGCAGACATGACCAGGGATCCAGCAGAAGGTGACCATCTGGTTTGATGTTTGATATTAGCATAGGCATATGATGCAAGAAAGCAAGCTTATTCAGCATCAGCCAAAAAAAAAAAAAAAACACACACACCACTCCCATTTCACCCCTCCGTTCGTTCGAAATACCTGTCCAGTTGAGCCTTAAATTTGTTTAGGCTATCAACTTCAACAACAAATGATGGAAGTCGGTTCCACCAACCAACCACCTGCTGGCAAAAGGCAAATTTCCGCACATCTATCCGACATCCGTCCTTCCTCAATTTGAATTTATGCCCTCTGAGGTGATTATTCTGAGCAAGAGGAAGTATCCCATTGGCATTGAGCATGCTCAAACCATTCAAAGCCTTATACACCTCTATCAGATCACCTCGCCGGTGCCTAGTCTCCAGACTCTGTAATTTGCAAAACTTAAGCCTTTCTTCATAAGAGCAACCCTTTGTTCTATTCACTAATCTTGTTGCCCTTCTCTGTATCTGTTCCAGCAGCTCTACATCCTTCTTGAAATGAGGCGTCCAGACCTGTATACAGTACTCAAGATGTGGCCTAACCATTGCCTTATACAAGGGAATAATCACCTCCTTATCCCTGCTAGAAAAATTTCTGTATATCATTGACAAGACACCATGAGCTACTCTTGCAGCTCGTCTGCACTGCTCAGAGAACTTCATATCTGCCTGCACAATTACCCCCAGGTCCTTTTCATTCTCCACCACTGTCAGTGTAGTACTGCAGAGTTGATACGTTGCTCTGGGGTTACTGTTTCCCATATGTAGTACTTTACATTTGTCAATGTTAAACTTCATTTGCCACCTCTCAGCCCATCTGTTCAACCTTTCCAGATCCTATTGCAGCAGCATAGCGTCAGTAGTGTCCTTAACAACTCTGCCAACCTTTGTATCATCTGCAAACTTGGACATTAAACTTGATATACCATCATCAATATCATTCATAAACACCGAAAACAACAACGGACCCAACACTGAACCCTGAGGAACTCCACTAATAACATTAGTCCACGTTGAGCAGTGTCCATTGATTACCACTCTCTGTCTTCTGCCACTCAACCATCCCCTTAGCCATAGCAGCAATTTGCCTCCAATGCCACACTGCTCCAATTTGTGCAGCAGTCTTCCATCTGCACAGTACAGAGAAGGGCAACAATATTAGTGAATGGAACAAAGGGTTGCTCTTACGAAGAAAGGCTAAAGTTTCTAGCAAATTACAGTGTTCGGAGACTAGGCACCTGCGAGGTGATCTGATTGAGGTGTATAAAGCCTTGAATGGTTTGAGCATGCTCAATGCTGATGGGATTCTTCCTCTTGCTCAGAATAATCACCTGAGAGGACATAAATTCAAATTGAGGAAAAACAGATTTAAGATAGATGTGTGGAAGTTTGCCTTTAGCCAGCAGGTAGGTGGTTGGTGGAACAGACTTCCATCCTTTGTTGTGGAAGTTGATAGCCTAAATAAATTTAAGGCTGGGCTGAACAGGTATTTGGAAAGGATGGAGGGGGTGAAATAGGAGGG
This sequence comes from Mastigoproctus giganteus, assembly GCF_048544385.1. Lineage (NCBI taxonomy): Eukaryota > Metazoa > Arthropoda > Arachnida > Uropygi > Thelyphonidae > Mastigoproctus > Mastigoproctus giganteus. The sequence goes on along the minus strand of NC_143585.1, from coordinate 29,267,554 downwards.
GTTTTTTTTTTTTGGCTGATGCTGCATAAGCTTGCTTTCTTGCATCGTATGCCTCTACTAATGCTAAAAATCCAAAATCAGTACACTGATTATTGCTACCACAGTGGGTCTTTCATCTATCAGTAATCACTATATGGAAAGCTGACCAATGCCTTTTAGAACTAGACTTTTCTGATAATTATCATTTGGAGGTTTTTGTGAAAAAAATTCATTATGCATAAGCAGTAGAAATTTTAAAATAGTAGCATTGTTCAAGTTAATTATTTTTTTTTTATTTATTAATTTTTTTAAAACAAAATAAATTTTCTTCTGTTATGTATATCATTGGAATCAATGGAATTAGCAAATAAACAATGTTCTGGTGCTACACAGAAGTATTCGGTTCAAAAGTGCACTTCACACACTGGACGTTTTTCATGAATTACTTCATATTTTCACCAAGCATATTACACTGTACCTGTTCAAGTTGTATTTTACTTGTGTATAATTTTTATCTTAACTGTAATATATTATAAAAAAAATTAGGGCATTATTGGTGTCTCATATGTTACACATTGTTCCATTAGATTAGTTTGTATTATCGCTTACTGATACAGTAAACAGAATACAATTTTATTACTTCATAATAAAATGACCTTTCTATTAAGTAGAAAATATTTGATTCTTCTATGAGCAAGTTCTAAGAATGTATATGGCTCATACAAATAAATTTTCTGGAAGATGTGGACCTGCAACAATGAATTTTTCAAACAAGTGAGCTTTAGTAGCAAGTTTTATGGCAGTTGGATCTGTGTAGTGAGTTTCTTTGCAAATTTTGATGTAAAAATTCACTGGAAATGGAAAAGAGTGGAAAATTTTCACCCCATTTTTTTTATTATACCTTCACCTATCACTTGTTGGATGTAAAACCAAGTGAAACAGAGGGATGAATTGCAGAAAAATTCTGCAAGGTGATACAGTGTGTCCAATTATACAGGGGTGCTCACTTTATTCATTCATTCATTAACCAATGAGGGAGCATTCACTTATTAGTGCTGATTATGTTTCAGCAATAATGAAAAATACAGACAGGAGCATTCATATGGAATCTGTTAGACTTAGTATAAACAATTAACCTCACAATTAGTAGTAAATTCCAAGTGAAGGCCAAAAAAATGGCATCACTCAGAGATAACTGATGGTGGTGGGGGGGAGGTGCATGAGTGGATATGATCACACTTCCAAATTCAAAAGAATAATATGAAAAGGAAAAAAGCTAGTCTCTCAGACACCACAGAAAAGGAAAGCCAACTTCAGTCTTCCTTTATTTCTTCTGTTCTGCAACAAATTAAACAACATGAAATAAAATTTATAAATTTTTATTTTTAATGTGAATGAAATTTTTATAAGAATTAACAAAAAAAAAAAAAAAAGAGAGAGAACTTCTTTTCCATCCTTTGTGTTATATTCCACATTTCTCTGGTTAATTTCCATTAACTTTTGATTATATCACTGATGGATTGTTAAAGTACTTACCCAGTAATTGCATAACCATGTTGAAACAAAGATACGGGAGCAGTTGAAAAAGTAATGACTCTGAGTAGCATTTTAGAGGTGGAGAATGACAATATAGCAAAATAAAGTGTATTGGTTTGATTTTATTTGAATTTTTATGGTGCATGGGAGAATTTTGGGTATGATACTTCAAGTCCACAGAAATACTTTGAAAATCAGTATTATTCCCTACAGTTAGGTTATGTAAAAATGTATAGAGAAAAAAAAAAAAAAAAAAAAACAACACACAAAAGTAAAAATCATTATAAAACAAGTTATGTTTGTTATTTTGGTTTTTAGGAGCATTAGCAACTAAGGCCATATTGCTCCGGGAATATGCGGTGGTCATTCTCTGACATTTCTGCATCCTCCGTATTTGGTGGTGACGGGCTCGAACCCCGATCTAATCAAGAAGCATGTGCTATGCACTGCTGCTCCTTCCCACCTGGCTACGGAGGCACCAAAATATAAAACAAGTAAAGTATGAAACCTATTAATGTCAGCACTACCCCACAGGGTATATTTTTATTGAAATCTGAGAAGTAAGGCAACTGCATAATAAGATGATCAAGATCTATCTGGGGAGGGGGATGTCAGTCCCATATGGCAAAGAGATGAAGCAGACTGTTACAAAACTCCTACTGTACGGTGAATTGCTACTACTTCCATGTTATTTATTGGTAAGTGGCATTGGTAAAAAGGTGGGAGTGGTTACCTACAAGGATACAAACTCCTCCACTGGTAGGTGCATTGCCATTTCTGTCCATGCATATCATGGTAACATTACGCAAGAAAGGGTTTTAATTTGCCTTAGGTATGCCTTCTGCAAACAAAAGCAACTGGATAAAGTTTTCGCAAGAAAGCTTCGAGGTCATCAGTATTCCCCAGAACCCATGACTGTAGGAATTTAGCCATTATTTGGGATTGGCAATCTGTTGATTCGCTTCTGAAGGGCTGAGGACTTGTTTCTTTTTTTTTTTTTTATGTCTTGAATTTATCTTGTTGAGGGAATCGTGGGCAGTGACCTATGTACTCACCTCCCTCATCTTGACATCAATTTATTCTTGTTGAAAGAGTTACTTCAGATTTTTTGCAGTTTGTTCTGCTTGGTTCTGGTAGTAGGAGGTACTGAGATAAGTGTAGCAGCTAGCTGGTCCTTTTGAGGATTTTTGTGGGCTTAATAAATAGTGTGTGTGTGCAACAAATATAAATGACCCTTCATGTGGATAGTCATTTCAGTTTGTATTTCAATGAAGCATCTCCTTGCAACCTTTGCAGAATATAAAGGTGTACTGCTACTTATAGGTTTCACTGCTTTTCTTGCCTTCTGGTAAAATATTCAGCTCTGCCTTTAAACTTTTCATCTCTTTTTCCTCTTTGCACTGCTGGCATGCATGAGTGTATGCAGGACACTCTCCTTGGCAGTTAATGCATTTACATCTATGAAGTAAGATGGGGGGAGGCAACTGCATAAGATGATCAAGAGAAGCATATGGACAACGCGAAGATGAATGGAACAAAAAGGGTGCTCTTACATAGAAAGGCTTTGGTTCTTCAAACTGCAACACCTGTAGACTAGGCACCTGTCGGGAGATGTGAGGTATTTAAACTTGAATTTACTGAGCAAGCTAAGTATAGTAGTAGAGGCATGTGATGCAAAAAAGTGTATCAGCTTATGTAACATCAGCCAAAAAAAAAAAAAAAAAAAACCCAATTTCCCACATCCATTCCCTCTAAACATTTGTCCAGTTCCTCCTTGAATTTATTTAAGTATCAACTTCCATAACAGCAGATGGAAGTTTGTTCCAGCAGCCAACTATCCGCTGGCTTAGGGGCAAATTTCCACACACCTATTCTACAACTATCTGTCATCAATTTGAATTTATGCCCCCTCAGGTGTGTAATCTGAGCAAGTGGAACAATCCCATCAGAATTGAGCTTTCTCAACCCATTTAAGGCCTTATACATCTCAATCAGATCACCTCACAGATGTCTAGTCTCCAGATGCTGCAATTTGCAGAAATTAGGTCTTTCTCAGTAAGTGGTTGGAGGTTTTATGGCACAACAGCAGATAAAGGTCATTATGCACCTTGTCGGTAAGAGGACCCCTGTTGCAGTAAAACACTGCCATTACTGTCATTAACAACTCTGTCAACCTTTGTATCATCTGCATACTTGGACATTAAGCCAGATACCTTCATCAATATCATTGATAAATATACAAAACAACAGTGGGCCAAACACCGAACCCTGTAGGCTCCACTAATAACATTAATCCACGAAAAGCAGTGTCCATTTATTTCCACTGTTTTCTTTCACTCTACCTATCCTTTTATCCACTGTAGCAACTTGCCCTTAATACCATTCTGCTCCAATTTGTACAAGTCTTCCATGCGCAACAGTGTCAAAAGCTTTCCTGAAATCCAAATATATGATATCAAAATTATTTTTTGCATCCAGTTCCTGTAACTACATCATAATATCCTATCAAATTTGTCAGACAAGACTTTCCCTTAACAAACCCATGCTGTGTGTGAATTATTAATGCAGCCTTGTCGAGATGACCCTGCAATGCTCCTTTAACCAGTGACTCCATTATTTTCTCCGGAACAGAAGTTAAATTGACAGGTCTGTAATTACTCATGTCACCCTTTGATCCCCTTTGTGAATTGGGGATACTTTTGCACACCTCCAGTCTGTGCGGACTTTCTCTGCATCAAGGATGCTCTCATAATTATGGTTAAGGGTTTGCTTACTTCCTTTGCATCTTCCTTTAATATAACTGGATATATCCCATCCACTCCATATGCCTTTCTTATGTTTAACTTAATCAATTTTTCCTCCACTTTGCTCTCAGTTATTACAAAATCATTACGCTCAACTGACAGTTTGATAAGCTTCTGGCATCCACTTCCCTAAGGAAGTCCTCATGTGTGAATGTAGATGCAAAATACCCATTCAGTTTGTCAGCTATCTGAGCAGGCTCAGGCTCATCAACAGTCGAACCATTGATATCAAGTGAACCAATCTGATTCATCCCCTTCCTTCTAGATTTATATAAGTAAAGAAGTCCTTGCCACTTTTCTTAGCATCCTTTGCAAAGATTTCTCATAATCTGCCTTCTCTTGCCTAACCTTCTTTGTGACTTGATTACGGACTAGCTTATGTCTACCATAGCCATCTGTGTTGACTGATAATTTATATGCACCCCCCATGCATTTTTCCCATGTTAATGGCATTCTTCCTCTTGCTGAGACTATACATGAGGAGGCATAAATTCAAGTTGAGCAATGATGTTTGCAGGATAGACATCCCAAAGTTTGCCTTCAGCCAGTGGTGGTTTATTGTTGGAACAGGCTTCCATCTGTTGTTGTGGAAGTGGATGGTTTAAGTAAATTGAAGGAAGAACTAGACAAATTCTTGGAGAGTATGGACAGGTGAAGTGTTTTTTTTTTTTTTTTTTTTTTTTGACTGATGCTATATAAGCTTGATTTCTTGCATCATGGATTTTGGCCCTAAGCATACTGTAATTTTGTGGTTCTTTGCACATCAAGTGCATGGAAAGGTACTAATGACACACCATTCCCAAACGTCCATATTTTTGGAACTCAAAACACCTTAGGGGATTCAATACATACAGCAAATTAAAAAGTAATTATGCAGTTTCTAGTGGGAGGGGCTAGATTTCCATCACTAAGCACAAATTTAATTCATTACACACAAATTTAAATTTGTGTTAAATTCAGAAGATCCTATTCTGAGATTGCACCAAAGATAAATTTAGTGTCTTATGAGGTACTATTAAAAAAGTACTATTGTAATCTGAATTCTTCCAATAGTGCTAGCTTATAAGAAGCTATTACGAATGCCTATCAGGACCAGAATGTAGCAATTTAACTCATTTAGGGGAACAGTGACATCTTATAATACCAAGTGGAGGTTTACAGACTTCGACACAGCCTTTGTATTGGATATATTCTGTAGGCACCTGCATTAAACAGTAAAAAAGATGAAGGAAAATGATGTGTATTAGCTGAGAAAAATTCAGCCAACCAATTAGAAACTTACAGGATATAATGCATTATTAATTATTTTCTTACAGATTATTTATATTTTTAAAAATATTATTAGGATACAAATAATTTTTTAAAATTATTTTCAAATTAAATTGAATGATATTTTTAAAAATTTAATATTTTTTATATATGTTTTTATGTTTTTTTGTCAGGGAAAGTTGTTTAATGGAAGTAATTTTTATGCTATAGATGCAAATGATCTGATTCTGTTTTGGAGTAAATAAATATGAAAAACTACCAAGTTCAGTAATACAATAAAATGAGCTCTTTGCTATAAGATTAAGGCTTAATGCCCTTAAGTAAATGTGCCAAATTTCAAATTGTGCTATGTGACCAATAAAGGATTAAAAAGGAGTGGACCAATTATTAGAAAGAATGGGCAAATGAAATGGCTCTTTAAGGTAAAATATACCCTCCCTCTCAATTTTAAACATTCCTTCTAATATTTTGTCTTTCCTTCCCAAAAAACTGTTTGGGTATCCTAGACCTGCATGAGTGCCCCAGGGTCAAGAGAGCAAGATCAGATCTCCTAGAGGAGATAATGGATTTAGACCTATATCTGAATCCATATCAGATTGATCGTTATTTTCTGTTGCATTTGTAATTAAAGGCTCAACGTGCACTTATGTTCTTCCATCTACTTCCTATGATAAAGTTTTCAAACAGAGTCAACAAATATGTCAATCCAATGTTTAAACCTTTGTGAGGAAGATTTAATACCAGTAAGCTTAAAGGTTACATTTTGCCATCTAATATCTTCCTTCATTTGTGCCCAAATTAATTAAACTGGATTTGTCACAAAAAATAAGGTTGCAGCAAATTTCATGCTGTTTTAACCATCTCATATCAATTATGCTTAAGCATGTGGGGAAAAAACGAATTCCATGACAGCTGTCATTTAATATCCTTCCCCCCCCCTTTTTTTTTTTGATTTTTTGATAATATTATTGGCAGTTTCTCCAAAAGTATGCCATATGGTGTGTTATTCATGATAATACACAATTTGAAAAGTTTGGTAACATTTGTAACTGGAACCAAATTTTGAATATTTCCACTTATTTCATCATAAGAGTTATGAGTTAGTGCCAATCACTAATTTCATTATTTCTAAATTTAAAGTTGTTACTTTAACAAACATAAAGTTAAAAAAGTAAATACCTTTTTAATGAGAGTATTGAACATCTTTAAATATATGAAATTGACATTGCTCTAAATTGATGTAACTGTTCTAAACATTTCTGATATTAGACAGCAATATTTGATCTTTCTACAATACTTTCTCAATTTTGCTATGTTTCTTCATCATTATCTAACAAAGCACATTTATCTTCTCTACAAATCTGATCAAGTTACCTGAATAACAGAGACCAACAGTTAAAACAGCTCTCCTGAGCTGTTCTATTTGAATGTCATGGAACTGCCATAGTGAACTACTTCTAACTGCTGTGCTTGACCCTTGCAGATCAAGGACTAAGCCCAATCCTTGAGATAAAGTACCAAGCCTGAGGCAGGAACAGCTATAAGTAATTTTGCCATGAGCAATAAATTCATTGCTTCGATAGTCTAGAGCCTGTATTCCAAATTCGCTCTTGCAGATAATCCTAAATCAACTAATGATTTAAGATTATCTACAAAATGATATTCACTGAGGAAGTGAGTCAATATCCCAGAGTGGAAAGAAATTGGAATCCAACAGGGATTCAGGTATCCATTATATTACCAGGCGATGCACTTACAATTCAGGCATCAGACAAAAATCTGAAGTGCAGACTGCTTGCGTTCAAACGAATGCAGTTTTATTGAGGGGCATAATTAAAGGAAAACAGGTAGCTTTTTTTTTTTTTTTTTTTTGGAATATCTGTATAGAGCAAAAACTGATGATTAGAAAATAGGTTGTCAGTTTTAAGGGAACTAAAGAGCATTATTATTTATGCCAGAACTACTAAAGAAATTAACCGCATATAAACAATCTGGCAGATAAACATAGGACATGCTGAAAAATAGCTGCAAAAGCTGTATGATTTAATTCAAGACTTGATGGACTCTGCAAAGCTTTTTGGGGGAAAGTTTTTCAGCATGGCCTGTCACAGTTGGGAGAAGGAACTTCTTTAGTAAAAATGGAATTTGTTTAAACAGAGACAAAGAATCTTTGCCATTGTCTAGGGGTGCCACTGGAAAGATTTGGGTAAGTGGTATGGGCAAAGGTTATACTTGCTCCTTTACTGAGAGTATTTCCATGCAACCTAAAATTACAATATTCATGGAAAGAAGTGATGAAATTATATCAGTGCTCAAATAATCCTAGGGGCTCACATCTTGTGAGTAGGGCTTGGCACACCCAGAGTCCTGAACTGGATATCATCATTCTTCTCTTTATTGGTGATTCCCTTCTACTTCTGACACTCTCTCTCTCTCTCTCTCTCTCTCTCTCTCTCTCTCACAGAAATTTTTTTTTTTTGGCTGGTGCAGCAAAAGCCTTGGGCTTCCTTGCACCATATGGCTAGTAATAATAAATTATCAGCAAAACCATACTAAAGCATGGGGGGGGGGGATTGCTTATAACAGCTTTAAGCATGCCGTTATTAAAAAAAGGTTTTCAACCTTTTTTTTTAATAACAGCACCCCTAAGTAATTTATTTTATTTTACTGCACCCCTACCATACTGTACACTTTTATAATGAAATAAACAAATTTTAAAAAATAATAAGTTTAAGTAACTTAAACCCAAATTACGTGGCACCCCTGGAATGTTGTTGTGGCACCCCGGTTGAAAACCACTGGGTTAACTGGAGAACAATGATATTGTATGGCTCAATGAAACTTGGTATCATTCCAAAATAAGGGGCAATGAATTTCATTATGATGAATGGACTTGCATACAGTGCATACAGGAGAGATGGGGAGGGATGAAGAACAGAGTAGGGGTGAAAACTGCATTGAAAGAGGAGATATTTTACCAATATTATCCACCTCATCTTATCTTGAATGACAATTGTGCAATACCATGGGATGGTACTGCAGTATTCACCATACATCCATAACATAAATCCATGCATCTTTGACCTGTTGCCCAAAATGAAAGAAACAAGAAGCTCTCAGAAGCCAACATTTTCAAAACAGAGAACACCTTACATGCTGTTAACTGGTCTTGCACATATACCAATAAAACCAAAACCCAGTCTGCAGATGAAACTTTGTCGCTATAAATATTGTAGAAAGTTTAGATTATAATATATATATTTAGCGCTACCCAAAAGTTTCACTAACTGGCTATACCCATCACATCCATTTCAAAATATCCCCCCCCACCTTCAGAAGTAAGACACCTTGTCTGATGAGTCCACATGTAAACCACTTTAATTATCTCTTTCAGTCTTTATTGAATCTCCAAATTATCATCAAAATCAATTTTTTGCTAAAATTTAATCAGAATTAAAAAAAAAAAAAAAAAAAAAAATTCACAAGGGGCCAGATATGAAAAGTTAGTATAGAGAACCAGGGCTGTGTTTTTGGTCATACATCATTGCAGAGAGATTACTCATTTGATTTCTGATGATATAGAAAGCAATCCCAAGTGTGCCCTTTTCCCAGACATTTGAGCCTGACCTCTCACAGACGGTTGCTAGGCACTTTCACAAGTACACTTGTAAAAGAATTGCTTAACGTTTTGATCCTGAGGAAACTATTCTTCCTCAGAAATCATAAAGGATACATCAACAATCTTACTCAGAGTATAAAATAACACAATAAGCAAGTTAAACAAGCAGTCGATGTCAAACTGCTCACAAAAGTATGCACCATCACTATTTATTTAGAACTCCACAACAATTATGGTGCCATGGAAAGGTAAGTAAGGAAATTTCTGGGTAGCATCTTGTATATTGAAGAAATTTAAACTATTTTATATTAAAGTATACTTTCTTATTTCTTGATTACCACTCCTTTTCCCTCAGTCTGTATAAATAATGCAGTATTTGTAAGAGAAATTTAAATTTCATCTATTTTATATAGAAGTTAAAATCTTATATTATCAGATACAAATCTGAATTCCATGAATCATGATTTGTTTAAATATATGCTAACATTACATTTTTGTTTACAGAATATCAACATTTGAAATAGCTAAAGGTTAAATTTTATAGATGGAAGAATTTTTAATTATTAATATAACAAGTTAGTGCAAACGCATCATATTAGTATGTAGCAAACTCTGAATTACAAAAACGACATCGTTTTAATTAGTCTTCTCCTTTGGTGAAGCGTTACTTATTCGAAGTAGTGCAATATCATGGCAACTTGTGAAGGGATTCACAATATGAGATTTAACTAAAACGGTGCCATTTTTGTAATTCAAAGTTTTCTGCATACTAATATGATATGTTTGCACTAACTTATATGTTGTCTAATTCTCTCACAGCCTGAAGGCTTAAGCCCTTCAAGTGTTTCAGTTTATTAATATAACTTAATCTGTCTAAGAGACCAAGAGCTTTGATTTCTTCCCTTTCTCAAATAAAATTATAGCATATATGCAATTTCCTTTGTTGCGGACATTGAAAACGCAGATGCATAATTTATAAATGAGTATATTAAACATTAAAAATTTACGTACGCAGCTACCCATACGTTGCAGAGCATCTTGGGATCTTTTTAATCGTGTTGGCTCTCGACTGATTGCAAAGGACTGAGTTAGATGTGAACAGAATTCTACAGATACTCCAACACCCTAGATAAAAATTCAGAAAAGAATGCCTTTAGAAATGATCAATATTATTTGTACTAAGTTACTAAGAATTACAAGTCTTTACATTTAAATAATTTTACTTATGTTAGAACGAGTAATAATAAAAGGCTGAAACTGAAATACATGTAAACACATGTATCAAAGATAGTAGCCACATATTACAAATGTAACCAAGTAAAAAAAATAAAATAAAATAATTGCTAAAATTATAAGCTAGATACTTACTTTTGGCTATGCATCCTCTGAATTTTGTAATAATAGTCATATCTTTGTAACAATATAATTGAAACAGTAAACTTAAGATAAATTTGTTTGTTCTCTTACCGTTATATACATTTTGATGCACAAAAGCAAAAACAGCTGCTGTATGCTAAATCCAGAAGCCATATATCATATGACTGACATATGATGCAACATCCTAAACTTACAGTTTTAATATCCATAACAGCTGGTTACCAAACTTTTATTTTAGACTAAATGTAGAGAGAGATAATGTAGATAGTTATAGTTGAACTCATACAGAAAATTTTGATTAAAAAGAAAAGTAAAATTTTGGAAGTCAGTTCCTTGTTGCAGTTCTAAGTTTATTCAGAATTGTTTATTCTTTTCCATAATCACTAAGTGTTGCTCGATATATCTGGTTTATTTGTGATGTGTTTTTCATGGAAAGTTAAGAGAAACAAATATGCACAGGTGTCCTTGTTTTCATTTTATTCAGTGAAGTTAATGTTCATTCTAGACTTGTTTGAAAAACTTTCTGCTGAATGCCTAAAAGTATATTTCAGATGTCAAGAGTAGATATAGCAAGTTGAAGATGTTATAAAATTTTCTAATAAAGATACCATATCACACATTTCTCCAGGTAAATGTTTGCTGCTGTTTCAGAGAACAAAGGGTAACCCATTTTGCTTTTCTCAAAAGGGAGACTAATTAAACAGATTTTAAACATAAGGAGAACAAGGAAAATCTTTGAAAAATGCATTTGATTTTGACACTATCCTCTTCTCAACCAAAATTGGTGGTTGCCATGAAAGATGTTTTTAGGTTCCAATGTGCAGCCATCATAGGATGCCATATTAGAAATAACTGCATCCATGCTATTACTGAGCAAAATTAAGCAAAAGTGCAGCATTCTAGATCACTGATGGCCAACACAATCAGAAAATGGAAATGTCGTGGTGCTGCTATAACTAGGAAATATTTTGGTAGACTACATAAGCTGAAGGAAAGATGAAAAAAGGTGCTCAGAAGAGTGATACATACATTCTGTCAGTCCTCACTGAATACTATCTACCAGTAATTCAGGAATGCCACAGGAGTTGATATAAGCAGACAACACAATATGCAGCATCAGATTTTACAGAACAGCTGCAGCCCACAAATTCAACATCACAACACACAGTGTACAATGTTGAATTTCCTGGTGCACAACCCATCATAATTGGTCTCAGAAAATTGGAAATGTATGGAGTACATGTTTTTCTAATCTGATGAATGGTGCCTGGTAAACATTATTTACCAGTCTCATTTTCCTGACTGTGTTGCTTGGGGTTTCTTGGTTTGGGGCTTGAAATGTCAATTAAAATTCCTGGAATGATGAGTGGCACATGATAAACTGACATTATGGACAATTATTCTACCACTTTGGAAGCAGTAAGAGGAGAGGATTTTTTTGCATTTCAGAATGTCAGTGCACAATTACAAACTGCACAACTTCTAGTAATTTGGTAATGCTAAATACCAGGCCAAAATGCTCATATATCCAGCTGAATTTACTGCTGTGTTGAAAGACGAATGGACCAAAATACCACTTTCTGTAATCAGAAAGTAGTTTGAAATCTACCAACAAGGATAGTGTGCATAATTTTAGGCCAAAGGTGGGCCAATATGCTATTAAATATTGCATGAATAAAAAGTTCTTTGAAATATGTAGAAAGGTTATTTGATGTGTCTAGCCTCTCACAGAAGGGATATATTTTTGGTGTATATATATATATATATATATATATATATATATAATTTTTTTTTTTTTTCAATAATTTGAACCTTTATACAATGAGTTGACTTTGCATTGGCTACACTCCTTTGTGTAGGAATGGACTGGTCTGTGACACTTGTGAAGACTCAAAGTCAGGAACAGCTGATATAAGATTATATATTTCAGATATCAATTCCATATGGCTACATCCCAGCCCCTGAAATTATAATGTTCATACATGTTCCTGTGGCTGCATAAAGGCTAATTTTAACACATGAAGTCTTTACTGCAGGAAATAAAAAGGCACTAAAGCAGTGGGATGTTATTAGTTTGCTTCTAAACCATACTTGAAAGTAGTAGGGCTTTCAGATATCTAAAACTGCCCTAACATTAGTAGGGTACTTGAAAGCAGTAGTAGTGGCATGTGATGCAAGAAAGCAAGTGCATGAGCTTATGCAGCATCAGCCAAAAAAAAAAAAAAAAAAACAATTCTATAAATGTTTGACCTTAAATTTATTTAACCTATCAACTTCCACAACGACAGATGGAAGTTTGTTCCAGCAACCTCAGAGTCTTACATCTGGTGAGTATGGGCTTGGCACACCCAGGGTCCTGAGCTGGATATCATCATTCTTCTCTTTCTTGGTGATTCCCCTCTACTTTTGATAGTCTCTCTCTCTCTGTCTGTTTGTCAGGGTGACTCGAATTTTTTTTTTGGCTGGTGCAGCATAAGCCTCAGGCCTCCTTGCACCATATGGCTAATAATATTAATAATAATAATTAACCACCCACTGGCTAAAGGAAAAATTTCCACACATTATTCTACATCTGTCTTTCCTTAATTTGAATTTATGTCCCCTTAGGTTCGTAATCTGAACAAGTGGAAGAATCCCATCAGAATTCAGCGTGCTCAAGCCATTTAAGGCTTTATACACCTCAATCAGATCGCCTCGCAGGTGCCTAGTCACCAGCCACTGCAATTTGGAGAACTTAAGCCTCTCTTGGTAAGAGAATCCCTTCATTCCCCTCACCAATCTTGTTGCCCTTCTCTCTACACGCTCAAGCAAATCTACATCCTTCCTAAAATGAGGCTTCCAGACCTGTATGCAGTACTCAAGGCGTGGCCTGACCATTGCCTTAAACAAAGGGACAATCACCTCCTTTTCTCTGCTAGCAAAATTCCTATATCATTGACAAAACCCCATGACCTGCCCTGGCAGCCTGTCTACGTTGCTCAGAATACTTCATATCTGACTGCACAATTACTCAGAGGTCTTTTTCATTTTCTACCACCTTAAGTATAGTACCACACAGTTGGTACATTTCTCTGAAGTTACTTCTACACATATGCAGTACTTTGCATTTGTCAAGGTCAAGCTTCAGTTGCCACTTCTCAGCCCATCTGCCCAAATTTTCTAGATCCTGTTGCAGTAGCACACTGCCATTACTGTCATTAACAACCCTGCCAACATTTGTATCATCTGCAAACTTGGACACTAAGCCTGATATACCTTCATCAATATCATTAATAAATATACAAAACAGTGGATCCAACACCAAACCCTGTGGGACTCCACTAATAACATTAGTCCACAAAGAGCGGCACCCATTGATTACCACCCTCTGTCTTCTCCCACTCAACCATCCTTTTATCCATTGTAGCAATTTACCCTTACCATTATGCTCCAATTTGTACAGTAGTCTTCCATGCACAACAGTGTCAAAAGCTTCTTTGAAATCCAAGTATATGATATCAAAATTATTTTTTGCATCCATATAATAACCAATCAAATTTGTCAGACATGACTTTCCCTTAACAAACACATGCTGTGTCTAAATTATTGCTGCAATCTTGTCTAGATGATCCTGCAATGCATCTTTAACCAGGGACTCCATTATTTTACCCGGAACAGAAGTTAAACTAATTGGTCTGTAATTACTCGTGTCACCCTTCGATCCCCCTTTGTGAATTGGGGATACATTTGCACATCTCCAGTCTGTGAGGACTTTCCCCAAGCCAAGGGTTTGCTTACTTCCTTTGCAGCCTCCTTTAATTTAACTGGATAGATCCCATCCACCCCAGGTGCCTTTCTTATGTCAAACTTCAACAATTTCCCTCCACTTTGCTCTCAGTTATTACAAAATCATTAATTTGATAACCTTCTGGCATTTTTAAACCTTAATAACTCCTCATGTATAAATGTAAATGCAAAATATTCATTCAGTTTGTTTGCTATCTGAGCAGGATCATCAACAGTCGAACCATCAATATCAAGTGGACCAATCAGATTCGGCCTCTTCCTTTTAGAGTTTATATAAGTAAAGAAATCCTTGCAGTTTTTCTTAGCATCCTTTGCCAAAAAGAGTTCTCGTAATCTGCCTTTGCCTGCTAACTTCTACTGTGACTTGATTACAGACTAGCTTATATCTGCCGTAGGCTTCTATGTCACCTGATAATTTATATGCATCTCATGCATTTTTCTTCTGTCACGAGTCTCATTAGTTCATTTGATAACCATTTAGGCCTAAACCTTGAACAATATTTCTTAATATGTATGAAACTTTTAGAAGCATCCACGATTAATTACTTGAATGCTTCCCACTTAGAATTTACTGTTGGTAACATCATCATTTGATCCCACTGTACAGAATTTAAAAACTTTCTTGAGACCTTGAGAATTTAAAAACTGTATCCTTTCTGTATTCACCTTTTTGGAAGCAAAAACACCTTCCTTTATCCCTGACGGTAATTATATCTTTAAGTAAATCCCACATCGGTACACTGTGATCACTGCTGCCTAGTGGTTCCTTTATCTGCAAATTTTTAATACACAAATTATCACTGCTGATAACCAGATCAAGAGTATTACCCTCCGTGCTTGCCTCTCGAACATGCTGCTGCAGAAAACAATCATCCAATAAATCCACAAAAGTCTTACTAGTGTGCAAGTGACCAACCCACAAGTTCCAGTCAATATCTGGGAAGTTAAAATCCCCCATTATAAGACATTCTGATTTACTAGCCCACTATTTCTCTCTACAATTGTTCATTGTGCTCATTCGAGTCTTTAGGCCTATAACATACTCCTACTCTTATTTTTTGCTTTCGCAGTGCTTATGTCACACCAAATTGACTCAACAGTGAACAGTATTGAATACTGTTCATCTATATCAACTGGATGCACTTCTTTTGATTTTATGTTTTTCTTAAATAACAACATAACACTTCCTCCCTTACTATCCTGTCTATCCTTTCTGTACATATTGTACTCCCCAAATTCCAATTCTGTTTTCCTATTATGTGTCACACCATGTCTCTGATATCCCAACAATATCTGCCTTTGATGTATTGACCAATACTTCAAATTCATCAAATTTATTTACTATACTTTTAGCATTGGTATACATGCACCTATTCTTATTCTTAGTTACCCTAAGACATCCCATATACTCACATGTTTCACGATCACTGCCATTAGTCACTTAAACCCCCAGCAACCCTTGCTCCAGGCCGCTGCTTATTCTAATAGAAGTAGTGCAAGAATCACCTTCACCTCTGCCTGCAGCTACTTGATGTAGCCGAGTGGTCAGGAGCTAAAGTGCGTAGCATGCGTTACTTGATTGGACTGGGGTTCAAGCCCGTGACTGCTGAATACGATAAATATTTGTATTGACTATTTATTGTAAACTCTACTGACTTGGTTGTCATGCCGCAGTATAAACAGAAAAAAAAATTTATTTTAACCTTTTAGTCTGTGAATCCCCCCAAACTAGCAGTTTTCCGACCCACCTAACACCTCATCGATAGCATTAGCAAATATTCTTGCACCCTTTCTATTTAAGTGTATCCCAATTCCTGTAGAAGCAGTCTCTCCTGTTAACAAGCACAGACCATGCTGAAAAAAAATTCTACCCCTCGAGCCTTCCAAATTCCCTTCAGGGCCGAATTGATTGACAAGGCTCTCATCATGTACTCCCTCCTATCGTGTCTGGGCAGAATTGCAGACACTTTCAAATTTAACCCTTACTCACGGCTTTTTTGCAGCATTTTTGCATTGATCAGAGAACCCAAGGCTTTTTTTTCCTTGGGTTCTCTGATCACCATTAATCAAAAGCTTGATGGGAACACCTCCTTTCTATCGTTGCCAACCAAGTACACCCCTTCATGATTTCAGTACAGCCAGGCCTCGCATAACACGAATTCGATTAACGCATTTTTCAGTTACTGCTATTTGAAAAAAATTATACCATTTTTCACTTTACACGATGCAAATTTTCAGTTAACACGATTTTTTTTTTTTTATGCACTAGTTGAAAAAGATTTGAATCGCACGTCGGACGGACAATAAACAAACATTTGCCTGCTGCCCGCCTCAGTGTGTTCCATCA
Organism: Mastigoproctus giganteus; assembly: GCF_048544385.1. NCBI lineage: Eukaryota > Metazoa > Arthropoda > Arachnida > Uropygi > Thelyphonidae > Mastigoproctus > Mastigoproctus giganteus. The sequence goes on along the minus strand of NC_143585.1, from coordinate 29,250,837 downwards.
ACCATCGGAAGAAAACGTGTTACTTGTTTGTCTCCCGATAATAAAGTCATTTAAATTTTTAAATGAGCCAGATGAAAATGTTACCACAAAGGAAATAATGGCAAAAGAACTAGATGAAATCTTTCGTATCACAGAGAACCTGGAAGTTCTCTGCGATATTTATTTCGCTAGGGGCTTGTTTGTTGTTTGTTATTTAGTTTTTAGGAGCATTAGCAACTAAGGCCATATTGCTCCGGAATATGTGGTGGTCATTCCCTGACCTTTCCGCATCCTCCGTATTTGGTGGTGACGGGCTTGAACCCCGGTGTAATCAAGAAGCGTGTGCTATGCACTGCTGCTCCTTCCCACCTGGCTACGGAGGTGCCTCGCTAGGGGCCCAGAGAGGATTGTTGTTGGCTATTGGAAATTGATTGATGAAAGATAAAGTCAATACTGTTCAAACATTTCCGCAACAGTCATTTCTTCATTGTGTATTTTTATGTCAGAGGTTCCCAAACTTTCTTGGTTCACAGCGCCTTTAGTGTCTCAGTAATTTTTTCACGGTACACCTAGACCAAAAGAAATAACTAACAGTTCCATTTAGTAGTTAGGTCCAAACAACTTAATAAGCAATGTTAAAACTAAACTACCTAGAGCTAATAGTTCGTGCGGTGTCCAACAGATTAGCATTAGCATTAGCATTAGCATTAGTAGAGGCATTTGATGCAAGAAAGCAAGCTTATGCAGCATCAGCCAAAAAAAAAAAAAAAGTAACATAAATAAATAAAAATAACCACTTCCACTTCACCCCTCTGTTCGTTCGAAATACCTGTCCAGCTGAGCCTTAAACTTATTTAGGCTATCAACTTCCACGACAAGGGATGGAAGTCTGTTCCACCCACCAACCACCCGCTGGCTAAAGGCAAATTTCCGCACATCTATCCTACATCTGTCTTTCCTCAATTTGAATTTATGCCCTCTCAGGTGATTTTTCTGAGCTAGAGGAAGAATCCCATCAGCATTGAGCATGCTCAAACCATTCAAGGCTTTGTACACCTCTATCAGATCACCCCGCTGGTGCCTAGTTTCCAGACACTGTAATTTGCAAAACTTAAGCCTTTCTTCGTAAGAGAACCCCTTTGTCCCATTCACCAATCTAGTTGCCCTTCTCTGTACTCGTTCCAGCAGCTCTACATCCTTCCTGAAATGAGGCCTCCAGGCCTGTATACAGTACTCTAGGTGTGGCCTGACCATTGCCTTATACAAGGGAATAATCACCTCCTTATCCCTGCTAGAAAAATTTCTATATATCATTGACAATACACCATGAGCTACTCTTGCAGCTCGTCTGCACTGCTCAGAGAACTTCATATCTGCCTGCACCACCACCCCCAGGTCCCTTTCATTCTCTACCACTGTCAGTGTAGTACCACAGAGTTGATACGTTGCTCTGGGGTTGCTGTTTCCCATATGTAGTACTTTACATTTGTCAATGTTAAACTTCATTTGCCACCTCGAAGCCCATCTGCTCAACCTTTCCAAATCCTGTTGCAGCAGCATAGTGTCAGTAGTGTCCTTGACAACCCTGCCAACCTTTGTATCGTCTGCAAACTTGGACATTAAGCCTGATATACCATCATCAATATCATTTATAAATACAGAAAACAATAAAGGCCCCAATACTGAACCCTGAGGGACTCCACTAATAACATTAGTCCACGATGAGCAGTGTCCATTGATTACCACTCTCTGTCTTCTCCCCCTCAACCACCCCTTTATCCATAGCAGCAACTTGCCTCCAATGCCACACTGCTCCAATTTGTGCAGCAGTCTTCCATGTGCAACAGTATCAAAAGCCTTTCTAAGATCCAAGTATATAATATCAAAGTTATTCCCTGCATCCAGTTCTTTTGTGACTGCATCATAGTATCCAATCAAATTGGTCAGGCAAGACTTCCCCTTAACAAAACCATGCTGTGTCCTAGCTATAACTGAAGTCTTGTCTAGATGATCCTGCAGTGCTTCTTTCACCAGTGCCTCCATTAATTTTCCGGGAACAGAAGTTAAACTCACAGGTCTATAATTACTTGTGTCAGCCTTTGATCCCCCTTTGTGAATTGGGGTCACATTTGCACATCTCCAGTCAATGGGTACCTCCCCTGAGTCCAAGGAAGCTCTCATAATTATGGCTAAGGGTTTGCTTACCTCCTTTGCTGCCTCCTTTAATATAACTGGATAGATCCCATCCACCCCAGGTGCCTTTCTTGTGTTTATCTTCAACAATTTCTCCTCCACTTTGCTCTCAGTTATTACAAGATTCTCTAGCTTACTGCTAGAGTTGAATACACCTCTGGCATTCCCCTCGCTGAATAACTCCTCATGTGTGAATGTCGATGCAAAATATTCATTTAGTTTGTTAGCTACCCGAGCAGGGTCATCAACAGTTGACCCATCGATCTCAAGTGGACCAATCTGATTCATCCCCTTCCTTCTAGAGTTTACATAAGTAAAGAACTCTTTGCTGTTTTTCTTCGCATCCCTTGCCAAGGATCTCTCGTAATCTGCCTTCGCCTGCCTAACCTCCTTTGTAACTTGGTTACAGATCAACTTGTATCTATCATAGGCATCCGTGTCACGTGTTAATTTGTATGTATCCCATGCATTTTTCTTCTCTGCCATATGCCTCATTAGTTCATCTGACAACCATTTAGGCCTAAACCTTGAACAATATTTCTTAGTTGGTATGTAAAGCCTAGTAGCTTCCACGATAAGTTCTTTGAATGCTTCCCATTTTGAATTTGCTGTTGGCAATATCATCAGTTGATCCCACTGTATAGAATTTAAATACTGTCTCAGTCCATTGTAGTCGCCTTTACGAAAGCAATACCCCTTCCCTTTACCCCTAATGGTAGTTACCTCTTTGAGTAACTCCCACTTCAGCACACTGTGATCACTGCCACCAAGTGGTTCATTTATCTGCAGATTCTGAATGCATGAAGAATCACTACTGATAATCAAATCAAGAGTATTACTCCCTCTAGTTGCCTCCCGAACATGCTGATGTAGAAAACAATCATCCAATAAATCCACAAAAGCCTTGCTACTGTGTGAGTGACCAGCCCCCAAATTCCAGTCAATATCTGGGAAATTAAAATCCCCCATTATAAGACTCTCTGATTTACTGGCCCACTCTATTTCTCCGAACAGTTTCTTATTATACTCATCAGAGTCATTAGGCCTATAGCACACTCCTACTCTCAATTTTGATCTCCCAATGCTTATGTCACACCAAACTGACTCGACACTGCACTGTCCAGCGATGTCGACTGGCTTCACTTCCTTGGATTTTATGTGTTTCTTAATTAATAGCATAACCCCTCCTCCCTTCCTATCCTGTCTATCCTTTCTGTACACATTGTACTCCCCAAATTCCAGTTCTGCATTTCTTATATCTGTGTGACACCACGTCTCTGAAATCCCCACAATATCTGCCTTTGATGTTTTGAGCAATACCTCAAATTCGTCAAATTTATTTACTAAACTCCTAGCATTGGTGTACACACAAGTATACATGCACCTGTTCTTTTTCTTAGCTACCCTAACACAACCCATGTGTTTACTTGTACCCCAATGATTCCCAGCAGTCTCTGAAATATCCTGCATCTTATTTTCGAGATGTCGAGTATCGCTGTTTTCCCTCAAATTTAAAATATCCTGGGCGCACAGTTTGGGAACCACTGTGCTGTTTTATGCAATAAACATTTAATTCCATAATTATTTTCATTATCTTTTACATTGTATACAGTTAAAAAGTTAACTAAAAGGTATTTTTAAAAATTCTTTATGGGCATTCCAGAAGGTCAAGGACCTTCTGCAATTATAAATTTTTCCTATTGATTATTATATTCGATTAACGCGTCTGTTTTGCGTGATGAATTAATCACATTAATTGAGGCCAGCCTGTATATCTAGACAATGACAACATGTGATGCTACAATGCCGCAACATCCCAATACTACTGAGTGGTATTGGGATGAAACTAATAAGTGGTTCCAGGAACACAACAATGAATTCTTTGTCCTCCCATGGCTACCGAACTCATCTGGTATCAGCTCAATTGAGCATGTTTGGGACCTACTATAAAAGGACCTTCGATCTCATGATGTGCAGGCTTTACTGAATACATTGTGCAATGTATGGATAGCACTACCATGGGACATCCTGCAACACCTTGTGGAGTGCATGCCAAGATGTGTACGGGCTGTATTATGGCCAAAAGGTAGCCCACAAGGTACTAGTAGCTGTTGCTAATGCAAAGCCAACTTAGTGTATGAATGGATGCAAAGTTATAATTTATAGCACTTTTTTTAGATCATTGAAATTTGAGCCTGCATAAATGGAAAAAATTAAACATAGCTTTAATAAATTTCTTTTCAAAAAGAGGCTATCAAGGAAAGATATTTGTGAAGATGTAAATAACATTAGGATAATCTGCACCAGGATATGTCAAAAATTGGGTGGGTGAATTTAAACATTAGCAGAGGCATATGATGCAAGAAAGCAAGCTTATGCAGCATAAAAAAAAAACCCCACTTCACCCCTCCGTTTGTTCGAAATACCTGTCCAGTTGAGCCTTAAATTTATTTAGACTATCAACCTCCACGACAAGGGATGGAAGTCTGTTCCACCAACCAAACTACCTGTTGGCTAAAGGCAAATTTCCACACATCTATCCTACATCTCACTTTCCTCAATTTGAATTTATGCCCTCTCAGGCGATTAATCTGAGCAAGCGGAAGAATCCTATCAGCATTGAGCATGCTCAAACCATTCAAGGCTTTTTAAACCTCTATCAGATCACTTCGCTGGTGCCTAGTCTCCACACACTGTAATTTGCAAAATTTAAGCCTTTCTTCGTAAGAGTACCCCTTTGTTCCATTCACTAATCTTGTTGCCCTTCTCTGTACTAGTTCCAGGAGCTCTACATCCTTCTGAAATGAGACCTCCAGACCTGTATACAGTACTCAAGGTGTGGCCTGACCATTGCCTTATACAAGGGAATAATCACCTCCTTATCCCTGCTAGAAAAATTTCTGTATATCATTGACAAGACACCATGAGCTACTCTTGCAGCGCCCGTCTGCACTGCTCAGCGAACTTCATATCTGCCTGCACAATTACCCCCGGGTCCTTTTCATTCTCTACCACTGTCAGTGTAGTACCACAGAGTTCATATGTTGCTCTGCGGTTGCTGTTTCCCATATGTAGTATTTTACATTTGCAATGTTAAACTTCATTTTCCACCTCTCAGCCCATCTGCTCAACCTTTCCAGATCCTATTGCAGCAGCATAGTGTCAGTAGTGTCCTTAACAACCCTGCCAACCTTTGTATCGTCTGCAAACTTGGACATTAAGCTTGATATACCATCATCAATATCATTTATAAATACAGAAAACAATAATTGACCGAACACTGAACCCTGAGGGACTCCACTAATAACATTAGTCCACGATGAGCGGTGTCCATTGATTACCACCGTCTTCTCCCCCTCAACCACCCCTTTATCCATAGCAGCAATTTGCCTCCAATGCCACACTGCTCCAATTTGTGCAGCAGTCTTAATGTGCAACAGTATCAAAAGCTTTCTAAGATCCAAGTATATAATAAAGTTATTCCCTGCATCCAGTTCTTTTGTGACTGCATCATAGTATCCAATCAAATTGGTAAGGCAAGACTTCCCCTTAACAAAACCATGCTGTGTCCGAGCTATAACTGAAGTCTTGTGTAGATGATTCTGCAGTGCTTCTTTAACCAGTGCCTCAATTAATTTTCCTGGAACAGGTTAAACTCACAGGTCTATAATTACTTGTGTCGGCCTTTGATCCTCCTTTGTGAATTGGGGTCACATTTGAACATCTCCAGTCTGTGGGTACCTCCCCTGAGGTACCCACAGACTGGAGTCCAAGGAAGCTCTCATAATTATGGCTAAGGGTTTGCTTACTTCCTTTGCTGCCTCCTTTAATATAACTGGATAGATCCCATCCACCCCAGGTGCCTTTCTTATGTTTATCTTCAACAATTTCTCTTCCACTTTACTGTCAGTTATTACAAGATTCTCTAGCTTACTGCCAGAATTGAATACACCTCTGGCATTCCCTTCACTGAATAACTCCTCATGTGTGAATGTCGATGCAAAATATTCATTTAGTTTGTCAGCTACCTGAGCAGGATCATCAACAGTTGACCCATCGATATCAAGTGGACCAATCTGATTCATCCCCTTCCTTCTAGAGTTTACATAAGTAAAGAACTCTTTGCTGTTTTTTTCTTTGCATCCCTTGCCAAAGATTTCTCGTAATCTGCCTTTGCCTGCCTAACCTCCTTTGTAACTTGGTTACAGATCAACTTGTATCTATCATAGGCTTCTGTGTCACGTGTTAATTTATATGATGTATACCATGCATTTTTCTTCTCTGTCATATGTCTCAGTTCATCTGACATCCATTTAGGCTTAAATCTTGAAAATATTTCTTAGTTGGTATGTAAAGCCTAGTAGCTTCCAAGATAAGTTTTTTGAATGCTTCCCATTTTGAATTTACTGTTGGTAAACATGGTAGAACTTGCATCAAATATGAAAAAGTCACTGGACATCCAGCAGCAACCATACAAGAAAATATCAATAAAGTTCATGACATGGCAATGGGTGATTAGTAAAGAAGTGTATCAGCAAATGGAATGTCATGGTGTAGAGGCTACATGCATATCAACTTAATGGGGACAAAATACTCTGTGAAATAAATCAGGCATGACAAAGGCTACTCCACAATGGGTCCCCTGCCATTTTGCAATCCAATCAGAAATCTCTGATTCAAAACTTCAAAGCAAATTTTTGCTCATTATCATTAGAGAAATTGTTAGAGGAGATAGACAGGTGTGTGTGTGTGTGTGTGTGTGTGTGTGTGTGTGTGTGTGTGTGTGTGTGTGTGTGTGTGTGTGTGTGTGTGTGTGTGTGTGTGTGTTTTATTGGCTGATGCTATTTAAACTTGCTTATTTGCATCATTTGTCATTAGTAAAAAATATTTCATGAATCTCATAATACAGCAGGTCCTGCTCAACTTCATTGTTTTTCTGAAATAACTTTAAGGCAAAAATGTGATATTAATATCAGACATATGGTGTAAGGTAGCCCAAGGCTTTTGCTTTGTGCAAGGGAAATAAAACTGAAAATTTCCCAATTTATTTCCCTCCTCTTCACCTTTGAAATCCGAGCTTGAAGCCTGAACTACAAGGAAGCAACTTGGTGCAACATTTAGTCAAGAGAACATATTTTTCCAATGCCAGAACATTAGATATACTATTTTTAAATATTCTTAACAGATATGTAATATCAAACCACAATGCTTAAATAAAGTAAAAACTTTTTCGGTCAAAAAAAAAAAAAAAAAAAATGTTAAGAATATATTTAATCAAAAGGATAATTTTAATCCCCTTAGATATTGCAACATTAATACAGAAACAAAATTGCTGCTATGGATAAAGGGGTGGTTGAGGGGGAGAAGACAGAGAGTGGTAATCAATGGACACTGCTCATCGTGGACTAATGTTATTAGTGGAGTCCCTCAGGGTTCAGTATTGGGGCCTTTATTGTTTTCTGTATTTATAAATGATATTGATGATGGTATATCAGGCTTAATGTCCAAGTTTGCAGACGATACGAAGGTTGGCAGGGTTGTCAAGGACACTACTGACACTATGCTGCTGCAACAGGATTTGGAAAGGTTGAGCAGATGGGCTTCGAGGTGGCAAATGAAGTTTAACATTGACAAATGTAAAGTACTACATATGGGAAACAGCAACCCCAGAGCAACGTATCAACTCTGTGGTACTACACTGACAGTGGTAGAGAATGAAAGGGACCTGGGGGTGGTGGTGCAGGCAGATATGAAGTTCTCTGAGCAGTGCAGACGAGCTGCAAGAGTAGCTCATGGTGTATTGTCAATGATATATAGGAATTTTTCTAGCAGGGATAAGGAGGTGATTATTCCCTTGTATAAGGCAATGGTCAGGCCACACCTAGAGTACTGTATACAGGCCTGGAGGCCTCATTTCAGGAAGGATGTAGAGCTGCTGGAACGAGTACAGAGAAGGGCAACTAGATTGGTGAATGGGACAAAGGGGTTCTCTTACGAAGAAAGGCTTAAGTTTTGCAAATTACAGTGTCTGGAAACTAGGCACCAGCGGGGTGATCTGATAGAGGTGTACAAAGCCTTGAATGGTTTGAGCATGCTCAATGCTGATGGGATTCTTCCTCTAGCTCAGAAAAATCACCTGAGAGGGCATAAATTCAAATTGAGGAAAGACAGATGTAGGATAGATGTGCGGAAATTTGCCTTTAGCCAGCGGGTGGTTGGTGGGTGGAACAGACTTCCATCCCTTGTCGTGGAAGTTGATAGCCTAAATAAGTTTAAGGCTCAGCTGGACAGGTATTTCGAACGAACAGAGGGGTGAAGTGGAAGTGGTTATTTTTATTTATTTATGTTACTTTTTTTTTTTTTTTTTTTTTGGCTGATGCTGCATAAGCTTGCTTTCTTGCATCAAATGCCTCTACTAATGCTAATGCTAATGCTAAAATCCACATTAGAGCAAAAATTCCTAAAAATTTAAAAGAAAGTACATATTCTAGTGTATTACCAGTCACAGTCAAGTAAGAAATAAGTACTTGCTGGGTTGCTTATATTCGTGAAATTTTTCCTCAACCAAACAATGTTATTCAAAATGATTTGACTTAATAATAATATAAACAATGTTATAAATTTTAAATTGTTCATAAAAAAAAAAAAAAAAAAAAAAAAAAACCCACTAGCAAAAAGCTCCAGACGTGCAAACTGAGTGTTCGTATCATTACTGAAAATGAATGAAGTGTAAGGCAAATTATATATAAACAGCTAACTGTATGTTTGTCTATCTAATTCATACTATTCACTCAATTATTAAACTCTGTATAACTCCTGAAGTGACTGAAAAATGTAACATCAAAGGATAAAAACTCCCATCAGGATTCCCCACAACAAGGGCAAAAAATGGATAATGGGATTAACAAGCACCAGGAATTATGATAATAAGAGTATGTTATGTGACTTTTGTTACATATTTAACAACCACAGGCAAAGAACAATATCCAACTAGTACCGAACAAATCTCCTAAAAATTAGTTCATCACCGATTTCTTAATACTAGGAATATTTAATATTAAGATACAAAAATCAGTGATTTATTTAAAGAAATTTTAAGAAAATATTTTATTATGAAAATTTTCTTTATACTCCTTTACAGAAAAATCACATAGTGAAAATGTGTAGTGCAAAACTGCATTGAACAGCAAATTACCATACTGTTAGTGCTAAACAGAAAATATATTGCTATTTATAGGTGCTGTAAATTGATACTTACCACTACCAAGTTTACAAGGGATATGGCATTGAGGGAGATATTCCACCAGTACATCAATCCCATTAAATTGACAATTATCATGATTATTGTGATGACAACTATGATGGCTGAATAAAGATCCAATCCCAAAAATAAAAATGTGACAATGAAAATTGCCAGAAGGGAATATGTGAGGGATTTCAGAGTATCTGGCCACATTGTCAAATACTGCTCATAGAATACATGTACAAGGCTGTAAAAGATATTTAAAAAAATAATTAGTAAATATATCAAGGTTGCAACATTTTATGTAATATTAAAATATGATTCAGGAATAAATCTACAACAAGCAGAAGTCACAAGCAACATGCATTAACAGAAAAATTTAATGCAAAATGTTTAATGTAATAACATAGGCCTTTTGATATGTTGGAAAGACTATTTCAGCAAGGGCATTTGCTATTTCCAGAGGGTGGGATATATCCTGTCCATTCCAGCTGAAAACTGGAGAGGAGAGTAGTGGATATTTGCCATTTCACTGTTTTATTTTTTCCGATTAAGTTGATATCTGTGTCTTTGGTAATAGTAGATGCAAAGTCTTTTTATTTATTATTATTATTTATTTTCAGTTACTCTAATTTGCCTGGCTTTTGCTTTCAGTCCCTTATAATTAAGGAGATTTGTTGTTGCAGGGTGTTTGTGAAATAAGTTCCATGCTTTATTTATTTCTTGTTTTGCTTTATTATGAGATTCATTCCACTACTGGTTGACATATGTGTTTTCCACTATATAACTTGTATACTGAATTGATAGATGGTTCTAGTATTTGCTTAGTTAGGGTCAGTTAGGAAATTCAGTCACATGGTTTAATTCTGTATAATGTGATTGTTGAGGGAGATGCTTCCAGAAATTTTTCCTAATCTGCTTTGGAGAATTTCCAGCTTGTTCTATTTACTCCATGTAATGATCTTGACGTTTGTAATCTGCAGATGATAGGAAAATGACCAGTGCCAAAAAGGTCATTTAGTACTGTCCACTCTGGTGGGGGAGCATATAGAGAGAGGTGAATAGCAGAGGTGGATCCTGTTGTAAATGCATATGAATATGTGATCCAGTGTTAAGTAATGTTAAGTTTTGCTGATCCAGTAAATTTTCCATAATCTGTCCTCTGTCTATATGGGCAGAGCCCCATAATGGGTGGTGCCCACTGAAGTCACCCAATAAATAGAAAGGAGCATTTTTGTGCTATAAGCTCTAGGCCTTTTGGTAGTGCACAGATGATTTAGCAAAAGATACGCAGGAATGATAATGAAGACAAACTGAGCACAATACAGATACCTTCTTCAGTTAGGGTTTGAAAAGAGACATGTCTGGATGGTATTTTGAATTTATTAGAACTGCCACACCTGGGCAGAGGAATTTAAATTTGTTTTTTCGATACAATGTATAATTTTTATTTAATCTTTGGAATATCCCGTGGAGTTAAATTAGTCTCTTGCAAGCAGATGGCACTGGGTCATACTGGGAAATTAAATCACAGAAATCACTGATATTGTTGCATAAACTGAAATTCCATTGAAGGATGTAAATTATTTGTTTACCTTCTTCCCATATAACCTTCAAATCTCAATCTTCCTATATGATCTTCAAAATCTCTAGCAAAAACAAATAATGGGAAGATTATTTGTTTTTGCTAGAAGTTGTTTACGAGCTGTTTGATTGTGCTTTGGGAAGTCTTTTTGCTTGCAAAAAGACTTCCCATTTCACTCATCCAATCTTTTTTACCTTTTGCTTTTTGAGGAAAAAAAAAAAAAAAAAAGCATCCAGACACTGTCCTATGTTTGAAGCAAGAGAGCGTCCTACCTCTATCATTTTCTGCATAGACATTAAGTACTCTTTCATCTTGTTTAACTGTATTATTAGTATCCATAGCGATCTGATTTTCTTGTATCGACTGTACAGCGTCTAGCCTTTGTGGTTTCTTTGCTATTTGATCATGTAAAGTGATTTTTGGTGGAATTGTGATTGTGGGGATTTTTTTTTTGTTTGTTTGTTTTTTAGACGTGGCCTTGAAGATGGTTCAAGAGCACAGATCTTGCCCACTCTGCAATTGATGTATCTGGTTAAACTGACAACTGTGTGTGTATGTTTCTCCATACCTGCATGCAACTAGTCTGAATCTTGGACCACACACAGGTAGGGCATAGCACTGACAGTTGATCCTTCGAGAGGGGAAAAAAAAAAAAAACTAACTAATTGATCCTTGGAGAGCCACCCCGGGACCATCTTGTCGAAGAAAGTGCCAAAGTGTTGAAGCTGGGCTCCTCAACCATCAGATTCCCCTTTCCAAGTTTCCACAAGTCACAGCTCATGGTAAATAAGCCAGATTCCTATGTTAGCCTGGAATCTAGGTTGTGGGAACTGGATCCAACTGATGCTAATCTGGAGGACTAGCAGCATCACAGGAAGAACCTCTCACCACATACAAGTGGTGCTCACACTGAGGGAGAACTGAAGATAGCTGGGGGGGAGGATGTTGGTTTTCGGTGCATTGCATTGGCAACTTAGACCATATTGTGTCAATGCACAATACAAAACATTGTTTTGTTTTTGTCAGGACAAAGGCTGCGCAATGGAGAAAGAGAAGGGCCTGACAGTTTGAACATGGAATGATTTGTGACAATGCTAAGAAGATGCAGGCCAGCATCTCAGCAATTGCAGGCAATCGGCTGTTTGATGGCCAACTTAGTGAAGGTATGGTGGAAATGGTCCAAAGAGGGACAACCACCCAGTGTGCCTGTACAGTTGGCACATGCTGTCAGGGACAATAGACAGCTCATGTCCCTCAATTAACAGCAGGCTACAACCAGGATACACAGAAAAAATGTTTCAAAGCACACCAACCAACAAATGCTCTTGTGGATAGGCCTATGGAGTAGGTGGGCTTATGTGCCCATGCTGGGTGAATGTCAGACACCTCTATCTGCAGTGGGCACAGGGATTTCTGGACATTGGACAACTGGAAAAGTGGTCTGGTCTGATGAATCAGGTTCAGCCCCATCATGTTGATGGATAGATGCGTATTCAATGGTGTGCAGGTGAAAAGTTGCAACCAGACTGCAAGTTCTTACAAAAACAGGTAGTCCAGCAGCAGCACTATTATGATTTGAGAGATGTGCTCAGGGACATCACTGGGTCCTTTCATTCCTACTGAACATACACTCACTGCCAGATCCTACCTCAGCAGTGTTTTGGAACATGTTTTGCTCTACATGGTGATCCAGATGGCCCTGAACTCCTTTCAACAAGAAAACATCCTGTGTCACAAGGTCTGCACTGTACAGTGGTTTGAAAATAATGTCCAAGCCTTTCATGTGCTCCCTTGGATGCATAATTCTCCATTAATCCTACTAAACACAACATCAATCCCACTAAATATTTGTGGGATGCAATGGAACACAGCATTCACCAGTCCACACCTTGCTCCATTGCAAAATTCCAGGATGTCATTATATCTAACTGGTCCAGGATACCCGAGGCTACCTTTTGTGCTCTTGTGAGGTCAACATCACACCGGGTGCAAGCAGTTATCATGATAAGGCAGGCCAATGCATTACTAGGAAGGTGGTCAATGTTTGGCTCATCAGTGAATATTATGCCTGTACAAGTGAGTGTATATTTGTACATTATGAGGGCTGAAAAATCCTTATCCCTCTACCTAACATCAGCTAACTATAGTCTACAAATTCTTCAATTGTACATGGAATTTGAACCCAAATTTATCCTCTCCAACAAAGTGACAAAACTACATTGTTACAGAGGTTGGGATGGAGGAGGAGGCACTAATTACTTTTTATTTTATGCTGGCTACTTCTACTAAATAGTAGAATATGTACTTGACCATTACTATGGTATTTTATTTATTTTTTTTTCCCCCCATTTTCACAGAAAAGAGTATGAGTGAGACTTTAATTAACTGTTTTTTTTTTATTATTAATATATTTAATTGCAAGTTAAGTTTTGTTGTGTGCTAAAGAATGTTAGAGTCATGTTTTTTGGTACTAGCTTATAAAATTCTCTCATGAGCTATAGGCTGCTCTTGTTCTATATACAAAAAGAAATAGAATACAGTAAACCCCCGCTATTCGCAGTATCTGTATTCGCGGTCGCTGATTTAATATAAAATGAAATCTAAAAAAATGTGAATTTTAAAGCGCCGTGAACATTTTCCGCCATAAAAAAAAACATGGGCGTGGTTAAATTATCTTTCCCGGTCAAAACAGCGCTCAGTGGGTGGGGGAAGAGGGGTGACAAAATCACGAGCGTGGATGTTTCTCGCTAATCCTTCTTCAGTATGTGTTATGCACTTGTCATGGAAGGTTTCGTCGTTTGCTTTTAATTTATATGCTTATAAATTGAATAAATTTATCAATTTATAAATTGATATGATTAAAAGTAATAAATCTACCATTTTGCAGTGTAAAACATTTGTGGTAAAACAAATATTAACACACTAGAAGAAGTGTGTTAATATTTGTCCACAATAAAGAAAGTGACTTTATTGTGGACAAATTCTTTCTAACCCGTACAAAAATATGGCTACAAATAACAAGGGAAATGTGAAAAGATCAAAGAAGGTGATGACATTATCGAATAAAATTGAGTTATTAGACAAAATTTCTAATGTGTCTCCTCAGTGGCAAAACATTAATAAAATCAATGCGTCAACAGTACGATCAATCAAGAAATCAGAAGAAAAAATCCGCCATAGTGTCCGTGAAAACGCACTAATTGCTTCAAAAATTTGCTCCGTAACTCGTGATGTTAAATTAGAAAAAATGGAAAAGGCTTTAAATCTGTGGATAGAAGACCGAACTCAAAATAAAATTCTGTTAAGTTCACTCATCATTCGTGAAAAGGCAAAACTCCTTTATCAACACTTTAACGAAACTGGTGATAGCACTGGTAGGATAAGTTTTTTAGCTAGCAAAGGCACTGGTTTGAAAGATTTGTTTGAAATTTCTAATAAATATTACATTTAATATTAAATTGTTTTCTTATTTTCATTTCGATGCTATATGCTTCAATTTCACTATGTATTGTCTATGTACATAGTCATATTATGAAGGCACATATAATACATACACAGACAAAATTTTAGACTAGTTTTTCTTATATATTTCATACTTTGGAACGGAACCCCTTTATTACAATGGGAGCCATAACTCAGTATTCGCGGCATTTCTCAGGAACGTAACCCTCGCGAATAGCGGGGGTTTACTGTATTGGGTCATGAATTTCAAATTAACAAGCCAATTTTGGAAAGGGGGAAAGTAATTTAAAAGAAGGCTTATGTGTGCGTATGCGCAAACAGATAATCAATCCAGATTTTTTGCACAATTTGTGATTCATAACAGCTTTTAATATTAATTAAGGTTTACAGATGATTACTACACTAACTGAAAAGAAAAGCAACAGTCTTTGCATTTAGATATATGAATTAACCTACCTGTATGGTATTACTTCAGCTGTTGTTGTTGAATTCTCCCTAATTTTCATAGTTAACCAATCAGAGATCTTTCTAGCCCATCTAAGAGCTTCATAAAAATCTTTTGAAGATTTTAGAATAGAGTGATAAGTTCTTATATATGTTGCTAAAACGAAAAAAAAAAAATTATACAGTACAAATTTACATTTAAAGAAACTATTTCATTTTTGAAAATAATTTTTGTTCAAAGAACTCATTATAATCCCAGAAAGGTGAAAATACAACCGACAACTTGAATATAGTACCAACCTGTACGGGGAAAAAAAAATTATAATCAGTTTACTTGAAATTTAAGCTTTCCCCCCCCCCCCAGCATATGTGTTCTGTGAAACTTACATTTCCCATAAAAGAGTGGCAGTTTCTCCCACTCACTTCTATTTAGAAGCAAGTTAACCATTTCTCATCAAACAGTAATTAGACATTCAATGGGGATGAAGAATCATATCTAGTAATGACCATTTCTCTGAAACAAGCATTACCACATATGACATATACAAAGATAGTAAATAACAGGTAGTTAATGATACCCCCCCCCCCCCAAATATCACCAAAGGGCTGAACACTGATTGTCAAACCAATCGTTTGTCGATAGATGACTTTAAGTATGACGTAACAATGTGTACCTCATCCATCTTGTGATATATTGCAACTCCAGCTGCTTGCTTTTATGCTTCAGTTGAAGTCTGGGATGCTGACACTCATTATTGTCTAACGAAGTCTTAGATAATGGCAAGATTTGGCATTGCTGTGTAACAGTGTTGGTGAAGTCAGCATGGTGCACCCATAGGCTTTGGCAGTTCAGTGAGAGAACTGAGAGTTCCTTCCTATCGTGGACAAATTCGAGAGGGCTGTCTTGTCTTGTTTGTAGCCAATTACTCATGAGCTTGGCAAACTCATTTTGTAGATTGATGGTAGATGTAGCATTTCTCAGGCCATGGTAGAATCCCTTGATATACTCAAAGTTCACCTCATTATATACTCTAAGTTCGCCTTGTGAGTGGCATGGCTGTGGGAGTGATGTTGTTTGCATGCATGTATCTCGCTGCCTTCTTGTGAGCTAACTTCCTGATCTTAGGTAAAATGGTAAATTCAAGCCACAATTGTATCTGTTGCTCTTTATTGTATTCAACCTGGATAATTTACACAGTGCCATTAGCAAGTCCATCAGTAACGCCCACGGTAGTGACAATATACAGCTTTACAATGACACTTGGGA